>NC_062276.1:25859218-26511761 GCF_916048215.2 Malus sylvestris
TTGGTTGTGCTCGATGAACTCCTGATTTTCGTGTCAACCAAACGAAAGATTGTGGAATCATTGGTGAAGATTATTCACTTCTACTTTTTGGTCATAAAATTTAGCTAACTTTATTATATTAATCATTCCTCATGATCAGTAGGTGTGTATATAAATTCATTTTTATATTTCACAATTTTCCAATGTTTGTTTTAACGAGCGTACAATATGAGTGTTTAAAAATATAATTACAAAAACGTATCTAACTCCATGTAAGTTAATAAACAAACCAAAAGCTTATAAGTTCTATTAACATAGGAGTTATCTCACTACACATTGATGACATATTAATCCTCATCTTCATGCAGCCTTAGTACACCATGAGACATCAACATATTTTTTGCCTTTGGGTTAACAATTTACCAAACAAAATCAGTGGATCCAAAAATACATTTGAATGAGTTCAAACTCGAGCAAAACTTATTCCTAACCTCGTGGTTAAATGCACCAGCATCAACAGCCATGGTACTTGGTTCAATGTGTCCAAATCCAAATTGTTGCAGTTATGTGAATTTAGTTTGTTGGCATTTGTACCGGCCTTCTTCCTAGCCTGGTGGATAATTGTGGATTGTGGAAGCATTATTCCCTTAGTTCCATGTTCGAAGGCTGGTATCCGTTGAGATGGCGACTTTGATGAATCATGATTGCATGTGTATGTGCGTACGTGTGGGTGTGTGTATACATATATATACATATATGTTTGTACCATATATTAGGCCTCCGTATAAATACTCGGGGGACTCAAATGTAATTATGTAATAAAGGAATGAGCAAATATGTAAAAATGGGAGGAGCCCTTATTCTATAAAGAGGCCTCTTCACCCTTACAAACCCTAAGGCTCAGAAGCCTCATCACATCCCCTAAGCTTTAAGCTCTCTCATGCTCTCACTCTCATATTCAGAGCTCTCTCTCCCTCAGAAATACAATATCAGTGTGGACGTAGCCCAAACCTTGGAGTGAACCACGATACATCTTGTGTTATTTACTTTCTTGCAAATTCACGGTCGGATTTACGTTGTTCCAAGACCCCTCCGATTTTGTGCATCAACATTTGGCGCCATTTGTGGGAATTGACACGAAAAGTTATGCCAGTTCTCTCTCAACTTTTCACCTCCGCTGTGAATCTGCAAAATCATAAAAAAAACCCAGAAACAGAAAAGATCCAAATCTCAAACACTTTTATCCTCCGCAGGGATTTCACCGTCCCCAACAAAAGGACTCCGTAACAAAAGCGATTTCATAGGGATTTCACCCCAACTAACACTATGATTTCCAAAGCTACAAGCTAAGCTTATCTTTTGCTTTTTCGCAGTCCCTAACAAAAGCTACAGATCTGTCTGGTGGTCTTGCCCTCCGCAGAGACATTCAAGATGCCGTTAGTGTCAATATCGAAGCAGACGGTGATCTGGGGTACTCCTCTGGGTGCAGTTGGGATTCCGGAGAGCTCAAATTTTCCGAGCAAGTTGTTATCCTTGGTCCTGGTTCTCTCTCCTTCATACACCTGGATCAAAACTCTGGGCTGGTTGTCGGAGTAGGTTGAGAAGACCTGTTCCTTCTTGGTGGGGATGGTGATGCCTACGGTGCTGCAGTTTAGGCCACCATTCTTAGCGGAGAGGGCAACGAGAAGGTTCAGGACCAGCCCGCTTCCCCCACGCAGACATATATGTTTGCTTCCTTATCTTTTCCCCCACTAAAATATCTCTCTCTTTGGCCTTTATTTTATAAAAATATCTCATCCCTCCTCCATTCAGATTCTATGTTAAATTCCTTTATGCTCATAATTTCTAGCTGATGATATCACTCCAAGAACCTCAGTATTCTATAAACCAAAAACCTACTTCAAAGATATACTTTTGAGGATTGAAAAGCTGTTGCGAGTTCAGCCATGGCGCCTACTACGAAATCGAACGGAAAAACAATCATAGACTCCGCCATTTCATCCAAGATTCCGGCGACTGTAAACCCTTTAACCGAAGAGTCGTCGCAGATTACTTCCAACATCAATTACCACGTGAAATTCAGCCCCAACTTCTCGCCGTTCAAGTTCGAGCCGGAGCAAGCCTACTACGCGACAACTAACAGCGTCCGTGATCGGCTGATCCAGCAATGGAACGAGACGTACCTACATTTCCACAAGTAGAATCCCAAGCAGACATATTACTTGTCCATGGAGTATCTTCAAGGACGAGCCTTGACCAATATGATCGGGAATTTGAATGTTCAGAGTGCTAATGCTGATCGCCGAACCCGTCGCCGACATTATTCAGACGTACCTGTGAACTCGGTTTCTGACCCCGTCGCCGACATGTTCAAATTGAGCTTTGGTGGAGTGTTTCGCCGACGCCGGAGGTACTCCAACGGGAGCATGGGGAAGGCGTTAAGGAGCTTCATACGAGGGAGGACGGGAAGGTCCTGATGCTCAAGGACATGTGTAAGCCTCTCCTGGTTCCCTGCTACGACATGAAAAGTTCCGCCCCGTTCGTGTTCTCCTGAGCCAACGCGTCCGAGTCAGCGATATCATTGTGATATCGACCGTGGGTCCCTGCAAACATCAGGCTAAACCAAGATCAAGGCTGTTATCAAAGAGGAGTCTGAGGGCAAGCTGAAGGGTATCTTGGGATACACCGAAGATGATGTGGTGTCCACCAACTTCATTGGTGACAGCAGGTAAAATATTAAATCCATTTTTTATGAATGTGGTATTGTGATCTGTTTTTTCGAAAGAGGAGCTGCAACAGACGTTGAGGAGCTTCTTCCATATTCACATGGATATATCGAGCTAAAAAAAAAAAAAAAAAAAAAAAGGCAAGCCTAAAATTATTCGGCAACCTGCCGCTATTACCACCAACCTAGTGATCAAAAGTACGTCCAGTACTTCAAAATTATACATGAGCATTACTCATGTCAATCATACATAAACATTCATGAGCATCACTCATGTCAATTATACATAAACATTCATGAGCATCACTCATGTCAACATTCATGAGCACCACTCATGTCAACATTCATGAGCATCACTCATGTTAACATCCATGAGCATCACTCATGTCAATCAGCTTCAAAAGCTTCATTTACAAAGCTCTAGCTTCAAAAGCTTCATTTACAAAAGCTCTAGCTTCAAAAGCTTCATTTACAAAAGCTCCAGCTTCAAAAGCTTCATTTACAAAAGCTCTAGCTTCAAAAGTTTCATTTACAGAGCTCTAGTTTCAAAAGCTTCATTTCCAAAAGCTCTAGCTTCAAAAGTTTCTTTGACAAAAGCTCCAGCTTCAAAAGCTTCATTTACAAAAGTTTTAGCTTCAAAAGCTTCATTTACAGAGCTCTAGCTTCAAAAGCTTCATTTACAAAAGCTCTAGCTTCAAAAGCTTCATTTATAGAGCTCCAGCTTCAAAAGTTTCTTTGACAAAAGCTTCATTTACAGAGCTCTAGCTTCAAAAGCTTCATTTACAAAAGCTCCAGCTTCAAAGCTTCACTTGCAAAGCTTTACCTATAAAGCTTTACCTACAAAGCTTCAGTGCAGGGTATATAAATACCACCTCCGAACAACTGCCACTTCGGCCTATACATGGATTCAATTTGAAGTCTCCAGCCAACAGACTCTATTGACCGAATACTTGGGGGACTACACCATGTACCATATATTGGGCCTCATGAAAAATACTTGGGGGACTTAGCCAATTATTTATGTATTGAGGAGCGAGCCCTTATTTTATAAAATGGACTCCCTCACCATCATTAGAGAGCATCAACTCTAGCCTATTATTCATGTATTGAGGAGCGAGCCCTTATTCTATAAAAGAGACTCCCTCACCATCATTAGAGAGCATCGCCACCTACTAAGCAACCGCCTCGCCACGAGCATTAACTCTAACCCATCATTTATGTATTGAGGAGCAAGCCCTTATTCTATAAAAGGGACTCCCTCACCTTCAAAACCTAGCCAACCAAGGCAACATAAGCCGCAAGTAGAGCAGCCTCGCAACATGTGCTACTTCTAGTTGAGCATCATTTCAGATTGAGCACCGCCTCATATCGAGTATCAGTTCATGATGACATCTAGTTACTTCGACCCACACATGGACTGAATTTCAAGTCTCCAGCCAAAAGATTTTCTTGATTGAAGACTTAGGGGACTACTATTTGTACCATATATTAGGCCTTCGTATAAATACTCGGGGGACTCAAATGTAATTATGTAATAAAGGAAGGGGCAAATATGTAAAAAGTGGAGGAGCCCTTATTTTATAAAAGGGCCTCCTCACCCTCACAAACCCTAAGGCTCAGAAGCCTCATCACATCCCCTAAGCTCTAAGCTCTCTCATGCTCTCACTCTCATATTCAGAGCTCTCTCTCCCTAAAAAATACAATATCAGTGTGGACATAACCCAAACCTTGGGGTGAACCATGAAACATCTTGTGTTATTTATTTTCTTGCAGATTCACGGTCGGATTTACGTTGTTCCAAGACCCCTTCGGTTTTGTGCATCAACAATATATATATATATATATATATATATATATATATATATATATTTCAATAGCATGAGGTATTTCACCTCTGTTTTTTTATAACATATTTGTTTTTTTCCCTTCTGTTTTATTTTATTTTATTTACTAGGTTAGCACCAATCTAACCAAATCACATTTTAATAAACAACAGAGAAAAGCTTGGTTATATGCATTCTATTGTTACATGCATTTTATTTACTAGGCTATCATTATCTTCGTTACCTCGGTTTGGGAACGGAAGTACAAGAGAATTAGTGTTGAATTTCTATTAATTAGCAATTCTTTCATCTAAACACAATGTTAATTATTTCTTTTCAATTATTTGAGTTTTAGTCCAACTATACCAAGAGCATTCAGTCATAGTAATAGACTAGTAATATGCTTGGGCAATGCTGCGGGACTTGAATGCACTAGCCTTAACTACATGAATAAAACACATTTAACTTGAAAAACATTCAACATAATCATGACTGAACACAAAGGATAGATCTAGGAAATTATAAAAAGCATTGTAACCATAGATCCAGGAAATTATAAAAATCCATCCAGTCAAGAGACAATATAATACTTGTGGGAATGTGAGTATGCAACCAAGAATCTAAGATATACTTGACTTGCAATTCCATTATAATTTCACACACAAAAAAGATCAAATTTTGATTGAAACATCAAAGAAAACAATCTCATCTGTTACAGATTGGACCAACTAAATAAAGAATCTCAATATGATTTTCAACCTAACTATAAAAAAAAGAGTTGTATAACAACGCAATCAACATTATATGAACTCAACTAAAAAGAAACTGATTGCATGTTATAAATTCCATAGGTAATTTGATTTTGCAAAATTAAAAAGAGTCTAAGAATATTGAAAATTACTAAACCCCATCACAACAAACCCATACTCATACCTCCCTTATCCATTTCCTTCAACCCTTGCAGAAAATCCTCCCATCTCTCTCACCCTTGTCCCATCTCTCTGTCTGTGCAAATCGCAGAAAACAAACCCTAAACCAAATCCCTGAAATCCATCACCTAAATCCTCCCATATCTCTCTTGGACACTCCTTATCTCTGACTCTGCAAACCCTAAACCAAATCTCCAAATCCTATCTTGGAACCCCCCTCATCTCTATGCCAATAGCACAAATAAAAACTTAAACCTAATCATTCAAATCCCACCAAAACCTAATCCTTGAAATCCCACCCAAACCTAATCCATGAAACCTCTTGTCTCAGACACCTAACACCTCTCTCCCTCAGATAGCCCTAAACGAAGTGCCTCGTAGCATCGAATCGGCTTTCAACATCCCCAGGTGAGATTGAGACTACTTTTCATATTTTCATTTTAATGTACCAGCAAAGAAACGATAGTATATTCCAAAATTAGCAATTTACAGAGAAATATAAATATTGTTTTCAAGGAATTAATATGATTGCAAATGTAATAGCTCCATACATAGTGAGGTAGGATAAATGATGGAAGAGGCACTGAAATTTGAGGTCTTTATGTTGAGAAGAGTTAATAGCATTGATCAATATATGGATATCTTGCATATATCTACAGTTCAAGCTCCGAACAAAGTATCAATTTATTAGCAATTGTGACATTCATTATTCCCAAAAAAGTTATTGATTCACAAATAAACAAATGAAAGTAATTGGAAAAGAAATAGTTACCACATGCTGGCTGAATCCGAACTCAAAAATACCACGATATTTTCCCAGCGATGATCACAGAGAGATTGCTGCCTGGGACTTCTGTCCATCCCTTGAATAATGTCATGAACTTATTTATAGGATAAATGTGTGTGTACCCAAGAACTACACTTAAACAACCACAAAGATTCAAACTTCCACAGTAAATACGATCTACAACTAATAAAACAATAATCGACTGGAAATCACATATAAACCCAAATGAATCTGAACCCACCAAGCAAAACTAAAAAACACGCTAAATAGACAATCAATCAAACAGAACCAAATAGGGGTTCAGATAAATTTTTTGTTATTGTTTCTCTCTTTCATGCAAGCTTACATCGGTAAAGGAAGCCAGAGATTTTAAACTTTTACCCTAGGTCTGAGATCCTCAAGTTGTGTACTCTCCAACCGGTTCCAAAAAACAAAAAGCACTGTATCCTGGAAAAGCACCAATATTTAGACATTTGCACAACTAATTGTGCACTAAAGTGAATTCAACATAGAAACTTCTACAATTTCACATGTTTCCTAAAATTACCCAACTACGTGTTCATAGAAGGTGAAACTTTTTCTAAAGTCCAAGAACAATATCAAAGTTCAAGAAGCAAATATCGCACTAATACTAAATATCCATACAAAAATATCTTCATTTGAGCAATATCTCCCTAAATTTAGCATCCATTATGTTCATACATGTTGAAAAACACGCCCTCTAGACCTTGTTGTTTAATGTGACCAACAGCAATAGACTAAACTAGAAAATATAGAAAAACTTAGAAACAGACAAGAATTATACTGGTTCGGCAGAACTTTTGCCTACGTCCAGTTGTGATTTTTCTAGGTAAACAAATCACCGCTCCTTTGATTAATAATAGAGATTACAAAACTTTTGCAAACCCTACAACTAATCTCAAAACTCTCGGATGTCTCTGGGTATTTTCTCTCTAAAAAATTAAGCATTGCCGCACCCTATTTATAGGCATAGGGTCCGCTTACATGTCCCAAGGTTGATTGAATTCCTATTTCTAAGTGGACTAGGAAATTACACTTATCCAAATCCAAATAGACTTCTAAAATCCAAACCTAAATTGAATAAGGAAAATTGAAATTCTTTCCTAATCCCTCTAGGACAAGAATAGGTATACCTCTAATTTTCCTATAACAATCCTAAACCAATTAGGACATATTTGACAAGCCAAAATCCTAACAATCTTCACCTTGGTGAGTCAAACCAAGTCTTGATCGTTGCACCCCAGAGTATCTTTGAACCTTCTTAAAGCAGCTCTGGAAATCTTCAAGAGTCTTCACCTCGACAATCTTCTTCTTGCCTCATTGCACCTCAAGTGAGAAGGTGCTCCACTTAAATCAATCAACAAGATTGATCAAGTTCAAGCAATGCTTGAACTTCTTGGCCAGCACTATCTTTGTAAGAAAATCTGCGACATTGTCATCCGTATGAATCTTTTCAATCCAAATTTCCTTAGACTCCACCCAATCTCTGATTATGTGATACCTTGCTTCAATATGCTTTAATCTTCTAGAAGATACTTGATTCTTTGCCAAGTGAATGGCACTTTGACTATCACACTTAAGCTTCACACAATCTTGAGTGATTCCAATTTGACTTACCAAGCCACTAAGCCAAATCGTTTCCTTTCCAGCTTCGGCTAATGCAATATACTCTGCCTTTGCGGTCGACAAAGCTGTAATTAGTTGCAGTAGTGCCCTCCAACTGATTGGCCCTCCTGCGCATGTAAACACATAACCAGAAGTTGACATTTTCTTGTCCAAGTCCTCTGCATAATCGACATCCACATATCCTAACACCCCTGCACTTTCTTTTTGCCTCTCAAACATAATCCTTTGTCACCAAGAACCCTTCAAATGACGCAAAATCCCCTTGACTGCATCCCAATGTTGCTTTCTTGGATTTGCCATGTATCTGGAAACGACACTAATTGTTTGAGCTATATCGGGACGTGTGCATACCATTCCATACATGAGGCAGCCCACAACATTAGCATAAGGCACATTTTTCATTATTTGTTGCTCTCCCTCGGACTTAGGGCACTGTTGCCCACTTAACCTGAAGTGAGTCGCCAAAGGAGTCGAAACTACCTTTGCTTCTTTCATGTTGAACTTCTCAAGAACCTTATGAATATACTTAGCTTATGATATCCAGATCCTTCCAGGGGTCCCATCTCTCTGAATTTCCATGCCAAAGATCTTCTGTGCAGCACCTAGATCCTTCATATCGAACTCCTTGCCCAACATCTTTTTCAAGTCTTGAATTATAGACTTGTGTTGATAAGCAATTAGCATGTCATCCACATATAGCAATAGCAATATGAGCATCCCATCTTGAAACACATGATAGTACACGCAACAATCATATAAACATCTTCTAAAATTGATTTTCAACATGAATGAATCAAACCTCTTATACCACTGTCTTGAAGACTGTTTCAAGCCATATAGGGACTTCCTTAGCTGACATACTAGGTTATATTTCCCATATTTAACAAACCCTTCTGGTTAAGCCATGAAAATCGTCTCCTCTAGATCTCCATGAAGAAACGCTGTATTCACATCCATCTACTCAATCTCCATGTCATGCTGAGCTGCCATTGCTAAAAACAATCTGATAGAAGTATGCTTAACTACAGCTGAAAGGATCTCATCATAATCTACCCATTCCTTTTGTAAGTACCCTTTAGCCACGAGCCTCGCTTTGAATCTCATGGCATCTTGTTCATGTAGTCCTTCCTTTTTGCTAGATACCCATTTGCATCCAACTAGCTTTCTGTCTTTGGGCTTAGGAACCAACTCCCAAACAGAGTTATCGTAAAGAGACTCCATATCTTTTGTCATAGCACCCTGAGCTTGGAATAGTCCACCAGCTTCTCAGACCATACCTCTTCTGCAATCTTAAAGCAGAGAATTGTAGATGGTGACTTGTTAATCAAATAACTTGCATGATTAACAGCCTCTGCCGAAAAACTATCAGGCAATCCTACATGAAATCGCATGCTCATCTATCTCCATGAGAGTTCGGTTTGTCCTCTCAGCAGCTCCATTTTGTTGGGGATTCTTCTTTATTGTGAAGTGCCTTATGATGCCTTCCTGCTTACAGTAATCGGTGAACTCATTACTTGTATATTCACCTTCATTGTCACTTCTCAGGTACTTGATCTTTCTTCCAGTTTGATTCTCTGTTTCTGTTTTCCATTCCTTAAACTTTGCAAAAACCTCGAATTTCTACTTAATGAAATAAACCCAAACCTTCCTAGAAAAATCATCCATGAAAGTAGCAAAATACTTGGCTCCATCATTTGATTTAGTTGGTGCAGGGCCCCAAATATCTGAGTGAATATAGTTAAGTTGCTTCTTGCTTCGGTTATTTGCACTGCTACTTGCGAATGATACCTTTCTTTGCTTTTTGAGAACACAGTATTCACAAAAGTCCAGTTTGCAAGATGACACGTCTTCCAGGCCTTGCTTGTGTAATTCTTACAACCCTTTTCTGACATATGTGCCTAAGCCTATGATGCCAAAGTTCAGTCTTGTCTTCTACACTCTAATTTATATAGTGGTCCCAATTAACTTCTACAACTTATTGGGCTGTAGGTCACCCTGCATTACCACTAGTGATCATTTAGTTACCCTGAGTCTTCCTTCTTTAGGTTTACACCCATAACTGGCCTCATCTAAAGTACCCATGGAAATCAAATTCTTTCTTATTCTAGGGACATACCTGACGGCCCCTAAAGCTTGTATCATCTCATTGACCATTTTGATTCAAACAGTACCGATTCCTCTTACAGTACATAAAGAATCGTCCCCCATTAAGACTTCCCCACTGCTGACTTCCTTGTAAGTATCAAACCATTCTTTTACTGCACACATATGAAACGTGTATCCGGTATCCAAAATCCAATTTGTGAAAGCCTCGGAGCCCGATGTTACTTAAAGAAGCTCCCCGTCACTCTTATGCTCGGTGATTGCACTAGCTGAACATGAGCTTCCTTCCATCTTGGTTTTTTTCCCTTTCCAAATCTTGCAGTTCCTCTTTCAATGATCAGCTGAACCACATTCGAAACAACCTTCCATCTTTTCCTTTTTCTTCTTGGATTTTGACCTACCTCTTTTGCCGGTTTTCTCTTCCCTTGTCTTGTCCCGCCCCTCTCCTTGCCTTTGGCATAAAGGCCTTGAAAGCTTTCAGTTATATCATCCAATTTAGCATATGACTCAAGAGCTTGAATTACGTCTTCAAGCTTCAGGGACTTTTTTCCAAACATTAGAGTTGTTCGAAAATACTTGAAAGACGAAGGTAGAGATCTCAGCAAGATGATAGCCATATCATCATCTTTGTAAGTTTCTTTGACCTTCTGAAGATTAGCTATGCAATTCTGGAACCTGCAAACATGATCTTCAATATCACCTCATTATTCTAGTTAAAGCTCGAATAGTTCATCCTTTAGAAAAAGTTTATTGGACACGGTTTTGCCCATATAAACATTCTCCAACTTCTCCCATGCTTCATGGGCAGTCATTTTTTCGATGATGTGTGACCGAACTGATCTTGGGAGATGGATATCAATGAAACTCTTGGCCTTCTTAAGAACCTTAGTCCATACTGCTTCTGTCATGTTTTCCGACTTCTCATCATCGAGTGCATCGTCCAAATCATATTGTATTAGTACGTTCTTCATCATCCTTTGCCAATCCATAAAGTCATCATTGCCGTCAAAGGGCTTTAACGCGGGCCCTGGATTTGCATTCATCTTCCTTTTTTACATCGTAGAACACCTTGATCCTAGCTTTTGATACCAATTGTTGAAAAATACGCCCTTTAGACCTTGTTCTTTAATGTAACCAACGACAATAGACTAAACTAGCAAATATAGAAAAACTTAGAAACACACCAAAAGTGGACTGGTTCGGAAGAACTTTTGTCTACATCCAGTTGTGATTTCTCTAGGTAAAGAAATCATCGCTCCTTTGATTAATAATAGAGATTACAGAACTTTTGCAAACCCTAGAACTAATCTCAAAACTCTCGGCTATCTCTGGTTGTTTTCTCTCTAAAAAATTAAGCATTGCCACACCCTATTTCTAAGTGGACTAGTAAATTATACTTATCCAAATCCAAATAGACTTCTAGAAATCCAAACCTAAATTGAATAAGGAAAACTGAAATTCTTTCCTAATCCCTCTAGGATAAGAATCGGCATACCTCTAATTTTCCTAAAACAATCCTAAACCAATTAGGACATATTTGACGAGCCAAAATCCTAACAATACATTCATAAATTCATTGCTAACAGCAAAATAAGGTCAAAAATGGACCAACAAGACCTCTTGCATTCAAATTTTTTAACCCAAAAGTCAAATAAATTCAACAAAAATTTGATATTTTGAATTTCCAATTTTATATCCTTTCAAAAACTAAATTTTTCACATTCCCAAAAATTGAAAATCCAATCTTTAGGAGAAATCCATGAGAGCATGCAGTTGTATCAGTCAAAATATATTCCTTACCTCAACTAATTGGATAAACCAGTAGATCTAATTATTATGTAATTACACATCTAGAGCTATCAGCTATCAACTAATTGGATTAAACAAAATGTGTGAATCTAAAATTAGAGAGAGAGAGAGAGAGAGAGAGAGAGAGAGAGAGAAGAAAGCCTCTACTCAGCAAAAATAGCTAGGAATAAAAAGAACACTTACTGAGTTGCTGGCTTTTGTCATTTCTTACTTCTTAAGTCCCCAAGTCCAGCTTTCAACTTGGTAAAAAGCAAAACAAAAAACAATAAAGGAAATTAGGTAGATTGGAGAGCGAGAGAGAGAGAGAGAAAGAGAGAGAAAGAGCCTCCACTCAGCAAAAATAGCTAGGAATAAAAATAACACTTACTGAGTTGCTGGCTTTTGTCATTTCTTACTTCTTGAGTCCCCAAGTCCAGCATTCAACTTGGTAAAAAGCAAACAAAAAACAATAAAGGAAATTAGGTAGATTGGTCAGCGCAAACTAAAAGTCCAAGAGAGAGCTTGCAATCATCCCTCATCTAACCCAGCATCAATGACTTCGATTGACACCAAGGTCCGAGTCTGATCAACAACAACAACAACAACAACAAAGCCTTTTCCCACTAAGTGGGGTCGGCTATATGAATCCTAAAACGCCATTGCGCTCAGTTTTGTGTCATGTCCTCCATTAGATCCAAGTACTCTAAGTCTTTTCTTAAGGTCTCTTCCAAAGTTTTCCTAGGTCTTCCTCTACCCCTTCGGCCCTGAACCTCTGTCCCGTAGTCACATCTTCGAACCGGAGCGTCAGTAGGCATTCTTTGCACATGTCCAAACCACCGTAACCGATTTTCTCTCCTCTTTCCTTCAATTTCGGCTACTCCTACTTTACCTCGGATATCCTCATTCCTAATCTTATCCTTTCTCGTGTGCCCACACATCCAACGAAGCATCCTCATCCTCATCTCGCGTGCCATATAGCATCGCCGGCTTTATTGTCGTCCTATAAACTTTTCCCTTGAGCTTCAGTGGCCTACGACGATCACACAACACGCCGTATGCACTCTTCCACTTCATCCATCCAGCTTGTATTCTATGGGTGAGATCTCCATTCTTTTGCAAGATAGATCCTAGGTAGTGAAAACGGTCGCTCTTTGGTATTTCCTAATCTCCGATCCTCACCCCTAACTCATTTTGGCCTCCGTTTGCACTGAACTTGCACTTCATATATTCTATCTTTGATCGGCTTAGGCGAAAACCTTTAGATACCAACACTTCTCTCCAAAGGTTAAGCTTCGCGTTTACCCCTTCCTGCGTTTCATCTATCAACACTATATCGTTTGCGAAAAACATACACCAAAGAATATCATCTTAAATATTAAGTTTGTGATCTTCGCTAGATTGCTCCGGTCATTAGTGTGGATAAGTATGTAAATGGATAGAGACAGGAAGCAAACACAAAATGTACGTGGTTCACCCAGATTTGCTACGTCCACGGAGTAAAGGAGTTCTCATTAATTGTGAAAGGTTTACACAGTACATAGGTTCAAGCTCTCCTTTAGTGAGTACAAGTAAATGATTTAGTACAAATGACATTAGGAAATATTATGGGAGAATGATCTTGTAATCACGAAATTTTTAAGTACCGAAGTGTGGTATCGTCTTCACTTGCCTTATCTGTCTCATAGGTAGATGTGGCATCTTCTTTGGAAGTACTCTTCCTCCCTCCAGGGGTGGTATCTTTAACTGGTGGAGATGCACAAGGTAATGTATCAATTTCACTTGACGCTTACTTGTAGTTTCAGGCTTGTTCAAGCGCGATACAAACCATGTAGTAGGAGTCTCCCAAGTCGCCGAGCTAGGGGATCTGCTGAAAGAGGTGATAGACAAGGTAAGCAATCAGAGCTCCAAGCAATCAGTCCCAGATCAGAAGTTTGATTTCGAGTTCTGGCTGATTGTTATCCTTCTCCTTATCTTGCAGGCAACATGAAGGATAAAGAGAAGAAAAGGAGAAAAGGTGATATGAGATACTTTTGCTTTTGAAGAAGTAACTTTCAACAGGCTTATTCTTGAACTGGGCTGGAGGGTTTTCTGGTTTCCGCCAGAGTATAAGGTCGACTGAAGAATTTGAGGGTCAAAACAAGTCCATTAAATCTAAAGTACGTTCAACCCTGCTGATATAGGATACTTTTGATGTTGACAAAGTAGTGGATGTATCGGCACGTGTTCTGTTGCGCTTGTCTCCACATGCTTCCTTGTATCCTTCTCACTTACCCTATTTGTTCCTCAGGCAGATGTGGTATCTTCTCGGGAAGCATAAGATGTTGAAGATGAGTACTTGAGAGCAATGTCAGGTAAGTAATCAGGTAAGGGGTTCCAGGCAGTCAGTTCCGGACTAGAAGCTTGATTCCAAGTGCTGACTAATTGCTCTCTTTCTCATTGTCTTGCAGGTAAGAACAAGGCCAAAGGAAAAGACAGGAAAAAAGCATGATATGGGATACTCTTGCTTTTAACCCTGATGATATGAGATATTCTTGCTCTAGTGTAGCTTGTTTACAGAGGTATTCTCGGGGGGAAAGAAAGCTGAGTATTTCGAGAGGCTTCGTTGGGAGTGCCCTGTCAGATATGAGGAAGAGTTGAGCATTTTTGCAGGTCTGCCTGTTCGTTGAGGATAGAGGTCGACATATATAGGAGTCTCCCTAACAACAAGGAGTAATGTTATTCCTTTACCCTGCTTGGTCATAGCACGGTAATGGGAGCTGCCAGCTTCACGTGTTTTAACTCTGTCAGAGCACTTTGAAAAAGTGGTCTGTGGTATCTGGAAAGATGATGTTACGTGTGAAGATTACAGACAAGCTTTATCCAAGAAGATTTGGCTCTCGAAGTTGAGAAAGCGGTGTGAGGATTACAGACAAGCTTTATTTAAGGGGCTCTCGAAGTTGAGAAAGCGGTGCCTCTTCGGTTTTCGAACAAGCAATCCTGTCGGGGATCTGTCTCTCGAGATTCGGAGAACGGTGCCTCTTCGATGTTTGAGAAAGCAATCCTGCTAGGAGTCTGGCTCTCGAGATTAGGAGAGCGGTGTCTCGTCGCTTTTTGAGAAAGTAATCATGTTGGGAGTTTGGCTCTCGAGATTCGGAGGGCGGTGCCTCTTCGATCTTGAAGCAAGCAATCTTGTTGGGAGTGTTTTCTCGAATGTGAGTAAAGGTTTGGCCTGTTTGCTAGTCTACCTTGCCACGGAGCACAGAGGTTGACACACAGGGACTTTCCAATTATCCAGCAGTGGTCCTGTTCATTTACCCTTGTGGGTAATAATATGGTAGCTAGACCTTCAAAATTTATGTGTCTAAACTTTGTTAGTGCTGTTTCTTTGCTATTCTTTTACCCTTCTTGGTCATAGCGATGTAATGAGAGCTGTAAGCTTCACGTGTCTAAACTTTGTCAGAGATTTTGGCAAAGTTATCTGTGGTACCCGTGAGCTGATGTTGCGTGTGGAAAGTGGATGATTGAACAGTAACATTCACGTGATTTCTACTTCACCAGAAATCTTCGACAAAATGCCCGTAATTTCCACAAAGTTGAGTGCCTGTTACAGGTGCTGACAAGGCTGAAAAAGCAAGTGCCTCTTCGATTTCTGAGATCGGCCCTCGTGGTCTCTGAGCAGCCCAGCTTTTGAGAAAGCAAGCGCCTCTTCAATTTCTGTGATCAACCTTCGTGGTCTTTGAGCAGCCCAGCTTTTGAGAAAGCAAACGCCTCTTCTTTTCCTGAGATCGGCCCTTGTGGTCTCTGAGCAGCCCAACTTTTGAGAAAGAAAACGCCTTTTCGATTTCTGAGCAGGCGCCTCTTTGATTTCTGAAGCTCCATCGAGTGCAGATTTTTATAGAGGCTAGTATTAAGTTCCAAAGCACACTTGAATCTCCACCAGTAGAAGCTCCCTTCTTGCATTTCTAAGATCTTGATTTATCCGACCTCTTCTCTCTTCAACACCTTTGAAAATGTCTAGCCCCTCCGACCGTCGTTTTGACTTGAACCTTGTTGAAGAGGCAACCACGCCTTCTCCAGACAACATATGGCGCACATCCTTCTTATCCCCTACTGGTCCTCTTACCGTTGGGGATTCCGTGATGAAGAATGATATGACCGCTGCGGTGGTGGCCAGGAACCTTCTCACTCCCAAAGATAACAAACTACTTTCCAAACGGTCTGATGAGTTGGCTGTTAAGGATTCTCTGGCTCTCAGTGTTCAGTGTGCAGGTTCTGTGTCTAATATGGCCCAACGCCTATTTGCTCGAACCCGCCAAGTTGAATCATTGGCGGCTGAAGTGATGAGTCTCAAACAGGAGATTAGAGGGATCAAGCATGAGAATAAACAGTTGCACCGGCTCGCACATGATTATGCTACAAACATGAAGAGGAAGCTTGACCAGATGAAGGAATCTGATGGTCAGATTTTACATGATCATCAGAGGTTTGTGGGTTTGTTCTAAAGGCATTTATTGCCTTCGTCTTCTGGGGCTGTACCGCGTAATGAAGCTCCAAATGATCAACCTCCGATGCCTCCTCTTTCTAGGGTGCTGTCCAGTACTGAGGCTCCGAATAATCCCCCTCCGGTGCCTTCTCTTTCTTGGGCTCTACTGACTGCTGAGGCTTCTCCTAAGCAACCTATATGAAGGCTCCCTTTTGTTTGTTTATTTTGACTCATGTATATGTACATATTTGTAACTTATTGGAGATATCAATAAATAAGCTTTGTTTCATTTCAACGTATTGTGTTAAATACACCAAAGCCTTCTTCGCTAAGTTCTTTGAATTTTTCTTTTGTTGAAGCTTGTATGTTGAAGCTTTGAGAGTGGAGCATGTAGGTTGAGGTAGTGTTCCCTTAATTTCCAAAGTGGGGAAAACTTCTCGATTGGAAACTTGAAAAATTCCAAGTCACTGAGTGGGGTCGGTTATATGAATCTTAAAACGCCTTTGTGCTCGATCCTGTGTCATGTCATCCGTTAGATCCAAGTACTCTAAGTCTTTTCTTAGAGTCTCTTCCAAAGTTTTCCTAGGTCTTCCTCTACCCCTTCGGCCCTGAACCTTTGTCTCGTAGTCGCATCTTCTAATCGAAGCGTCAGTAGGCCTTCTTTGCACATGTCCAAACCACCGTAACCGATTTTCTCTCAGCTTTCCTTCAATTTCGGCTACTCCTACTTTACCTCGGATATCCTCATTCCTAATCTTATCCTTTCTCGTGTGCCCACACATCCAACGAAGCATCCTCATCTCCGCTACACCCATTTTGTGTACGTGTTGATGCTTCACCGCCCAACATTCTGTGCCATACAGCATCACCGGCCTTATTGCCGTCCTATAGAATTTTCCCTTAAGCTTCAGTGGTATACGACGATCACACAACACGCCGGATGCATTCTTCCACTTCATCCATCCAGCTTGTATTCTATGGTTGAGATCTCCATCTAATTCTCCGTTCTTTTGCAAGATAGATCCTAGGTAGCGAAAACGGTCGCTCTTTGGGATTTCCTGATCTCTGATCCTTACCCCTAACTCATTTTGGCCTCCATTTGCACTGAACTTGCACTCCATATATTCTGTCTTTGATCGGCTTAGGTGAAAACCTTTAGATTCCAACACTTCTCTCCAAAGTTTAAGCTTCGAATTTACCCCTTCCTGAGTTTCATCTATCAACACTATATCGTCTGCGAAAAGCATACACCAAGGAATATCATCTTGAATATGTCCTGTTAACTCATCCATTACCAACGCAAAAATGTAAGGACTTAAGGATGAGCCTTGATGTAATCTTACAGTTATGGGGAAGCTTTCAGTTTGTCCTTCATGAGTTCTTACGGCAGTCTTTGCTCCTTCATACATATCCTTTATAGCTTGGATATATGCTACTCATACTCCTTTCTTCTCTAAAATCCTCCAAAGAATGTCTCTTGTGACCCTATCATACGCTTTTTCCAAATCTATAAAGACCATGTGTAAATCATTTTTCCCATCTCTATATCTTTCCATCAATCTTCGTAAGAGATAGATTGCCTCCATGGTTGAGCGCCCTGGCATGAACCCGAATTGGTTGTCCGAAACCCGTGTCTCTTGCCTCATTCTATGCTCAATGACTCTCTCCCAGAGCTTCATTGTATGACTCATTAGCTTAATACCCCTATAGTTCATGCAATTTTGTACGTCGCCCTTATTCTTGTAAATAGGCACCAAGGTGCTCTTTCGCCACTCGTTTGGCATCTTCTTCGTTTTCAAAATCCTATTGAAAAGGTCAGTGAGCCATGCTATACCTGTCTCTCCCAAGGCTTTCCACACTTCAATCGATATATCGTCTGGGCCCACTGCTTTTCTATGCTTTATCTTCTTCAAAGCTACAACCACTTCTTCCTTCCTGATTCGACGATAAAATGAGTAGTTTCTACACTCTTCTGAGTTACTTAACTCCCCTAAAGAAGTACTCCTTTCATGTCCTTCATTGAAAAGATTATGAAAATAACCTCTCCATCTGTCTTTGATCCCGTTCTCTGTAGCAAGAACCTTTCCATCCTCATCCTTGATGCACCTCACTTGGTTTAGGTCTTTTGTCTTCTTTTCCCTTGCTCTAGCTAGTTTATAGATATCCAACTCTCCTTCTTTGGTATCTAGTCGCTTATACATATCGTCATAAGCCGCTAACTTAGCTTCTCTCACAGCTTTCTTCGCCTCTTGCTTCGCTCTTCTGTACCTTTCACCATTTTCATCGGTCTTATCCTTGTATAAGGCTTTACAACATTCCTTCTTAGCATCCCACTTGCTAAAATCAATCCAATACCTGTTTCACAATTACAAAATATGTTGCAAACCAAAAATGGACAAAAAAGAAAAGAAGAAGCGTTCAAGAGATTAAGGCATTTAAATAATTAGACGAAGTAGACGGAGATCAGTAAAAAGTTTGGGAGGGAAGTAATAATCTCTGCAGTGGGTGCTCGGTAATAAAAATGACAACCGAAAATAAAAATTAAGCCAATAAGTTGTTTTCTTTTTTCTTTTCTTTTTTAATCTTAGATGTTTTGTAGAATGAAAATGCATCAAACCAATATTGTTATAAACTCATCAACTGAGAAAGGGAAGCAAGCAGAGGCCGCCGGAAACGAAAAAGTCAGTTTTGATATGAGCATTTCTGAAAAAAAAAGAGTCAGAGAACCTTAAAATCCCCAAAAACCCTAATTTATAAACTCCCAATCAAACCCAAAAAGGATAGAGGAAACCCAAATAAAGGGAAATTCAAGAAATTCAACATACGGTAAGACGCTTTCGGACGGCCAATGTAATTAAAAGCCTGCATACAGTTTGGTTAATTAACAAATAATGCAGGGCATTTTTCATTTCCAGCCAACTGTACGGACACATTATGTTTTTGCAAATGTGTATTTCACTTTCAAGTGAGAATGACTTAACAATTAGATTGTCATAAATCAAACACATCAAACAATTAATTATTTAATATTGGAACAATTCCTTTAAACCATGAACACTTAGTGTGGAGAAATTAGAAATTGAAATAAGCAGAAAACGACTTAGGTAAGAAGAGAAAATTAAAAAAATATTGTGATCAAAATAAGAACTCAGTTGAAAGTTCAACAGAAATATCAGTGGAAAATGCACTCACATACCAACTTGAAAGAAAACGTAGTGTTTAACGATTGCCCTAGGAATAGAAAAATGTAAACTATATATATAACGTTACATGGAAAATGAAGATTTACCTATAGACCGGTAATAGCAAAGTAAACAGAATACAACGCGAGTTAAGAGTGACAAAGAGGGAGAGAGATGAAAGATGAGTGAATAGTTAAAGCTAGAATTTTGCTTAGCATGTTCTACAAACTGAATTATTTAGCTATCACATCGACATGCTTGAAATGAACACTAAGCAAAAACGTGCTATTAAAAATAAGAGATGCAATATCACCAAAATTCATGATCATTATCCAAAACTCCAAAGTAAATATAAAATCAAATTAACACTTCTTTATTTTTAATCTCTGTCCTTGATATTTTGTATTGTGATAAGGTTTATACTAAATAATGGTTAAACCAAAATTTAATAATAAAAGTCACAGTAGAAGTTTAACATGAGAGAGTCATTCCATGATACAGAGGCAGGAGTGATAACAAGAACAAATGATTTCAAGAAAATGAAGATCAAAGAATTCAAGAAAGCTTGAGAACAGAGAAAGTCGATAAGCAGGAGAAAAGAAAATGACTAACTGTATTGAATGAATATCAAACGTTTTACAACTGCTTTTATAATACCCCACTTCTAACTAATTTGTCTATGCTGTAATCTTCCATATTTCTCCTTATTACATTCTAACCACTCAGTAACTGACACCTGTATTTCAGTTATTACCCTCCCTCAATCGCAGCTAGGGACACCAAGGCTGAGATTAATACAGTGCTTAACAAACACAGGACTATGAAGCCCTTTAGTAAGAATATCGGCAACCTGATTATCTGTGGAGACATAATGAACCACTATATATTTCTTTTGCACCCGTTCTCGAATGAAATGGTAATCAGTATCCAGGTGTTTAATTCTGGAATGGAAGACAAGATTTGTGCTAAGAGACAGTGCAGAGATATTATCACAGTGCAAATCAGGAGGAGCATGTAGGAACTGATTGAGATCTCTCATGAGTGTCCGTATCCAGCACACATCAGCTATGCAATTAGCAAGAGCTTTATATTCAGCCTCTGTGGAACTTCGAGACACAGAAGACTGCTTCTTTGACTGCCACGAAATGGGATTAGAACCAAGAAAGACTACATAGCCGGTAACTGACCTCCGTGTATTGATATCAGAGGCCCAATCAACATCTGAATACGCTGAAATGTGAATATCAGCATCGAAATGATATGTAAGTCCATAATGTAGAGTCCCCTGAAGATAGCGTAGTATCCGTTTGACCAAGAACATGTGTGCATCAGTTGGACGTGTCATATATTGACACACAACATGCACAGAGTGAGCTATATCAGGCCTCGTGAAAGTCAAATATTGAAGAGCTCCAACAATGCTTCTGTAAACACTCGGATCAGGCAAAGGTTCCCCCTCAGACACGAGTAACTGAGTATGAGGCTTGGCAGGTGTTGGTGCAGGTCTACAATTCTCCATTCCTGCTCTTTTGAGGAGTTCTTTTGCATATTTGGTCTGGCTAATAAACACATCTCCATTGCTTTTGTACTGAATATGCAACCCTAAGAAGTAAGTGAGCCTGACCATATCTTTCAAATCAAATATCTCACTGAGAGCAGTAATTACATTCTGGACTTTGATGACATTCGAACCCGTTAGGATTATATCATCTACATATAAGAGTAGAATGATAATATCGGTGCCATCTATCTTAATAAAAAGACTTGTGTCAGCTTGAGAGACTGTGAACCCCAGAGATGGTAACACACCTGTGAATTTAGCATTCCAGGCTCGTGGAGCCTGTTTAAGTCCATACAACGATTTAACAAGTTTGCAAACATGGTTCGAAACTCTCGAATCTACAAAACCTTATGGCTGCTTCATGTATATTTCTTCTTGTAATTCACCATGTAGGAATGCATTCTTAATATCGAGTTGTCTAAGTTCCCATTTGTAACTTGTAGCAAGTGCAAGGATTAACCTCACTGTAGTGTGGCGGACCACAGGACTAAATGTCTCGGAGTAATCAAGACCATGCTCATGTGTATACCCTTGAGCCACTAAACGTGCCTTGTACCTAGATATACTACCATCAGGATTTTTCTTCAACTTATATACCCATTTACTCCCAATAATGGTTCGGTTATGAGGAGGAGGGACAAGAATCCAAGTTCCTTGCCCTTTAAGAGCATCAAATTCATCATGCATAGCTTGTTGCCAATTTGAATTGGTAGCTGCTACTTTAAAATGTTTTGGTTCTTCGTAATCAACACTTTCAGCCAGAAGAGAAAATCCAGTATAACACAGAGAATCAACAGCAATTTGTAAAGACTGTATTTCAGGTAAGCTAGCATACAAGGTAGCATAATTTCTTCGCTCAATTGCTCCAGTTTGAAGTCTCGTGAGCATAGAATGAGTTCTAACATCAGCAGGAGGAATAGAACTAGAGGATTGATTCCAATCACTCTCAGAGATAAGAAGTAATACCTGAAGTTGTGCTGGATCGAGGATAGGCAACAAGGGTTGAGTGAGATCTTGTATGGGAGTAGACTGATATGATCGTAATGACTCAGATTCCTGTGTTTCAGATTCCTGTCTTTATGATAAAAGCGGTGATGTATCAGTAGACTCAGGCACATCAATATCTTGCTGCAATGAAGTAGTATCAGTCATAGATGGAACTTGATCTGTGTATCTTCTGTCATGTTCACTTGGATCTCTTAATTGAACTATAATTGGAGGAGAACGAACCGTGCGTGGTATACATCCACTACTGGACAACACTAAGGGTTTACACTTGGCAGGAAACACAGACTCATCATGAATAACATGCCTAGATAAGACCAATTTCTGAGATTGTAAATTGTAACAAATAACCCCTTTATATCCTGAAGCATATCCTAAAAATATACACATTGAGGATCTAGCTTGGAATTTACTGTCATTATAATGTCTCAAATATGGATACACAGCTGAGCCATATATTTTCAAATCTTGTAATGATGGATGCTTATCATATATACAGAAATAAGGGGAGTTCATTTGTAATGACTTAGAACCCATTCGGTTGATTAGATACACAGCATGTGCACATGACAAGTACCAAAACTCCTGTGATAACCCAGCAGCATTCATCAAAGTTAGTGCTATTTCCACTACATGCCTATGTCTTCTTTCAACCAAGCCATTTTGTTGAGGAGTGTTGGGACATGAAATCCTATGAATCATTCCTTTTGACTGCATAAATTCTTTGAAACAATTACTTACAAACTCACCACCCCTATCTGATTGCAAACATTTTATTTGTGCTCCAAACTGAACTTCAATATATTTTTAAAACTTGATAAATATCGAAAACACTTCTGATTTATTATATAGTGGGAAAATCCACATGTATCTTGTACAATCATCAACAAATACAACATAGAATCTATACCCTTCTATAGACTTGACTGAAGCGGGTCCCAAAACATCTGAATGGACTCTATCAAAAGGTAAGATACATCTAGAAGAGTTATTATCAAAAGGTTTTCGTGTAATCTTCCCATGAATACAATCTGTGCACAGCTTATGCTCATTATCTATAGCAACTGGAATACGAGACTTAGCTAACATAATTGCCATGACTTCATTAGTAGGATGACCTAGCCGTTGATGCTAAAGAGAAGACTTTATCAACTATCCAATAAACTCGAAACTGTCCATGTTGACATAGGAATCTGAAACAACTCTTGAGATCTACTCCTTCATTTGTACAAGATCTCCCTTGTCACCTTGTCCTGCACAAAGAAATTTTTGTCATCACAAATAAACCAGCATCAGTTATCTTTACACAATTGCTTTACAGACATTAGATTCACAGCAAGAGATGGGACATGTAACACATTTTTCAATATAATAGAGTGAGAAGATGTTTTAATGATTGTAGAACCAGTATTTTGAATTGGCAAACCTTGACCATTGCCAATTTTAATTTTCTCTGAACCTTCATAAGGAGAAACTTGATGTAGGCTAGCAAGATCAGATGTCATGTGGTGTGATGCTCTTGTGTCCACAATCCAATTTGCAGCATTGGAATATGATGTTGACCCTTGAGCATTCATCCCTTGCATTGCAGGTTATACTTGATATGAAATATCAGGTATTGGTGGATTCTGTTGAACATTCATCCCTTGCAGTGTAGGTGGATGCAACTGATATGAATAATGAGCAACAAAATTCTGAGGTTGTTGAACAAAACCTTGTGATTGAGAAATCCCAGAAGGTTGACCAGGAAATATAGGTGCAAGAGAGGCAGGAGGTCCAGAAGGTTGATAGGAGTAATTTCCCCGATGATAGCATTCCAGTGCACTATGTCCCCTCTTACCACAAATCTGACATTCAGTATTAAAATGTGGGGAAGTACTCTGAGCAGTTCTGTAAAAACAGTTAGGAGCAGTATGACCCATTCTCTGACAAATTTGACATTCCGGATGTAGAGTAGTTCTTGATTCAGTGTTTCCATTCCAACCAGTATTGTTCCTGTAATTAGACCATTTGCCTCTGAATCTTGATCTGTAATTATTATGTCCCCTTGATTGTCCTCCATTGTTAAACCGTTGTTGAATGCTATGGAACTGTGTTGAAGGTTGATATTGCCTCAAGGTATCTTGTGGATGCTGCTCCAGATTACCAACAAAACCACTACCTGAGCCATAAGAATTCTGATCTGGAAAAGAAGCAAATTTCCCCATTTGAGACTGTGGAAATAATGACATTTGTGGTGGTAAAGGAATAGCTGTAATGACACCTTCTGTACGTGATGGCTCATTCGCAGAGGAATTTGAACTGGATGCACCATTGTTATACATAGAAGAACTTCAACCACCATCATTGTGTTGCATATACAGAGCAGCCATATATTGAGTCAGTGAAGTCATCACCACATTATTTTCCCTTTCAGCGCCAATTAATAACGCCCGAAATTCCTTCATAGTAACATTAGAATCTCTCACAAGTATAACAGTCCGAATAGTTGCATATTCTTTAGGTAACCCAGCAAGAGCAGCAATCATCACATCGTTATCTGAGACATATTCCCCAGCAGCCATCAACTGATCCCTTATTGACTTGATCTTTAACAAATATTTATCCATTGAATCCCCACCTTTTTGAACTGTATGTAATTCCGTTTTCAAATGATTGACACCCGTTTGAGACACAGATGCATACCTTTCTTCAAGATTTGTCCAAGCTTCAGCAGCAGTCTTACAGCCTATCACATACTCTATAGCATCATCAGTCAGCATTGTTATTAACAAACTTAATAGTGATAAATCTGTGGTCTCCCAATCTTGAAAAGCAACAGTTAGTTCTTTGGTAACCCTAGTTTCGGCACTAACCACAAATTTCGATGGACAAGTAGAAGAGCCATCAAAATGATCGAACAACTTGTACCCTTTTAACACAGCCTTGAATTGAAAAGACCATTTGGCGTAATTGTGCTCACCAAGTCGAATCGTCAACATACCCAACAATCCTTCAATTTTCACAGACGAAGCCATATCTACCCAACAATTAACCTTTTAACAAATCGACAAGAATTAACCTTTGAACAAATCATATCAAGAAACTACCCAACAATTTGCAAGAATCAAACTTCTAACTAAATCAAACTTCTTGAATTAATGGCATTGGCCTTCAGATCCCTTCTTAGCACAGAGTAATGGCATTGGCCTTCTCAAACTACCCAGTGCATAGCAACTACTTAATAATGGCATTGACCTTCGAATCTTCACATATACAGACTACTATCTTCGCATAGACACAAACAAACCAAAATTGCCCAAAAAATCATTACAAGAAAACGTAATAGATTGAAGCGCTGGAAATATAGAACCTGAAGTTTCTGCAGATTCCACCATGATTGCATATAGAAATCCCCAAATCGTCACACGAATCCTCCAAATCGCCAAAAAAAAAATTCCCAAATTCACCAAAAACATCTGCAAATCATCATACTTCCATCAATGATTCAGACGAGCGCCGACCCACACACGATCGATGGCTCTTGATACCATGATAACAAGAACAAATGATTTCAAGAAAATGAAGATCAAAGAATTCAAGAAAGCTTGAGAAGAGAGAAAGTCGATAAGCAGCGGAAAATAAAATGACTAACTGTATTGAATGAATATCAAACGTTTTACAACTGCTTTTATATTACCCCACTTCTAACTAATTTGTCTATGCTGTAATCTTCTATATTTCTCCTTATTACATTCTAACCACTCAGTAACTGACACCTGTATTTCAGTTATTAAGGAGCACCAATTTTGTACTTTTTTATTGTCAATGCAAAGTATGTAGACAAATTTTTAGGGTACATGTTTTCACAGAAATTCCTTCTGCAAGCATCCTACAAAAGCCTTACTGCATTAGCGCAATCATTTTAAGGCAAATAAATATTATAGTTAATCCATAAAGAAGAAGTAATTACAAAGATTCTTAACAAATTAGCCATCAAGAAAAGGTCATGCATTAAACAACAGACCGAAACTCGAAAGTATACACGATATAGCAAATGAAGATCAAAATTACCTATGACTCCTTCAGAGAAATTACCTATGAGCTCAAAATAACTAAGCAACCTCACTAAATTCTTACAGCGAGCACAGCCAATCGCTTCCACTTCGACCTTAAACTCCTGCTCATGCAAATTCCCTGCTACCAAGCTCATGCAGCAATTAGAACAAAAATAGTATATTATCCCAAAATCCGTGAAAAATCTTACAAATTTAACTAACTCCCCAAGCTAAGGGTCTCAAATTTCCTAACTGGGTTCTTATAAAATTTAGATCATCACACCCGAATGCAAACAGAACAATTAAATAAAGAATCAAAGGCATACGCAATCTAATTAGACAAATTTGTAGATGTTTAGTACAATATCTATGCATGTGAAGTTAAGAAAGACATGAAGCAACTGGAGTCAGGACAAAATTAATTTTAATTTAAGAATTAGAACAATGAACCTTGAATTAGTACACTTGGTGATATGGATTCCATGTTCCATGAAGACCACTTTGAACATATGTGAGATTTTGGCATGGATTCCGTGTTCGTTCCCATTCTCACTTTTGGCTTGGCTTCTATTGCCTCTGTTCAACTTATAACATTATATGTATCAATACAACATGTATATAAACAGATGGGTAACATATTGCATTGTGTGTATATAATGTAATCTTTTCTTATACCAACAAATAGTTGGCAAAGGACACGTTCAACCTGCAGATATAAGTTCTATTCAAGTTTATACCAAATTCATATAACAGTAGAGAATGCTTTGAATCATTTTTATTCTTCTCAATGAGAGGTATTTATACAAGGTGTACAACCCTAATGTAATAGGAAGAAAGCTAATTACACGAGATTACAGGAGATTACACGAAATTGATATCAATTAGGAATCTACCTAAAATACAAATTCAACACTCCTCCTTAAGTTGGTGCATATATGTTACTCATGCCCAACTTGTGTAAGAAACTTGAAACAGCTTTCGTGAGGATATCTGCCAACTGATTTTCTATTCTTATTGCGATAGCTCAATTATTTTTCCTTCTAATTTTTCTTTGATGAAGAACCGATCAACTTCAACATGTTTTGTTCTATCATGTTGTACCGGATTATGTGCAATGTCACGGGCAGCTTTATTATCACCAAATAATTTCATAGGCTGATCATGTAGTATACCCAAATCGCAAAGCAGGAGCCTAAGCCACAAAATTTCACAAATCCCCAAAGCCATACCTCTATATTCATCTTCTGCATTGGAATGGGCAACCACATTTTTTTTCTTACTTCTCCATGTAACCAAGTTACCCCCAACAAATGTAAAGCAACCTGATGTTGAACGCCTATCGTCAATTGAACATGCCCAATCTGCATCAGTATAACCTTCAACTTTAAGATGGTCATTCCTTTTAAACAAAATTCCTCTGTCGGGACTTCCTTTCAAATATCTCAAAATTCGCATCACTGCATTCATATGTTGTTGTTCTCCGAGATCATGCATGTATTGACTCACTACACTTAAGGCATAAGCAAGGTCCGGTCTTGTGTATGTCAAGTACATTAAACGACCTACTAACCTTTGGTATCTCCCTTTGTCAACTGGTACTTGATTAGGATCAACACTAAGCTTCAATTCTTCCTCTAATGGTGTAGCTACTGGTTGACAAGCTAACATGCGGGTTTCGTGCAACAAATCAATAATATACTTCCTCTGTGATAAGAAAATTCCTGAACTGCTTCTTGATACGTCAATCCCCAAAAAATATTTCAAAGATCCAAGGTCCTTCATCTCAAATTCTGTAGACAAATATCTTTGTAACGCCACACATTCTTATGGGTCATTACCTGTTACCACCATATCATCTACATACACAATAAGTGTAGTAAGTTTCCCATTTCGTCTTTTCAGGTACAGAGTATGATCGAAGTTACTTTGTTTGTAGCCAAATGCTCTCACAGATTTTGTGAATCTTCCAAACCATGCCCAAATGGACTGCTTTAAACCATATAAGGATTTCTTCAACCTGCACACTTTTCTTTTGTATTTATCCGAAGCATTACATCCCGGTGGAAGATCCATATAAATCTCTTCTGTCAAGTCTCCATGTAAGAAGGCATTCTTCACATCGAACTGTTGTAAGGGGCAATTAAGATTTGTAGCCAAGGACAACAAAACACGAACTGTGTTGATCTTGGCTACAGGTGCAAATGTATCTGTGTAGTCGATTCCATATTTTTGAGTGTATCCTTTTGCTACTAGTCTTGCCTTGAAACGATCCATTGTCCCATCTGCTTTGTATTTCACAGTATAGACCCATTTACATCCCACAGGTTTCTTGCCAACTGGCATATCTGTGATATCCCAGGTAGCATTCTTCTTCAAAGACTTCAACTTTTCATTCATTGATGCTTACCAACGTGGATCAGCTAAAGCCTCATGCACACTATTAGGAATAGATATAGTAGATAATTGATACACAAACGACTTATTTGATTCTGACAGGTCAATGGTAGACACATGATTACTTAATAGGTATAACATATTAGACTCAGGGTTGGGCTTACTCACCGGATACATTTAGGGTCGGCTTTATAAGTAAGTTTAGAATACCTCAGTTGGCGCGATCAAGGAAATGACGTGGTGGTGGTGCATCCGAGATCGAAGACAATTGATTATGGTTATTAGGACTCAAGATCGACTGTGAGGTAACTGGCGACATAAGGCTGTCATGTGGTGAAGAAACTGGCAATGACCTATCAGGTAGTGAGTTATCTGGCGATGTCAACTCGTCCCTTTCAAGGTTTTCAACATTGTTTCCATGTGAATGATCACCACTTGTCTCCAAGACATTACCACTTAATTCCAATTCATTCACATCATTGTTTCCGTGTGAATGGTCACCACTTATTTCCAAGACATCACTACTTAAATCCAAATCATTCACTTTATCTCTATCTGGAATAGTATAATTAAGAGTTTGAACTTCTTTCTGTTTCTCCCCCTAAAGTGAAGACTTGAGATTGGCAAAGTACATATCATTCTCATGAAACGCAACATCCATAATGACAAACAACTTATTCGTCGGATGGTGATAACAACGGTATCCTTTCTGCCTTGATGCATACCCTACAAACACACATTGTAAGGCCCGAGGTTCAAGTTTACTTCGCTGTTGTTTATGAAGATGAAAGAAGGCCACACAACCAAACATATAAGGTGGAAGATTAGGGACTGCAGGAGCATCAACATGTGAAGAAAGTGTCTGAAGGGGTGTCTGAAAATCAACCGATCGGGATGGAACACGATTAATGAGATATGCAGCTGAGGTGAGAGCTTATGCCCAATAGGATAACGGGAGACGCGCCTCGAGTAAAGAAGCACAAACAACCTCCAGAAGCTGACGGTTCTTGCGTTCGGCAACCCCATTTTGTTATGGAGTATATGGACATGTAGTTTGATGAACAATCCCAAGATGATCAAGAAAGGCACGAAGTTTAGAGTTAACATATTCTCCACCATTATCACTCCTAAGAACCTATATTTGTGACTTATATTGTACTTGTACCATTTTGTAAAACTGCTGAAATAAAAAAGTAACTTCATTTTTGGATTTCATTAAACAAACCCAAGTCATACGTGTGCAGTCATCACTAAAAGTAACGAACCAATGAGCACCACCAAATGTAGCAATTTTAGATGGACCACAAACATCAGAATGAATTATCATAAATGGAATAGAACTTTTATTCAAACTGGATGGAAACGACGCACAATGACTTTTAGCTAGTTCACAAACATCACATTTAAAACTAGAAACATCATGCTTAACAAATAGGCTAGGAAACAACCTCCGTAAATAGCCGAAAGAAGCATGTCCAAGTCGACGATGCCACAACCAAATCTCTGAAGCTTTATTCCTCTCCTCCTGAGATCCTTCCACGACAAAAGCTTGAGTCAACATTTGGGTACTGTTCGATGTCAACTCCAAGTAGTAGAGCTTCCCCTTTCTAATACCATAACCAATCGTCTTGCGAGTCCGAATGTCCTTAAAAACACAAAAGGAAGGCCAAAAAATCACAAGTCAATGTAGGGCGACAGTTATTTGAGCAACAGATAATAAATTATAATCAAGAGAGGGGACAATAAGTACAGAGTCAAGATTAAGGGTATCAAAGAGGGAGACATCGCCTTCCCCAATAATGGGGGCAACGTTACCATTGGCAACACTAACAATAGTCTTAATGGATGGTTTTAGGGTTTGTACCTGTCTAGAATCACAAGTCATATGTTCAGTAGCACCAGAATCAATTATCCATGTCCTATTCACAACAGATGCAGAAACTTTTAAAGCCTTACCATTGTTACCTGTATGATCAGTATCTACTTTAACTTCAGCAACCAATGCCTATGACTTGTTACAGCGGGGGTCACGAGTCTTGTCCTAACTATCAAGGTAGCCAATAAGTTCGAAACAACGATCTTTTGAATGCCCTTTCAAACTACAGTGAGAGCACTTGTTGGACGGACGATAGAACGAACCAACAGTGGGAATATCTTCCTTTGGTTTGATCTCATCGCAGGCCATTAAATTGTAGTGTAAAGAAGGATGAATGGAGTGGCTTCAAGTGAAAGGTGGGACATTCCACTTTGCAAATGAAAGGACTTTCCAGAAACTTGAGAGAGTCTAGAATATAAACCGTGGGTCTCAAAAAACTCAAAGCTCAAAAAAACAATTGTTTCCTTGTTTCTTTTTGTTTCCTATCTTTTTCTATTTCCTTTTTCCTTTTTTTTTTTTCAATGCTTCCTTTTATTCCCTTTCTTCACCTTTTTTTTTTCTTCCTTTCTTTCTCTTTGGGGCTTTCGAAACAAGCGCAGGTGCAGATAGGATGGGATGTAGCAGCGGGTTCAACTCCAATTGCAGAATGCAGCGGTAGGTACGACTTTAGATCAAGATGGTGACGTGATTCAAATTGATTTCAGTCAGATTGGTTTATGCATCAATGATTTCAGGCGAGGTGTTCCCGTCGATTCAACAGTAGAAGTAGCTGATCGACAACTGGGTTGGTGTTGGTATTGCAGCAGTGGTGATTCGATGTCGGTTTGTGAGCTACAGGGCACGCAAGCTTCAATCTGGGCGTGATGCAGCAGTGGATTGTGATGGATACGGGATCAGCGTGGTGGACTCGGGTCAACAACAACGACGTCGCTCACTGGTCGGACGGCGCAGCACAACTGGTGCGCGGTTTCTTGTTTTTTTTTCTTTCTTTTCCTTTACCTAGGCTTTGGTACCAAGTAGAAAATGCTTTGAATCGTTTTTATTCTTCTCAATGAGAGGTATTTATACAAGGTGTACAACCCTAATGTAATAGGAAGAAAACTATTTACACGAGATTACAGGAGATTACACGGAATTGATATCAATTAGGAATCCTATCTAAAATACAAAGTCAACAATAACATTTCCAAGTAAATTCATACTTAATTCGTTTAAAAATAAACAAAAATTTAAGCAAACAGGGCTAAAACACTGCAATTGCTCAAAGTTGAAAAAGTGGGGAAAAGGCAGTCACCTCAGCTTAACATACAAATGTTTAATAACTAATCACCCTAATGAAACCCACATAGGTTCAGGTTAAGTTAAACAATCTTACTAATCCACACAGAGCGTTAACCCTTATCAACCAAAACTAATTCGACATGATTCCATTCCATCGTCCCACAACGTCAAGTTTTTAGCTTACTATGATGAAATTTACAAAACGATAATGACCTTGATTTCCTAAATTAAAATGCATCTTCAATTCACTGAAAATTATAACATAGCTCACTCTCTAGAGTATAAAATTACAGAAACTAATTCAAAAATAAAGAAAATCTCTTGCTTAATGATAAGGAATGAACCAATACTACAAGGGGTGTGCTATCCACACACCTCATTTTACTTCTCACACACCCTTTGATAATTTCTATCCGTTGATCTTCTTCAATTCATCTGATCTGACGGTCGAAAATTAAAAAGGTATGTGAGAAGTAAAATGGGGTGTGTAGATATCACACCCCATACTACAATTCCCAAGCCTCACTGCATTACTCTTCCTATCATTTTGTTAGAACTTTTTTGTAAGAAAAATTACGTAGTACTTATCTAACAATTATTTTCTATTTCTACATAAACACAAACAAATTAATCACCCAATTACATTTCATTTCTTTGCAACTGCTACAGCAATATATAAAGTCTTCATTCAATTAGATTTCAAAATAAATAACTCTATTTACAGCAACTACTCTAGTTGAATCAAAACAACCCAAAAAGCCTTATACTTGACCATATTTCACCAAAAATCCCTCCCCCCCCCCCCCCCCCGGCGAAAACAAATAGAATCCAGAAACCATTTTCCATTAAAACAACCAAAAACTGTAAATTCACATAAATTGAATGAGAGTTAAATGGTAAAGAAGAACCTTCCAAGAACAGAAGCGGGAGTGTTGAAACCACAACTTCCCTCTCTCCCTCTATCTGCCTCACCTATCAAACCAAACCAATAATCAATTTTGGAGTTATCAAATTTAATCAGCACAGAAAATTATTATCAAACCCAAACTATGATTTCAATAAAATCAAACAACAAAAAACCAAATTCAAGTCGAATATAATAAAAAAACCAAACAAAACTCTATATCAAAAGAATTTTGAAACTGCTCACCTTAAATACAGAGTGCTTTGTACAATGCAAAGAAAAGTCCCAAATCTGAAAAACCACGACCTCCTAAAGCTGAATACGAACCCACAAACAAAATCCTCAAAATCAAAACCAAAAAATTTAAACAAAAAACCCATTTATAAATCCAAATTTACACTCCCAAGCACTTAACAACAAACTAAAGAAAAACAAGTGCAAAACGCACCAGAACCACCATCGAAGCAAATAAAAAAAAAACTAACACTCTTTCTGGAAAAAAAAAAAAAACCAAAATATAAAACTGTTTTTGGAAAAGCATAACATTGTTTCTGGAAAAATCAAAACATAACGCTATTTTTGAAAACAAAAAAAAATAACATTGTTTCTGGAAAAAAAAAAATCAGATACAATGTTTGTGCAAAAACTAACACTGTTTCTGGAATACTAAAAATATTTATGGAAAAAAAATCAGAACCACTATTGGAACAAACCGGCAAAAAACTAACAGTTTCTGGAAAAAAAAAAAAAAAAAAAAAACCAACACTGTCTCTCGAAAAAAAAACCAAAATATAAAACTATTTCTAGAAAAACAAAAAAATAACACTGTTTCTGGTAAAAACTAACATTGTCTTTGAAAAAAAAAACCAAACTATAAAACTGCTTCTGGAAAAACAAAAAAATGACACTGCTTCTGGAAAAAACTAACAATCTCTAGAAAAAAACAAACCAAAACATAAAACTGTTTCTAGAAAAACCAAAACATAATATTGTTTCTGGAAAAATAATCTGATACAGAGTTTGTTTTGTTTGTGTACAAACAAACACTGTATCTGGAAAAAAAAACCAAAATATAATATTGTTTCTGGAAAACAAAAAAATAACACTGTTTCTAGAAAAAAAAATGTTGGCAAAACTGTATCTAGAAAAAAAAAATACAAAAAAAAACTGAACAAAAAGCTAACATATCTCAAATTTATTTTTTGGAGAAACAAACGATGAACTCCACTGAAGAAGAAAAATTGAAAAACAATATCTCGAATACATTATGAAAAATTGAAAGGTTAATAATCAGATGAATGAGGAGGGAAGGGCAGAAATTCACCTTTGGCTTTTTTGCTGATGTCGGTGAAAGTGCAGATCCCTTGCTCGTCTTTACAGAGAGAAAGAGAGAAATTTTGGGAGGGAAGGAGAGAGAGAGTGACAAAATCATACTGTTTTGCTCGTAAGATCGTTTTCGATTTTCACAGAGATTGAGAGACTGCTCAAAATTAGGTTTGGGGTCGAAGCTGTGGTTTTTACGTAGTGATAGAAATGGAGTTGCTATGCGAGATTAGAAAGAAAAATGGAAGGTTTTGAATGTCAAGAAAATGGGGGAGAGAATATGAGAGAGATCCATAATGAAGAGAGACTTACGGACAAAAGCTTGCCGTTAGGGATAAAATCATAAACTCAATATTTGGGCTATTTTAATTAGTCTGATTTAGTATTGGGCTTTATCCTAACTATTAAATAAAGTTATTACATGGTTTTTTGTTAAAACTCAAAGTTTTCAAGTCATTTTCATTTAGTTTCCTTAAAAAAAAATTCAACACAAAAAGGAAAGATCAGTACTTATGATTCGAGTTCACATTGCTCAAGGTCACCGACGCTGTTAAGGTTATTCATCATTGCTCGATCACTTTTGTTTATTTTATTTTTTTTCGTTTCGTTTTGTTTCAGCTTTTATTTAACAGCGTAGGCACACAAAATTCATTCACCTCTCTCTCTCTGTGAGCTTTCGAATTCTCTAGCTTTTGGTTTCTCTAGCCTTTCTTCTCTGCCTTATCTAGTTTGTCTTTGTGTACATGCATTGATTATCTATCTAGCTAGTTAGCACTTTCTGGTAATTTGGGAATATATAACTTTTTGACCCAAATGACTGAATCTGTGTGTGTCCGTCTCTCTCTTTCTGGGGAACAGAGAAGTTATCAAGTAAAAAGTTGAAATTGTTAACCTAGAGCACAGAGGGCTTCCTACGAACAATTGTTAAGATTTGTGTTTGATCTACATACATGTCAAGAATAAAATTAAAAAGTTTATCATAAAAATACATAAGCAACCAAGAATTGCAAAAATAATCTATCAATAGAGGAGCAAAACAATAACTAAAGCAGCCTTCTAACACCCTTATCACACAAATACAGAAGCAACAAAGTATGGAGAAACAATCTAGCAACAGAGAGATATTCAAAGGATGTGAAGCAGAAAAGGAACCTCAATTTGATTTGTTGAGAAGGAAACAGCAGCAAAGCATGAAGAAACGCATAAATGAGCACAGTACAACCTCCAAAGTTATAAAGACACAAACCTGACTCTAACCGTGTACGAAACAGTGCACTCAACAGACTAATCTTCCTAACACCCAACTAAACAGCCTATAAACATCCATTACAATTTTATTGAAACAACAAAATATCAATCACAGTTTTAACAAAGCAAATAGCAAACCAAACAAAAAACAATGATTTCCAAACAATGTTTTACCTGTTGAATCAGAGGACAAAACTGAAAACCCACTCTCTCCCATACCTCCCTCAGCCATCCTCTCCTCACCAACCCCGTTGGGTAACCCGTTAGCCCCAAAAAATCCTTTCTGCCCTCTCTCATTCTCCCTGTCCATCCTTCTCTCAAAAAGTGGACAAAACCGCTAAATATCTCTCCCACTCAGTCGAAACCATGCTTTCTGCCCTCTAAATATCTCTCCCATTTTAAGTTTGAAGGGGACTCTTTACCTTCTTGGGGGAATATCAGGATACCCACGCCCCTGTGAAGAAACACACCCATAAAAATAATAAAAGTTGTTGCAAGGATCCAAGAGAGTTAATATGGACAAAGCAAAAGGTGTATGCTTACAGTGCTAACGATGCAATGGTTTTTGTTGCAAACCTGGTCATTTGCCAATCGTTGAAAAACTGTACAAAATATATAAACAAATGATGGTTTGTTGATAGAAGCACGCATCAAAATCAAGCTCTATCATGCTAAAGCGTCAGAGCTACAAAAAAAAAATAGTATACCTGATTCTTTCTCCACAAGAAGTATGTACCCAGCTACACTGACAATATCTGCATGTTAGAATTAAAGGTTTGAGTTTTCTTTCTTTGGACACTTAGGGTTGGTCTATAAGGATTAGCAATGCGTTTATAACATTTACATTATCAAAATTGAATAACATTGTTTCTAAACACGGAAATTTAATTATTCTCTCTTAATCATCTGGATACCTTTGACCTCTTCAACATGAATAGGGACAGGGAAGGCCTGTGTGTGAACCAGATGCAAAGTTTTAAGTTCAGACACAGTAAGGTGACAATGAAGAAGATATCATCAAATCGTCTAAAAAAAATCAAATTAGATCCATTCTTACTGTGTTTGGCCTATTTATGCAATCAAATACATTTCCAGCTTCTGAGAACCTTAACCAGCCCATTACCAACCTATAAAGCAAGTCAATTAACATTCTGGTTTGACAATATGTGAATTGTTATCATTGTTATCAACGCAATGAAAATCTAATGCTACCACAGGGAGGAAGTTGATCAACTCAAGATTAACAAAGTATTCAATAAAACCAGGAATGCACGCATTTAAATGTGAATGGCATTAGTCATTTTCATACAAAATCAAACAGGAAAGTATACCATTATTTTGAGAAGATCACCTGCCTTGCCGGCAAGTAGTCGATCATCCTGATCTTGATCTTCTCCCTCGTCATTTTCTCCAATTCTTCCTACCCCCTTCAGAAACAATAATTCAAGTAAAATAAAATAAACCAACCACCTCGAATTTCCACATATATAAATGTCCACGAACTCAAAAACTACCTTGTATTCTCTAGGTTTCTGATAATTTTAAGAAGGGTAAATCTCAGTTTACTACCCTCAAGTTTCGTGGTTTTCAACATTTAGTACATGAAGTTTTTTTCGTCTCAGAGTCATACCTAAAGTTAACTTTGGGACAGTCTCGTACATCCGTTAGTCTGGCTGTTAAGTCTTCCGTTAACTGATGACGTGGCACCCATGTGGACAATGACTGAGCACCAAATGTCATTAAGGGTCCACGTGGAAATTAAAATTTCAAAAAAAATTTGGGTTAAATCTCAATCCCGCCCCTCACCCACCCCACCTTCCCCTTCCCTGATACCCACCCGCTAACATCCAATTTCATATTTCCCACTCGTAGCTTCCTGTGGTAATGGAGTCTGCAGCAGCTTGGGTGGACGCCCAAGAGTAGAAGGTCTGCAACGACGACAACTTCATCTTCAAGCGGAGGAAGCAGCGCAGAGTCGACCCAAATGTCAACTCGTTGGTCCCGACTCCACCGTCCTCGTTCATCGTGGATCTACAAGAGGATATCTTTCATCTTCCTTGTCTCTTCTTTTTCTGTTCTTTTTTTTTCTCGTACCATGTGCACCTATTTCCTCTAAAACAACACAATAAGAGTGAGATCGACTCCGGTGACACAGAGAACTACGATTAGGCGTACACATTGGTATTAACACCTACTGAAGAGCTCAAATCCACGATCTGAACTTGCTTCTGCACCATTTGTGGGCCGGCCGGGAACCTCTCGGTCACAATCGCAGCCAAACAACCCTTATTTCAAAATTTCAATTTTTATTTAAAAATACCAGAAGGTTGATGTGGTGTTGTTGTGATAGGATTTAGTTGTTATCCCCAGTACTTCTGGAGAGAGCGGAGGAGGAAGTTTCTTCTCAAACTCAGAGCTAAGTACCAGGCGGAGATCGAGTAGTGGGAACTTTTGTTGAGCACGAAAATGGGAGGATACGCGCAACGGAAGAAAGGGCGCAGCAGCTTCAGCGGAACCAGAGAAGGAGCAGCAGCATAGAATGGAAGACCGAAAATGGGAGGATACGACGTTGTTGGATGCGTCTGGGTGTTAGAGATTCAGGGGACAAAGTCCTGTTGTGGGTCGTTGGTGGATGAGCTTCTGTTGCAGGTGAATTGGGGGTTTCTTTCTTTTTGTTTTGGGATTGTTTGGTTTGTGGAAACTTTTTTGAAAATTGAAAGATTTTGGGGATTAGGGTTTTTGCAAAGGTCGGAAATTTGAGAAACTCTGATCGAGAAATTGTGCTAGCTTTCATCCAGATCGAGAAACTCTGTCGTCTTCTCCAGAGATTCAACCCTTTTGTTCTATTTTTTGAATTTTTTTTCAATTTTTAATTTTCACGTGGACCCCTTAATTACACGTGGCGTCTAGTCATTATCCACATGGGCACCATGTCATCAATTAAAGGGAGACTTAATAGCCAGACTAACAGATGTATGAGACTATCCCAAAATTAATACTTTAGGTATGACTCTGGGACGAAAAGAACTTCATATACCAAATGTTGAAAACCACGAAACTTGAGGGTAATAAACTGAGACTTATGCTTTTAAGAATTATTGACCACAAACCCTAGCATTTCAAATCTAAATAAGTAAAACAAAACCTAGATCAACCCACCAACCACAATCAACTATCCAATATTTTGTATTTACCATAAGTAGAAGAAGAAAAAAAGGAAAATGGGGTGGTTTCAGGTCTGAAGTTTTGTTCCGACCAAGAAATTTGTAGAGTAGTGAAAGCTAGCAATTTTGGAAAGAGAGAGATAGAAAGTTGGGCGCTGCTGGTTGTTCGGAGAGCAAGGCAAGGAGAGGGTTTGAGAGAAACAAAAGGGTTTCTGAAACAGAAACACTGGAAATCAGCCTACCCCATACTTCTCCCTTACTATTTCTCCCTAAACCCATACCTCCCCGATAAAAAATCCTCTCCTCTCTCCCCTAAATCCCGGCGAACCTCTCCCTCCAACCCGTTAACCCTTCTATCCCCATTCCCTCTCTCTCCTCGACTCAAAGTCCAAATCTAGCCCAAACACTAAAACATCGTTCTTAAGCCCAGTGGCAATCTTGTAAATAAAGCAAAATTTGGGCTAAAATCAACCCGGTGGAAATTTTGTAAATAAATTGAAATTCACTTAAAATTGCACAGTGCCACCTCCCCTGACTTTTGACTAAAGTAATGATGATGGTTGGTAATGGGTTGTCTTCCATAAACCCATTCATTTACGTGTCAAAGACTTATACTGGTACAAATTTCGGGTCATGCCATGAATTATCACCCTACTCACCATATACTAAAACCAAATTGAATGATTTGGTCAATTTTCTATCTCCTCCCAATTAATCCATTTTATGCAATGCAACTTCTTGAAAAGTATTGTAGATATAACTAAAAACTAACTCATTTTAGGCCTTTTACTAAATCGTAAAACCTCGTTGCCCCCAGAAGATGCACTATCATTTGACAAAGTCTGCCAAGCCTTAGAAATTAGGTTCAACAAGTTTGCGTTACAATATTACCCATAAATTGCACAAGCTAGCAATTATTCATGCTAAAAACGAAGGGAAAAAAAAAAGAAATTTGTGGATACAAATTTCCGCATTCTTCTTCTTAGACGAAAATGCACTTGCAAAACAATTAACACCTAAGATCAAGGCTAAGAGCCTCACGCGCCCACGATGATTGGGAGGCTTTGGCCAAAGAATCTCTGCTCCCAAAGTTAGAATTTGAGGGAAAAGTGTTTAGAGAAATTTAGAGAATTTTAGAAAAGAATTGGACTTAGGTTTTGGAGAAAATGAGTGGCTATGTATAGGGGTGTGGCCGCTCCTATTAAAATTGCACAGTGCCACCTCCCCCGACTTTTGACTAAAGTAATGATGATGGTTGGTAATGGGTTGTCTTCCATAAACCCATTCATTTACGTGTCAAAGACTTATACTGGTACAAATTTCGGGTCATGCCATGAATTATCACCCTACTCACCATATACTAAAACCAAATTGAATGATTTGGTCAATTTTCTATCTCCTCCCAATTAATCCATTTTATGCGATGCAACTTCTTGAAAAGTATTGTAGATATAACTAAAAACTAACTCATTTTAGGCCTTTTACTAAATCGTAAAACCTCGTTGCCCCAAGAAGATGCACTATCATTTGACAAAGTCTGCCAAGCCTTAGAAATTAGGTTCAACAAGTTTGCGTTACAATATTACCCATAAATTGCACAAGCTAGCAATTATTCATGCTAAAAACGAAGGGAAAAAAAAAAGAAATTTGTGGATACAAATTTCCGCATTCTTCTTCTTAGACGAAAATGCACTTGCAAAACAATTAACACCTAAGATCAAGGCTAAGAGCCTCACGCGCCCACGATGATTGGGAGGCTTTGGCCAAAGAATCTCTGCTCCCAAAGTTAGAATTTGAGGGAAAAGTGTTTAGAGAAATTTAGAGAATTTTAGAAGAGAATTGGACTTAGGTTTTGGAGAAAATGAGTGGCTATGTATAGGGGTGTGGCCGCTCCTATTAGGAGAATTGGGACCGGCCACATTTGGTTGATTTATGGGGATTGATTGCAAGGTATTATGTAAAATAATATCTTGCAATTAATTTTGGCAATTAATCCCAATTTGAAATGAATAATTGGGAGTTACCTTGTGGGTGAAGATTTAATGAGGAATGATGATAGAGTTTAAAAGAATACCATTTTGATCACCTTTGACCTCGATTGAGTCGTTATTGTCTATTGTATGTGCATAGGAGTCCCGGTGTGCCTGAAGGGTAATTTTTTTCTTTTTTACCCAAAAGTCCATGTGTCGCCTCCATAATTTTCTTGATTAGTTATGGCTCCATAAATGCCCTCACACCTGCTAGGCAGCTCACAGGAAAAGGCAGCAGGTGTAGAGATCTCCAACTTTGATGCAAATTCTCACTTGGACTTGTAATTAGATTCTTCTAGGAAAGGGAAACAAATCGCCTCCAAAGCCTATTTAAGTATACCTTAAGTATAGGGTTAAATCAACTTCGGAGGGTAATTATTTATCCCTACAAGAAAGAGAGAGGATACTTGTTCCTTTTCCCCTAGCACTCTTCTTTGCTTGCTCGTGCAAAGAATCGTCTTTTGTTGATTTCTTTGTCTTCTCCGTGCTACACCAATGTAAGAAAAACTTAATTTTCCTTGTCTTCTTCTTGGGTGGTGCTGCCATGAGGTAGCCGTCGGGATGGTGCAGTACGTCAGTTGGCAGGGGCCAAAAGTTGGCTTGGCATGGGCTGATAAGGTGGTGTGGCAAAAGCCACTGCTTGTGCTGCTCGACTTGACTAAAGCTAAGGGCTGGCTGGGCATGGGCTGAGGAAGTGGCATGGCATGGGCCACGGTTTGGACTGCCACATCTAGGCTATTTGCTAAATATGATGAAACTACTTGAGTTTGATTTCTCCGTTGGCATAGATGAAGCAACCAATGAAAAAGCAACCAAGGATGGAACTGCCAAGATCGGAGCTACTAAAGATGAAGTGTCGAATAAGAGAATTGTTGAGTGCAAAATGGCTGCTACCCCTTAACCATTTGCTGCTTAACTGATCTTTAAGTATTCGATCTTTTGAGCTGTGTGGCCTTCTCGTACTCGAGAGCCTACCCAGATGGGTGTCAAGGAATTGGTTTATCCTCTCACGCTAGAGAGCTTACGCAAATGGGTATCAGGGAATTAGTTTAGCGTCCTGCACTGGAGAGCAATTAGTTTAACCTTTCGCACTAGCAAGTAGAACCATGTGAATGTCGGGGAATTAGTTTACCATCTAGCACTGAAAAGTAATAGTTTATCATCTCGCACTTGAAAGCAAACCCAGATGGGTGTCAGGGAATTAGTTTACCCTCTCGCATTAAAGAGAAATTAGTTTATCCTCTCGCACTGAAGAGCAAATCCATATAGGTGTCAGGGAATTGGTTTACCTTCTCGCACTGGTGACAATTAGTTTATCTTCTCGCACTAGAGAGCAGACCCATATAGGTGTCGAGGAATTGGTTTACCCTCTCGCACTAGAGATCAATTAGTTTGCCCTCTCGCACTGGAAAGCTTGGAAGTCATTATCGTAAGTATAGCTGAAGAAAGCTGGATTGCTGGACAACTGAAATAATCATCAGCCTACGAGGTCTTGTTTGGCGATCTGCTTAAAACTTCGAACTATTTGTGGAACCCGCGTAAAGGTGTAAGTGGGAAACACATCAAGTTGCTCCCAAACTTTCTTCAAGTATTGTGCCTTCGTTAGATGTTTCATCATGTACCCTCCTAAGGCTTGGTTGGTGATCAGCTGAGAATCTGAATGGATTGTAAAGTTCTTCAATGTTGAGTTTTTCGCTAGCAGTGGCTGCTAATAAAGCCTTGTCTTTTGCTTCATCGTTGGATGCTTTGAAGTTTGAAGTGTCATGGGCTTGGTCGACGCAGATAGGAGCTGCAGGGTGGCATGACTGGGAGTCGTGGTACAAGATCGGCACGACTGAAAGCCATGGTGACAAATCAAGGGCGGCCGGAAGCCGTGGAATAGGTAGTCACGACTTTAAGCTCAAAGTTGTGATGAAAACAAGACATGCCCCTAGTTCTTGGTGGTTAGGCTGATGTGTCCTTCTAGTACTCGTCTACCTTCGGCGTGCGATTAGGCTGAGTTACTGCTTCTATCGGAACAAGTGTAATCATTGTATCCTTTATTGTATGTGGGATGGTTATGTCTACTCGATATTGTCAATGAAAAGTTACATGTTTATGTCATGTCTCATCAGAGCGCTTTGTTACGTTGGAAATCATGCAATCGTGTTATCAAGACCCTCTCAACTTCTTCCTGAATTTTCCTCCAGTCATGACTTTAAGCTGCTCTTCTCTATGCTCGGCTCATCTATGATGCGGCTGCAGTGCATGTAGTACACTCCTAGCAGGTGAGCGAATTACTCGCAAACTGCCAGTTGAATTTGAGCCGGATTGAGTGACTACTTCTCTCCATCCGTCATGTTCCCTACTCCGATATGAGGTAGAGGATGCTCCTTGCAGGCTTAGTCGCGGATGAACACTTCGCTTGGAAGGTTGCTCATGTTGATTATTGGAGTGTGGCCCTAATCGTGAATGTATGCTTGTCTGTGGGCCTAACTGAGAGTTGACGCTTATCCACACGCTAAGACCAGAGTATACGTTATCTTGGGGGGCCAGTCGGGAATGTACACTGCCAGAACACTCAATTCGTGACTAGTCAAGTGGTTGCTTATTAGGACACTGCTAGAGAGGTTCCTCGTCTATCCTTGTCCTACTTCGGGACACCTAGTCAGGGGCACGTTGCATCTTGGTACGCTGCAAAAGCTGAATCACCAAGGTCGTCTGTTGTGCAAGGGCGCTTGTCAACTCTATGACTTGTCGAGACAAGTGTTATTCTTCATTTGGGTTGGAAGAGCTTGGATGAAATACGTCTCCTTGACTAGTGGAAGTGTGGTAGACTCCGAGCACGCAATTTGAGTTGGGAAATGTCAAATCTGAGGAGAAATGTGGTGAAAATGCTCCCGGTTCAATCGTTGGCCCAGAAATTTAGAGCCGGAATAGTTGAACCGATCTTGGACTAGTTTGGGACTCTACTGAAGTGGGCTAGAGCGAGTCGGATCACTGGCATGGGCTAGGCCACGTGTGGTGAACGTGGGCGCTGAGCCTGCCCTCTCCTTGGTATGGCTTGGGTCAGCAGCTGTGCGTCGAGCCTGGCCTTGGCGTTGCTCCGTGGCATGGGTATGGGGGTGCCAGGCTTCTGTTGCTGTTATCTAGGCCTAGGCTCCCTCCTGGGCCTGGACTGCTGAAGTGGCAGCGAGTTAGGCTGCCTTCAAGGGTTATGCCTTTTGGGCCGTGGCCTGCTCGATCTAGGCTGGTTGCCTTATGACACGAGCTTAGGCATGTTGCTGCGAAGTGGCCTGCTTACCGTGGATGTGGATCTCGTCGTGGGTGGCCACGGTGGTTTCTGTCGTGGTGGCTGCTGCGATGGTGCCTCGTGGTGGTGCCACTTCATTTGTTGTCACGTCGAGCCTCGTGGATTGTCCTGGTCCCAATTCTTGAACGTTGGAATTTCCGTTTGTCGTGATTTCCAAATTTCTTGTCATTGTACTTTTCTTTTACATTGATTCAAAGAATTTTCATAAAAAATTCTAGGAATGAGAACGTACAAAAAATCTACAAATGAACAAGAAAACGAAAAACCTTAAATGTGAGAGTATTTTTTCGAGCATTTGAATCAAGGCTCTCAATGAAAGCACCCATTTGTGGATGCAAAATTCCGCCTTCTTCTTCTTGGATGAAAATGCACATGCAAAACAATTAACACATAAAATCAAGGCCATAAGGCTCATGCTCCCACGATGAATTGGGATGGGGGGCTTTGGTCGAAGAATCTCCGATGCCAAAGTTAGAATTTGAGGGAAAAGTGTTTAGAGAAATTTAGAGAATTTTAGAAGAGAATTGGACTAAGGTTTTGGAGAAAATGAGTGGCTATATATAGGAGTGTGGCCGACCCTATTAGGAGAATTGGGACCGGCCATATTTGGTTGATTTGTGGGATTGATTGCAAGATATTATGTAAAATAATATCTTACAATTAATTTGGAAATTAATCAATTAAATGGGTAATTAATCAATTAATTTTGGCAATTAATCCCACTTTGAAAAGAATAATTGGGAGTTACCTTATGGGTGAAGATTTGATAAGGAGTGATGAGAGGGTTTAAAAGAATACCATTTTGATCACCTTTGACCTCGATTGAGCCATTATTGTCCGTTGTATGTGTGTGGGAGTCCCCGTGTGCCTCAAGGGTAATTTTATCTTTTTAACCCAAAAGTCCACGTATCGCCTCAGTAATTTTCTTGATTATTTTTTGCCCCACAAAATGTGATTGATCATGTGCAGGATTAATCCAACTTCTAATATATCCATTGTTTGTTTAGGGTATTGAGAGACAATAAGGACATGATTCCATCTTTTTAAAGCCAAATTTCTTTAGTCCAAGAACTTCGACCTCTAGTCCTACAGCTTGGACCTATCACTTATGTAAACTTGCCTTGTTGCTTTTTATTTTCCTTAAATTTTTTGTTCATCGCCATGTGGCTTCTTGATCCAATCATACATTTTCATGTAGAAAAAAACTTGTACACAGTAATGCATTATTGGACAAAAACAGCAACGCGGCATTGAACCCGTTTCAAATACATTATTCTCCTTAATGGTTGGACAATATTTTTTAGAGAAAACATTGGTTGGGCTCAAATCCAAATAGTAGAAAGCTTCAAATAAATCGTTTTTGCAAATCAACCACCGGCCTTCCTCCTAACCAGATGGAAGGTGCACAAGCATGATCCTCGTAGGGTCTGGGTTCGAAGGCTAGTATCATGTGAATTTGATGTTCTTCATCATGCCCCCTCAGAGGAAACATATATATCAACAATATGAGGTATTACAAAATACCTCTGTTTTCTTAATATACATATTGTTTTTCACTCCTCTATTTTATTTTATTTTTCACTTAATACTATGATCTAGTGGTATTTCTCTTCACTTATAAGTAAGAGGTTTTAGGTTCGATTCTCATCAAAAACAAATTTGAACCACAATATTGCTAGCCCATTGGGAGGTTAAGCACACCCCTCCCCCTTAGAGTATATAATATCATTTGTTCAAAAAAAATATAACGCCAACCATACCAAAATTCCATCGAGATAAAGGAATACAAAGCTTAGTTATATGCAATCTATATGAATTAGAAGAGACATCATTTTATAGGTATGATTAAAGGACTTTTGTGTTGAGGAAATCCATTTCTCTGTTTCCCGACCTATGTCCGTACAAATTACGAGTCGTGTAAAAATTGTCGCCCTACTCCCCATATACTAAAAACAATTTTAATGATTCGGTCAATTTTGGCCTACTCCTAAATAAACCATTTTATACTTATATTTTTATTCAATGGTATAACTTATTATTGTATTTAGTATCAACAACTTTACATTCTTATTTAATAACCATTTTATTTTTAATTTTACTCCTACTAGAGATAGAGAAGAAATATATTGAAGACAAAGATATATAAATGGTAGAAGAAGAAAGCTTGGAGGGATGTTGAGCAAATGTAGTGGAATGATATACAAATTCAAAAATACAAACAAAAATCTGGAAACAATTCTAAATTGCTTCACTTTCAACTTTTTATTTCATATATTTTCTTACTTCGCCCTCCTTCTCAAAACGATGGATAGATCCAAGTAGAAGCCACAAGAACCGATGTATGTTTCAGTGAGACATACAAAATAAGAGTAAAAAACATGACAACAAAAATAGTATCTCATTCCAAATAATTTAAAAAGTAGAATAAAAGCGTAAGAGTTTTTTTTTTTTTTTATTTCATCCCATATACGTACACAGGAAAACTTATTCACCAAATATGGCCACAAAGGTCAAATTAAAAATGGAATATAAATAGAGATAAAATTGGCTGGGCCCAAATGCCAATGGTAAGGACTAAGTTCATTTTTCGCATGTGTTTGCACCGGCCTTCTTCTTAGCCTAGTGGTTAATGGCACTGGCAATAATTCCTCAAGGTTATGGATTCGAAGGCAGGTACCGGCGATGTGAATGATCATGAACTGATGATTGGATTATTACTATCAAGAGAAATGTTAAGGGACTCTTTAGGACAGAAAGGAACTTAAATCAAATGAGGTATTCTAAAATACCTCTGTTTTTCTACATTTTCAAGCTCGTGAAGCATGAGCAGAAACCTAATACTCTATGTCTTATTTCTCATTATTTCATCAAGCTCAATGCCTAATCCCAAGTCCTAACAAGCCAATTGACTTGACCCTTCATTCAAACAATCCTATAGCCTCATTTACATATATCCACAAATTCGAGAAATGTTTATGTGCGTCCGGAATACAAGTGTATCGCGTGTTATAATATAAGTGGTACACCGCCCCCATCACCCTCCCAAATCATCCACGATGGGCCGATGACTATCAAGTGCCCAATCATCCATCACCCCCCCCCTGCCACAAACACCACCCCATCTCTCTTTGAATTCTGGTACTACCACCTCGACCCTCATAGACGAACAGCGACGACAACCTATATTTCCAAATCGAAAAATACCCATTTCCAATTGGAATAGAAATCCATTTGGAGCAATTTGCCTTTGTATTAGATCAATCTCCCCCATGTTTCTCTCTTTCTCCCCCTTCCGTTTCTCACTCTTTAAGGAGATGTCGCCAAGCAGGTGTCAAAGGTTTTGGTTTTTTATGGGTGGTGGGAGGAGATTCTACCATTCTGGTGTGGGATAGGGTAGGCAATTAAGGAAGCATGCTGGTTTTCTTTAAAAACATATTAATATTATTCTTTGAAAAAAAAAATACATTAGAGGTTATTTTAGGAATAATGATGGGTGGAGAAATAACATTTTAATTCTTTATTATTATTTTTTCTGGTGGGTGATATTATAATGTAGGTATAGAAATACGACAATGGGATTGGCCTATCAGCACTATTTTTATTCAATGGTATCTTATTATTGTATTTAGCGTCAAAATAACTTCACATTGTCATTTAATAGCCATTTTGTTTTTAGTTTTAGTATTACTAGAAATAGAAAAGAAATACATTGAAGACAGATATATAAATGGTAGAAGAAGGAAGCTTGAGAGATGTTGAGGAAGTGTAATGGAATGATATACAAATTCAAACTTGAAAATTAAAATCTAGAAACAGTTCTAAATTGTTTTCACCTTTAACTTTTTGGTTCGTATATTCTCCTTCAGTTTTCCTTCTTTTCCCCCACCACTCTCGCTTCATTCTTCTTCATGAACCAATGGACAAATCCAAGTAGAGGCCATAAAGATTGACGTATATTCTAGTGAGACATAAAATAGTATCTCATTCTAAATAATTTTAAAAAGCAGAACAATAGCGTATGAGCTTTTAGTTTTTTGATCTCGTATACATATACATAGGGAAACTTATTCACCAAATGTAGGTACAAATGCCAAATTGAAAATGACATATGTGGAGAGAAAAAATTGGCTGGGCGCAAACTCAAATGGTAGACTAAGTTCATTTTTTAGCACACGTTTGCGCCGGCTTTCTCCTTAGCCTAGTGGTTAATTGCGCTAGCATGATTCCATAAGGTTCTAGCTTCGAAGGTAATGGCTTTGGTGATTATGATGAACCCGAGTAATACTCAGGTGACTAAATTTGTAGATAATTATTTATTAAGGGTGGTGCTACCTACACTATCATTATCAAACAGGTCCATAAACCAAATGAGGTATTCTCAAATACCTTTGTTTTTATTTAGTTTCCCGAAAACAATATGAAGACAAAGTGAAATCCATTGACAAGCGTAGCCCTTATTTCCCTTAGTTTTAAAATATTCATTATCAAGGGGAATGGAAGTGGTCTAAACTTTATTTTAATTTTAAGGAGGAGAAATTTCAAACCCGGACCACTTGAGTGAAAACCTAATACCATATTCCTTATTTCTTCTTGTTTCATCAAGTTCAACGCCTAATCCTAATTCCTAACAAGTCAATTGACTTGATCCTTCATTGAACCAATCATATACCCTCATTCGCATATATCCACAAATTCAAGAAATTTTTATGTATACCTGAAATATATAATGGTACACCGCGTGTTATAATATAAATAAACATTAAAATTAATGTGTCCAATTTTAAGATATATTTTCAAATGATCCAAAAATTTAATGACCCAATAGATCTCTCAATAAATAAATAAAAATCAATTCACATGAAAAATTGTGATATTATTCCCCGATATTTACCCCAAATGGAACCATGCTTCCACAATCAATTCATAGATTGGCATGCCTCATTTTAAGATAGATTTTCATTTTTGTCTCACATTTTTTCTTGCATTTTTATCCTTGTGGTTTCAATCTGTTTTCACTTTAGAATTGATTCGTGCGGCTCTATTGTGTTTTTCGAGTGGTAACTTTTCCTCTTTGGTTTCCTATTTTCTCAATATTGGGTATCTCACCGTTTTATATTGTGGCTTCATCCTTTGTTCCAGTCATTTGGAGGTTGCTAATGGCTAGATGGCTCAAGGCTGATTGGTCTTGTGTCAACGAACGGACTAGATTTGGGGGGATTTTTCGCTCATCAAAGCATGGAGCATTTGGTGCTTTTGCATGAAACATAAAATTTGTAAGTTGAGTTGCGGCAAAAATTCTTGCTTTCATTGAGGTCATACGTATAGCTTAGGTTAGAGATTGGAAACATTTGTAGATTGAAACAAACCCCACGTTGGTTATTCACTATCTTTTTAAGGCTTCTAATGTGGTCATGTGATTTCTATTGGTGGATTGGAAGAATTGTCTCTGGCGACTTCGTCAAACGTGATTTATGTGTACCTCCATTCTTCCTTCCTCCACCACTATCATGAGCCTCTCTAGTCGACATCTCTCTCATCTCACCCCTTTCTTTTCTCTCTTCTCCTTAAGCCGAAGTCGCCTGCTGATTTTTCGAGATTTGAGAAAGATGAGAGTTAATCTGAAAGACAGTTAAGATTGGATGTACTGTGTTTGTCTTCCTTTTGGTGTGTTGGTTTATAGGTCTGCTTCAGATTGCCCAAATTGCCAATTGTACCGAAACTCTTTATATTGTACCGAAATCGAACTGGTACCGAAGGGTTCGGTACACCTTCAGTTCCAACATCATACTGACCCCCGCACGTGTGGCCGATTTTCAAGTTTACACGTGGACAACAAATGAGTGACGCGTGAGCACGTGTGGCCCTTAGGCTTTCACACGTAGGACAACATGCTCTGATATCATAATGAAATTGGGGTTCCACCATAAAACCAATTGGCAATATGGGAAGTAGCCCAAGACCATATAAGCACATAGCAAACCTTTTGTATTAAAACCTCAGACCTAACGGATTGAGCAGGTGGCCAAGTGGGGACAGTATTGGTGTTGTTGGAGTGGGCCCATAGCCCATCTACCTGAAATTTAAAATGGTATCAGAGCTAGGGGACGGGCTGCCATGTGATTGGGTGGGTCCCCTTTGGCCCCGCACGATGGGTGAGTCCCAACATGGCTCCACGTAGGCCAAAGATGCCATATGATTAGGTGGATCCCCGTTTGGCCCCATGCGATGGGTGACCCCCAACTTGGCTCCACGTGGTTGCCGATGTGTGGATCTCTACGTGTGACCCATAAAATGGGGTCTCATGTGCAGGGGAGTGTTGGAACTCATTGTCCCACATCGGCCAGAGGGCCAAAGAGAAAGCATTTTAAATAGAAATACCCCTCTCTAACTAACACCAAGGTCTTTTGTATTGAAACCCCACACCTGACGAATTGAGTAGGTGGCCAAGTGGGAACAGTATCAGTGTTGTTGGAGTGGGCCCATGGCCCGTCTACCTAAAATTTAAGATGGTATCAGAGCAGGTTGTCCCACGTGTGAAAGCCTAAGAGCCACACGTGCTCACACGTCACCCATTTGTTGTCCATATGTAGGCTTGAAAATCGGCCTTACGTGTGGGGACGTGTTGAGAGTTGAAATGTGAGAGATAATTTGTCCCACATCGATAAGTTGTCAACTTAGCTATGGGCTTATATGGTTTTGGGTAACTCCCCATATTGCCAATTAGTTTTATGGTGTAACCCCAATTTCATCATGGTACCAGAGCGGGTTGTCCTCGTGTGAAACCAAACGGCCACACGCGCTCCACATCACCCAGTTGTTGTCCATGTGTAGGCTTGAAAATCCGCCACACATGCGATGATGTGTTGAAAGTTGTCCCACATCGATGAAGGACAAGGTTTGTTATGTGCTTATATGGTCTTGGGCTACTCCTCATATTGTCAATTGGTTTTATGGTGGAACCTCAATTTCATCACATATTGTACCGTACCAGTACCGAAATTTTGTTTTAGGTTCAGTTTCAGTTCCACCCCTATCCCGAACAATACTGTGCCCACCCTTAGTTTATGTGTTTGATGGTCCTCACCCCTTTGGTACCTCGTACGCGATCATAGTCGATGAGCTAATCTCACCTATTCTCCATTTAAAATTTAAAATTAAAAAAATCAACTTTTTTGTTTCATAAACTCTCTTTCGATTTACCTTCCCTTCCCCCACCACTATTGCTTCGCCCTTCTTCATGAATCGATGGATAGATAGAGACCACAAAGATCCATGTATGCTTTAATGAGACATACAAATGAGGTGAGATTTTTGAGTTCAGAATGCATGAGTAGAATCTCAACACCCTATCTTATTTCTCGTTGTATCAACAAACTCAATGCCTAATCCTAAATCCTAACAAGCCAATTGACTTGATCCTTCATTGAACCAATCCTATAGCCTCATTTGCGTACCACAAATTCAAGAAATTTTAATATATCTTCGGAACGCGATATGGTACACTACATATTATAATATAAGTGGACGATAAGGTTAATATGTTCCATTTTAAGATATATTCTTCAATGACTCTCCACATATTTAGTGACCCAGTAAATGTGTCAACAAATAAAATAAAATCAATCCACATGACAAATTATGCTACTGTTAATCTCCAATTTTCACTCGAAATGGAATCATGCTTCCACAATCAATCTATAAGTTGGTATGTCCCATTTTAATATATAGTTTCATTTTTGTCTTTGCCTTTTTTTCTTGTATTTTTATCCATGTAGTTTCAATCTGTTTTCACTTTAGTCTTGTCAACTAAGTTAATTTTTCCTTCTATTTTGTGCACATCTTTTCATTTGACGGCTTGGACTAACGATGTAGAATGAACGTTCGAGAACAGAAGTGCAACCAAACAAAAGTGAAAACATGAATAAACTACGAAAACAATTGTGAAGATAGTTGAATCACACGTAAAAATTAAGCATACTCTTTTTTTTTCTGAAAAATTAAGTAGTTGAATCACACGTAAAAAGCAAGCATTCTCTTTGTTTTGTTTGGTTGAAAAATTAAGCAAACTTTATTATATTAGTCATGGTCAGTGGCTGTATATAATACATTTATATACGTCATTAACATATTGAGTGGTATTTCTATTCATTTATAAGTGGAAAAAAAAATCATAATTGATTTTCATGAGTTGCAAGTTTGATACTCAATTATAACTGATTCATTGTGTAGTTTAGCTCAAAAAATTTAGTCTCTTGAAAGCTAAGTTCCTTTCTCTCTGCTTGAGAGTTTTTCTCATTGTTTGTATGAGTTATTCAATTTCGTTCAGAACTAGTGGCCCTAACCCTAGCTTTAGCTTGGGCTGGTGGCCGTTCTCCCCTTCCTCTCTTTGTCTACTCTTTTCCTCCCTTCGATTGCTTTTTCCCTACTCTCTATACCGATTTGCCATTTTCTTCTTATCCAACTAGCGTCCCTCTTCCTTGTTCATCCATGCTCCGATCTACAGTCATGCTTGACTAAGATGGTCTGTAGAGCTTCGATGCTTGCACCAGCTCGGGTGTTCCCAACACCACCATCTTTTCTCTGTCTACCTTTGCTGGCAGTGTTGCTCGTGGATTTCCACGAACTTCTTTCTTTTGGCAGAGTGGTACTTGAGGTTGGATGCTATGATCAACGAGTCAACATGAGGTTGGAGGCGTGGAATTGGGCAAATCGAGATGTATTGATGCGGCAACAGTTGCAGCCGACTTTTCAACTTTCTTTAGTTTCTTCCGTGTTGGGCCTAAGTTGTTGGTTGAGCTCTGGTTTAATTTGTTTGGCTAGTCCATTTTGCTTGTTTATATTTTTTTAGTCTATGGGCCTTTGGTTTGTACAGCTAGTAAGTTTGCTTGTTTCTGGTTCGTAATAATATTACCTTTATACCCACAAAATACTGCACCATAAAGGATTGATCGTGCTCAAATCCAAATGGTTGATGCCTTATATATATATATATATATGGTTCGTAATAATATTACCTTTATACCCACAAAATAATGGTTGGATAATATTTTCCAAACCATAAAAGATTGACTGGGCTCAAATCCAAATGGTTGATGCCTTATATATATATATATATATATATATAAGGTAAAATTATCCAACCTTTTCTTTTATGGTCTGGAAAATATTATCCAATCATTATTTTGTGGTATAAAGGTAATATTATTATGAACCATATATATACATATATATATATATATAATCCCTATTTTCTGAAAGCACTCACATTAAACATCAAAACTTCAGGATACCAAGTCCTCGAAGGAACATAGCCCTTGGCATTAATATATCAAGTTTACTACAAAGTCACTAGTACAAATATGAATTTCCAAGTTTTAACCAAAAGTCCTAGAGATCATACACTTTTAATCCAAACAAATCAAGAAAATGCAAACATCAAAGTTCCCAAAACCATTAGGTGGTCATATATCAGTCTACCTTCAGATTGGTGTTTGATCAATGAAAGTAAACCAGTAGCCATCCAAAATAGTCTAGTCAATCTAGACAACATAGAATAATATTTTGACAGAACTGTTAAAATCAACTTTGACCGTCCAACCAGAAAATCTTATGAGTCCACTCAATCACATAGATCATTTGCTCCTAGCAAAATTTTTTTTTCTGGATCCATACCAATCGATAGGATAGGTCAAGATCAAGAGTTAATCAATTCATTAGCCAACAGGAAATTAAAAGCGGTAGACACTAGTTCATCCGTCAACCAACAAGAATTAATTACTGATTTAATTAATATCAAATTAAAATCAATATAAACAACCTCTCAAGTCACACATCTGAGATACCAATCTCATACCCAAGATCAAGGAGAACAAACTTCTCCAACAGAATCTGACTTCGAAGCAGGTCAGGTTTATCATCAACTTTTAGTTCTAAACAAACCTTTCAAATGGAACAAGAAAATGCTCAATGCTGATATTGAAGCCACAGAGAATATTCCCAAAAAGAACATTTTCAGAAACAAATATACCAAAGAACAAAAATTGGAAATTTACAAAGAATGGACCAATTTTATGGAAACCCACATATTTGAATTTTATGGAAACCCACAGATTTGAAGTATTTTTCTTCGATTATGTTGAAAAGTACTATGAGTATGCAAATAAATTAAAGGTAATAACAAAATAAAATTGGCTTAAAGAAGACAAAATCATTGTCTCTTCTAGCCACCCCTCACAAGAAACAATCCTCATCACAACTGCCAATACACATATTCCAACTACTCCTTTTAACCTTCCCAAGGAAGAGGCAGGAGTTAAACCAATTATTAAACAAAATAATTTCACCAACCAGAGTCTTCATACCATGGGAAAACAGTTATATAAAATAAAATAGATAAACTTTCTCAACCAAAACCAATACACAAAGAAAAACTATTAATTAACTTCCCATAGTCTTCTTTCGGCACAATCGCTTTAAAGACAATGTCTACAAGTCAAAAAAATAAAACAAATATATATATATATATATATATATATATATATATATATATGGGCTCAAATCCAAATGGTTGATGCACCATAAAAGATTGATTGGGCTCAAATCCATAGTTGATGCCATATATATATATATATATATATATGGGCTCAAATCCAAATCGCTGTGTGTATATATATATATAAAACTTTTGCAAACGTTTTCACTGGCTTTCTTCCTAGCCTGGTGGATAATTGCATAAGCATGATTCCATCTGGTTTCAGGTTCGAATGCTAGTATCGACTGAGATGGCGAGTGGCTGAATGATGATGATCATCAAGCATGCATGCATCAGTATGCCCTGTGTGTCTCCGTGTGTGTGTGTGTGTGTACGTACATATATATGGAAATGGATCCTCTCCGGATCACCAAAATGAGGTATTTCAAAATACCTCTGTTTTTTTCAATACATTAGGCATTTATGAACACATTTTTTTTAGAAAATGAGAAGAAAAGAGAGAACGTTTTTTGTTTTTTGGGGGGGGTGGGCCGGGGGGAAGGTTTTTGTTTTTGATATTTTTTTTGGGGGCGGCAGGGGGGGCGATATGAGAGATATTTTAACATCACCTATAGGTGAGGCTTCAATATAAAATTTAGCCACTCGCCATCTCAGCCACTCGACTGAGATGGCGAGTGGCTGAATGATGATGATCATCAAGCATGCATGCATCAGTATGCCCTGTGTGTCTCCGTGTGTGTGTGTGTGTGTACGTACATATATATGGAAATGGATCCTCTCCGGATCACCAAAATGAGGTATTTCAAAATACCTCTGTTTTTTCAATACATTAGGCATTTATGAACACATTTTTTTTAGAAAATGAGAAGAAAAGAGAGAACGTTTTTTGTTTTTTGGGGGGGGGGGTGGGCCGGGGGGAAGGTTTTTGTTTTTGATATTTTTTTTGGGGGCGGCAGGGGGGGCGATATGAGAGATATTTTAACATCACCTATAGGTGAGGCTTCAATATAAAATTTAGCCACTCGCCATCTCAGCCACTCGACTGAGATGGCGAGTGGCTGAATGATGATGATCATCAAGCATGCATGCATCAGTATGCCCTGTGTGTCTCCGTGTGTGTGTGTGTGTGTACGTACATATATATGGAAATGGATCCTCTCCGGATCACCAAAATGAGGTATTTCAAACTACCTCTGTTTTTTCAATACATTAGGCATTTATGAACACATTTTTTTTAGAAAATGAGAAGAAAAGAGAGAACGTTTTTTGTTTTTTGGGGGGGGGGGGTGGGCCGGGGGGAAGGTTTTTGTTTTTGATATTTTTTTTGGGGGCGGCAGGGGGGGCGATATGAGAGATATTTTAACATCACCTGTAGGTGAGGCTTCAATAAAAAACATTAAAATTTAGACATATGAAATTACATTGTTGCCCATCACCTTTTTTGTGTGATAGAAGACTAAATTGTCTTTTCACCCTCTTTTGGTTGACAAAGAGGGTTTCATTAATTAATAGAGATTTTACTCCCTTTTTTATTTTATTTTATTTCATTTAATAGATTAATTGCAGTAATAGTTCCTGAATTTTAGTTTAATTGGAGCTTTGGTCCATGAGCTAAAACTATAAGGAAAACTAATAAAAATGACTGAAAACTTTGAGTTTTAACAATAAGGACAAAATAAAAGGTAAAGTGAATAATATCAGGATTGACTTTTTAGTGTAAAATTTTGGTTTTTCGTTAAAGTGAACAGTTCCGGGAGTTTTTCGTTAAAGTTCCCAAAAATCTATGAGTCCCTTAACTTCCTACAGTACGTGATAATGGTCTCTTTGATAACTCCAGTAGAATTTTTAGTTCATATTTGCTCTTGAAATGCTTTATTTCGGATAAAATATCTACCAGCGTTAATCAAAAGGACTCTCCAATTTTTTTTCTAATGACAACAAAAACTAAACAATGTTAGATGCTCATTTTCAAATTTTCATATGCCTATTTTGTTATCTATAACCTCCTCTGCTATATCTTTTTTGGTCGAATTTCTCCTACTACTATATATTAAACATAGTAATAATACTTCTTTTTTAACTATTTAGGTTTTAGCTCGACTATACGGTACCATTTGGTACGTGGGACCGGACGGAACGGAGTGGGATGAGACGTTCAGTCTCACGTTTGGTGCCCTTAAAATGGATGGAACGTGCTGTTCCACGCGACGAATTTTGGGTGAATTTTCGTTCTGCCTCATCCCCCTGGAACAACTCGTTCCACATCGTGAAACACAAAATTATAACCTCTCATTCTTCTTCTTCTTCCTCCTTGTTTCCATCTGAGGGCATCTTTGCTCCCTCTCTGCTCCATCCCGTCCCGTCCTGTCCCGTCCCATCCCATTCCGTTTCGTCCCGTCCCGTATGCATACCAAACGATACCTACAAGAACATGAGTTCCAACCATAGTATTGGACTACTCTCTGTCATTTGTATTTACCAAAATATATAATGATGGGTGGTACTAGGTTGTGTTTAGAAAACTTATTTATCATCGTGTTGAGATTTATATTCGTGCAGATTTCGAGTCGTTAGAAATTATCACCTAAATCAACGTATGCTAACACCAATTTGAATAATTTGGTCAATTTTGTGTCCACTCCTAATAAAACCATTGTATACTTATATTTTTATGCATTGCATACTTTAATTCTTTGAAATATAGCTCAACTCAAGATTTTCTTAGAATGCTGGTATGAGATGAAAACATATATATTGAGAACAATTGTGAGTCTAAAATTACTATCAAATCAATATCCATATATTGAGGACAATTGGACTACTGTGAAATCTTTTCTTTTCATCCTAATTTGTGTGTTTAGGGACTCAAATTGTCAAATTAAATATTTGTAGCCAAGATTTGACAAAATATATATAGTAGCCCAGATGAACTCAAACAAGAGGGGATATTTAAGGGGTCTTCCTGCGGGTGGGCCCACATCCAAATGGTTGAAATGGAAGTATAAATCGCACAAGTTAATTTCCTTTCACGGAAGTATTCACTGGTCTTCTTCCAGCCTTGTGGTAAAGTGCGTTAGCATTTGACCCTCATGGTTTCGGGTTCGAAGGCTGGTATAGCTGAGAAAGAAAATGATAATCCAACCAAAACCCTAGTTGCCACCAAATGAGGTATTCTGAAAAATACCTCTGTTTTTATGTCAAATTACGTTGTTAATAAACAAGCATATGCATTTTTTTTAATATCGAACGATATTGTAAGACCTCTATAAAGTTATAATTTTTTATAATTTTAAACTAATTATTACTTAATAGAGGTGTAGTTAAAAAATATTATTTATTAACTTATTTATCCTTTATGAATGTTGTATTTACTAAATAGGATTCATGAGGATGTCGTATGGAAATTTCAATTTCATGCCAAAAAGCTGTAAATATGTTTGAGAAGTTAAAAACATTTTAGCTTCAACAAGAAGATGTTCATGTAAACGAAATATTACGTACTCAAAAGCTCAAAGATGTGGAATAAATTCTAAAAGCTAAAGCACTGTCCCAAATAACAAAAGCATCTGAATTTCTAGTAATTATATTCTCATATGCATATAGATCGGCAAACTTATACATCAAATAAATGCCATGTTACAAAGGGTCAAATTAAAACAATGAATAAATAATATTGGTAATTGGTTACGCCCCCAAACCATTAAATTCTATTATTTGCATAAATTTGCACCGGCCTTCTTCCTGGCCTGGTGGATGAGAGCAGAAGATGGCTTTCGTTAGGTCTCGGGTTCGAAGGCTGGTATCAGTTGAGATGGCGAGTTTGATGATTTATGGTGCTAGAGAGTTTAAGGAGAGTCCACTTTTCAAAGAGTTTTCCTTAGCATTTCTCGTATATATCTATCCATTGAAACAAAATGAGGTATTTCAAAATACCTCTGTTTTTTTAATATTTTTTTTATATAGTTTTCTCCCCTCTGTTTTATTTTATTGGATTAATCTCAGTTTATTACCTTGTAGTTTCTTGAATTTTAACATTTGATATATCAAGTTTTTTTCATCCCAATTTGGTACCTAAAATCATAATTTTAGAATACTTTCATACATTCGTTAAGTTTTCAGTTAGATCATCTGTTAACTAATGACGTGGTATCTATGTGGACAATAACTAAGTGCCACGTATTAATATGGCCCTACATGAATATTAATAATTAAAAATTGAAAAAAAAACCTATAAAGTCTCGAAGACTCCTCTCACCCCCAAGCCTCCACATTTTTCAAGGAGAGTCCACTTTTCAAAGAGTTTTCCTTAGCATTTCTCGTATATATCTATCCATTGAAACAAAATGAGGTATTTCAAAATACCTCTGTTTTTTTAATATTTTTTTTATATAGTTTTCTCCCCTCTGTTTTATTTTATTGGATTAATCTCAGTTTATTACCTTGTAGTTTCTTGGATTTTAACATTTGATATATCAAGTTTTTTTCATCCCAATTTGGTACCTAAAATCATAATTTTAGAATACTTTCATACATTCGTTAAGTTTTCAGTTAGATCATCTGTTAACTAATGACGTGGTATCTATGTGGACAATAACTAAGTGCCACGTATTAATATGGCCCTACATGAATATTAATAATTAAAAATTGAAAAAAAAACCTATAAAGTCTCGAAGACTCCTCTCACCCCCAAGCCTCCACATTTTTCAAGGCCTCTCACCTCTCTGGGATTTCTTCTAACCCTCTCACCCTCTCTCTCGAAGCTCTTCTCTCTCTGTCTCCATTCTAAAAATCTCCCATCTTCGACTTCCATCCCCAAATCCAATCAATTTCAACCATCCAAACTTATTAAACCCACCCCAAGTTTTGAAAAAGTTTTTAAAAAAAAAACCCAAATTTAAAGGATAGGAGGAAGAAGAAGATGAAGAAATTTGGAGGGACATGTTAAATGTGACAAAAACATCCAATTTCGGTTAATGTAAAGGTGATTGGTAAATTTTCAGCTGTGTGTATGCAAAGCATATTGCCATATCTTCACCAACCAAAGCTATTCTTAAACTGATATGTTATTATAGGATACAAAAAGTATCAATTTCAAACACGACACATGTTTCACGATGTGTATTTAATTAATACGTTTCAAAGCGATTAACACTGTTCAACTAATATATATTATTAAGATGATAACCTTTCACATTTATCATAAATATTTACCATAAGCACCTTGCTATGCACTTGGACAATTTTTCCAAGTTTTGAAAAAGTTTTTTAAAAAAAAACCCAAATTTAAAGGATAGGAGGAAGAAGAAGATGAAGAAATTTGGAGGGACATGTTAAATGTGACAAAAACATCCAATTTCGGTTAATGTAAAGGTGATTGGTAAATTTTCAGCTGTGTGTATGCAAATCATATTGCCATATCTTCACCAACCAAAGCTATTCTTAAACTGATATGTTATTATAGGATACAAAAAGTATCAATTTCAAACACGACACATGTTTCACGATGTGTATTTAATTAACACGTTTCAAAGCGATTAACACTGTTCAACTAATATATATTATTAAGATGATAACCTTTCACATTTATCATAAATATTTACCATAAGCACCTTGCTATGCACTTGGACAATTTTTCCAAGTCCAGTGCATACAGTCGATGCTTTCAATCATCCCAGGAAAACCTCGCATCTCGCCCTTTTTCAGAAGCCTTTGCAAGTCCATCTCAGTAGGTCTCCGGAGGTACTCTGCAGTGTAGATAGATTCAATTGCTCCGCAAAACCTCATCAGGGACTCAAGAATGATTGATTTTCCCATCCTTGCTATCTCATCCACTTGGTCTGCAGATGCTCTATATACAAGCATTCGTAAGGCAGCAGTAATTTTTTGCTTAGGAAAGAGACTCATAACACCAAAAGCATCCTTCTTTTGCACAAAGTAAGAATCATGGTTGCAAACATCAATCATGATTTTGTTGAACAAATGTCGTTTCATTCTAAAACAACTTCTAAAGTACGTATCAAGGAATGCACTATTACAAACAAAATAATCATTCAAGAGATCCGTACCTCGTCTTTGATTGCTTCAATCAAGGTTTGCAGAACGGTTGGGCCTATAGATATGAGCCACAGCTTGGATGACTCGACGGGAATGTGAGGCTCTGGCCATTCTTGCTTCGTCATCTTTCCTTCTACGCTCCTCATCCTCTTCCATCTCATTTTGGGCCACCTGGAGATTGAACATTCCTTCTGATTGGTTAAACAATTATTCCTCTTGCTGATCGATTTCCCACATCATCCTTGAAGAAGAAGACATTGTAAGAAGGAAGCATAAACTATGAATAATGATAGAGATCTTGAGAAAATTGGTGTGAGATTTTTTAGGATAGATGGTGGATTGTATGGATGATTCATAAAGGATTAGGTTGTAGATAATGTCACATGGCATGCCGTCATTCGTTAAAAATATGATCAAAATCTATCCTCAAAGATTGTAAACAGATTGTGATACGTGGCGCGACGTGATTGGTTAAAAATCTTATCGGAAATCTATCCTCAACAATTCTAAAAAGGTAACAACACGTAGCACGACGACATTGGATAAAAATCTTATTGAAATCCATCACCAATAATTGTCTTTTCGGATAATGACACGTGGTACAACGAGAACGATTAAAAATCTTATCCGAAATTACAAACAAAATTATTTTGTATTATTTTATAAATAAATAAAATACTAATATTTTATTGTCTATTGTCAGGGCTATTCAATGTAAGAATTGAAGATATAAAATACAGTTACTGTTTATTAAGAGCAATTATTGTTAACTGTGTGGATTAAATAGTGAATAGCCCTAGAGGACCTTAGCAATGATGAAATTGCTCTAAAGATATGCAGTGGGCCTTGGGCACCCTTTTGATCGTCAAACATTCAAATAGTTAAATGAGAAAACTTCCCCTCGCAATAAGCTCCTCAGATTGATTGATTCACTGAGATATAGAGACTGAACAATCTAATCATATCATTTGACAAAAAAAAAAAACAATCTAATCAGATCATATTAAGTAGAGTCCTGATTCCTGGGATAATTTTTAGTTGTGACGGGAATACGGATGGTACACCACGTGTTTTTATGCAAGTAGTGGAAATTTTTAATTTTTAAGTTATTAACCTTTTAACACAGGGACACGTGGTGTACCACTTCGTATGACGGGAACATTGAAAAATCTCTCCTTACTGCTGATAGTTCTGAGCATATTTTTGGTACAAGAGAAATGCTAAGGATACTTAATATTATAAAATATTGTATCTTTTTTTTTCTTTCTGAAAGAAAATATTGTATCTTTTTTTAGTATCTTTTTAGCATTTTACTTCGGTACAAAATTGTAGACTATAGCAATTGGGCAATGAATTACAATTAATCAAAATGGTTGTGAAACTTGACAGATCAAGATGAGAATTTGTATTATATTTCTTATATTAATGAGACGAGATATTCAAATTCAAGACAATCTATAATAAGTTAGGTTAGCGAGACCAAATTTATAAATTAAATAATATAAAGGTTGATGATTGGATGGCTATTTAAATGTTAATTAACGTGCTTATTTTCTATTAGTTACACATCATTTGATTTAAAAACGTAGTCTTCCTGATATTATCCTTCTTAATACTTGGAAAAAAATTACTAGATTAAACCATTTGAAAACATTTTTGTAAGAAATAATTTGCTTATGAGTGTCTTTGTTAGAATCACTTTCAAGTGTTTTCATAAAAAAGCACTAACAAATGCTTTTATGTTTCAAAATTGTTTGTTTTACAAAGTGCAATCAGAAACGTCGTTGATTATCTGAAAATGCCTTTCAGCATTCAAAAATTACTTCAATAACAAGGAACCAGTTGTTGAGCATTCATAGATTACTTCAAAAACAAGGAACTAGTTGGTGGAGAGTCAATATTCAGAGAGATTTAATCTATAATTTATTTTCATTTATTTGATTTATGAGACTCAGAACAACTAGCCATGCATACGCATGGAATCATAAGTAGAATTCATTTTCATTTAAAGTTACAATTAGTTGGGGAGAAGAACTTATATGAAATGAGTTCACCGTTATATAGCATTCCTTATCCATTGATACATTTAACGTACAAGTTTTCCTCCACATGATCACAATGTACTTTTGGATTGAAACACCACGTGGCAGTGAACCATTCCATATATAAGCTGTTCTCCTATACAAAGGCAGGCAGGTAGATCGACTAACAGTGAAATAAAATCACAGCATTTTCTCGATGTCTAGTTTTCTTCTTCTCAAATGCACAACTAGCTACTCCCAACTGGTACAGTCGCAGTGGGTCAAATTAGCTTGGTTTTGAGTAAAACTTTGAAACACTAACAAGGTAGCCGTACACAAAGAACACACATTTCTTTAATTGTTTTGCATTGGGTACCTAACCCCAGCTGCCAAGACTCGTTGCTGCTGTATCTGCAGTGCCATACAGAAGAATAACCAATGGTTTGGCTCAAGATAGATACGGTATCATCAATATTAAAGGAGCAGTTAGGTGGTAGGTTTAATTATAATTACCTGGAATAATTCATGTAGTTTGTTCTTAAGGTAACAATATTCATGTTCCAGCAGCTCTAAGGCTCTCAAGCACCTGAATAATACATAGGCAATACGATTCATGTTTCTTTCCCAAAATGTGGAACATAATATAGCGAGAACATGACGAGTACTATTATTTGTACCGTTTCATAAAATGAATCCAATACAAATAAGGTCCACGTTTATTAGAGAAATTATAAGACGGTTGAGAGTTGAGACGGTGATTTATTGAAGAATAAATGAAATATGTGAACGCGCGACTACTGAGGAGAGAAAAATGAGGAAGAGAGTAACTGACTGACCCAGCACGGTTATTGTGTTCAGAAGCAGCGCGAAAAGCGACGCAGACGTTTCTGATTCTCTTGGCACCAATGCTTGAGCTGCTTCCCATAAACTGATTCAAATGTGTTCCCATTTTCTTGTAGTCCGAGAACTCCCTATCCATCCTGTTGTTTACATGTTCATTTCAGTTCAGTTCAATGTTTCACCAACCACCAAACCGACAACCAAAAATTAACCAATTAAATCGCTCAATGAGAGAGAGAAATAGAGAGAGAGAGACTCACAACAATCCTCTGAGATTTCTCAACAGCTTCTCGGACTCATGAAAATATATGTTCACAACTTCAGAAACAAAGTTTGGGGAGCTCTCGTCCTGGAGTTGTTGAAGCTGCAAGAATTGCTCATCCAATACTCCCTATACATTTAACAACAACAAAATACCGATAAACACCAATTAACTGCGTTCATAAACATTAATCTTCAATAGTAATGAAGAACATTAAAATAAAGCGAAACAAGTTATTTTATCAGCAGTTACCTGGTGAAAGAGCATCGCGAGCAAACGATTCATGTCTGCTCGCAACTGATCGACACCCAACCCCAACATCCACACTGGCAGACCCGTCTTGGCTAAACACTTGGTTCACCCACAGAACAAGAATTTGATAATATTAATAGTGAGAGGTTTTACCTGCTTCACACCAGCACCTCTAGGGTTTAGGTTCTGTGTTTACAATTTTGTTGTGCTTCTGCTCTTTCACTTGTTCTATATATAGAAGCGGGAAGGCCACCTGGGATTCAAAGCAATGTACCGATTGAATTGGACCCCACTGTTTGCCTAAATTAATTAAATAAAGTTGTATTAATATAAATTAATTTTCAAACCCTAAACCTCGAGCATGCATTGTGTAACATATCGAGGCGAATGTGGGGTATCAACCGGACCAGCCTATACACCACAGGCCTCAGCTCTCAACATCCCAACCCTAATATTTGATAAAGGGTTATTTGATTGGCACCCCATATTTTGTTGATTACATCATATATCTACTTTTTAAATTAAAAAAATATCTTAATACATCCCATATTCTTTCTCAAGCTACCCTCACACCCTAAATTCTTCACATACACCCCACATCAAACCCGCGTATTCGTCTTCACAAACTTGTTTCCTCCAGATTTCTTTTCAATTTTCATATCAGTAACCTATATAATTCTTCAATCTTTCCTTTAGTCGAAATGAGTTTTCATTAAAGTAAAGATAAAAGGACACAAACCTCACCCAAACTGACTCGAGGGCAAAAGGGTTTAAGTCTTGCAGTTGTATGTATATATATTGAAGTGATGGAGTTTCACATTGAGTTTTCAAACTTCTACGGAAAACCTGTTCATTCTTTTCTGGAAAAATAGTCATATTGCTAATGTGAGAGCATAGAAGTAAATTTTAGGCATGCCTCAAAGAAAGAATTTGGGGTGTATTTAGAATCTTCTTTTTTATTTTTAGAACATTTTAGGGCTTAAATAGTCGTTTTATGAACAATTTAATATTAAGTTATTATATGGGATGTAATCGACAAAATATGAGGTGTTAATAAAAAAAAACCCTTTGATAAAATAAATTAAGATTGAGTGACTGATGAATGAGTGAAAAAGTGAGGTGAGGGAGGTGGTGACCTGCTGTCCCCGTAGCCAGTGAGCTCGCGTGCTGTCTGTTATGGCAGGTTGGTGCGGCGGTGAAGCCTCATTTTCACCCGACAACTGCCTGCACCCGGTTACTTGTCAGTCACTCACTCCAATATTCCCCACACACAAACCCCCACAGTTTACTTAAACAAGAAAGAGAAGAAACAAAACCATATCATTTGAATGAACCTCCACTACACTTTAGAATTTTCAACATATTTTATGGTTTTGCTTCACTTTTTTCCCTACTTTTTCTTTGTCACTTTCTTGAAAAAATGTTGGCTGGTTGTTGTTACCTTCTTTTTTGGCTCACTGAGTTGCAGAGAATTGAAGCCTGCTGCTAAGAAAGAAATAAGCAGACACTTTTGGTTCTGGGAAACTGGGATCTGAGAAAGAGCTATCTTTCTAGCACCCCTGATAAACAAGGCTCGCAGAGCAAACACACCTGGACCTCACGGTGGTGACAAACACTGATCTAGGTGGTCACGTCACAAAATGGATTTTCATTGTTTAATCTATGTGTAGGTGTATGTATAAAGAAAAGGGGTTCGTTACAGGATGAGGATGAGGAGAAACATTTTATAATGTCCGGTATTTAAACAGATATTTAACGTGGTATAAAATAAGTAGAAAAATACAAAAACATATATCACATCATTCACTTATATTATATGTAGTGTATTACTTGAATACCGGCTATTTAAAAAAAAAGGGTCTCACATAAACATATGAATATGATGAAGGGACTTTTCAAAAGGGCGTGATGGGCATTGGAACCTGCTCAGTCAGGTTAACATTTCAACAAAAACAAGCACACAATTTTATAGGCCATCATTTCAATTTATTCTTAGTTTCTTATCGTTTGAGAAAAAGAGAAAAGAGAAGCAATCATTTTCTATATGGGACTAATATGATTTGGCTTATTAGAGTGGTGACGTTCAACCTTGAAGTTGTTGCCCTTTCCCATTTCTCTTCTCTTCATTAGCTACTAATGAGTAATGAATTACATAACTTTGTAGCAAATTTTGGATCAAAAAGGTTTATATGATGGCTCTTTTTTTTTTTTTGACCCATATATACATAATGACTGCAAAAGTTTAGTAATAATTAATGTTATATATGGTGGCTATTTTAATTTCAAAATTTTGGATCCCGCCCTAAGTATAATTTCATGAACTTCAAATTTTTTTTTCTTTCGAAACCTGTATTGCACCAGGAAAATTTTTACGAGGAGTTTATCATGATGTTTTTGGAGTGTTGATACCTTTTTATGTAAAGAAACTAAATAAACTCTCAAATTCCAGGTTGTAACGTTTGTAGCAACTCAAATTTTTTGTTTCCAGCTGAGAAGAGGTGGCCTCTCTTCTCTGCTGCTCCGGCATGAATTTCTGCCTAAGTAATTACTAAATTGATTGAATGAAAGAGGGTTTGTGAACTAAAACTAAATTAAAATTTTGAATTACAAATGAGTAACCAAGTAACAGAAAATTGCAGCAAAGCCATCTATGTTCATTGTTCACCCTTTTTCTTCCATTGTGCATTCTAAAGAGCGAAATTTTTTTAGTGTGTCTGAAACACAATCCGGTACCCCAAATGTCCTTATACAATTTATTGAAGAAAAAAATCAATTTAAAACCAATTATATTATTACATTTAGTATACCGGACTATGTTACGAAAAGAGTCTCCTAAAAAGCTAATTGGTTCCGATCAAAGTTACCTTAACACAAGAGCTTTATTCATTCAATGAAAGAATTATCAAACTGAAATGCTTGAAAATGCAACTATCACAAGGTAGCTCAGTGGTTAGAGTCGAATTTTAGGCCCATATCCCACATGATATGTAGTGGACTCAAATTCTGACGTTAATAAATCACATGATAATGACCACGGATAAGCTGAAAAGCCTAAGTTAGTCTTCATGATCTCCGAAAGGATGGACTGCTGCATCTACAATTTTTTTTTAATAAAAAAATTGCTTAAACATGCAGTGATAACATTACTTTATGTGGCATATGTGTCTCTGGAAATGGAAGACATATTTTTTACTTTGACAGTAGTACAAAGTGCGCACGAACCATCCTAGCCTATGTGATGGGTTTAAGTGTAGTAAAACTTAATTTTATATGTGAAGCATGTTACTTAATTAATTTGCTAATAACTACCTCGACTTGCATGCTCACATAAAAAGCGTGCCTTGACGTAAGCAAACTCTTATCAGTATTGTTTAATACGAGAAATTTTTCAATGTGACCAGTACACGGAGTAGTACATCACGTGTCATTATACAAATGGTGGGATATGTGTGTTAAAAAGTTAATAACTTAAAAAATAAAAGTTTCCACCACTTATATAAAAACACGTGATGTACCCCTCGTATTCCGGTCACAATGAAAAATTTCTTATTTAATACAATGATTTTTCCTTTTGTTACATATAATACAAACGGAATTCAATAAGAAAACCACTTAGTACTACGATCTAGGACTCTAATGGTATTTTTTTCACTTGTAAATGAAAGGTCATAGGTTCGATTCTCACCAAAAGCGAATTTGAACCACATTATTATAGCCCACTCATTATGAGGCTTAGTCCACTACCCAACCACTTATTTGTATTGATAATATCGTTTGTTCATAAAAAAAATGGGGGGCATCGAGTGGGTTGGTCTAGTAGGATTTCAACCCATTGGCCAACCCAACATGCTCGGGTTGGAATTGTTCAGACCCATTTCCGTCTAAGAAAATAGGCAAACCAACTCACCCAAACCATTCTTAAGAGGGTTGGATTGGGCGAGTTTCATTAGTTGTACTTAATTAATTTCTTTCTTATTTCTAATGAGTATGAGCGACAAAATAACCAATGCTTACGTCAAATTATGCCTAAATCATGAGGATTGTTTGATGTTGTTATATCACTACAAATTACTAATACATAAATTTCAGTATTCAAATCAATAATTAATAAACAAGTGCATAAATCATGTGCGTTAGGAACAAAAAAATGTTTCTTTATAGAAATACTTTTTATGGCAATTATTTTGATGCTCCATGAAAACATGAGGTACTTTTGCATATATAAAATGCAAAATTATACCTAGACTTCCTAAATCATAACCATGCTTCTTGAGCTCCCGTGCTTATTCACTCTGAATTTTATCCATTCAAGACACGTTCTTCTTTTTTGTCCTACTACTAAAACTTTTCACACTCGCAGCTTTGAAGTTCCAAATTATGGTACAAAGATTCCTAATTCTTTAGAGATTAGACCCTAAAGTTAATACGAAGCAACATATAACCTAGTGTGTAAAGAGCACCCATGCACTCCATCAGAAAGCTATGGAATGTGATCATTAAGGGACATTTTTATACTACAGTAGAGTTGGAAACTCATTGCTCGAGATAGTAAAAAATTTCAATCCATTTAGTCCTATTATTGTAATAGATTACTACCCAAAGTTGTGACAAATGACAAGAAAATATGGACAAAAAGACATCAATGTATGTATCACTTAAATATAAAAAGTAGGGAACATTTTTAAAATATCATATGAACTTAAGAAGCCTTTAAGGAAAGGGATTTCTATTATTTTTTTTTATAAAAATAGGGATTAGTTGTAGGCAATAGCGGATCCATAATTTCAACCTTGGGTGGTTCTAGTATAAAATGTTCAACAATTTTGTAGATGGAAATAGTGCGAAATGCAAAAAAGATTCTTCTCTATTTTTTAAATGAAAGATTTTGTCGAGCATTTTTTGTATATATGAGCGGCCTTGTTTTATTCTTTGGAGATTAAAAGTCTTGTTAAAATTTTTAGTGTCAATTTTTCTTGATATCTAATAACTTGAAAAGTCTTTCTTGAGAACAGATAAATTAAAGGTTTTTTTTTTTTTTTAGATACTCTCAACTTGAAAGGGGTTCTTTCTTTTGAGATATTAATAATTAAGAGGTGAAGTCATACTAGTAATTTAAAAGGTTAAAAAACATATTTAGCATTCAATACTTCTGCAGGGATAGAAAAAAAGGGTGACTGGCAAAATTGGGATAGAAAAAAAAAATATTTAAATAGAACATGGTGGGTTCAAATTAGAAAAAGGGGTGGAAATTACGCAAAACGACAACGTTCTTAAAAGTAAAAAAGCACATTCAAAAGCACCACCCTTCTTCTTCATATTGCGGGTTCTGCAACTCAAGCTTTTATACTCCGGCGAATAAAACCCAGCGATTGGTGGCTCTTATATATCTACTATGTTGTCCTATTAATTCACTATAATTTATCCTATCGATTCCTTCATAGAGCTCCGCCTAGGGTTTAGGGTGATCCTCCGAGGTTCTTCACAAGCGTTTCTTTGATATTTGGAGGGTCCCGGGACCATCCCGGTCCCTATATAGATCTACCCCTAATTGTGGGGTCCACACCACATCGAACTTTAATAATCTGAATAATCCGTTTTTCAAGTTGTACCTCATAGATCATCCTCACAAAATATTAGTCAAATCAGAAATATTTAAGGCATCTTATTGGGTTCAAAGAAATGAACGAATACTTTGTTATGTAAGAAACAATGAAATTTGATCTTGATAATTAAATAGGCAAATAGTTTCGAATTGAATTGAATTTTTGCAAGGATGATCTATGAATCGAGACTAACAAAATAGACCGTCCGGATCGTTGAAATTAGATGTGGAGTGGGCCCCACACCTAATTCTCATTATTTAAAAAAAAATAGGGATCCCTTTGCATAAAGGGCCTGATAAACTTATACACTTTATCAATTTGTCATATGAACAAAATTTTTAAGCAAATTGTCATATCAACTTTCTGAAAATATTAATTTGTGATTTCATCCTAACACCATTAGGTTTTCTATCCAAAATAAGTGATGTGTCTTGCACATGACTTGTGTTTAGGGCTATATAGAAAATTCTCCACTCCCCTTCTAAAAAGTTATCTTCGACAAAACAAAAATCCAAGATTTCCATAAACAAAAATGAAACTTAGTTCTCTTTAACAGTATAGTCCTCAAAACATACATACACACACATATATATATATATAACATATTCTTTGAAGTATAGTTGTCCTCTAAAATAATAGTAAATATCAAATTTAACGGTGTTAGGATGAAATGACAAATGAATGATTTCGGAAAGTTGATATGACAAATCGTTTACAACTTTAGTTATATGACAAATTGAAAAAAGTGTGTAAGCTCATCTGACATTTCAAAACTTTCCTAAACCCTATACTATTATGTGACTAATGACGTTCACAATGGGTAGAAAAATTGAATGTGATACCCATAATATAGGAATCAAATTTCTACGGTGGACAAAAAATCTGAGTAAAATGAGAGTGATTCTTATTTTTTTAGTTCAATACAATGAGCTTCGCATCCGTATTATACAAAATAAAGATTCCGGTACATATAGAAGTTATAAGGAACTCCTTTCTTTGTATGTATCATACATGGAGTTTACTTAACCAACACAAGTCTCTAGGAAAAAGACAACTCAATACTCAAAGCCCCTTTGACCCTAGGAGAAAAAAAAAGGAAAAATTAGTATCCGGTCCCTAGTTTTTACTGTTCATTGACTAACACCTTATTAGTTCTCAAATTTTGATTCAAGTCCCTAGCATTAATGTGATAATGAATTTACATGTTTATTATATAATTTTTTTAATATAAAAATTAGTAATTAATTTAGGGTTTAATACTCACACCTCTATTAAACTTCTAATTAATTTTCAATTCAAACATTTCCAAAATAATAAAAAATTAAATTAAATTAAGTTTGTACCTATTAGTTTTTTTTTATATATAAAAAGATTCTCAATTTTTTAATCTTAAATGTACCCATTCATATAATTTTTCAATTTTTTTAATCTTAAATGTACCCATTCTCAAATATATCAATTTGTTATATGTAAAATGTACCCTTTTTTAATATAAAATCCATTCAAATTTTTTAATCCATGTTTAAACTTATATGGGTACATTCTTTTTCGTTGATTTGAGAATGTATCCATGTTTTGGTACAATAACTTTTTTTGTTAATTTTGGTTAATGTACCCATACATATATGTACACACACACACAATATAATAGAGAGAATAATTTATATTTTATTATTTTTAATCCCATAATTATGGGTTTTATTTAAAATTTCATTAATATAAACAATTACAAATTTCAATTTTTAATTTTTAATTAAAAAAATATAGTAACTTACATTATTACATTAATATCAAGGACCTCAATAAAAAACTAAAAACTAACAAGGTTTCAATCAAAGGATATTGATAGCTAGGGACCGCATCCAAAGTGTCCCAAAAAAAAAACACTCAAAACGCCATCTTGCATTTTGAGAGGCAGTCAAAACACCATGTTTTACATGAAATTCGGGTGAGTAATAACTCTATATGCATGGTTATAACCAAAAGCACACCATTTGAAGCATGGTTTTAACGTGGTCAAAGCTTTCTTTAGTTCAAAGCCATCTTTTGTTTGTGGGCCTCAGTTGGTAGCTTCACATCAGTTGCCAATCCAATAGCTTGGAGAAATCTTACGACGTACCATGTCATGTCAAGCTGCCACCATTTCAGGCCATGCCTAGCCGAGTACTCAAATGCATGGTGATTGTTGTGCCAACCCTCTCCAAACGCTAGTATTGCCACCCACCTGAACAAATTCACATTTCCCTTTGAATTTTCCATCTAAAACTGAACAAGGCAATCAGCCCAATAGTGCTTTAACCCAGCCCACATTGTCATACAGAAGTTTCTAACCAATTTAGGTTGAGAAATGTAAAAGAACTACCAGAGAAAAACTTGGTGGGAACTTCCTTACCATGTGGCGTATGTTGAGTATGAGACATTGTCTAGTTAAAAGTGAACACGTTCTATAACTTTTATAAAATATTAGAATAAACGTGATGCTTCAACTGAATAGTGTCTAGCTCTCAATTTGTTACGTGACACGGAAGTTCCACCCAATTATTTTCTCTAGATGATGGGGTTGTGGAGAAATAGTAGTACCAATTGTTCCTAGACAAGTCACCAGTATTCCATGCTCTGTTTCCCCAAACGTGGCAAGCTGAGTTAACAAGCCAAGTAATGTGGTATACCCATATAGTCCTCACACCCTGCAATATTAAAATTGAAGCACATTTATGTCCAAGAAATGGGAATCGTCCCACTGCATTTAGTAGGAGTTCAAGAGCAAATAATGAAAGGCCCTCAATTCATCTTACCATTCCCCACACAAGGAATGGGAATCCTCCCATTGCATATAGTACAAGTCCAAGAGCAATAGGGTGAGCAATGTAAGTTTTATGCAGGAGCTGATAGAAGGGCTGCTTCTCTAGATCTCCAGCATTATTTGATCCCCCACACTGCAAATGTTAAAGGCATAAAATATATATTTTCATTAGAAGGAAGAAAAAACAATGAATAAGTTTTGATATGTATACAAAAGGCTTTTTAGCCACAATAGTCCTGAATGTTCACTTAACTCCTCATTTTAGTCATTGACAAAGAAAATCGATAAAAGTGGCCATGACTTTGTTCATCATAAACCATTTTGGTCCTTTCGGGAAAATCATTCAATATTCTCATTAAATTGTCATGTGACCACTTTTACAAGGGTATTTTTGTCAAACCAACCCCTCCACTTAACAAGAATATTGACAGATTTTTTATGAAACAATCAAAATGATTTACGCTGAACAAACTCAAAGACCACTTCTATCGATTCTTAGTATCAATGATCAAAATAAAGAGTTATTATAATCTCAGAAATCATTTTAGTTAAAAAGTCTATGTAGAACTAAAGGAAAAAGAAACTCATACCCTTTCATTCACAGAATTGGTATCAAAGAGCCAACTCATGTGACTGTACCAGAAACCTTCAATTGGGCTATGTGGGTCTTTCTCAGAATCACAGAACTGGTGGTGGTACCTATGCACACTCACCCAATCAATTGGGCTCCCCTACAAACCCAAAAAAACACAATCAATTGAACGCACAAAAGAAAAAAAGAACCATTAAAAATAGGTAAAAATATTTGGAGGTAGGCATTCCAAAAAATCTAACTTTCCTGCTAATAACAGTTTGACACATATAATAAAAAAAAAAATGTTATGGGTTAATAGTGCAACCGTGTCAAACTGTAAATTGTAGAAAAAAAGTGACCACCGAAAATGTTTTGAAACACAACCAAATTCAAATTAGAAATCCTCACCTGAAGTGCTTGGGATCCACAATAAGCAAATAAGTACTCAAGAAACTTGGGGAGCTTGAAACTCTTGTGTGAGAGATTCCTATGAAAAGAAAGAGTGATTCCAAATAGACCAGTCACAACATAAAGTGCCATTGCCACCCCAAAAGCTCCCCAATTGAATTGAAAAGGTGCAAAAAGGCTGAGCAAATGCATCGCCACTACCACACCAGCTGTGGCCACGTCCATTGGAATCCACTTTCTCCCCATAAACACATTCTTCGGCCTCTTCACAATCACATCAGAAAGTAGAATTCTCTTAAACTTGTACTCTCCTGTCTCTGTTAGTTCTGGTTCCAGGGCTTCAGACAATTCTGCATTGGTGCTTATTGCTGATGCTTTTCTATTAGAATTGGTAAGAAAAAGGCTGAAAAGCTTTCTGCTTGTTAAAAACTTATTGGGTTGCGATTGTTTTGAGTTGCAATGATCAAAAGTGAGGAGCTTGGAGCTCTGGGGCAATGGCCTGAGACCCAAAACTGGTCTTCCCGGCCGGAGAAACGTGCGGCGGAGATGAAAACAATGGTGGGTTTTGGGATTGGACTGTGGTGATGTGATCAAATCCATGGAAGAGGAGGAGGGAGGAGGGTGGAGGATGAGGGCGTCTTAGAGTTTGATACAAAATTGGGTTTTTCACAAAACCATAAAAAAGTTTAAATAATCCGCCGAATTAGTTGGAGTGTTTTGGTGGGGCAGAGTGTTTGTGACTTTGTGGTGGAGTACTCATTGCAAGATTTGTTAGATTTTTTTCAAGTTGTGGACTGAAAGGGAGAGAAGGAGACAAGAAAGATGGAGATAAGGCGGCGTTTGGGTTTTTGGGCCGTTTGGGTTGTAGAAACTAGAATGTATAGGATCCAGTTATATTTTATCCTAATTTTTCATTTTTTCTTAAAATAATTTTTGTGACATTTGTTCTTATTGGTTAAAAGGGCAGAGAGATATTTGTGTAAAATTTGTGTCTGTGATTGCTCGTCTGCTTATTTGTCATCATCTCCCTCAAAGAAGTATCTATTTCTGGTCTTCTTCATAGTACACTTGCCCCATCTGATGAGCTAGAAAGAAAGAAGGAAAGAGTCGTAAATGGCTGCAGCAACAAAATCTTCGATCTTTGCGGCGTCCACACAACATCTTCCTACCATACCGTCCATTTTTGGTAGCAAAGCAAGCCCACCTGTTTCAAACACTCTAGGTATGCTTCTCCTTAATCGGTTTCCTTTACTTGCAACCTGTGTGGGATTCGAGATTGAAATATAAGGAACTGGCTATTGTACTTGCAAGTACCATCACCGATAGCACCTTGGAATCTTGGATGTCATTACGGTATATCTAACCGTCAGATGGTGATAATACTAAGTACTTGTAAGTATTGTAGCCAAATCCGAAATATAGATGCAGATGTGGATTTTTTTCAGTTGGCCAGTGAGTCCGGCCCTTGCACTCAAGTTCGAATCTCCAACCCTGTCCATTAGAGGAATTTAGAATATCTTGTTGTGAAAAGAGAAAACAAATATGGATATTATAGTTACCATAATTGTTCATTGGTTAGTTATAAAAGCTTTTAATATGCCACAAAAAATAGGGAATTTTGGAAGATTGTTTCTACTTCAGTTGGAAATTTGGAACTCATACCTTAAAGGGCTGGCAATTAGAACGGTTCTATGAAGTGTGTCCATGTCTATGCTGTTTACGTGGCTTTTAAATGATATTATCTTAATCACTTAGTTAGATACCACTATAAATGTATCCAACATCAGCTAAAGCAGGCAAGGTGTAATTCAATATGCTAAAATGCTAAAGCCATCAGAGAGTTTAGCTAAATTTGAGCAGGTTTGATTATGCATTCATTTTTTTGGTGTTTGTGAAGAAATATTTTCATAATTTTGAAAGTGTTTCTGTGATTACATGTTCGATTTTAACTTCCATAGTTCGCCGCAAAGTATCTATGTTTTCTGTTCATAACATCGGATCATAAGACTTTTTAAGACCAAATGGATAACACTTGAGCAATGTAATGCAGCTAGCAGTTTTCGGGGTTCATCGTTGGCGAGGTGTCCTTCGATAAGGAAGAAAGTTGTGAAGGGCAATGCGAAAGTCAGTGCTGCTGCAACGACTTTTGCACCAACTCCTGTAGAGGAACCCAAAGAGTATGAGCGTTCAACTCCCTCTTACTGCAATTGCATTAATACATTTACTTACTATCGCTAAATCTTTACTTTAGTATCATTTTTCGGGATTTCTAGTCGTTCTTTGAGCAAAAAATAAAAAAAACTAATGAAATTAAACATCACCTCCATGAAAGGGTCGTACAAGCAGAATTCTTTCATTGAAATAAGATTCGTCAACACTTGTTTTCTCCTCTTGGTAAAGCTAAAATTAACCTTGGTAAAGTTAAAATTGTAAATTTCGTCTTTTCAGGTTCTCACTACCCTCATGGGCTATGTTTGAACTTGGGAGAGCTCCTGTGTATTGGAAAACCATGAACGGTCTTCCTCCTACCGCTGTAAGTATGGCATTGTGGTAAAACTAGTCGGGTTTTCTTAATCGTCGTTTTCTTAAAATAAACTCATTCGCAAAATCTGGCAGGGAGAAAAGCTAAGGATTTTCTACAACCCAGCTGCAAATAAAATTGTCCCAAATGAAGAATATGGGATTGCATTTAATGGTACTTGAACAAAATGTCCTATTATTTATTGTTAACCTTGTGCATTGTTGGCCTCTTCATGTGCTATGTGATGCTACTTCGTACGAGGGTGTTAGCTTGACATACATTGTTGTCGGGATTCCTAACAACTTGAGTTTTTTTTTGTTAACCGCAACGGTAGTCTAAACTACTAACCCCTTAATAAGTTTTTCTCCCCGACTTCTCGCATTGACAATCCTCTTGACTTTCTTTACTTAATAGCCATGAGGAATTTGTAACAATGCTCAAATGAATGATCTGGAGATTGTCTTGGTTCCTTGTGCTGCATCTACCGGCTTTGGAGCTTCGAAATTCTCCCCACATTTTATTGCTGAATTCGTATTTTCTCTAGATTACTTATAAGCATGTGCAAGTTCCCTCCTCCCATCAATGTATGATTCATTCTCAAAATTACTCCTCCCAGATTCCTTGAGAGCTAAAATTTTTATGTGCAATGGTAGTTTCATAACATTTACATAAGTCCCATTATATTTCTAACAGCATTGTTGTTTGCCTCTTGACTTCGCATATAAGCCATTAGGGATATGGAACAATGCTGAAACGAACAGTTTGGAGTATGTCTTGGCTCCTTGTGCTACTTCTATGCCATTGGAGCTTCGAAATCCTCCCACATTTCATTTACCTCATTCATTTTTCTCTTCTAGTTCCTCTCCCCTTCCCTTCATATATTTCGTTTCGTAAATCCAAATTCCAGGATTGCATGCCTATCCAAATTCCAGGATTGTATGCCTATGTTATAACTCATTGATCGGAAATGTCCTACTTTTGTGGCTGAAAAATCAGCTGAATATGCCTTTGCCTTTTCAATTCTTGGTCACGGTTGCATTTTATTTACTTGGTTGTATTCTTGTCTTCACAGGAGGTTTTAATCAGCCTATAATGTGTGGCGCTGAGCCAAGGGCAATGCTTAGTATTAGCCGAGGCAAAGCCGATTCCCCAATGTATTCCATCCAAATATGTATTCCCCGGCACGGTTAGTATCATTCAGTTAAGTTCATCTTTCATTTCTTGGCCATATAACGTTGTTTTTCCTAACCAAATGTTCTAAATTCTCCAGCCCTGAACTTAATCTTTTCGTTTACAAACGGAGTTGATTGGGATGGTCCTTACCGACTACAATTTCAAGTTCCCAACGGTTTGAAGAACAAACCGATTGAATTCTTTAACGAGGTAAAACTCATCTTGTCAAAGTTCAAATCGGGACTATATATGGTGCTCAAAGAATCTATGAAATACTAATGATATCAGCTATCAGAATTGTTGAATCAGTTCTAACAAGTTTATTCTGTACACCTGTAACCGAAAATTTTGCATCGTTGTATTTGGATGATGCGTTCATGGCAGGGACTAGCAGAAGAGTTGAGTAAAGACGGTGCGTGTGAGAGAGCAATCTTTCCTGATACGTTTGTTGTGGTAACAAGATGCAATATAATTGGGAATTTGACGGTTGAAGGAGTAAGAAAATTGTTCAAATTCATAACTTCATTCTTTCTCAAGTGAAAGTGCCAAAATGACTTGTAAATCTAATTGTCCCGCCCTTGCAGGGCGATCGTTGCAACCTTAATCTCGTACCAGGATGCACAGATCCCAGTTCACCCTCCTACGACCCGCTTGCCAATGTGGATGATGGATCATGCCCAATTGAGCTAGAGTAGCATCGTGCAGTCAGTAATACCTGCCCATCTTACTCGTAAATACGTCACGGTGTGTAGTACATACATGGTATCGGTCTAGAAAATGCCTGTCGTATTGAGGAAACTACACTGAGATTGTTGGTTTCATAGAGTTTATACAAGTCATGGTTGCAATCTCATCCAAAGTATTCAAGCCACTTTTGCTGATTTCCTTAAGAAATTCGGGTAGTCGGTGCTTCCGAACATTTTCTAGCTGCATAGCTTAGACATTTTTTGTGTCCTTTGAAAAAGGAAACTTTAACAGATTCATGCAAATCACATTGAACATGTGGATTTGATGCCTTCCGTTTTTCATGATGGATTCTTTGAAGACGGAAGAATTCTTTACGAAAGGCCAACCGACGCGGATTTTGATCGCTTTACGGCAAGGAATTAGGCATGTGAATGTCGTGGGGCCATTTGTTTTGCGTTTTTGTTCCGAAAGGTATGGGTGGGAAGGTAAAATTCACAGGAGGAGATTTGAATGGGAATAGGTCGGGGTGGGTTCGGTTCGGAACCTAACCGAAATGCGCGGTCCAAAAACCAAACCAAACCAAACAGTTGGAGAAGGTCAAATCAACTTTCTTACATGAGTAAAAAACCGAAACCGAATTGATTATTTTGGTTTTCCGATATTCGGTAATACTGAAATGGTTTTTGTTTTTTCAATTGTTGGGGCATAGATTACGGATTGAAGTGAGAACAATTACAATTAAAAGACGTAAAATCTATATTATATGTAGGGGTGCAATTTTGGTTGGGTCAATCCAAATTCGTCCGAACCTAATCTAACTTTGACCCCGAACAAGCGGGTATTTTTTTTAGTTATAACCAGTCCTAATCCAACCCGATTTGAACCCGTTTATTAATTGTGTTGAATTGAGTTGATTATTTACCCGCCCGAACCCAACCCGAACCAAAACCCATATCCTTTCTAATATACATTTTTTTTAATAAATTACCCCTCTAAACGGAGGCATATGCTTCTCAATTGCCTCATACCACCGCTCCGTTCCAGATTGACATGATGTGGGTTCATCTATTGTATTTTCTGAGTTCTCGGGTTCATACAATGGCGCCGATGAAACTTTCTTCATCCTTACGCAGTCCGAAATAAATGGAGCATCAAGTAATTTATCATCTAAAGGGTCTTGAGTTGGGTGTTAGCTTTGGACAATGAAGTGTTCCTTTTTTTTTTTTTTTTTTTTTTTTCTTTTTTGGTACTAGCTTTGGTATTGTTTGTATTTTAATTCAAACTTTGCATGAACCTGATTAAATCTTGAAAAGTTGGGCAACCCAAATCCAACCTAAGTAAATTCGAACCTGATTAAACCTAAGCCCGAATGAACCCAATCAAAACTCAACCCAAACTCGAACCCGAATTGTAAAAGTTGGGTTAGGGTTGGGTTGACCTTCCAACCCGCCCGAGTTGCATCCCTAATTATATGTACAGATTTGGATTCATTTTTTATGTAGGAAAGTTGACCAGGCCTTAACGATCCCCGCAATTAATCCTTAATTTTATAAAAAAAAATGAGGATTCATTCCCTTAACTGCTTCCTATGTATATATATATACACACACACTACGGTCTAGTGGTATTCCTCTTAACTTGAAAGTGAGAGGTCTTAGGTTCGAATCTCGTAGATAGTGAATTCGATACCAAATTAGGCTACTCATTATATGGCTTAGCCAAACTCCGAATTGCCCCTCCCCTTAGTGTAAAAATATTGATGTACTAAAAAAAATTTCCATTCAGTTCAGTCTTACCAAAGTAACCTATGTGTTGATAACCAAATCAAATGTGTAGGAGAAATCACAGATGTATGAAGAAAATCGCAATGATGATGAACAAAGGAAGCAAGAAACTAAGAACTCTGGAGAGAGAAACGAGCGGAATATGAAAGAGTAATTGTATTGAATGAATCCAAATGTAACAGATTACATCAGTTATATCCCAACAGTTCTAACTAACTTGCTTATGTGGCAATCCTCTACATCTCTCCTTATTTATCCTTATCATGCTCTAACCATTCAATGATTGCCACTTGAACATTTCAGTTATTTCCCCTCCCCCCCCCTTCAATCTCAGCTAGGATGTCCAAGATTGAGATTGATACAATGCTATACAAATGTTCGACTGTGTAATCCTTTACTAACTTGCTTATGTGGCAATCCTCTACATCTCTCCTTATTTCTCCTTATCATGCTCTAACCATTCAATGATTGCCACTTGTACATTTCAATTATTATGTGTCATACCAATACCTGACTAAAATTTTCAATTTCAATTACCGAGTTTTTCAGTATTTTCGGTTCAGTATTGATATGGATTAGGTCCGGTTTAATTTTTTCGATTTTTCTTTTCCACAGGGGGAATGGGTTTTGAAGGGAATTAGGTTAACCCTCCACTATGGATTTGTTCACGATATCAATAAGAATTCATGAGGCACCAAATTATTTAGAATGCCCCAACCATCATATCACTGCCAAGTACCTACTAATTGACCACAAATTGTTTTTAAACAAAAATACTATGAAACTATTAAAAAACATTGATTGGAAGTGGTTAGTAGCCAAACCCCATCATCCCTTTTCCCAAATCCTCACTTTGTTAGGTCTAAAACTCGTTTTCTCCTTTATTCATTGGCAATTAGTCATTATATTTTAACCAAATCAAGGATTTAGGAGTGTTATTAATTACCATTTTATTTCCTTTTGTGGTTGGAAGTCAACAAGAAGAATCATATAAACTCACTTTTTGAAAAGAAAACAAATTAATTGTGAAAAAATTACTTCTAATTCTAACCCCAAAAAACACTCTTCGATATCTAACCTCAGACAAAATTATGGACCCGGCTTCTCTGCCCTATACACTCTCATCCCCTCTTATTTTGTGCGGTCACGGTTAAGCCACGTCAACATTTTATATTGATTTTTTATAGAGATAATAAGACAAAAAACAATAATGATGTAAAATGTTGACGTGGCTTAACCGTGACCGCACAAATATAAGAGGATGAGAGTGTATGAGAACTGGGAGGGCAGAGAAGCCAAGTCTCAAAATTATACCCACCCCCTATCAGTTTTAAGTATGTTAAATACTTGCTCATTTCTTTGGAAAAGGCAGAACTTTCTCCATGTTTATGATGGATTATTTCTGCTTATGCGTCAAACTGCGTTTTATGGTGAAGAGCAATGTGTTAATGATGGTTACGTTTGCACATATATCAAATTGCGGTTTAAAATTGGAGAGTTTTGTTAGAACCCAAAAAGAAATACATTCTAGAAGAAATTAAACAACAAATGGTCCCCAAACAATTGAGCTCGTTGAGCTCTGTTTCTGACTCTATACAAGTTCATACACCTACTTTCATTTTCTTACCCAAAAACATACTCAAATTCCTACCCCAAAACTACCTGCCTAAATTCCCATCTGTTCAAGGAAACAGAGCCTCTTTGGTAGAAGTTGATCTCTTGCTTTCCTCGTACTTTCCGGCCAGAGAATCAAACAGAAAACCAGCTCCAACCCCCACGGCCAAGTCTATCGTGTAGTGCCCTCTTGTCCCCAGCAGTCTCACCGATTGCAGGACATTGAGTGCATCGAATGTCCATGCCATTTCCCACCTCTGCATTCTTCTCATATCCAAGGATGCAATCACAGACCCGGCTACATGCCCCGAGAAGAAGAGGAAAAACGACACATTCCCGACTGGGAAGTCTGCTCCTGACCCCAAAAACCCCTGTCAAAACATGGATTATTACACAATGCGCAAAATGTGAGGTTTATTTATGCGCGATGCATAACGATTGTGTGGCTATTACCTGAGGCAATGGAAGTTGGGTGGCGTAACCGAGGATGCCCCGGCACGTGAACATGAAGACGGCCGCGATTGTGGGTCTTGGGCGGCCCTCTACTAGCCATGCCCATAGTATATACGTGGTCTGCATTGCCACAAACACCTGGAGTACCAGGAACCAATTCAACACTAAACAAGACATAAAAATGCCTTTCAATTTTGAACTACTTGGTAGCACATCAAATGTCCCCAAAAACCCAAAACTTCAATCACATCAACGACGGATAAATAAATAAATAAATAAACAGAAATATTTTGTTGTCAGACTGTCAATCTGGTCCACCGACGAAGTTAGATTTTTCATTTTCCCTAAATGTGGTGTCTAAATTCAAAAGGTGATAAGCTTACCCAAAACATAAGTGGAAATGCACGCTCTGTCAGAAATGCGATTTTGTTCTTAATATGACAAAATACCCCAATTGCCCAAAAAATGCCAAATTTATTCGATTAAATTCACAAAAATATACAACTGTAAACATATCAGGACAACATTAACCAAACCCAGAACAAAAAAACGACGGAGAAAAATACAGATTACAACACAAACCCAGAAAATTAAAACGCAATTAGAGTTAGCAATTTAGTACCGTGTTAAGACCAGCGAGCAAGGTGTTAAGCTTGGGCTTGGAAGCCAGGAGGAGGTGGAGGGAGCGGGTGGTGACGAACCCGATATCGAACGGCGGGGACGACGACGGCACCATCCGGAGCGTGTACTCCACGCCCATGAAGAAGAGGACCCCCATTGCGAAGAGGCAGGGTATCCAATGGTGTTTGGCCACGTGGACGGCGTCATGCAGCCTCCACGTCATGAAGGAGGCCTTGCCACCGCCGTTGAGGTTGATCTTCTTGGCCTTGGAAGAAGAATACATCGCCTCCTCCTTGTGGTCTGCGGGCGAAGGGGAAACGACGCGAATGGGCTTGCCGTTTGGGACCCTTTTGCGCCTAGGCTTGAGGGATGAAACGGCGCCGTTCATTGTGAGTGGGGTTGGGGTTAAAGAGGCTTTTGGGGCAAGCGAGATTGCGGGATGTGGTGATCTATATATAACTAGAGGTTTAGATATTTCTCTAAACAGGATTAGAATTGTTAATTGGAAATTAGATTAATTTAAATGGATTGTTAAGTGACGGGGAGAGCGGAGTATCCAATGTGGAAAAGGGTTGGAACTTGGAAGTTGAGAGAAGGTGAGATCTGAAAATCTGTAGGTGGCAGAGAAAAGGAAAGGGTACGAGCGCCTTGGTGAAGGGGACACGTGGTCATCAAGCGTTGTAATATGCGACTCGTGACTTGTGAAATAGGGAGACTAACATGGTCCAGAACATCGTCACCATGATATTATATGTCAATAAAGAAGTATGCATAAGTTTTTGTTCTTATGTTTTTATTTTATTAGCATGTACTATCACGTGGTGGTATATTTGTAATAAGCAAATTGTTTTTGTGAAATAAGGAATCAATTTATGTGAGACGAGTTAATTATCATTGTACCTGAAAATTTTACTCGTTGGACCTGAAAATTTTACTCATAAGGAATCAATTTATTTGTATCATCTCTTTAATAGAGATGAGACTCTACATGCATTAACGGACCCTACCTCTATTAGAGAGATGATACAAATTATAATAAAGTAGGTGGTAAGTGTAACATTACTCCTTAAAAAATGTATTTTTCCTGTTGATAAGCGTTGTGGCATTGTTAAGGTGTTTTAGACTTTAGCCTTTAGGGATGATGATGGTGTGTCATGTGTTTTAGCCTATAGTAATTTAAAAAATATTTTTGCGCACCACTCAAAAGTGATGGTAATGCTCATCAATTTAGTAATTACTGTTACATAAATTTGATTTATCTTATCTACTAAACAAATCTCGAAACTTAAACTTATCAACTGGAAAATTCATCATTGGTAAAGTCACCAATCCAACCGAGTCCATTATGATGAAAGAAATACGGTTTCGGAATATGCCTGGAGAAAAGAATATGAAATCTTAATTCTTTCATCCCAATTAATACCACCTACCTATCACCATCCACCAGACCTTCAAAAGCATTCGTCTAAAACAACAAAGCACTAACTACAGTTTAACAACGAAAACAAAATAGAACACTGAAACACATGCAATCAATTTCTTACGATAAAGTCTCGCCGATGCTTCCTTCACTTGAAATGTCTCTGATAAAGATTACGGACTTAGTAGGTACATATAGCTTTCCCCGTCGTACTCTGCGGGCCGTTTAGTGGGTTGGAAAGGATAAGCTCGCATTTAAGATTGACTAGGCTAAGGTTGGAAACTGTTGTTTGGTGTAAAGTAACAACCCACGTCATTGCTCCAACGGACCTACGACGCCCTTCCGATGACCCCACGAGGCAAGGGCTGTTGACGACGAATCTGGAGAAAGACGAGATCGCTGCTCATGACGAGTGAGGTCTGGAGATCGCTGCTCGCGCATATGGGATTTGCAACCCGTGTGTGAAGTTGAATTAGATAATCCACTTTATTTTAGATTCATAACCTGCCATGTCTCTTCCTGTTCAAAATATATTTTGAGAGCAAATTACAGAGGCGTGGGGACGTAGTGTTTCTTAGCATCTCAATTTACCAGATTTGTGCATGGCGGTTTCACAAAGCTTGGTAATTGAAAAACGTAGTGTTATACCTAGGAAAGCTAATTAAAGTACAGTAGCTAATCAACGCTTGTTAGTTTTGCAGGGACGGTGTATGCTCTCACCATATTATGAAGAAATGAACGCGCATAACACTAAGTAATGACTAATTAGTAAAGAGAACTGCACACAATTCTAATATTGATCAATTAATAAGTAAATAATAAAAAACTTCACACATGATGGGTTCCATGCAGTGCATGCACATAAGAAATTAAACTGAAACTGAAGACGACCAATCCTGTATGTTTTACAGCTGCCTCTCCTCTTGGTGAAACAATTCACAGTTTACACAAATTATCAGGCTAATAGTAATTCATATACGGGAAAGCGTAGTGGAATATTCTAAAACCAACTTTGGTTGCCGTCAATAAAAGTCGAAGCAGATCAAGTTGTTTGACAAGCAAAGTATTTGGAAATAATACCTCTAGCAACCTTTTTCAAAAGAAATATTATAGTGTCTTAATCGCTAGAACTGAGAAATAGGGCAATGATTTCACCATTGCTTTCTTCTTCTTATTTCGCCCTAAACTCCTCTGTGTCGTTTGGGTTCTTCTCCATGTCGATTGGATTCAATAAATCAAATAAATTATGAACAGAGTCTTAAATTTGTTTCATAAAAAATAAAAGAATTTTTTCCTAAGAAATAAATGAAAATCAGGATACACAAAGATATAAAGATATAAAAACTACAAACTGGTCATTCACAAAGTACTTGAAATTAACATATATTCTTACAGGCAGACGTAAAGGAAAAGACATTTGGAGCACGGACTGTATAGGATTGAAAGTTAACAGGAACAACTTGAAAACCATGTAAATAAGCACAACCTATTTATACCCCAACATATACAAAAACTCCAAAATATTACACAAAATATTAACCTCTCCAAATGGCTACAGAATTAGTTAATTCTTTCAGGGGTTTGGTTCAGCTACTATTGCAAACCTCGTCACTCGGATTATGTCCGTAAGAGAAATGAGGCCCTTGAGCAAGCCTTGTTGATCCACAACCCAAACTCGGTGCACTTGTTTGGTGACCACCTTGTCAATCACTTGACCTAAGGACGTATCGGATTGGCATACCACCAGTTCCCTCGACGTTGGACCCGCTGTGTTCGATGCTATTGATGCCAATAGAGGGTTTGCAAAGACAGTCTCCGTATAGTCCAGGGCACTCATCGGCAGCCATGTTTTCAGCGTCGCAAAGTGGCAACCCCTCAAATCCGTTGCCGAAAATGTTCCTATAACCTCCCTACCAAAGCCCTACGGTCAAAGGCATAAGAAAAATCATTGCCACTAAACTTATACTCCCACGTGTTAGTTGTAGACATTTAATGACCACAACTTCTCTAATAGTGGTGACCCCAAGTATTAGAGTATACGTGGTCAAATATGCTCGACAAAACATCATTCGTACTTGTATTACACCAAAGTAGGATTAGCCACTTGCAATATGAACCAATCATTTCAAATAGTACATGTCGCAAACAGAAAAAGAGAAAATTAAAGTTCAATGAGACGTACATTTACAAGCTGCTTGTGATCTTCTTCATTGTCGGCGTCTGAGGATCTGACAATCGGAACAGCATTCAGCAAAGCTATCCGCATGCACTTGATGGCATCTATAACCTTTGTGCGGTCAGTAATGGCGAAAACTCGTTCAGTTACCACTCCCAAATCAGACACCGTCCGTGATAGGATGCCATTGAGTTCGGATCCGGAGCTGGCATGTTCCTTGAGGAACTTCAACACATCCATTTGGGTGAGCATCCGGTAGCTGGAAGCGGATTCCACAAGTTCAACTCCAGCGACGTTGTCCATGTGGCTGTCTACGGGTACCAAAGCACGGTGTATTCCCTTGCTAAACACTTCCATACAGTCTATGATGCTAAAGATGGAAAGTGGTTATAGTTATAATTCAGAGATTATGAGCAATATCCCACAATTGCATTAACCCCAATTTTTTGTCATTTCAAAAATAACTCATTGTGGCTGACCTAGTAGAACTGACTGTAAATCTAATCCACACAACTCTGAGCCTAGGAGAGATGGTAAAATAACATGTTTTACAAGAGAAAAATTGATGTATAATAACATGCATGCTCTTAATGAAATGGGTACAAAAGGATCATGTGACATTTGCTAAAATTCAAAATTAGAAAGAAATTAGTCACCTTGTGTTGGGGTTTAGTGTCCACAAGCTTAAACCCTCAAGGCATTGCCCTATGATCGTAGACACCGGAACTGAAATCTTCTGATCAAGATCAAACCCATCATTAACTCCTTCATCCATCAGCTGATCTTCAGTCCCTGCAATATGAGCCAAGATATCAAGCATGGTCGCCAATCCTATATAGTGCTTCCGCACAGTCCCGGTCTGCTTGTCAGCTTCCACGATCATAGAACCACCGGCTCCAATCCACTGGCCCGGCGGTGCCGCCACAGGCACGGCCAGCACCTTGTTCGCCACCAAAGCGTTCATGGTATGGGCAAGAGTCGCCGTGTACGGCACCTCCACGAGCCTCCGCTTGTTAACCATCAGGTCCCCGACCTTCTTGTCTCTTAGCCGCTGAGTTTTACTCTGATCAGCCTCATGAGAAGGTTGCTTGGCGGTGGCGGTGCCGGTGTTGTACTGCTCCTTTGTTTGCTGCATTTTGTTTATTTTTTGTACTGAATTTTGTGCAAGGAAAGTGGAAGATAAGGAGGTGGTGTTATTGATATTTATCTGTAAGATGGGTGCTTCGGACATGGTGGTACGTGTCGAAGTCAGAGCTGCGGCTGTTGCATGGCTGTGTTTGTGTAGCCACGTTAAGGGAAAGTATAGGACTCGGTGGCATAACACCTGTCATGGTCACAAATTATATATGATGCTAGGAAAGTGTAGAACAAGATTATACCTATTTGGAAGTTCAATGGTTACCGGAGATGGCCGGAAAATAACCTGAAAAGTGACTGGCTTGCGGGAAAACTAGAAAACTTGCCGAAAATTGGGTAAAATTTAAACGTTCATAACTTCTTCAATACTCAAAGATATCGAGTGATTCAAAAACGAAAATTATACTTCTTAACGAGACGAAGGGAATGGTACATTTCTAGATGGCTAATTCGCCGTGGTTTGGCCGGAAAACGGCTCGAAAGTGGCTAACTCGAGACCAAGATAACCACTTTCGAGCTGTTTTCCGACCAAACCACGGTAATTTAGCCATCGAGAAAGGTACCATTCTCTTTGTCTCGTCGAGAAGTATGATTTTCGTTTTGAATCAATCAATTTCGTTGAGTATTGAAGAAGTTATAAACGTTTAAAGTTTACCCAGTTTCCAACGAGTTTTCCAGTTTTCCCGTGAACCAGTCACCTTTTAGGCTATTTTACGACAATCTCTAGAAAACATTGGGCTTCCAAATAGGTATAATCTTGTTCTAAATTTTCCTATCTTCATTTTGATATATTATGGGTCAAATTTGGTTAAGAAATGATTGAGTTACGAAGCTTTGAAAATTACCTAAACTTTCAGCCAAGAGCTCCAGGATACTTGAGTTTTTAACGAAAGTACCAAAATAATGGATGGTGGACAATCTCAGGGACCATTTATATTGATTTTCAATCTCAGGGACCAAAATGATGTGTTATGCAAATCTCAAGACCATTTTGACTAAAAAGCCTTTTATTTTTACATTATATATCATCCTAATTTCTTGTTGTGGATTACAAGTTGTATTTTATCATCTTAGCTTCTCATTCCGAGACAAAATGTTTCAAAATATTCTGCCCAATTTAAATCCGAAATCGAAATTGGAAAACTTGCCTAACTCTATATAAGAATTGGAAAATGTCAAATCCGATATGAAAATTTTCCAAAACTTGCCTATTACATACACTCACTCATGCATTATAGGATATGTTTCAATTGTTATTGCTATACAACGTCCTTAAATATGATTTTATTTTCTCATTTACAATTCTCATGAGTATATAACATACCTGAAATGAGAACAACAAAATAGTATATTATCATATGTAAAGAGAGTCATGGAAATGAGATACTTTTGAGCTTGATATATATAGATAAAGAGTAATGCTAGAGAGATTATTTGTAAACAAAATTTTGAAAACTAAAGGACGTGGAAGTTGATGATGGGTTGGATGTGTTTTACTCCTAGGATAATGGGCTACAAGTTTCAGGTGGTGGAGTCAGTCGCTACTAAGCAATCTGCTGAAAAAAAGAATAGGGCCGCTAAAACCTAAGAATTTTGCGTCCTTGCACCACTACGTGTGGTGGTTTATTAAGGAGGTTCTTGGGTGAGTTTTGTAGATAGAAGTAAGGAATTTAATTCTAGGTAAATGGTGTCTATCGATTCCGCCAGACATGGCCGGAATTCAAGTCGAAAGTCTTGAAGGAAACGGGCTAGTGAGAAATTTAACCCTAAACCTTAAACACTCAATTTTGACGCTCGAAACTTCTTCGTTCTAACTTGGAATCAAGCACCGTTTACGCCTATGCACTCGTGGAATCTATCTATACATTTTAAACCACTTCCAAAATAATAAAATAAATAATAAATTTTGGGAGGGGATATTTAGTTTCAAGTAGCTATATGTAGCATGAATATGCATGGGCTTTGTTATTATCCTAGGGGCCATTTGATAACCCTTTTTTTTTCTTTTTTTTTTTAATTTTTGGTTTTCATTTTTCACTTTTTTTGAAAACTGAAATCTTGTTTGATAATTACTTTCACTTTTCAAAAAATATGAAAAATGACAATAAAAAGGTGAAAACTCAAGGCCAATTTTGAAAACTCAAAAAAACAGTTTTCAATTTGTGGTTTTCAGTGATAACCTTTTTTTTTTTTTTTTTTTTTTTTTTTTAAAACTGAAAGTAGTTACCAAACAAGATTTCAGTTTTCAAAAAAGTTTAAACAAAAACTAAAAATATAATGGTTATCAAACACCTCCTTAGTTAACGTATAGTAGAATCTAGTGTAATCAAACAGATAGACTAATTTATTTGAACTTTCCCACAAATGTAAGCAGTATATGAATAAATAAACTACTGCAACACAGCAAACCAACACAACCCTAGGATTACCAACTAATATTATATTCATCATAACTAGAGATATACCAGTTTATAATCTGTAAGACACTTACCTGTGGGCATCGCCATTTTGAAGAAACAACCGAAGAAGAAGTCTTCTACTTCCAGCACACAAAAGTCTCTCTTCTAAGTGAATAGGGTTTTAGATAATATTGAGAGAGTACATGAGGAAGCAGGGACTGCAACTATATATATCCAACCATATATCTAGAGATTCACTCGGTCCAGTCTATTATTAGAAGGAGTGATTATCTCTATCTCTTAACAAGTTTTAGTCCTATCATGACTCTATATACTAGTATATATTTGATAAGGATCGAAATAGAACAGCTGCAACGTATAGAACTCCACAATTCTTGTCATACTAAAGCTCTCGGACTCCTTGTGTTTCGCATAACTAGTATAACTAGTTAAACGCCACCCAAGTGGTCCAGTTGCAATCTCATTGTTATTCAAACAAGTTTTACATTCTCCCACTTGAATGTCAATGATATGCCTTAGTATTACAAGAATCATGATGATCATAGAGTTCACAAAAGCTTGCAACTGATCCTTCTTAGTAACTTGTCATTTTTTTAAGAAAAATATAGGACCACAGAAAACAAGGCACGTACAGCTTGCACTTTGCACTCTGTAATCACATACACATTTAACTTAAAAAACACTATGTCACTCTTGAGAGTCATGATGTTAAGAACTGACAATTCAGAATGTCAGTTCCCCATAACAAACTGAAATAATTCCAGTACCAAAGTTGTTTGCAGAAACATGATCAGCCAATTTAAGCAAATTATTAAAGATAACAAATTTGCAAGCTAACTAACAATTGTCAATCAATAAACAAGATAACTGAAACAAACTCAACACAGTTTAAGGAGTGCTTACTCCCACTCATTAACTGAATCAAAGGCCTCTCTTACTCCCATGTTGAAAACATGTTTCTTGAAAACTCCCACTGGTAAAGCCTTTGTCATTGGATCCGCAACCATTAAACTTGTGTTGATGTACTCAATCTCGACAGTTCCTTTCTTCACTTCATCTCGTACTTTTAAGTATTTGATGTCCATTAATCTGCTGGCATAAGACCTCTTGTTATTCTTTGAAAAGAAAACTGCAGCTTTGTTGTCACAATACAACTTGAGAGGCTTTTCAACACTGTCAACAATTTCCAATCCTTTCATCATGTTTTTAAGCCAAACAGCTTGTTGAGTTGCTGCATAGCACCCTACAAATTCAGCTTCCATAGTTGAAGATGCAATACCTTTCTGTTTTGCACTCTTCCACGATACTGCACCATTAGCCAACATAAAGATATATGCATTAGTTGACTTTCTGTCGTCTACGCACCCTGCCAAGTCCGAATCCATAAACCCCACCAATTCCAGCTTGTTCCCATGACTGTAAGTTAACATAAAATCTCTTGTTCTTTTGAGATACCTCAGTACCTTTTTCGCTGCAACCCAGTGACATGCACCAGGATTTGATTGAAACCTACCAAGCACGCTCAGTGCAAAAGCCAAATCCGGTCTTGTACATACCTGAGCATACATTAGACTCCCGACAAGAGATGCATAGGGCTTGTCTTTCATTCCCTCCTTTTCTAATTCATTTTTGGGACATTGATCACTGCTCAGTTTGTCTCCTTTGCCGATAGGCAATTCTCCATTCGAACATTTGTCCATATTGAATCTTTTAGCAATTCTATCGATATACTGCCTTTGAGAAAGACCAAGAGACTTCATAGCACGATCTCTTACTATTTCTATTCCCAGAACAAATCGAGCTTCCCCCAAGTCCTTCATGTCAAAGTTTTGTGTGAGCATACTCTTAGTTGCCTGTAGTAGAGACATATCGGAGCTAGCTAATAATATATCGTCTACGTACAATACTAAGAATATGACCTTCGCACCAAGGACTTTCAGATAAATACACTCATCCAATTTGTTCTCTTGGAAACCAGAAGCTGCCATTACCTGATCAAATTTCCTATTCCATTGCCTCGAGGCTTGTTTTAAGCCGTATATAGACTTATTCAGTTTACAAACCATCGTTTCCTTCCCCCTTTCAACAAATCCAGGTGCTTGTTGCATGTAAATATCTTCTTCAAGCTCTCCATTTAGAAATGCCGTCTTGACGTCCATTTGATGAAGTTCTAAATCAAAATGTGCTGTGAGTATTCTCATGGAATCTTTTGTTGAGACTGGGGAAAATGTCTCATTATAATCAATGCCTTCCCTTTGTGTAAAGCCCTTTGCCACTAACCTTGCTTTGTGTTTGTCAATGTTGCCTTGTGAGTCTCGTTTTGTCTTGAACACCCATTTACAACCAATAATTTTTGTTGTTCCAGTTGGCTTTGAAACTAAGCTCCACACACGGTTTTTCTCCATGGACTCTAGTTCTTCATGCATGGCTTGCTTCCATAGTGTGGATCTTGAACTTGTTATGGCTTGATTGTAGGACAAGGGATCATCTTCATCACCTATAGTATGTTCTGCCTCATTTAGGTATACGAAATCAGGCAACAATGCTGGCTTACGTACTCGCTGTGATTTTCGAATAGTTGATTTGAAAACTGCAGTTGCTAGATCATTCACAAGGTCTTCTTCAGTTAATTGTACTGGTGCATGTACTTCATGTTCCTGGACGTCTGCATGGGGTGCATACTCCTCATTTGTTGTATCATTTTCATGGACCGTATGTGAACTGTCATGAAAAGGGTGTGGCTGTAGGTCCACGGGAATGGAAAGAGTAGGTGCATGCGGATCAATAACGTCGTTATCAAGTGTAATTTCATCGAATTCTGAGAATGTAGCTGCTGATATTCTGATATCAGTTTCATCCTCATCTTCAAGAAATCTTGCATTATGAGTTTCCATAACCCTCGAGTGACTGTTAGGGCAATAGAACTTATACCCTTTAGACTTCTCAGAATACCCAATGAACTTGCAACTGGTGGTCCTTGGATCGAGTTTTTTCTCTGTTGGATTATAGAATCTGGCCTCAGCATTACAACCCCATACACGAAAGTGATGAAAGCTCGGTTTCCTTCCAGTCCAAGCTTCAAATGGAACCATGTCTACGGACTTGCTTGGTACACGGTTCAATATATAGTTTGCAGTTTTCAGTGCTTCACCCCAAAGAAACATTGGAAGCTTTGAATGTGCAAACATGGATCTGATCATGTCTTTCAGGGTTCGATTCCTTCGTTCAGCAACTCCATTCTGGTGTGGAGTCCCAGGAGTGGTATACTGGGCCACGATGCCATTTTGTTCAAGATAAGCTGCAAACGGTCCTTTGTTTTGTCCAGCCTCAGTGAACCTGCCAAAATACTCACCACCTCTATCGGATCTCACAATCTTAATGTGTTTTTCTAGTTGTTTTTCAACTTCCAAACGGAATATTTTAAAACAATGCAAGGCTTCAGATTTTTCAGAAATCAGAAATACATATGCAAACCGTGAAAAATCATCAATGAAAGTTATAAAATATGATTTTCCACATATGGTTTTAATTGGAAAGGGTCCGCAAATATCAGTGTGTATAATTTCTAGTAGAGATTGGCTACGGTTTGACCCTATTTTCCTAGTATTGGTGAGTTTTCCTTTAAAACAATCAACACACTCTTTAAAGTTGGTGAAATCAAGCTGTGGCAACAAGTTTTGTTTGGTAAGTGTGATGATTCTTTCTTTAGAAATATGCCCCAACCTTTTGTGCCAAAGCATGGAGGTTTTTTCATGAGTGAGCATTTGTTGTGAACCAACACTTTGAACATTAAAACATTCAATCTCATAAGTACAACTCATTTGCCACATATCAACTTTAAGATAAGCTTCACCAAGCAATTTATTCAAATCATTTGAATGGAAAAACTTTACACTTTGACTGTCACCCACAAATGTAAAGCCGGACTTAACTAACTTAGATGCAGAAATCAAATTCCTTCTCATTGAAGGTACATAGAGTACTGGACTTAAATTTAAAATAAAGCTAGAAGAAAGAACTAATTTGACACTTCCTATGGATTCGACAGCAACTTTGCTGCCATTCCCTACATAAACATTGTAGACTTCATTGTTTATCACCCTTGTTTTTGAGAAGCCCTGCAAAGAATTAGTTATGTGAATAGAGCAGCCTGTGTCAAACCACCAACTTTGAGGAGGAACGTAAACTAAATTAGACTCAACACACACAAAAATATTTATTTCATTACCTTTCTTAACAAGCCAATTCTTGAAGCCATTGCAGTTCTTTCTTAAGTGACCTGTTTCTTTGCAAAAATAACACTCTTTTTCTTTCTCAGGTTCAAAGTTAACAGGCTTTATTTTATGAGATCCTTTAGAGATGATGTTAGTATTTTTAAAAGTAGAAGAAATTTCTTTCTTCTTCTTCTTACCAGCAGCCACGGTTGAACTTTGAGTGAAGTCCCTTTTGCGTTTTTCTCCTTGCACAAAATTCACATCTACTGATTTGTCACTCTTGAGCCGATCTTCTTCTTGCGCACACATAGTGATCAGTTCATCGATGCCCCATTTGTCTTTCTGAGTGTTATAAGAAACCTTGAGCTGCCCATATTTTGGAGGCAATGAGTTCAAGGCCATGTGAACTAAGAACTGGTCAGTCATGGGTACTTCGAGATCCTTTAATTTCTGAGCAAGATCAACCATCTTGAGAATGTGTTCTCTGACACTTCCCTCACCATCAAATTTCATAGAGGTAATTTGAGTGAGAAAAGTCCCAGTTTCAGCCTTGTCAGATTCTTTAAATTTTTCCCCAACTGCAGCCAAGAAAGCTTTTGCATTGTCTTGTTTCGGAACACCCCCTTTAACTGATGGAGCCATAGCCTTCCTCATAATCATCAGGGACATTCGGTTTGTTCTCTCCCATTTTTCAAACTTTGCCTTATGATCTGCAGTGCTCTCTACAGTAATTGCTGCAGGTTTTTCCTCCCTTAATGCCAAATCGAGATCCATAAGGCCAAGAACCATTTCAACATCCTCCTTCCACTTCTTGTAGTTAGAACCGGTCAGAGTCTCAATATTGTTGAAATTGAGAGATGTCATATGAGGAGCTGCAAAAAACCAAATATTAATTTTATAGTTGTTAGTCATTAAGTGTCAGCAAACAAAAGAAAAGATTACATATAATCTCTTCTCAACACATAATCGTATAAGCACAGCATCATCTTTGGACAGAAACCATTTATACTAGATTTGCATAGCCAAAATATTGAACACAAGGGCAATTTACATAACTCCAACACTTTTGAGCAGATGAAGAAAGCAATCTTGTCAATTCAATATTTCACTATACATTGATTCATTTGTTTAACTTGAATAAATAAACACTTTTGAGCAGATTATTATTCACTTGATACAAATAAATCACATGTCCAATTACTTAGACAGCAAGCCAAAATCAACAAACTAAACACTTTTGAGCAGATTAGTTGTTGAAATTCTTGTTTATGATTCAAATCTCAAAATCAGTTTGACTTTTGACAAATAAGATATGAATCCAAAAGGTCTTCTTGATTGAGTTCCCAGTATTGTAACTATTCTTGAATGTTGTTCTCTGCACAGAATAGCAAACACAACTGGGGGAATATATGGTAATAATTGATTATACATCATGATCATACGATTTAATTGTCAGTATGCAGCGGAAGCATTTAATGACATAAGAGCAAAACATATAGATCATTCATATCAAGAGTTAACCATATATTGAATAAGGAACCCTAGCCATGTTGGGTTGGCTCTGATACCACATGTAAGCAGTATATGAATAAATAAACTACTGCAACACAGCAAACCAACACAACCCTAGGATTACCAACTAATATTATATTCATCATAACTAGAGATATACCAGTTTATAATCTGTAAGACACTTACCTGTGGGCATCGCCATTTTGAAGAAACAACCGAAGAAGAAGTCTTCTACTTCCAGCACACAAAAGTCTCTCTTCTAAGTGAATAGGGTTTTAGATAATATTGAGAGAGTACATGAGGAAGCAGGGACTGCAACTATATATATCCAACCATATATCTAGAGATTCACTCGGTCCAGCCTATTATTAGAAGGAGTGATTATCTCTATCTCTTAACAAGTTTTAGTCCTATCATGACTCTATATACTAGTATATATTTGATAAGGATCGAAATAGAACAGCTGCAACGTATAGAACTCCACAATTCTTGTCATACTAAAGCTCTCGGACTCCTTGTGTTTCGCATAACTAGTATAACTAGTTAAACGCCACCCAAGTGGTCCAGTTGCAATCTCATTGTTATTCAAACAAGTTTTACAACAAATACATATAAGAAAAAGGAAAAAAAAGGCCATAGGGATCAACTTAAAACTACAACTTGAGGATACTACAAATTCGGAGAAGAAAACTGAGGAATGCCTCAACAATGTTTGACGAGTGGTTGGCCACTGAAGTGCCAATTGCCCCTTCTTCAAACGTGTCTCAGATGGCGTAACTGGGGTTGGCAAGGGCTATATAATAGCTTGTTTGTGTGGCCCTGTGGTGCATAACAAGTGCAAAAGACAATGCCCCAAGTAAAGTGTTTTGACAACACGACACTTTGGAATGCCCGAAGTTGATAGCATGAGCAAAAGAGAATGCGAAAGCGGAGTTGATCTTGTTTATCTAATGACACAATCCTGCTGAGCTGAGGATTGAGATGTATGAATGTTGCAGCTGCTGTGTTGTTTAAGGACATCATTTAATGGCGGTTGTTTAATTTCCTCTTTATTTTCTTGATTTTGACCACATATGTCATGTCTGTCTTGGAATAAGCTAGCAAGCTCCGTCGTCATTCATGGTTGGGGGTGGTGGATAGATACAAATATCCGAAGAGTTTATAGTGGGGATTTCTAAGCATGTTGGGTTCACAATTATGTAAAATATATGCCAAAGGTTGTTTGCATATATCAGCTAGTGTTTAGTTAATGGGGAATATGTAAATGTCGCAATGATGTAATTGTTTTGCAGAAATCAATGTTTTAAAGTATGTTGAGGCAAAACTGACGACTGGGAAGAGATGATTGCTCCTGCTAAGTGGGGTAAGCCGGCGATGGGATTTGTGAAGCACTGAAGGACGGAGGTGAATTGTGACGGCGCATGGATTTCTTCTTTATATCACAGGGAGGATTTGGTTGGGTTGCACGATCGCCAGTTGGCTGCTTCGTTGCAGTTGGTGGGCTGGAGGTTTCCCATGTTGTTCTAGCATTATGGCGGAGATGGAGGCTATTAGGGCTGGTCTTACAGAGTAGAGTGTGTGGAACAAGGATGGCTAAAACTGGAGACAAAGACGAACGCGAAAGTAACTATGGACGTTTACCAAATAAAAATATATATAACTATGGACATGCCAATGATGGATGAAATCTTGGATACGTCAGTGGAAGGAATGGTCCATAACATCAAATTCTTGGCTTCACATTTACATACTATAGTTTTTAAGTTTGCTTTTCAGCTGCGTTTGCTGTTTGAGAAAACGGTGGCATTTCTTGCAATAGGTCTAAACCTATATGGATCTTTGCACTATAAGGAAAAAGGTCTACAGATATGGAATAGGTCTACATATGTGGAAACGTCTCTACTTGTGTTTATAGAGACTGTCTCCTTAATCGATAGAGAAATGCAGATACAATTTGGTGAGACAACGTACGTTACTGATGGGCTGGTAGCTAACTAGGTATAAAGAACGTGCATGTGTGAACTGTAAACCATGTACTACGAATCCCTTCCTCTCAATTCCAACCTCTTCTCTCTCCCTCCCTCCCTCCCTCTCCTATTGGAGTTCTCACTAATTTTCTCTAATATTATTGGTTGTTAAGTCAAATATATTGATCTTGAAACTGAGAAAATAAATAAATAAATAAATAAATAAAAAGAAGGCTACTTGCTGGACCAACAACTTGAAAGATAAAATGAAAACAAGGCCATCTTATTAACTAGCTTTTTAGCCAAAATGATCTCTGAGATTTGCATAACATATCACTTTGGTCCCTGAGATTGAAAATCAATAGAAATGGGCTCTGAGATTGTCCACTATCCATTATTTTGGTCCTTCCATTAAAAACTATGTTAAGTGTCCAGAGCTCTTAGCCGGAAGTTTGGGCAATTTTCAAAACTTCGTAACTCAATCATTTCTTAACTAAATTCGACCCATAATATATCAAAATGAAGATAGGAAGTTGTAAAACAATATTATACCTATTTGAAAGCCCAATGGTTTTCAGAGATGGCCCGAAAATAGCCTAAAAGGAGACTGTTCCGAGGGAAAACTGGAAAACTCGCCAAAAACTGGGTAAACTTTAAACTTTCATAACTTCTTCAATACTCAACGAAATCGAGTGATTCAAAAATAAAAATCATACTTCTCGACGAGAAAAAGATAATGGTGCCCTTATCGACAGCTAACTCAACGTGATTTGGCCGGAAAAAGGCTCAAAAGTGGCGAACTCAACGACCAAGACAGCCCTTTTCGAGCAGTTTTCTGGACAAATCACAGCGAGTTAGCCTTCTAGAAATGTACCATTCTCTTTGTCTCATCAAGAAGTATGATTTTTGTTTTTGAATCACTCGATTTTGTTGAGTATTGAAGAAGTTATGAACGTTTAAAGTTTACCCAGTTTCCGGCGAGTTTTCCAGTTTTCCCGCTAACCAGTTATCTTTCAGGCTATTTTTCAGCCATCTCCGGAAACCATTGGGCTTCCAAATAGGTATAATATTGTTCTACACTTTTCTATCTTCATTTTGATATATTATGGGTCGAATTTGGTTTAGAAACGATTGAGTTACGAAATTTTGAAAATTGCCCAAACTTCCGGCCAAGAGCTTTGGGACACTTAACGGAGTTTTTAACGGAATGACCAAAATAATAGATGGTGAACAATCTCATGGCCCATTTCTATTGATTTTCAATCTCAGGGACCAAAGTAATCTGTTATGCAAATTTCAAAGACCATTTTAGATAAAAAGCCTATTAAATTACTCGCTGCAAATCCTCTTTGGTCTTATTTGGTATAAAGGTTGGATTAAAATGGAAAACTTTCTAAATTCAAGGCACAATAGGTAGAAAAAAATGACTTTTCTTTTTGAGATGATTAGAAAGGATTAAACATGAAGGAAACTTCTCAATTTTTGTCCTACCATTTTGAAAATGATTCGAACCAATAAGTTTTATTCATAGTAATCATTCTTCTACCCCTAAGTTGGTCAAACATTTTCATTTCTTCTTCAAACATATCTTGATTAAATAGTCTCTTGTCGTTACAATCCAGTGCTATATACCAAACTTTGTCTTTGTTTGGTTCTCAAAAGCTCTTTTCCTTTTTAATCTCCTCGTATATCTTCGTCTAATCGCCTTCTCCGGCTTTTCGTTTTCTCTCACTTACACTATGCAACAAGCTAGTGAGAGAGAGAGCTTGAAATTTTTGGAGAATAAGACAATCTCTAAAGGAAATGTCAAATCATAAGTGGAATATTATGTAATCAAATTTGAAGGTAAGAGCAAGCTCCAATAGATATGTCAATTCTATGTGGATTGACATATGAGTTTTCATATGTCAAATTTGACATATGAAAAAAGGTGATGTTAAATAATTTTTAATTATTTTATTATGCAGGTCTCATTAATGCACTAATTATAAATATTGAAAATATAGTTTAATTGATTTCTTCTTAAAATGGGTCCTATAAATATAATTTATAATAAAAAAAACATATCAGTTAAAAAAAGAAACAATCTAACATTTCCATGACAGCCATCAAATTAACATTTTGAAATTTATCTTTTGACATCTCCTTTAGAGATATTCTAAAAAAATGGAGCCGATTGGGCATTTCTTTCTTTGCAACATTGCTCTGCTCTGTGTGTCAGTATACAAAGTGAAGCATTTCCACAACAATTAATGTAACAAATTTCAGTGTCTCCGCAACCCCAAAAAAATGCAAATAAAAATTTGGTATAAATCCCGTGAAGCACGTTAATGCACAAAATTTCATGTATTTATTTCCACTTTGTCACACTAGATCAGTAGAGCCCCATTTCCCGTGAACCCATAAATACCTCATTCACCAACCCGACCCAAATAACATTAACTCCCCCCAACGTACTCAAACCTTTATATATACCTCCCGACTGCCACTCACACTCATCCACTCCCAAACTTAGTCCAAACTTCTTCTTACAATGGCTCCCATCTTCTCACCCCTACTCCTATTTCTATCTTTCTTGTGTTTTTTCACATTAGGGGCCATGCCTTTCACCGTCATCATGTCGGATTCCGGCGTGCCGTCCGACCTTGTGGACGGACCACAAAACGGGTTCTCCGTGAACAAAGACGGAGCCCGAACCGATGCCCGTGAGCAAGAAGCGGTCTATGACATCATGCGGGCAACAGGAAATGATTGGGCCACTGAAATTCCTGACGTGTGTCGAGGCCGGTGGCACGGCATTGAGTGCAAGCCCGACAAGGACAACGTCTACCACGTCGTTTCACTCTCTTTCGGGGCCCTATCCGACGACACCGCATTCCCGACATGCGACCCGACCCGGTCTCATATTTCACCCTCCATCACTAAACTTCCTTACCTCCGGACCTTATTTTTCTACCGTTGTTTAACCTACAATCCTCAGCCCATCCCATCGTTTTTGGGGCATTTGGGTCCCACACTTCAGACATTGGTTCTTAGAGAAAACGGGCATGTGGGTCCTATTCCTATTGAGTTGGGCAATCTCACCCGTTTAAGTGTCCTTGACCTCCACAAAAACAATCTCAACGGTTCAATTCCAGTGTCCTTGGGCCGGATCACCGGTCTGAGGTCGTTAGACCTAAGTGGAAATACGCTAACCGGTTCAATACCCAATTTTACCTTCCCAATTTTGAGCATCCTTGATCTGAACCAAAATCTTCTAATGGGTTCAATCCCATCCAGCATTGGAGCCTGTCATGCCCTAATCAAAATGGATTTGGGTCACAACCGCCTCGCAGGCCCACTTCCCGACTCCATCGGCGGCCTGAAAAGCCTTATGCTGATGGATTTAAGCTACAATCGACTCAAGGGTCCCCTTCCAATGTGGATTCGAAGCTTAATCTCCCTTCAAACCTTGATCCTCAAGGGAAACCAAATGGGGCCCACCCCAATTCCAAGTGACTTGTTTGATGGTATGAAGGGGCTAATGACACTAATTTTGTCAAACATGAATTTGCATGGTCCTCTACCAGCATCATTAGGTCGGTTGCCGAGCCTCCGCGTGCTTCATCTCGACGGGAACAACTTCAACGGTTCAATCCCAGCTAGTTTTAGGGAGCTGAAAAATGTGAGTGAATTGAGATTGAATGATAATTGGCTAATGGGTCCAATCCCATTTGGAAGAGAAATGGTTTGGAGGATGAGGAGGAAGCTAAGGCTCTATAACAATTCTGGGCTATGCTACAAGTCTAATAGTGGGTTGGAAGACAATTTAGACTCGTCATTCAATTCTGGCATTGGTACATGTGGTACACCGAAACCGTAAAAACTCTCTGCCTCGTTTGTTACATCGAAGTGTTCTGACTCAACGTTTCATTTAATATAGTTTAAAGATCTTGAGCTCTAATTTTATCGTTGTAGTTAATAATATATATTGTATAGTTTAAGTGTGTAGTACTATTTTTGTTTATCCCAATAAATAAGTTTAATTAATATTTTGGTTGGTGAATTACCTACTTTAAATTATATTTCAAGGTCTTTGCCTCTTTTGTGGTATTAGCTGGGTTTGGTTGCGAAAGGATCATCTGATATGTAGTATATTTCTCCTTCATCTCCCTTTATTCTGTGTACATTGGTAGGAAGATGTCTAATAAAGAGTCAAAAATAACCTTTTACTCTAAATTTTTCGGTGCATTGAAAATAACTTAGCATATTTTTTTTTAGAATACATCCATATTTTTACATTAAGGGAAGATAGGGTTTCGCTAAGTTATACAATGAACAACTTAATTTGGTACCGAATTCACCATTCACGAAATTCAAACCTAAGACCTCTCACTTCCAAGTGAAGAGGAATATCACCAAACCGTAGTACTAAGTGGCAACTTAGCATATGTTACTAGGAAATACAATCTTTTTTTATACAAGTGTATTCTAATTTAAATTTATTTGCATTGTGAGGAGGGAAATTCGAACTTAAGTGCATAGAAAGAGCACATTTGTTTTAACCAACATGACTACGCCCACATGTGCTATGTTACATGGAATACAATAAAAAACGAAAAACCAAAATAGAAAAGAAGGAGAAGGCGAAGAAAGTTGAGATACGTTATGACATAAAACTAATTGACAATATAAACACTTTATTTAATGTGGAATTAATACTCCCAAACAGAATATATTCCAATTAACGACAAGTTGATCTACAAACTACCAAACAAATGAAGAAGAAATAATGCATTACATATAATCCAAGAATAGCAGTGCATCCTTCTAGAACTGTCACTCCATATAAACCTTGATCGACAACTGCCAAATTTTATGAAAGCTCCAATCAAACAAAGGTTTGTCTTCTAGGACTAACAAAAAACACTGCCACTTTGGTACGGCATCGACTTGTAGGTTACCATTTTTGACTTTTAGTTTAGTAAATTTTAAGTTAGATTTGGATAAGAGATTTTTCAGTGTGCTCAGAACAAGAGACGATATATCACATTTAATTATATAATTTGAGAGATACTTGAAATAAAAAATAAAAAAAAAATCCACCACTTATATAATAATATGTGACATATTGCCCCGTATTCTGAATACATCGAAAATCTCTCAACTTAAGTAAGGCTATTGTCCTCAACGTGTTAAGACTTAGAGCAGTTCCATCGGGGAACTGATAGGCCAACACCCAGCCAAAAAACCAGTCCGGCACCCAGGCTATCCACTCCAGCTTAGCATTTTGACCAGCACCCAACCCAAGCCAGGCAAGACACCGGCCTAAAATCGACAGACCCACATGCCGGGCCATCTGATGTCAGCTGGGCCATCAACCTCCTGCACGATCAACGCGTCGCATAGACATCTTGGTGCAGAGCTCCTCGAGGCTGAGGTTGAAGAAGACCCATTTGCAGGCGGAGCAAAGGGCGGCAAGGATGGGGGTTTGGGGGCCTTCGACGCCCTCCTCGAGGCTAAGGTTCAGAGAGAGAGAGAGATAGATCTCTTCCACTGTGTTCTTCCCATATCCCTTCATCTTGTTAATGGGTTTCTTTCTTCTGCACATTGGAGGGGAGCGGTGGGGGAGCTTCTGAGGCAAAGACAGGGGAGGGGAGTGGAGATGCATTTGTTAAAAATTAAATTATTATTTTATAATAAAAATTAATAATATTTTAATAAAATTGACTAGGGTATTTGGTTTTAGGGGTAGAGATGCTTTGGCCTATTACTGTTTACTGGAGTCTATTACTGTTCACTTAAGTGGATAAATGAACTGAGTGTTGACACAAAATCTTTAGAAATGAAATTACTCTTACGTTTCACCTTACAAAAAAACATATTGCTTTTTGCACCGTAAGCGTAATCACATCACCGTGTTCATAGTATTTAAATTTTTGTCGCTTTCTCGAAGAGATTTTATATAATTTTGGCTAATTATTATTGTCATCACTTGGGTTGTGGTACTTTTTAAATTTTTTTGATCAATTATTTATAGGTAGAGATGGAGAATCAACTCGTTCCAGCCACTTTGGCATATCCTATTACTTATTTGATGCTTCTTCTTGCATTAGTATTGTAGGGGAATTTCGCAAACAACAAGAGTCAATGAAGTAGTTCAATTTTAAAATGCAGCGTAATATGAACAATTAAAAGTTAAAAATCACTTTGAAAAATAATTACAGAAAAGTTAAAACCTTCTGGGGGCAGATGAAATGGTTGATTCGTATTGGTAAATCAATAATTATTCACCAACGATCATTTGGTTTAGTGAAAGTTGTTTTCACTTGGTTCAAGAAAGTTTTGACTTTTGAGATCGACTGAACAATATTTCCACAAAATAAGGTGTTAGCTGTTAGTATTATTTTGTCATTAGTATGTGATATTTCTCTTTATTTATAAATGAAAAGTTTTAAATTCGATTATCGTCAAAGACGAATTTGAATCACAAACATTGCTATTTCATTACTCACCCGATTCCTTTTAGTGTAAATAGTATTATTTGTTTTTTTAAAGAAAAAAGGGTGTTAGTATTATTCCACTAGGGCAAGTAAAAGGTTTTGAACCTATTCACCATCTATCATATAGTTTGAAGGAGAATGTGAAATCTCTTGCTTTTTGGATATTCTTCCTTCTTATTGCAATCATGCAATGTTATCACATCTTTTTTTTCTAGATCAATGACACAAATGACACATTCTTTATATACCAGTGAACTTGATAATTTCTTATTTCTTGTGGATGAATAAGGTCAGAAGAGGATCATACAGAGAACAAATAAAACATTAGCACGTCATTAACATCTTAAAATTTGTTGTCTCTAATATTACTCTTATGAGATAGCACCATCTTTTTTAAATTTATCTATAGATAGTGAAAATGAGACTATTTCAAAACATTTTGTACAACTTTTGGTTGATTTTACATACTAAACTAGATACTAACTTTTGTAGACGTCAAAACAAATCAAATATTTGGGTGAGTATAGATTAGCATTCTAAAATAGTTAACATGTATTCTCGTGAAAGAATTTAAAAGAAAAATAAAAATAGAGAGAAAAGCTACACTTACCACATTTTGTAATGTAGGTTATTTTTTTCCTTAAAAAAAAAGTAAATCAGCTGGTGACTTTCTTACGTCAATCCACCATTGCCGAGGTCAGGAAGACTCACAGAGACATCAGAGAAAAATACAAAGTGCATAATGACATTTTAACCTTTTAAATGTTAAATTATGACATGTATGCAAAACTAATAGGCAATGGAGTCATCACTTGCAAATAACATCTACTTGTATACTGTAGAGAATGAATCCTACGTTGATGGGACGATGGTGTTTGGACCCAAATTTACACCATCGGCCCATGTAATCAAGGCCGTTGAGTGAGCATAGTTCTCGACCGTCAGATGGAAAAGTGAAGATATTTTTGTTAAAGGATAATATTATGATTTTCTATCATAATAATTATTTTTTAATGATGAATTATCTTGATTTTTTCCTGGTACAAGATGGATGAGATGTAAATGTAGTTCAATTTGATTTGGGATTCTTGGAGTTAAGACGCGTGGTGGATTGGGAGCATCAGAGCACGTTATTAAGAGTCCTAATACACTATTGCATTGTTGGCAAATGGAAATTGGCAGAGATATTAATGCTTGCATAAAGATGAAGATGTTAAATTGGAGATGGATAGCCACGTGTGAGTGGATTTGGTGGAGCCATGCATGCATATCATTATTTCAAGTCAAGATGCTTATCGGCACTAATTGGTATATGCTAATATGCTATTAATTAGCAAGAGGTGGTTACATGTTGGTAAGTGATAACAATCTTTTTGCATGAGATTGTTATGAAGGAGGACTTTGATGTTGGCGGCAGCTTTACAACGCGAGCCGTCAGGATGAGGATGATACTTATAAATACAGAGTCGCAAACAACGGGTAGAACTCCACAAAAATCAATACAAAATTGCCCTGCGCAAACTCTCACAACTTGAGATCTTTTTCTTTTCCTTTTTCGCTGACACATCTTCCGTTGGCATCAACAGCACTGTGGAAGCAACCGGTGATATCTTAAGTCGGCATAGATAGCTCTGTCACCGTAGAGTCGGTTGGTCTCGCAGTATCTTCCGTTGGCATCAACAGCACTGCGGCGAGAACGGTCGACTGCCTATCCAAGTCTCGGTCGAGAAGGGTTTTCGAATCCTTGTTGGTCGAGGTCATCTCATTAGCCTTCTCGGCGAGGTGGGGTGTTACAGTTATTACATTCGGCACATTGTAAGCCGAATTCGGTTCGTGAACTTCGCAAATTAGCAGCCTTGTCTTCAGGCTCGAGAGCCCAAGAGGCCGAGAATTGTTCCTTCCTCGGCCGCAATCGCAAGACACAGAAGTCAGCAGCGCGCTCAACGCAACATCAACAAATTTACTCCTCGGCCGAGCCTCGGCCGACGAGTTGGCACGCCCCGCAATCACCGAAGGACGTAGTTAGCTTAGAATATATTCGGCCTGCGCGCCACGCAGGTTTTGTAATTTCTAGGGTCAACATTTTGGCACGCCCAGTGGGACACAGTGCTAATACTACGAAGTTTATATGTTATATCAAGATTCCAATCTGGCTCAACGTAGCCGATTGTACGAGCTCTTGGAGGAATTGAAAAAACATAATGAGGAATGCAAAAAATCTTTGGAAGCAGAAAAAGTTCTTCGTGGCCATAGAGAGATGCAAAAGTCATTCGCTTGCATGTTGAAAATAAAAGCTCCTGTTACCCTGCAAGGGCAATGGGTAAATGAAGACAGGGCTCGATTTAATGCCTGGCTAGATGAAGAACGTTTTCCTTACGTTTCTGATTACAGATCAATTCCATTTGAAAAATGGTTAGGTCCAAAGGCCGGGGGGCAATTTTTCGCTCCGGCCACAATCAAAATTCGGCCTCAAAAAATTGTTAAGGCGGCCGAAGAAATACTTAGGCCACCTGTTGTTTCGGTCGAGATTCAAAGTGTGGTAGGCCTAGACGAAAAAGTTGAAGTTTTTGAGCTAAAAATCGACTCAGAAAATGATTCGTCAGAAGAGTGCTCCAATGACGAACAAGACCAATACACGACTTCAAACCATAAAATCACATCGATTGATATGGTAATTGAAAACATAGGTCTAGCCGAAAAAATCACGCCAATTGATATGATTATTGGTGATAAAGCCGATATGGAGAAATCCCGTTCGGCTAAGTTGCTCGAGTTAAAAGCCGAAATTGGTGAAATAATTATGCCCGGGGGGCATAATACTTGTTCCACACATTCGGCGGCTGAAAATGCAAAATATTTTGCCGAGTCAAAAATATTTGGGAAAAATTCTTTATTCGGCCTAGAGCGAAATCAATTTGAAAATTTTGATGCAAAAAGATCTTGGCTTGGAATAAAACATCGTTGGCCTCCTCCTGATTATGGTTCGGCCACTTTTATTTTCGTTTGCTAAAATATTAAATAAATTATTTTCTTAACTATTCGACTTTTTAGGCCGATGCATAAACATAAAAAGGGGGTAGTATTGTTTTGACCGATTTGTGTTCGGATTTAAGATTTATTCGGCATATAACATATCATGCAGAAATTAATCATGGCATGAACTGTTCTAGCACGAAGTGTTACAGTTTGGCGTCAAAGCAGGAGTTGAATCATGGCATCTGCAATTAGAGTCTCGGCCAAAAGAGTGGTTGCCGAGCCATTCAATGCACCTGGGATTGGTTTGGCCGAATATATATATATATATAAAAGAGTTTAGCCGAACTCTCGACTACCTTACAAAAGCCTCGGCCTTGGCATATATAAGCCTCGGCCAAAGCTGCATATATATGATTCGGCCAAAACTATATATATATATATATATATATATATATATATAAAGAAAATGGGGATTCTCGGCCACAACTATATATATATATATATATTGGGGGGTTGTTTTTATTGAGGGCATTAGAGACTCGGTGGACGTCAAATCTTGGTCGAATGAGTGGGTCTGAGTTTCAATGGCCATGTGGGGTCGAGGGTTCATGATTTATCTTGGTCATGATAAATGAGTGATATTCAACTGGAGGAATTCAGCACAGTATTTTGCCGAATAAGTTTTTATTCGGCGGTGGTTTCTCCAATAATTCTCGGCCATATGTTTTTCTCGGTCACTCGGAGGTAGTCAGTCATCGGTATTATTATTGGTAAATCAGTATTATTGGATGATCAGACTTGGTGCATACAGCTGAGCTATCAGGGATAGGGCCGAGTAATCAACCGAGCTACCAAGAATTAGTCATTGCTGAGCCTTGCATATAGAATGATGGCTACGAACAATTAATTTCCTTAAATATTCGGCTTATGAGCCGAAGTTTAAGGAAATTGGGGGGCAATGTTTGGACCCAAATTTACACCATCGGCCCATGTAATCAAGGCCGTTGAGTGAGCATAGTTCTCGACCGTCAGATGGAAAAGTGAAGATATTTTTGTTAAAGGATAATATTATGATTTTCTATCATAATAATTATTTTTTAATGATGAATTATCTTGATTTTTTCCTGGTACAAGATGGATGAGATGTAAATGTAGTTCAATTTGATTTGGGATTCTTGGAGTTAAGACGCGTGGTGGATTGGGAGCATCAGAGCACGTTATTAAGAGTCCTAATACACTATTGCATTGTTGGCAAATGGAAATTGGCAGAGATATTAATGCTTGCATAAAGATGAAGATGTTAAATTGGAGATGGATAGCCACGTGTGAGTGGATTTGGTGGAGCCATGCATGCATATCATTATTTCAAGTCAAGATGCTTATCGGCACTAATTGGTATATGCTAATATGCTATTAATTAGCAAGAGGTGGTTACATGTTGGTAAGTGATAACAATCTTTTTGCATGAGATTGTTATGAAGGAGGACTTTGATGTTGGCGGCAGCTTTACAACGCGAGCCGTCAGGATGAGGATGATACTTATAAATACAGAGTCGCAAACAACGGGTAGAACTCCACAAAAATCAATACAAAATTGCCCTGCGCAAACTCTCACAACTTGAGATCTTTTTCTTTTCCTTTTTCGCTGACACATCTTCCGTTGGCATCAACAGCACTGTGGAAGCAACCGGTGATATCTTAAGTCGGCATAGATAGCTCTGTCACCGTAGAGTCGGTTGGTCTCGCAGTATCTTCCGTTGGCATCAACAGCACTGCGGCGAGAACGGTCGACTGCCTATCCAAGTCTCGGTCGAGAAGGGTTTTCGAATCCTTGTTGGTCGAGGTCATCTCATTAGCCTTCTCGGCGAGGTGGGGTGTTACAGTTATTACATTCGGCACATTGTAAGCCGAATTCGGTTCGTGAACTTCGCAAATTAGCAGCCTTGTCTTCAGGCTCGAGAGCCCAAGAGGCCGAGAATTGTTCCTTCCTCGGCCGCAATCGCAAGACACAGAAGTCAGCAGCGCGCTCAACGCAACATCAACAAATTTACTCCTCGGCCGAGCCTCGGCCGACGAGTTGGCACGCCCCGCAATCACCGAAGGACGTAGTTAGCTTAGAATATATTCGGCCTGCGCGCCACGCAGGTTTTGTAATTTCTAGGGTCAACAGATGGACTTTGCATGAATTTATAAGTAAGTTGGGTTACTCCCCATATTGCCAATTGGCTTTATGATAGAATCTCAACTTTCTTCATGGTATCAGAGTAGGTTGCCTCACGTGTGAAGCCCAACGGCCACACGTGCTCCATGTCATCCTGTTTGTGTTGTCCACGTGTTAGGTTTGAAAATTTTTCACACATAAGGGGCATGGTGAAAATGAATCTTACATTGATGGGAGGCATGAATTTATAAATAAGTTGAGTTACTCTTCATATTGCCAATTAATTTTATGGTGCAACCTCAACCTTCTTCGTATATATTTAATTAGGCTTTTTAGCTAAAATGGTTCCTGAAATTTGAATAACTCCTCATTTTGATCCCTAAGATTTGAAATAGATAGAATTGGTCCACGAGTTTATCCACAATCAATCATTTTAGCCATTCCGTTAAAAATCTCTATAAAATAATAATAAAATGACAAAATACCCTCAATTTTGGTCAAATCATTTGGCCTATTGTTTATTAACTTGAGGATATTTTTGTCATTTTAATCCTTATTTAACATAATTTTTCACTCAAGGACCAAAATAATTGATAGTGGACAATCTCAAGAACCATTTCTATTTATTTCAATTCTCAATGATCAAAGTGAGGAATTATGCAAATCTCAACGACTATTTTAGCTAGAAATTCCATTTAAATATTTTAGCATTGTGATTCATTGCCCTTCTTTTATAAAGTTTTCTGTCTTTTGTCACCATTTGGAACAAAGGAAACCCCACCGAGGACGTGGACGGTTTAAAGCCAAATTCATACCAATAATATCATATTTTAATGCAATTAATTGTAACACTCATGCATGTGTAACTACTTTCTTTTATTCCAAAGAAACCTTAATTATGAGTTGGAAGTTGGAACAGTAATGTATCGGCCCCAAATTCAATTATTTCCAAGAAAATTCACCCATTGAGTCAAAGTAACGTGGTGTAAAGTTTCCTTTCACGCTCCAAGATTAGTTCTTGTAGTGAATGACAGAGTGAAAGAGTGTTCGTTTAAGAAATAAGTCGAGATAAATCTTGAGTGTGATAGCTTTGTCAATTCACATATTATAATATAAGTAAAATATATTATTGATTTATCATAAATTCGAGACATAATATGAATATAAATAGATAGACATATTTTAACTGAATTCTTATTTTATATCAACCTTACTTATTTTGAATTTTCACTAGCCAAAAAATACATAAATAATCCGTAATTGAAATTTAACTACTTATTTTGATCTCGATTACAAAACTAGTAACCACTGCTAAACAAAAGAAGTAAATAGGGAGCATTTTTGCTACCACTATAAACCATGGTGTATACTTTTATCATAAATTCGAGACATAAATAATCAAGTATCTTTTCACTTAACTCTAGTAATTTTCACATTAAATGTTACTGTTTCAATTTTGAAAAAAAAATTAACTAGAATTAAGTGAAATGATACTTGACAAATAATTATGTTGATGCACAAAACCGGAGGGGTCTTGGAACAACGTAAATCCGACCGTGAATCTGCAAGAAAGTAAATAACACAAGATGTATTGTGGTTCACCCCAATGTTTGGGCTATGTCCACACTGATATTGTATTTCTCTGTTTGTGAGCCTTGTGGCTTTGTATGTGAGGAAGAGAGCTTCTACGGGTAAGAGAGCTCTCTCCCATGGCCTAAGAATTGGCATCTCTTGATGAGGAGAGTGAGGAGTCATTTTATAGAGAATAAGGGCTAATCACTTATTACATATTTGCCCCTTCATCTATTACATAATTACATTTGAGTCCCCCGAGTATTTATACGAGATCTAAATACGGAGGCCCTAAGTATGGTACAAACAGTAGTCCTTCAAGTCTTCAGTCAAGAGAGTCTTTTGGTTGAAGACTTGAAATTCAGTCCATGTGTGGGCCAAAGTAAGTAGATGTCGTCTAAAACTGATACTTGATATGAGTTGGTGCCCAATCTGAAATGATGCTTAACCAGAAGCAGCACATGTTGCGAGGCTGCTCTGCTTGTGGCTTATGTTGCCTTGGTTGGCTCGGCTTATAGCGTTGAAGGTGAGGAAGTCCCTTTTATAGAATAAGGACTCGCTCCTCAATACATAAATGATGGGCTAGAGTTGATGCTCACGGTGAGGCGGTTGCTCAGCTGGCGGCGATACTCTCTAATGATGGTGAGGGAGTCCTAGAATAAGGGTTCGCTCCTCAATACATAAGTGATGGGCTAAGAGTGATGCTCGCAGCGAGACAGTTGCTCAGCTGGCGGTGATACTCTCTAATGATGGTGAGGGAATCTTTTTTATAAAATAAGGGCTCGCTCCTCAGTACATGAATAATGGGTTAGGAGTGATGCTTGCGGCGAGGCGGTTGCTCATCTGGCGGCGATGCTCTCTAATGATGGTGAGGGAGTCCCTTTTATAAAATAAGGGCTTGCTCCTCGTACATGGATAATGGGTTAGGAGTGATGCTTGAGGCGAGGCGGTTGCTCAGCTGGTGGTGATGCTCTCTAATGAAGGTGAGGGAGTCCCTTTTATAGAATAAGAGCTCGCTCCTCAGTACATAAATAATGGGCTAAGTCCTCCAAGTATTTTTCATGAGGCCCAGTTGAGGCCCAATATATGGTACATAATGTAGTCCCCCAAGTCTTCAATCAATAGGGCCTGTTGGCTGGATACTTCAAATTGAATCCATGTATGGGCCGAAGTGGCGGTTGTTCGGAGGCGGTACTTGTATTCCCTGTACTGAATCTTTGTATGTGAAGCTTTGCAAGTGAAGTTTTGAAGCTGAAGCTTTTGTAAATGAAGCTTTTTGAAGCTGGAGCTCTCGAAGCTAGAGCTATGTAAATGAAGCTTTCGAAGCTGATTGGCATGAGTGATGCTCATGAATGTTTATGTTTGATTGACATGAGTGATGCTCATGAAAATTGACATGAGTGATTCTCATGAATGTTGACATGAATGATAGTCATGAATGTTTATGTATGATTGTCATGAGTGATGCTCATGAATGCTTATGTATGATTGACATGAGTGATGCTCATGTATAATTTTGGAGTACTGGACGTACTTTTGATCACCTGGTTAGTGATAATAGTGGTAGGTTACCGAATAATTTTGGAGTCTGGGCATACTTTTGATCACCTGGTTGGTGATAATAGCGGCAGGGTGCCGAATAATTTTGGAGTACTAGGCGTACTTTTGATCACATTTTAATCACCTGGTTGGTGATAATAGTAGTAGGTTGCCGAATAATTTTGGAGTATTGACTGTACTTTTGATCAACCTGGTTGGTGATAATAGAGGCAGCCTGCCGAATAATTTTGGAGTACTGGGCGTACTTTTGATCACCTGGTTGGTGATAATAGAGGGCCTGACTCTTTTGGGCATATGGTCTTTGCCCTCCACATAACATTCTAGCCCATTATTTTGTGCTTGCCTTTTTTTTTTGTACTATTACCCTCTGATGGGGTTATACAAATGTCTCCAAAAGATAAATAAATCACATCATTCAAAAATAAATCCGATCATCTGTTCAATGGGTCACGCCTATAATTCCCTTTTTTGCATGCCATCACCACCGTAATTATGTCTGCTTCTTTTTATCTTATTTTGCTTTCTGCTTTGCTTTTGCTTTTGTTTCTGTTTTTTCTTTTCTCTTTTCTTTTCTACTTTGCTTTTGCTTTCTCAGAAAATGGGAACATGCATGATGAAAGTGTGGGCATCTTCATTGTTGTTTTTCCTCTTCCGCTTGTTGGTTGTAATGGTCAGTTGGCAGATGGCAGACAAGAGGAATAATTATAGTATTGTTATTGAGAAAGTTTATCTTCTTCCCGTTTTCCACTAGTGCTCGTGGTATTCGCAGGAGATGGGATCGCCGCTAAGGTGAGCCATGTCACAGGAGATGAGATCGCCGCTAACGTGAGCCATGTCACAGGAGATGGGATCTGAGCATCAATAAGGGCGCTAATGTCCCTTATGCCAGGGAAATAATCCCCAAACTTATGAAATAAAACAGTCATGACCCTGTCTATCGTGTAAAACGCCTCCTCAACACCATCTCCATGGTGAATATCAATCTCTACATACAAAACGTGCTCGTGCTGCTTAAGAAGCTCCAAAATTGCAAGAACAATGTCATTCACATAGCAAAACCCAGAAGCCTCACACTTTTCAGCGTGGTGCAAACCGCCAGCCCAATTAATCGAAATATCGCAAATCCCATGGTTGAGCTTCACAGCGCCGCTGACCGACCCGCCGACGTAGGTCTGGCAAAAAGAGTACAACCTATCAAAGGCAAGGCAGTCCTCGTCGACATTGAACCGCTTGAGCTGCCGCAGCTGGTCCTGGAATTTCGTTAGAGCCTTACTTAAATAAGGCCATGGTTGTGTGCCATCCTGTTTTGCAGTCCTCCAAGAATCATCAAAATTTTTCTGATATTTATCTAGCACCTAGTTAAGCAGAGAAAATGCACTTCGAATGGGATAATGATCATCCATAAAGCCCAGCGCATAGAGGTCATTTGCTGTTGTAAGCATGTACTTTATACTCTTTGTGCTTGACGAACTGGTGTTGGTCCGGCGTGTGAGTGGGGTGACGGTGCGACCGACGAAGACGACGAACTCCTTGACACTGGACCTCTGAAAGTAGCCGAAGTGACTGGTATCAGAGGCATTGACCAAGATGACTGGTATCGTACTTTTCCTTCAATCTCTGATTTTTCATCTCTTCTTCACCAATGCCTTTCGCCTTTAGTACCATGGAGCTCATGTCTTCCGGCTTGAAAAACAACCTTTCGGATCTTGCCCCTCGAACCACCACCGTATCCAAGAACCACCTCCTTCCTCAATCCCTCTCATCTTCCCCCCAGTTTTCTCTAAATATACACAATCCTCACCTCGGCTACTGCAGCTCATGATGACATTATGTTGATCATGTCCTGATCTACCGCCTCCCTTTGTGGAAAACGTGACAACAGTTCGTGAGCCGTCGTATCTCGTCCTTGCTCTCGAACTTGTACAAGCACATAACGCACGACTCGGGCGGGTTAACTAGGTCTGAGAACTTCGCTAAGGGAAGAATTTCCCTGATCAGAACGGCGGAGATAGAGTGGAACCCCGGGAATCAGATTGGCGGGTCAGACCAGGCATTGTCGGGCTCGATGAAATCTTGGAGACCCAGCAGGGAGAAGAATGTGAAGATGAGCTTTCGGATTGGACCCAGCAGAGTGAGTGTGTGGATGAAGAGCTTTGGGAGCAGAAGCTCTGTGTACCTAACTGGAAACCCCATTGGAAAGCTTCGAGCTTTGATGTTTTGGGTTGTGATTTGGCTGTGGAGTTTGGAGATACGAATTGGGTTTTTTGTTTAAATCTGTGTATTTTGTAGAGAGAGAGAAATGAGAGAGAAAGAGGGAGGGGAATAGTAAGATTGGATCTTTGAGGTTGCAGCTACCGTAGGATTGTGCTGTCACTTGAATCACCGAGTCTTGGCTTGGTGGGTATAAGAACAAAAAAGAATCTCCAAGCTCAAATTGGTGGTATTTTGACCATTTGGTGTAGACTTGTGGATTTGCATAAGTTGGTATTCCCCAAGCATCTAGATCTCCTACTTTATACTGGTAGCAGAGCACCTGGGACTATATTAGCATGAGGAACTGCAGAGCCAATAAGAACTGGAATCTTGGAGTTCTGAGATTCACGGTGACATTGTGGTGAGATGAAAAAATGAAAGAGAACCGACATAGCTTTTTGTGTCGTTTCCCACAAACCGCGCCAAATGTTGATGCACAAAGCCGGAGGGGTCTTGGAACAACGTAAATCCGACCGTGAATCTGCAAGAAAGTAAATAACACAATATGTATCGTGGTTCATCCCAATGTTTGGGCTACGTCCACATTGATATTGTATTTCTCTGTTTGTGAGCCTTGTGGTTTTGTATGTGAGGAAGAGAGCTTCTACGGGTGAGAGAGCTCTCTCTCATGGCCTAAGAATTGGCCTCTCTTAATGAGGATAGTGAGGAGTCCTTTTATAGAATAAAGGCTCTTCACTTATTACATATTTGCCACTTCATCTATTACATAATTACATTTGAGTTCTCCGAGTATTTATATGAGATCTAAATACAGAGGCTCTAAGTATGGTACAAACAAATTATACATACAGTGAGCATACATCATAGTTTACAGTTTGCAAACAATAACGCTCCCTAATAAATATGAGAAAAATGGCAAAACTGTAAATAAATTAAATGAAAATATTAAATACAAACCGTAATTGGGTGCGGTTTGAAAAATAAAAATTTGGGTTTTGTAAAAAAATAAAAAATTGGGTGCGGTTTGAAAATAAATATTGAAGAAAATGGTAACAGGTGGACCAAAAACTTGAAAAAACACAGAAGATATTAAAAGAAAGCTTCAAGAAGAAGAAGGGTGTGGACTTTCTGCAAATCCCGTCTGTTATCATTCAGCTTCTCAAAGAAGAGCGCAGCATTCGCCCAAAATACTGCAGCTTTTTGCCCACCGAACAAACCCAATGACCGAAGTTCCAAGCTTGGTATCGTCTGATCCTCTTCGTCGGCTTCCGCTTTACGTTTTCTCTCAGCTCCATTCTGCAACAAGCTAGAGAGAGAAAGAGTTGAGAAGACCCAGAAGAAGAAGAAGAAGCAGAAGGGAGCTTGGAAAAGTACGAGAGAAGAAAAAGGAGCTGATTTGGGTTTGTGGGGGTCGTTTTCTGATAATCGAGTTTTGTTGGTGGGAGTTTGGCTATGGGTTTTCGTCCAATGTTTTGTTGCGGAGGGGGATTTTCTCGGTATGTTAATCATTGTTTATTTCCCAGCTGAATTTGATAATTTCTGTTGGTTGGTTTGTTTTAAGAATATTGTTTTATTATTTAATTAGTAGTGGATTCTAATTTGGAGAAAATCTTGTGATATGATCATGTGGATGATAAAATGAAAGTTGAAGTGGGTTTAGGTTCTGGGTTTTTTCTTAGATTTTAATAGTTTTATGGGTTGCAGTTTGAATGGAGGATTTGCATTCTGGGTTTAGCTAGATAAACAGAGAAGGAAAGGGGAATTTTTCAATTCAAATGTCGAAATGTCGGTTTCGAATGAGAAAATAATAGGCTAAAGAATTGAGGTTGAGTGGGATCTTAACGACCCAGTCAAAATTACAAACAGGCATCAATGGATTGACTATGTTTGGTTTTTTGTTCTGTCCTGTTTCTAATGACTTGGCCACTGACAATCATTTAGCAGTAATGCATCCTTTTAGTTCCACTTTCTCCAGCAACAAGAAAAGGGTATCAAGTATCAACTGGAATTTGCCTATTAGCTGGCCTCTTTGCTATGGATTTCGGGTTGCTTTTGGTTTCCGTTTATTAGTAGTAGAGCAGGCTTTCTGCTATTATACGTCTGCTTAGAGCAGTTGGTTGTTTGCTGAGAAGAAAATTGATTCACTAAAACACCCAATCTCGCATTCAATTTGATTTGATGGAAATCTGATGTGCAGAAAAGTACGAGGAAAGAAGCAGCCAACATGGAGGGTCTTTTCCTTGAAGGAACTGCACGCAGCAACAAACAATTTTAATTATGACAACAAACTTGGAGAGGGAGGATTTGGAAGTGTTTACTGGGGTCAGCTCTGGGATGGATCACAAGTAATCACTAACTTTTTCAGTTTATGTTTATATTTGTTATCTCTGTTGGTTACTCAGTTAACATCAACAGTACATAATTATCGATCTTGTTAATTTTCTCATTTTGTGAAAGAACAAAGATTAGGCATTGTTCTTGATTTTATTAAAACGTGCAAAATGGAAAGGGATACTGTTTGTTGATTTTTAGTTAGATGTCTGAAGTCTCATTGATTATATTTACTGTTTAATCCATTAAGTTTATAGATTTTGGAAATGTAAGTTAATTTCTTATATTGCTTGATTGAGAGGAAATTTAATGTTGTTTGGCATTCTTGAGTAATTCAATTTCTGAATTGGTATAATATGAATTTAGAAGGATTACATAAGGCTGGCTTTTGTGGTTAAATATGATTCCTTGATGTTTCAGTGCTAGGTTTAGATCAAATGTTTGGATTAGGCCTAACGAAAAACTATGGATGAGACCAATTTTTCTCTGTAGGAGGATGACATAGGTGCAGGCACATAGGTGCAGGCATGTCAAGATTTGGACTCTTGTAAGGACAAAACGCTCATATGCTCTATCTATGAACCACTGGTGTGATCTTTTTAATAAATGTTTATTTGTAAACAGTGAAAGTTCTAGTTAGGTATTTCTTTGTTGTGGGTGAGTTTATTAGGGAATAGGATTTTCTTTCCTCTCTTTCAAGCTAGTTCTAGTCTTGATTTTCGGAGTTTCTGTTTTATGTTTTTTAATGATTTAATTATCGAATATAAAGCATTGCCTCTGCGAATAAGCTGTTCAGTGCATTTGAAATATAGTTGAAAATTGTGGTGCTGATTAGTTATCAAAACAAGGGAAACCGTTATTACATTCAGATGGTAGAATCCACCCGCTGAGAGGAAGATATACTACGGAGATAGTATTTGTACATGTATCATGGGTGGGGTATATGCCTGTCCAATTTTACTAAACATGAGGCATGTCGTTTTTCTTTGTCATTTGGCGGTGAGTGCTAATGCTACAAACTCTTAAGATTGACTAATAGCTGCTTAAGTTGAGGCATGCTTGATGTATGTCGATAATAAGTTTTCATTTCATTATTTTCTACCCATCGGTCTCACGTCCCAACTGAGAACTGCATCAACAGTTCCAATATTTGGGCATATTAGTTATACATACTGTTAGCTAAAAGGGGAAGAAGTGCACCAGGCTTCTAGAGGCGCTATATCTGCAGTTCTCACCTGCAACTACCAGATTGCTTGGTTCAAGCCATACCACTGTTACGATGATCTAACATCTTAGAGAGAACAAGTTTGTACAAGTTATATCATGTGCACAATTATTAATGTCCATTACTCTTTCTGAAAAGATCAGGCAAATGATAAATCTAAGCCAGTTTAATTCCATGTAGAATTAGTTAAGAGTCACTCTAATATTTACTATGTTCAACTATGTGCTAAAGATGAAATGTTAAGTAGGTGAAGATACCTTCTGCCTTCAAAAACCAAATATTTGAAATCAATGCTTATATTCCATTGTTTACCGATATGTATGCAGATTGCAGTTAAAAGGTTAAAAGTCTGGAGTAACAAAGCAGACATGGAGTTTTCTGTTGAGGTTGAGATACTGGCACGAGTCCGGCACAAGAATCTGCTCAGTTTACGCGGCTATTGTGCAGAAGGGCAAGAGCGTTTAATTGTATATGACTACATGCCAAATTTGAGCTTACTTTCCCATCTTCATGGCCAGCACTCAGCTGAATGCCTTCTTGATTGGACCCGGCGGATGAATATAGTAATTGGGTCTGCTGAAGGAGTTGCGTAAGTGCTGAACCCAAGTTTCTCCTCTTTTTAACTGTAAAAGCTGTTTCTCCTCTGTCTGCAATTCTCTCTCATTTTATTGTTTTAATTTGATTTATCCAGCTATCTTCACCATCATGCAACCCCACATATAATCCATAGAGACATCAAAGCTAGCAATGTGTTAGTTGATTCAGATTTCCAGGCTCAAGTTGCTGATTTTGGTTTTGCCAAGCTAATCCCAGATGGGGCTACACATGTGACCACCAGAGTTAAAGGTACCTTAGGCTACCTTGCACCTGAATATGCTATGTTAGGGAAAGCATCAGAGAGTTGTGATGTCTACAGCTTCGGCATTCTTCTGCTCGAGCTTGCTAGTGGCAAGAAACCCATTGAGAAAGTGAGTGCAACAATGAAACGCACGATTACTGATTGGGCACTGCCATTGGCATGTGAGAGGAAGTTTGATGAAATAGCAGATCCCAAACTCAATGGAAAGTATGTAGAGGATGAGCTGAAAAGAGTTGTCTTTGTGGCTCTACTATGTGCTCATAGTCAGCCTGAGAGAAGACTGACTATGCTAGAGGCGGTAGAGCTACTGAAGGGAGAATCGAAAGAGAAGTTGGCCCAACTAGAAAATGACGAACTATTTAAGGCTCCCCAGGTTGCAGAATATAATGAGGGGAATGATGGGACAACAGCAGCCGAAGAACATAGCTCAGATGTCATCTCAGAGGAGAAAGACGAAAAAAAGGATTTGAAAGAGGAGGCTGCGCCTGGGAGTGCACATAATGGCTGAGAAAGTGTGAAAAACATGTAGATAGATGTGGGTTTGGATTGAAGCCTAAGGCGAGGTGGAACTGGCTGTCAATTTGTAAGAATTGCCGGGGTTCATTTCAAGGATTGGTTTCGTGTTTTCGTGGGTGCCGTGTTATCTGTGTGCATTCCTCTTTTGCCTTTTACCCTTTTCTTTTCGGTTTGGTTTGAGCATCTGAATGAGATGAAGAACTGTTTCTACTGTTTATTGGCTGCCATTTTTCATCAGTCACTATATCTTATTAGTTTGGCAACCAAGTGGAGCAATACACAAAAGAAACGATTAATTTCGTTGATCCTGAATTCTTATCTATTTTATCAATATGCTATTTTACGTCATTGTACACATTTACATGGATTTTGTTTCCTTGCACCTGAAAACTCTTTCATTCAACGGGCATATTATGTGTACAATCTCTCTCTGACAGTCATATCTTTCACGTTGTGATCATGTGATCTGTGAGAGGAGCGTTGTACACGTGTGCTAGCCAGGACTTTTCATGTTCATGTCGACAACAACTCAATATGCAGCATGATGGCCAGCAATTTGATCTTCCTTCAATTATGATACAATTATATATCCCGCTAAACGTGGAGCATTAGTATATACGAAAGGGAATAGTTTTGTCAACGGCAATACCATATAGAGATCTCATATGCTGCTCAACCACACGACATTTGTTGAGCGTTCCTGCCCCTTTGGCTTGAAAGCAACTTGTATGGAATGAGTTCATCTTTATGGTGCCGTTACGGTCAAATAATATCATTATTTATATTCAAACAGGAGAATGACAAGACCAACACTGGCCAAACATATAAATAAAACAAATATTTGTAAGAAACAAACAAAAGAGTACTCGAGACCGAAAGAAAAGAGTACTCAATACCAAATGGAATATGTTGTTTTAACATAAATGAAAAATCTTTAGGGGTGCTATTAGGAGAACGTAGTGCCGTAATAAAAAAGATAAAAAAAGAAAAGGCTTCTCGCAGGCGCAGAAGCTGAATCATCTCCATGTATAATTTACTTTGGATGACTAGGTTGAAGAACGGGGAGAAACAATCCTGCACCCCAGAACAAATGGATGTCAGTGACATCCACGGGAAACACTCTGGCACGATGGTTGAAGATCATGAAGTCTAGGTTGTCTGGTAGAGAAACAATCCTGCACCCCAGAACAAATGGATGTCAGTGATCCAATCAATTATCTGCCATACAGCATTTCCAAAGTCAAATTAGCACATGATTTCACAATTCTGAATTTTCTATAGAGACACCCCAGCAACTGAGATTAAATTACACCAATTTTCTCATGCAATGTTTATACCCAAAAAGAGCATAGATAGCTGTCTGACTAATCTTCATGAAAAAGCAAAAAGCTTGGCCCTCTTTAGTCTTACTAATGCATTATAATTAATTTAATGCAAGGAAGAATAAACTTGAGAACTAATGAAAACAATAAAAGGTAATATAGTTATGATACAGGATGTAGATTTATTTGGCTATGGTGGATCCAAAGGATGCCTTAATCATCTCTTTAGCACTGCATGATTACTAATTATGTCTCGATGGACAATGCATTATAATTTACTTAAATCCCGCCTAAATCCCGTATAGCCGCCTAGATGCTAGGCCCTAACCCGCCGCCTGACTAGTGTCTAGAACCTTGCGTTGGAGAGAAAGACAAAGTACATAATGACTTTTTAGTCTTTTAATTGACAAATTATGACATGTATACATTTAAACATTTTAGCATTGTGGGACACTGCCTTTGTTTTATAAAGTTTTCTATATTTTGTCACTAATAGAAACAAAGGAAACCTCACTAAGACCTACTCTAACCCTTGGAGTAAAACTCAAATTTTAGGCTCTAAACTTACCCAAACTTGCTCCAACCCTTGAGGTAAATATGAGTTTTAACCCAAAACTCATTTTTGGGGCAAATTTAGGCCAAAATTGACACACCCCGACTTGGAATGTCCACCTTGACTCCAAATCGAGTTGTGATGACCGACACCTGGAAGGTAATGAAGCCATAAAGTGTAATGAGGTGGAAAATGTGAATAAATTTAAACCTAAAAGTGCCTAAATGCAAGAGTGTGCATATGAGCGGGATTGAACCTAATTCACACATGATGTCAGAGCATAAGTAATGTATAGTAAAAGTAGGATAATAATTATACCATCAAAGGTACTCTCCTAAACCAACGTTTGCCAAAATCCTCATTGACACGAAAGCTCTACCATTAAACAAGGAGGGGCCAAAAATAAGGATGAGTGAGCCTAAAAATAAAGCTTATTAAAAACCTTTTCGAAAACGTATAACCCCTCGCCATAAAATAAGTATAGTTTCCAAATATAGTATACTACATATAGTATGAAAATACTTATCGTAAACAGTAATATCATCTAGAATGCAATACTTAATAATATTTCGTAAATAAACACATAACATTCAATAATCACAATATCTTGAATAAACGAACATATACTAACAGGTGCTCATCGACGTATGCTGACACACGAGTTCATGCGGAGGTATTCTGACATGAACAAGACCGGGTGTAACAATGATTTATACTTTAGTACTACAATCACGTGAAGACTGACGTTATACTTGTCACATACGAGTCCTAATTGCCTATATCAATCTAGGACAAAATTGGCACCTACAATGGATCCAAAGTGAGTTTGTCGATACGATATGAACATACACGTGAAGCCTGGCCCTAGCCCCTGCGAGTACAAACACCAGTGTAGCATACAATGAGCGGATAACATAATTATGATTATGTAATAGTAAATCGATAATTATAGTCAACATAACACTATTCTTGGCCGCAAATATAATTAAGGCATCCTATAATAGTACGCATACATGTGCATCTTGCAGGATTCAGAATAATTTCAAAATTCTCAACATTACGACCTTTCTTATAAACGTTAATTTAATTATGGCAACCACGTAGAAACTTCATTATTAAATATGTATGTAGAAACTAAACAAATATATATACTATATAAAAGAAAAGACTCACTCACAGATACTTGCGAGGTTGCTGCCGTTCGAACTAGGAAAGCCGAAGTCTCCAATAGTAATCACACCTAAGCATAATATTGGGACCCATTAGTAAAACTCAACTAAAATAATTAAATTTGGGAAAACGGAGTGTGGATTTGGAATCAGGGCGTCGAAATATGGTTAGAAGGGTCCCGGACAACTTTTCGTAAAAAGTCAACGAAAAGTTAATGATAAACCCTAAAAAGTCAACTGAACCGCCATGGCAATCAACTACATTAAAACTTTGGAATTTCACTTAATGGATGTAAAAAACAGACTTGGGCGTCAAAATTAGCCTATGAAGGTTTCCAAGAAAATTTCAAAAAAGTCAACTAACGGTCAACTTTAATGAAATATTCCATCCTCAGATGGAATATTCTGTTAAAGCCCGATTCCTAAATGGGTCCGGGTCGGATTCAGGTTTTGGCTTTGGCTTTCTTTTTTTTCTTTTTTTTTGTATTGGGTCGGGTTGACCCATTTGGGCTTTTGGGTCACACCTGCCGGACCCAACGAAGAAGAAGGTCGAATCTAGGCTGGTTTGGCCGAAAAATTTCAAATCTCAACCATTTTTCACATTCTACTTACCAAATTATCCTCGACAAATTTCATATTCTGAGACCGTTGCATGATGTCATCTTCACTATTGAAAGAATTATTAAACTCAATAGAGAGAATTACTAAACATTTGCAAACTCTAAAACTAAAGTAAGAGGTAAGATAAAATAGAAACAAATGTTTTATAGAGGATAATAGAGTTTTACAAACTTTATTGTTCTTTACTCTATAAATTTGGGATTTGAAATGGTTAAATATATGACATTTAAGAAGAATAGGGGAAAACCATAAGTGAAAGACAATTTTTTTTTAATTAAAAGTGAATAATGGGTTTAATTTAAATGTTATTAATTTGTGATAAATGACGATTTAAAATTTTATACTTAATTTGGGATGAAATTTGTTGGATTAAAAATAAATAATGATTGGATTTGTTTAAAGTGTTAAGAATGGTTGTGAAATCGGTACCAAACGGAATCTCCTGTATATAAAAATGATAATCTGCTAGACTGACTAGTCAAGCCCGCTAGTTAACTAAGATATATTTGTTAGTCGATAAATCAAAGATTTAATAACCAATTTCAAATACCAAAATTTATCCTAGTCAGCATGACCTCAGTTTGTTCCAAGTTAGTAATGTTGAGAACAAGATTGTGAGCATACTAATTAAATACTCAAGTGATATATGTCACATCCTAGACTAGACTCTGCCGTAACATGATATTGTCCGTTTTGGGCCCCGGCCACGCCCTCACAGTTTTGTTTCTGGGAACTCACACGAGAACTTCCTAGTAGGTTACCCATCTTAGGATTGCTCTCGTCCAAACTCGCTTAACTTTCGATGGAACCCGAAGCCAGTGAGCTCCCAAAATGTTTCGTGCTATAGGGAGGGGAGCATGTACATATAAGGCACATCACCCCCTCTCTGTTGGTCGATGTGGGATGTTACAATCCACCCCCTTAGGGGCCTAACGTCCTTGTTGGCACATTCACACCACACGAAAGAGTGGCTCTAATACCATTTTGTCACATCCTAGACTCGACTCCACTGTAGCACAATATTGTCCGCTTTGGATCTCGGTCATGCCCTCACGGTTTTATTTCTGGGAACTCACAAGAGAAGTGGGATGTGTCACCCATCATGGGATTGCCCTCGCCTGAACTCGCTTAACTTCGGAGTTCCGATGGAACCCGAAGCCAGTGAGCTCCCAAAAGGTCTCATGTTATAGGGAAGGGAGCATGTACATATAAGACACATTACCCCCTCTCCATTGGTCGATATGGGATGTTACAATACATGTAGCATGTAGGTATGTGAGATATGTGGCACACTATAAATAACTTTGAACACAAGATGTTTTTGGATGGAAAAATCCACCTTTGGGTTAAAAAACCGGGGACTCTCCACTGAGTCCAATCCACTAGTATAATCAAGTTTCTTACAAAGTAACCACACAAGCTCAATTTCTAGATCCTACTCTACAGAGCAACTTGTACATTTGTGCAACCTTGCCTCACACAAGATGTATTCTTTCACTCTTCACGAAGTGCAGCTTCTCCTGAGCTATTCACCTTGTGCCACCGAAACCAGCACACGAACTATGAATATGATGATATGGCAATGATATGTAGATCTGGATTCAAATGTCTAGTCAGTTTCTCCAGTCAAACTGTTGAAGGAAGAAACTGACAAGAATCCTAAAATGGGTCAGTTTTAAAGATTTGAAACTAGAAACACTTGACCACAAATTTAATGTAAAACCAAAGACAATGCAACCCTATTCTTCAATGATTGGGTGTTTAATGCATGTAAGAAGGTTTTGTAACTAGGGTTTCACAAATGAAGAACAAGGAGGAAGGTGAGGTCTTAATGCCATTTTCTCTTTTTCTCTCACTAGGAAATCTGATCTAAAACCCCCAAAGAAACAAATGAACTAGCTAAGGATCTTAACCCCAAAGGCTTTGGTTTGTTTTTCAACCCATAAGACACGTGTCAAGCTTCAAAACGATCTGGAAAGATCAAGGATGAAAAACAAACATTCGCCCGAAAGCTATCAGTTAGCCCATGTGGGCAGGTCTTAATTTACGTGCCCAACTTGTTGGAAATCTGTGCGCACGGTTGACTAGACAACTAAGCTAGTCAAAATGAAACAAGAATGTAGACGTGAAATGCACATGCATGAACAAATCTTTTGAAGTGTGATGTGCCACATCTTTGAACATTTATTCCCAGCAGACACAACTTATAAACAGAGAAAAACCTAAAGCTAAATTGAGCATGTAGTACAATTACAACGTTGACAAGGAAAACCAAACCTAAAAGTCTAGACTTCACAGGTTGCAAAGCAAGGTGTAATACTAATCTTATTTTTACAAGTGAGGGTAAGCCTAGGACTACTCTAGTCCTAATATGCCTCCGCCAGTGAATGGAGGGAAAGAGAGACGAGAGGGAAAAAAGATGTGGGAGAGTTTGAGAGGGAAAAGAGTAGGGTGAGGTGGTAGAAAATGAGTGGTGATCAGGAGAAATTGGAGCACAGGAGGAATGGGCGTGGGGCCCGTTGGCTCACAAAAATATCAACATAAATTAATAAAATAATGAGGGACAATTTATGTAATGACCCGTTCCCAATTTTATGTTTATATAATTTTAATAAGTGAATTTACGAAAATGCCCTTTGAGGCAAACTATTGATTTTTGTTGACTGTCGTGTCGTGTCACGTAAGACTCGTTTTCTTGGCATATCCTCGTAGTACGCGTCGCTACGAACACGTGGGCACAAATGGAACGTGATTTGGAGTTATAACGAAGAAGTTATGAACGAATAATAAAGTTGAGGGCAAAATTGTAAATTTATTATTTTCTGGAATACTCCAGATTTTTGGAGAAAAATCTGGTAGCCACGTGTGTGGCCCAGATTAAAGCACAGAGATGATGGGTGGTGGAGATAAAGGATAAAGGAGAGAAATAAGGAAATGTTGAAGCCAATCGAGAGGAGAAAGAGAAGAGAGTGACCAATAAGGGAGAGAAGAAAGGAAGGGAAATGAAGGAGTGGAGGAGCACCAGATTACCTTGACCCGGTTCCTTCTCATGCGACTCGACTCATATTGACACTTCCCATTGTTTTTTCCGACGATCTGAACCTCACCATCACCTAAAAATCAACCAACGTCTTCCCCTCTTCCATTCCACTCAAACTTCATTGGGTTTAACCATGAATTTGTGATGAACGAACCGTACGGGTTTGTGGGTGCACGGCAGCAAATCCGCCGATCCTACAACAATTTCCTTCAATTGTCACCACCAATGTACTCCTTCTAATCCCAGGAACAAGTCCTAGGCATTGCTAGTGGCGGCGGAGCATCGGCAACGCCAAATCGAAAGCCACCCATTCTAGGGTTCCGACGGATTTTCGTGAAATTGATGCTTTTATCGGCCAAATTGGCCTTAGTCACATGTATGAAAGTTGCTACACTCATTGAGATCTTCATTCCTGTAAAATTTGAGAATTTTTAGAAATAGTTGAATTTTCCGCCGAGTCGGGGCAGCACGTGGCTAGTGGGACGCCGATGCTATTTTACTCTAAATTGATATCTTGATCTCAGATTTGATATCCATATGATGTGATTTGATTATTGTGAATCTAGTTTGATTAAGGTGCGTTACTTGATAATTATATGAATCGACGATCCGATCGTTGGATCGTCACCAAACCTTGATACAATATAGTACGTAATATTTGAGGATATCAGATACTTACGGATCGGGAATCCAACGTACAGATATTCCCGAATAGGATATGTAAGTTATGTGTTTTATTGATAAAAATGTTGAGACGTGATTTGATAATTGTTCTATGAGTCAATCGATTGTGACGCCTCGATATTCATGCTAGAGAGTTATAGTGCGGACTCCACGTGAGTGGGCTTTTGGTTTTCTATATATACGTATATATGTTTTACACTTGCCCAAAAATTGATTTAAATGGAATTATGTTTTTAAGTGTCATGTCATACTTGCATTTCATTTTAGTACATGCATTAGTATGTGTATGCATATTATTGCATGACGATGCGGATGCCCAGGTAAGCTTCAGGTGAGTACATATTGATGATATTGATTGCAGTGCGTATGGTTATGTTTAGATGCATTTAGTGCTCATTATCCTGCACCCCGGTGTTAGTGCTCCGTTCGAGGCCAGGGCCTAGCCTTCACATCATTGTTCACCTCCCGCACCGTACGCTCACCTTGGATCCAAGACAGGTGTCAGCCTGTCTTACAGACCACATTAGGTGGTTTCGACTCGTAGGTGACTTGCAATACTTCGCACAGCTTTCACGTGATAGTAGCACTTGAGTGTACTTATTTACACCTAGCCTGTCTTACAAACCACATTAGGTGGTTCCGACTCGTGTGCAGGAGTGGTTTATGAGCTATAGGTTCAGCCGTACAGGTCACGTTAGGTGACTCCGGCTAACATATCATTTTGTATTGATTCACATCACCTGGCTTACATATCTATTACTGACATAACTAACATGGCATATACTTTTATTTCATTGTTCTCAAGCATGATTTCTATCTATGTATGTATTATTATTTTATGGGAAATTATACGAGTTTTATGGTGAGGAATTATTATTATTATTATTTCTTTGGAAAGAGAAATGGTTTCAAAGAGCATTGTTTTTGCCCACTCACTTTTTTGGTTTTGCGCCCCTTCAGGTTTTTAGCTATCGAAAGTTCGTATTGACGAGGATTCTAGGGGTATTTTAGTCAATACACACATTTAAAATTAATAAAATCGTAAAATTAAGGACGGGATGTTCCAAAGACTCCCCTTGAGTTAATGGGGTTGGCCCACCACATATGTCTATTATTTTTAGTTTTATATTTATAAATTCATTGCATCCAACAACTAAGATCTAATATGATAAAATTCAATGGTAAAAAAAAAAAAACGATATCCAACCGTTCAAATTTAAATTCAACGGCTAAAGTAATTAAAAAAAATATTTTATGTGTTTCATATTCTTTCATAATGCTCCACGGTGTCAGTTAGTTATTTTTCAGTATTTATCGGCATCTAAATATTTTTAGGTTAAAATATTCATAAAATTTAATTAGGATAGTCTACATAATTATTTTTTTTAAATCTACTTTAAGAAAGATATTATTCTAAATTCATTCTTTAATAATCTCGAGCTAAAAATTTAAGCCATAAATTTTTGAGTTAAAACATAAATTTCTAGATTAAAGCCAAATTCAAACGAATAATAACATATTTTAATAATGGTATTAATTGTAAAACTCATGCATGTATAACTACTTTTTTTTTTGTCAAAGGTAAATTTATTAGATTTTAACTGAAACATTTACATCTTAAGCAAGAATATTAAATAAAACCTCTGGACCAATTGCATCCCAACAAAAAGCACCTATATGCGAGGCTACATATAACTACTTTCTTTCTTTTATTCCAAACAAAACCTTAATTATGAGTTGGAAGTCGGAACAGTAATGTATGGGCCCCAAATTCAATTATTTCCAATAAAGTCACCCTTTAAGTCAAAAGTAATATGCGCCTAAAGTTTCTATCACTCTCCGAGGTTAATTCGAGTGGTGAATGACAGGATGAGTGAGTGTTTGTTATGAAAGAAGTTGAGACAAGTCTTTGAGTGTCATAACTCGCAGTGTTATTAGTTTATATATTATAATATAAGTAAATTATACTTTTGATATATAATAAATTAGTGATATAATATGAATATGATATGACTAAATAAATACACATATTTTAGTATGAATATCACATGATTAAATAAATACACATATTATAATATAAATATTACGTGACAGTGGTTTGGTTTAAAATATTGGACAAACTTATAATTTCTTATTTTTTGGGAGTCATAATTATTTTGAGTTTTCACTAGTAAAAAAATACATAAATAATCCGTAATTGAAATTTAACTTCTTATTTTGATTTTGATTACAAAATTAGTAACCACTGCTAAAAAAAAGTAGAAAAGAGGATCATGTTTGCTCACAACCATAAACTATGGTGTAAGCTTACTATACACCTCATCATTTGTTACATGTCATTTCACCGAATAGTTAAGGGGGGTGTAGTCAAATTAAGATTTTAAAGGATTTTAAAGGATTTTAAAAGTGATAGATTTGATAGGATTTAATGACACACCCCGACCGAGGTCAAGGCATCCTGGGCGTCACGTGAAAGTGACGTAGCTATGTGCACAATGTGGAAGCGATAAAGATAGCAAATATATGAATAATTAAAAACCACATTTCTAGAATGCACTACTAACAGGAAGTGATAGGAGTTAGTTTCAACCGTAAACACTCCTAATCAGAGCATAATAAGTTTAGGTGCAGTCCAGTAGGACAAGCACTAGTTACACAGTACCAGGAATGTCCTACTATTATTCAAATAGGTCAGAACTGCCGACGATCCCGAACCACCGACAACAAGCTTTAGAACCTGGAGGGGCGCAAAACATAAAACGTGAGTGGGCAAAAACAAATGTTTTACAAAACCATTTCATTTATCAACATATCTAACCCCTCGCTGTAAAACATGTATAATTTTTCCTAGAATCAGAATATAAGCATATACATTAATGAATATGAAAATATATCAATTCAAATCATACTTCACATAATCATAAGCATATATATGTCATGCCAAGATATGACAGAGTAAGCAATTCAGATAAGAATAAGTTCATATAAATATGATATGTTAGCCGGAACCCCTGAGGTGGTCTGTATAGTTGAATTCATAGCTCAAAAGTAAATCTAGCTGGAGTCACTACAATGACCTATACGGCAATATACTGCACATAAGTCGGAACCCCTAGAAAGGGTCTGTATGACAAGATTGGGTGAAATACAGTTATGCTCAATTCTATTCTCTCATAATAGTCAGGCGATAAATCGCTAGTCACCTACGAGTCGGAGCCATAAATAAGGTATGTACGACAAGACTGTGCACTTAAGTTGGATCCAATATGAGCATATAGTGCAGGAGGTGATGTAAATAAACATGCCTGTACTTCACATCTCTGGCTAAATCACAATCACCCTAGGTGCAGTTTTATGAGCTCAACCTTATTCAATCACATAACACATCATCGATGATTCACATAACCAAACATAACTTACCTGAACTTACCTGTGCCTCCACAGTACCACATTTATATGTATATGCAACCATGAAATGCATATTCAGAATATAAAAGCATTTGACATATTATTTCAAAACATACTTTCCTAAAAATGCATTTCTGGGAAATATATAAAGTATATAAATATATACTGAAAACAAAAGCCCACTCACTAGTATGTCGAAGGGTCGTAGCCCCCGAGTCGCCTGTGGATACGCTCGTCCTCGGGATAAGTCTTACCTATATGCGAATTAACTATAAAAACGTTATTTTAAAGCACATCAACAAAACTAGCTAATAACTTCTCATACATTGCTCAATTTTGGTATTTAAATATACCAACGTGACCTACACAACCTCACGAACATCGTGATATTTTTAGATAAATTTTTAGGTGGCTCATGCGCCCCCACGCGCCGGGGAGGGCACGGCCTCACGCGTCCAACACGCGCATCATCTTCAACCTCCAGACGCCGAAATAGTGTCGGCGGCACCGAATTCTGGGCAGACCTGCAACTGCCTTTTTCTCACTCGTTTTTGCACCATTTTTCACGAAATTTATACCAAAATGAAGCTCTTAACTTGTAGAACATGATCATACTAATTTAAAGCTCTAAACGTCACAGGATCTCATCGGAGAATTCTAAGAAAATCGGTCAAACTTCGTCCACACGATCCGACATCCAAAACCTTCAAACGAAGCACTCCGAGCTTCCTTGGGACCTCACTAAGCTCGCTATGAGCTTGGATTGTCCTAAAACATAACTATTTAAAAGTTCATGAATAATGCTCAACTCGGAGCTTGAAGTTTCAACGCGATATCGAACGGGTTCTTACCTGAACTGGGTACCTTTGAACTCGTATGGTCCTCACGATCACAATGGTACTAATTTTGGCCACGATCCGTGAAGTTTCAAGGGTCCTGGGTGTTTATCCGTACCATTTCGAAGGAGAGAGAATGAAACCGAGAGAGAGAGAAGAGAGAGCACAGGAGAGTGAGAGAGAGAGAGAGAGACAGGATGTGTGGTCCAGATTTTTGGGTCACCAATCAAAACAACCCATTTTCCTTACTTCCAATTGGGTCCAAAATAATAGGAACTTAACACAATGGTCCTCAACCACACATAGTCCCACAATGCCACAAACGCTCAAAGGCATTTTAGTCTTTTCACATCAACGATAACAAAATAATGTACATTTCCGGGACGGGTTGTGACATTTAAGATGATTAAAGACTATTACAAAATTCATATGGATTTTAAAGAATTTGAATGGATTGTGGTGGATTGTGGGGAGGGGGGAAGGATTTGAAATCCTAGGGGGTGAGGTTGGATTCTTTTTAGTTTTGGTTATATATAGTTTTTGCTTTCAAATCCCACAAAATCCACAACTTTTTAAAATACTTTAAAATCTGAATTTTTTTAATACACTTAGATTTGGATGGATTGTAAAATCTTTTAAAATCTTTTAATTGACTACACCTATATTTGAATGGATTCTAAAATCTTTTAATTGACTACACCTAGATTTTAATGGATTCTAAAATCCTTTAAAATCTTTTAATTGACTACAGTAGGGTTTTAAAGTCTTTTAAAATCCTCTCAAATCCAAGTATGACTACACTCCCCTAACTTTCCCATTAAATGTTACCTTTTCAAGTAAAAAAATTAGAATTAAGTGAAATGACACGTGATAAATATTAGGTGTATAGCAAGCCTATACCATAATTTATGAGTGCTGCGCAAAAATGCTCCCTAGTAAATCTTAGAAAAATGGCAAAACCGTAAATAAATTAAATAAAAATATTAAATACAAACCGTAATTGGTTGCGCTTTTAAAAATAATAAATTGGGGGCGGTTTGAAAATAAAAGAAATTGAAGAAAATGGTAACAAACAAGTGGACCAAAAACTTGAAAAAAACACACGAGAGAAAAAGAAAGCTTCAGGAAGAAGGGTGTGGACTTTCTGCAAATCCCGTCTGTTAAGGAGTTGTCATTCAGGTTCTCAAAGAAAGGCGCAGCATTCGCACAAAAAGACTGCAGCTTGTTGCCCACCGAACCAGACCCAATGACCGAAGTTCCAAGCTTGGTATCGTCTCATCCTCTTCGTCGGCTTCGGCTTTACGTTTTCTGTCAGCTCCACTCTGCAACAAGATAGAGAGAGAGAGGGAGGAGAGAGAGAGAGAGAGAGAGAGTTGAGAAGACCCAGAGGAAGAAGAAGCAGAAGGGAGCTTGGAAAAGTAGGAGAGAAGAAAAATGAGTTGATTTGGGTTTGTGGGTCGTTTTCTGATTGACTGAATAATCGAGTTTTGTTGGTGGGAGTTTGGCTATGGCTTTTCGTCCAATGTTTTGTTGCAGAGGGGGATTTTCTCGGTATGTTAATCATTGTTTATTTCCCAGCTGAATTAGATAATTTTGGTTTTGATATTTCTGTTGGTTGGTTTGCTTTAAGAAAATTGTTTTATTATTTAATTAGTAGTCGATTCTAATTTGGAGAAAATCTTGTGATAGGATTATTTGGATGATACAATGAAAGTTGAGGTGATTTTAGGTTCTGGGTTTCTCTCAGATTTTAATATTTTTATGGGTTTGCGATTTGAATGGAGGATTTGCATTCTGGGTTTAGCATCAACAGAGAAGGAAAGGGGAGTTTTTTTAATTCAAATGTCGAATTGTCGGTTTCGAATGAAAAGGAAAAGGATAGGGTAAAGAATTAGTGTTGAGTGGGATCTTAACAACCCAGTAAAAAATATTACAAACAGGCATCTAGGGATTGACTATGCTTGGTTTTTTGTTCTGTCCTGTTTCTAATGACTTGGCCACTGACAATCATTTAGCAGACAATGCATCTTTTTAGTTCCATTTTCTCCAGCAACCAAGAGAAGGGTATCGAGTAGTAGAGCAGTAGAGCAGGCTTTTATTAGCTGGCCTCTTTGCTATGGATTTTGGGTTGCTTTTGGTTTTCGTTTATTAGTAGTAGAGCAGGCTTTCTGCTATTATACGTCCACTTAGAGCAGTTGTTTGTTTGCTGTGAAGAATATTGATTCACTAAAACACCTAATTTGGTATATATCTCCCATTCAATTTGATTTGATGGAAATCTGATGCGCAGAAAAGTACGAGGAAAGAAGCAGCCAACATGGAGGGTCTTTTCCTTGAAGGAACTGCACGCAGCAACAAACAATTTTAATTATGACAACAAACTTGGAGAGGGGGGATTTGGAAGTGTTTACTGGGGTCAGCTCTGGGATGGATCACAAGTAATCACTAACTTTTTCAGTTTATGTTTATATTTTTACTCTTATCTCTGTTGGTTACTTAGTTAACTTTAACAGTATATAATTATCAATCTTGATAATTTTCTCTTTTAGTGAAAGAACAGAAATTCTTGGGAGCAGCCTCTCCATAAATGGGGGTAAGGCTAGCCGACATTCACCTTTCCCAGACCTTGCGTAAAGCGGGAGCCTTGTGCACTGGGTACGACCGAGTGAAAGAACAGAAATTAGGCATTGTTCTTGATTTATAAAAACGTCCATAATGGAAAAGGGTACTGTTGGTTGAGTTTTAGTTTCGATGTCTGAAGTCCCATTTAGTATATTTACTGTGTAATCCATTAAATTTATAGATTTTGGAAATGTAATTTTATTTCTTATATTGCTTGATTTAGAGGAAATTTAAGGTTCTTTGGCATTCTGGAGTAATTCAATTTCTGAATTGGTATTATTATGAATTTAGAAGGATGACATAAAGCTGGCTTATGTGGTTAAATATAATTTCATGACGTTTTAGTGCTAGGTTTAGAACAAATGTTTGGATTAGGCCTAATGAAGGGACCAATTCAGTGTTCAAGAGCTTGTAGATATAACAGAATTCGTAGAAATGTACTCTCATCTTTGAAAAACGATGGACGTGACCAATTTTTCTGTATAGGAGGATGACATAGGTATGGGGATGTCAAGATTTGGACTCTTTTCTTGTAAGGACAAAACACTCATATGCTCTATCTATGAACCACTGGTATGATCTTCTTAATAAATGTTGATTTGTAAACTGTTAAAGTTCGAGTTAGGTTTTTCTTTTTGTAACAACCAACAAACATCTGAAAACTGCCCAGTTAAGGTCCTTTTTTGTGTGGGTGACTTTATTACGGAATAGGATTTTCTTTCCTCTCTTTCAAGCCCTACTCTTGATTTTTGGAGTTTCTGTTTTACGTTTTTTTAATGGTTTATTGATAAAATATAAGGATTTGCCTCTGCAAAGAAACTGTCAGTCCATTTGAAATATAGTGAAAAGATTAGGTTGTGAAAGAGAAGACTACTAGGGAATTACAGGAGTTATGGTGCTGATTAGTTCTCAAAACAAGTGAAACCATTATTGCTGTTGTGCAAAATGTTTGCATGATACTTCAAGGATCTTCCTTATATTCAGACGGTAGAATCTACCCTCTGAGAGGAAGATATAATACGGAGATAGTATTTATACATGTACCATGGGTGGGGTATTATGCCTATCCAATTTTACTAAAAATGAAGCAAGCTGATTTTCATTGTCATTAGCCGGTGAGTGCTAATGCTGCAAACTCTTAAGGTTGACTAATAGCTGCTTACAATGAGGCATGCTTGATGTATGTTGATAATGATTTTTCAAATCATTATCTTCTACCCATCAGTTTCACTTTCCAATTGAGAACCACATCAACAGTTCCAATATTTTGGCATATTAGATATACATACTGTTAGCTAAAAGTTGACAAAGTGCACAAGGCTTCTGCCAATACCGGGTCTGGGAGAGCAGGGCATATGCTGCCTTCAGCCATATTATATCTAGAGAGGCTATGTCTGCGGTTTGCACCTGCAACTACCAGATTGCTTGGTTCAAGCCATTCCACTGTCATGATGATCTAGCTTTCTGAGAGAGAACATGTGTGTAAAAAATTATATCATGTACACAATAACTAAAGTCCATTACTCTTTCTGAAAAAGTCATGCAAATGATAAATGTAAGCCAGTTTAATTCCATGTAGAATTAGTAGTCACTCTAATATTTACTATGTCCGACTCTGTGCTAAAGATTAAGTATTCAGTAGGTGAAGATACCCTGCCCTCAAAAACCAAAGATTTGAAATCAAAGCTTATATTACGCCTAAAAAATATTAAATATAGGAGAAAGGGAAGCCTTTCTTTGTCCTGATTTTCATTATGACTAGAATCAAATAAGTCTTTCATTGGATGTTTCTTGACCATCTCGAGTCAGCTTTCAGAAGCAGTTTATAATTTTTTTTTGGTTTGAGTCTCTGAAGTGATGAATGCATAGCATCGCCAGCCAGATTGTTGTAAAAGCAGTTGATAATGTTTTTTGTTTGTTTGTCTCTTAACTGGTGAACGCATGGCATCTTGTCTAGAGCCAGCCAGGTTGTTGTAAAAGCAGTTTCCTCTAAAGACCACCTTAACAATTTTCTCAGGCATTAAACTTTTGTACACTTACAATTTTGTGGTATGCTTGATTGACTTTCCCTAAATTTGTTCTTCGCTAGATCATAATCAGTGCAATTGCATATAATGTTTACTAATATGTATGCAGATTGCAGTTAAAAGGTTAAAAGTCTGGAGTGACAAAGCAGACATGGAGTTTGCTGTTGAGGTTGAGATACTGGCACGAGTTCGACACAAGAATCTGCTCAGTTTACGCGGCTATTGTGCAGAAGGGCAAGAGCGTTTAATTGTATATGACTACATGCCAAATTTGAGCTTGCTTTCCCACCTTCATGGCCAGCACTCAGCTGAATGCCTTCTTGATTGGACCCGGCGGATGAATATTGCAATTGGGTCTGCTGAAGGAGTTGTGTAAGTGCCGAACCCACTTTAACTGTAAAAGCTGTTTCTCCTCTCTCTGCAGTTCTCTCTCATATTAATGTTTTAACTTGATTTATCCAGCTATCTTCACCATCATGCAACCCCACATATAATCCATAGAGACATCAAAGCTAGCAATGTGTTGGTGGATTCAGATTTCCAGGCTCAAGTTGCTGATTTTGGTTTTGCCAGGCTAATCCCCGATGGTGCTACTCATGTGACCACAAGAGTTAAAGGTACCCTCGGCTACCTTGCACCTGAATATGCTATGTTAGGGAAAGCATCAGAGAGTTGTGATGTCTACAGCTTCGGCATTCTCCTGCTCGAGCTTGCTAGTGGCAAGAAACCCATTGAAAAAGTGAGTCACGGAATGAAACGTACGGTTACTGATTGGGCACTGCCATTGGCCTGTGAGAGGAAGTTTGATGAAATAGCGGACCCCAAACTCAATGGAAAGTATTTAGAGGATGAGCTGAAAAGAGTTGTCTTTGTGGCTCTACTATGTGCTCATAGTCGGCCTGAGAGAAGACCGACTATGCTAGAGGTGGTAGAGCTTCTGAAGGGAGAATCAAAAGAAAAGTTAGCCCAACTAGAGAATGACGAACTATTTAAAACTCCCCAGGTTGCAGAATATACTGAGGGGAATGATGGGGCAACAGCAGCTGAAGGAGAGAGCTCAGATTTTATCTCAGAGGAGAAAGACGAAAAAAAGGATTTGAAAGAGGAGGCTGTGCCTGAGATTGCACATAATGGCTGAGAAAGTGTGAAAAACATGTAGATGTGGGTTTGGATTTAAGCTTAAGATGAGGTTGAACTGGCTGTCAATTTGTAGGAATTGCCGGGGATTATAGCTGTCTTTTCATCTACAAGCATTGGTTTCGTGTTTTCGTGAGTGCCGTGTTATCTGTGTGCATTCCTGTTTTGCCTTTCACCCTTTTCTTTTAGGTTTGGTTTGAACATCTCAATGAGACGAGAACTGTTTTTAGTGTTTATTGGCTGTCATTTTTCATCAGTCACCACATCTCTATTTGTTTGGCAACCTAGTGCAGCAATACACAACAGAAATGATTATTTTTCGTTGATCCTGAGTTCGTATCTATGTTATCAATTTGCTGTTTTACATAAGTAGTGACTCCCTTCCTCGCTTAGGAAGGCAAGAAGGAAAGGCATAAAGCAAGTACTGTGAAATGCCCAATATTATCAAGGGGTTTATGCTAGTTTTTCTTATAAAGAAGGAAGGACGCGTGGATTTATCTGCCCATGTCTCCTCGTTGTTTGCTTGCTTACCATCATCCATATGGTAGCTATATATAAAAAATAGGGAGCTTTAATGAAAAGGGCTTTGACTAACTTTAATTTAACCAAAAACCACATAATAACTTTATTTAATAAAAAGGACATGAATTTTAATGAAAAAGGACACAAACTATAAGAAACAGAAGCCTAACTAAAGAGCACACGGGCTGGAAGTAAGCCCAGCGTGCAAAACAATTTTTTTTTCCAATCCTTGCCCCTGACGGAACACCACTTCCGTTAGCCAAACCGTTTAGAATTTGAATGTCATTTTGTCATCTAGTTTCTCTCTCTTTTTTTTTTTTTTTTTGTAATTTGCCGTTGGTTTCTCCTTTTTATTGTTCTTGTTTTCTTCTTGCCCTCCCCCTTGCTCCTGGAAGCCGGAAGGGACGTCTTTTTCATAGGCTTGAGAAACCCATCGATTCCCACTTCCTTTTATTATATATATATATATATATATATATATTTTTTTTTTTTTTTTTTTATTTTACTTATTTGAATTAGGTTGTTCAAATTACCAATCTCCACCTTAATTTTGTTTGCCGCTTAGAACCTGTATAAATGTTTTCTATAGGAACCCTTTCATTGAAAATTATTTCAATTTCATTTTTAGTTGGTGGGTTTAAAGATTTGCCATTGCGGTCTTGACTATTGATCGATAAAACAATGGTCCTGTAGATGATCAATATTTCAGTTTGCTTTGGTAAAAAAAGTGTGGTTTAATTTAATAAATAGTTCAGTTTGCTTTGGTAAAAAAATATGGTTTAGTTTGATAAATAGTTCAGTATGCTTTGGTAAAAAAATGTGGTTTTCTAGTTCATTTTGATAAATAGTTCAGTTTGATAAATAGTTCAGTTTGCTTTGGAAAAAAAGTGTGGTTTTCTAGTTCAGTTTGCTTTGGTAAAAAAATATGGTTCAATTTGATAAATAGTTTAGTTTGTTTTGGTAAAAATGTGTGGTTTAGTTTGATAAATAGTTCAGTTTGCTTTGGTAAAAAAATGTGGTTTTCTAGTTCACTTTAGTTTGTTTTGGTAAAAAAGTGTGGTTTAGTTTGATAAATAGTTCAGTTTGCTTTGGTAAAAAAGTGTGGTTTTCTAGTTCACTTTGATAAATAGTTCAGTTTGCTTTGGTAAAAAAATGTGGTTTTCTAATTTATTTTGATAAATAGTTCACTTTGATAAATAGTTCAGATTGATAAATAGTTTAGTTTGCTTTGGTAAAAAAATGTGGTTTAATTAGATAAATAGTTTAGTTTGCTTTGGTAAAAAAGTGTGGTTTTCTTATTCAGTTTGATAAATAGTTCAGTTTGCTTTTGTAAAAAAATATGGTTTGATTTGATAAATAGTTCAGTTTGTTTTGGTAAAAAAGTGTAGTTTTCTAGTTTACTTTGATAAATATTTCAGTTTGCTTTGGTAAAAAAGTGTGATTTAGTTTGATAAATAGTTGAGTTTGCTTTGGTAAAAAAATGTGGTTTTCTAGTTTACTTTGATAAATAGTTCAGTTTGTTTTGGTATAAAAATGTGGTTTAGTTAGATAAATAGTTCAATTTGTTTTAGTAAAAAAGTGTGGTTTTCTAGTTCAGTTTAATAAATAGTTCAGTTTGTTTTTGTAAAAAAATGTAGTTTGGTTTGATAAATGGTTCACTTTGATAAATAGTTCAATTTGATAAATAATTCAATTTGCTTTGGCAAAAAAGTGTGGTTTAGTTTGATAAATAATTCAGTTTACTTTAGTAAAAAAATATGGTTTTCTAGTTCAGTTTGATAAATAGTTCAGTTTGCTTTGGTAAAAAAGTGTGGTTTAGTTTGATAAATAGTTCAGTTTGCTTTGGAAAAAAAGTGTGGTTTTCTAGTTCAGTTTGATAAATAGTTCAGTTTGCTTTGGTAAAAAAATATGGTTCAGTTTGTTTTGGTAAAAAAATATGGTTTAGTTTAATAAATAGTTCAGTTTGCTTTGGTAAAAAATGTGGTTTTCTAGTTCAGTTTGATAAATAGTTCAATTTGTTTTGGTAAAAAAATGTGGTTTAATTAGATAAATAGTTCAATTTGCTTTGGTAAAAAAGTGTGGTTTTCTAATTCAGTTTGATAAATAGTTCAGTTTGCTTTTGTAAAAAAATATGCTTTGGTTTGATAAATAGTTCACTTTAATAAATAGTTCAGTTTGCTTTGGTAAAAAAATGTGGTTTAGTTAGATAAATAGTTCAATTTGTTTTAGTAAAAAAGTGTGGTTTTCTAGTTCAGTTTGATAAATAGTTCAGTTTGCTTTTGTAAAAAAATGTGGTTTGGTTTGATAAATAGTTCACTTTGATAAATAGTTCAATTTGATAAATAGTTCAATTTGTTTTGGTAAAAAAGTGTGGTTTGGTTTGATAAATAGTTCAATTTGCTTTAGTAAAAAAGTGTGGTTTTCTAGTTTACTTTGATAAATAGTTTAGTTTGATAAATAGTTCAGTTTAATAAATAGTTCAGTTTGCTTTGGTAAAAAAGTGTGGTTTAATTTGATAAATACTTCAGTTTGATAAACCTAATGTATAAAATGGTGTTCATAATTCGCCCTCCAAAAGATCGATTTCCCTCTTAAACCTAATGAATTGCCTACATGGCTCAATGATATACACAAGTGTGTACTTGAACATGAAACTCCACATGATGCACAGAAGAACACAGTTAGTCTTTGAAACTGCAAAGCAACCTACTACCATCCAGCGGACATGAGATTCATTCCCCTTCCTCTTTGAGCATGTGCTTCTCTTCCACTACAACATGCATTGTCAAATCAAAATCCATCCAAGTGCCAATCCAAGATGCATATGTACAAGCATCGGAACGAAGGAAGCAAATAGTATAACTTGGAACATAAACCAAAGTTACGGGAAAAGACAAATTTTAGACGCCAAGAATCCGGACAAAACAGAAAACGATGTTCTCATACATCGTTTGATAAATAGTTCAGTTTGCTTTGGTAAAAAAATGTGGTTTAGTTTGATAAATAGTTCACTTTGCTTTGGTAAAAAAGTGTGGTTCATTTTGATAAATAGTTCACTTTGCTTTGGTAAAAAAGTGTGGTTTAGTTTGATAAATAGTTCGGTTTGATAAACCTAATGTATAAATTGTGACGCAACTCACTGAGACTCCCTGCAAACAAAAACAATCACCCTCCCATCCATCATCCCTCCTATATCCTTGAACAGCCCGAAACCCTTGCACCTTCAGCAGCCTAAAATGTAACAAGATGAACAAGAAAATCCTTACACTACTCCAAACTATCCAAAAGAGCCATAACAGATGAGCAATAAGAATGACTTACAGCAAGACCAACAGCTCCTAATCCAAAGATGGCAATAGATGAACCCTTTTTCGGTTTTGCAACATTCACAGTGGCGCCAAAACCTTCAAATACACCAACAGAAACAATAATTGATTACTCCAGAAAGAAAAGTTGGAAAATCCTTAATTTCTGATTCCAACTTTTTCACTGTCAAAATGGGAGAAATCTTTCGAACCTGTGCATATTCCGCAACTAAGAACACGAACTTTGTCAAGGGGAGCAGCCGGGTTGATCTTAGCAACGGAACCAACATGACAAACAGTGTATTCACTGAAGGTAGAAGTACCTAAAAAGTGATAAATTGGTTTTCCATCCTTGGGGAACCTGGACTGGCCATCATTGATCATGGTACCCCTATCAGTATTGATCATCAACAGATCACACATGTTGCTTTCCTTCGACTTACAGTGCGCGCACTCCTTGCACTCCCCAGTGAACACAGGGAGGACGTGGTCACCTGGCTGGAGTTCAGTTACGCCCTCGCCTACGCTTTCCACAACTCTAAACACAAAATGTTAAGCAAACAAAATTTAGAAAGGTAAACAAACCGCGTAAAATGGAAGCAAATACTAAGTTAATTACAAATTATGTAGCTTTAATATTCAGAGATGTGTACATACCCTCCAGCTTCATGACCGAAAATGCGAGGAAACAGCGGTTGTTGTCCCTAGCACATAACATATATGTTTCAATTCCAACAGCTAACATTCTAAGCACGAAAATGCCTTGTATAGGATTTATCATCACATTAGACTTAGCACTCAAAATCATGCTTAACTTCACTAATCAATTGCAAGTTATGGACTAAGTACTATAAACATATGAAGGATCATGCTTAATGATGTAGTTATCGATACGCAGATATTAAAGTAGAAAATGGCATTCAAAGTTGAAGTTTTTACTTTGGCTTCCCAGAAGTAGACATCGGTGTGGCAAAGAGAGGTGAAGAGGATCTTCAAGCGAACTTCATGTTTCTACAGTGGTGCCACCTCCACTTCCTCAATTGACAGTGGCTTCCCCGCTTCCCATGCCACCGCGGCTGCAACCGAAAAATCCCAATGCGATTAGCAACAAATACATCGATAAAATCAGTATTTTTACCACAATTACCGTCAACAATATCAAGATTGACAAAATGTAATGAAATCTACAATTTATGGAAAAATTGAGACAAAAGTTCATTACAGCAGAATATTCAGTCCGCTGCCAAGTTAATTTCTTTTTAATCAATTTCGAAATTTTCGAAACTAAAATTTAACTTCTCATGAAATCCACGAAAACCAAATCCTCATCCTCATCATTACCAATTATAAACAATATTTAAAACAAAATAGAAAAATAAAACAGCAGTACGATCATGTAAACAATATTTAAAACAAAATAGATCATTGGATTCATAGAAATCTCAAGCGTTCGAGAACTAATGATGTATGAAAAAGAAATTCAACTGCAAATATTCAAAATCATAAATTGAAAACAAGAATGAAACAGCAACATGCAATTTTTTGAAAACAAAAACCAGATCGAAAGAGAAAGGTAACGTGTTATACTGACAGGGGAACTCGAGCTCCAGAGAATCGATGCTGAGAAGGTCGCCCGTGCTTATCCGATTCGATCGATTCGATAGATTTGAAAAATTGTGGAACTCAAACTGAATTGAAAACAAAAATACATATTGGGTGGAGAGATCGAGAGAGAGGGAGAGAGATTCGATCGATTCGATTGAAAAATCGAGGAATTGGAATTGAACTTGGAAATAAAAGGATTCAGATGGGTTCTTCTTTCACTTCCTTCACTTCTCTTTCTCTCTTGATGTGTCAGGAAGAAATGGGGGAGACAGACCACAGCAGAGCAGAGAGACCCATAAAGGAAGAGAGATTAAACGGAGAAATGCTTTGCCGTCAGGGGCAAAATCGGACACTCACTGTTTGGGCCATTTTATTTGGATTAATTTAGTGTTGGGCTTTGTCCTAACCATTAAATAAACTTACAACATGGTTTTTTGTTAAAACTCAAAGTTTCCAGACCCTTTTGGTTAGTTTTCCTTAAAAAATATCCATTCATTATGAAGGTTCTCTACCTTAGTAAGGATAGGTGGTACATGTGGTAGGGACCTTGCCAAACTCGGTCATACAAAATCTCGTCATTTTGAGTGGGTTTTTGCCATGCACACTAAAGGCCCAGGGTCACAAAGACTATCCACTAGAATTTTTTACGTAATAAGTTGGGGGCTTATTTTTAGCTCTACCCTTGGAATTCAATATTGATCTCACTTTGTTTTCTGTAATTCAAAAGTCACAATTTACTTCCTGGAACTCAAAACTCGTTTCACTTTACTATGTTTTCGTTTCTTCGGTCAAATTTCCATTTTGATCCCACTTTAACTCCTGCAACTCGATTTTGATCTCACTTTACCCTCTGAAACTCAAAAGTCGTCATTTTACTCCATGAAACTCAAAATTCGCTTCACATTACTTTAATTTTGTTAATTCCGTTCAAAAGCCATCAAATATACTTACATGGATTAAAAAATTCATATGTAAAAAAAAAAAGGAATATAGTAAAATGGTGAAGCAAAACCCAAAAGGAGGAGAACAACTTCCTGGCATCGTTTATGCTAACACTACCGACCCAGCCTCTCTTGTTGCGAGAACTCCCCCTCTCTTGTTCACTATCAACCCAGCCTCTCCCTCTCACTCTTTCTCCTAAGCTTAATTTGTTATCAGTGGAATTGGAGCAAATTCCATTTTGTGGGTCTGATTTGGTGCACCAAGCTAAGACTTATATTTAGCTACTCGATTTGACCCACTTTGACACCTGTAACTCAAAAGTCATTATTTTACTCTCTGAAACTTAAAAATTGTTCCACTTTACCATGTTTCCGTTCTATCAAATAGCCGTTAAAGTTTCTGACATGGATGTGTTAAATATAATATCATAGGCTTATTTTTAGCTACGTCTCCTGAAACTCGATTTTGATCACATTTTGCCTCCTGAAACTCAAAAGTTGTCATTTGATAAATTGCCACTATGCATTGTTGAATGTTAACTCATAGTGGAGATGAATTTGATTATAAATCCTCATTACGCGTTAACATTCAATAGTAAAAAAAATATTAAGTTTAAAAGAAGAAGTTAAGAATTGGGTTTTGGGGGGGGGTGGTTGATGTGCTTGAGATGCAAAGATCTAGAAAAAATAAAATTAAAAAAGGCTTATTTTTAGCTACGCTCCTTGGAGCTCAATGTTAATCTCACTTTGCCTCCTATAATTCAAATGTCATCACTTACTTTTTGAAACTCAAAATTCACTCCACTTTACTATGTTTCTGTTTCTTCTCAAATTCGCTCATATTTTATATCCTGAAACTCAAAATTTGCTCCACATTAACTTAGTTATGTTAATTCCGTTCAAAAGCCGTCAAATATGCTTAGTTTATCCTACCACTACCGACCCCATCTGGCCGGCGAGAGCTCCCTCTTCAAATAAGCATGTACGAAGTATGATTAAGTAAAGAATAGAATGAGCAACAATTGAAATAAGAAAAGAAAATATTATTATCAAATATAGAATAAAAAAAAATTAAAAACACAAATTCTTTCGGTACAACTCAAATTAAACATTGCTTTTGACATTTGCTCGAGTTTCATTCTCTATCTATCTTAAAAACCACATGGTGAAATTACAAAGTTTTTACATATTCAGAAACTAGGTGAAAAGATGAAGGAAACTAATAAGAGAAATTTTTTTACAACAGATCTGCAAATCTAATTCAATTAAATTGGTTAATAAACTTCAATAAGTAAGGTTACTCATTGATTTAATTATCAATGTAATTATCTAAACGAAACTAACCTTACTCATTAAAAGGTTTCAGTATATATTTTGCTAAGATCGTGCAACTGAAAAAAAAAAAAATCTTTAGGCCCTTTGGAGATGGCTATGGACGATGATGAAGAGGCAGAGGTACTAAAACTAACATTAGGTTAGAAGGGAGTCATCAAACTAAAATAGCAACTCAAGCTCATTATGATTCTTTATCCGCATCAGAAAGTAGGAAAAGGGTAGACATTGCCAGCCAATTTGAAAGTCAACTTTAATTCTCTGTCCCTCCTATATACCAATCAAATACAGAAAGAAAGCAAAGCAAACCACCTCGTAATTTGGATGGGTGACAATTGAGGGAGTCAATTCCAGATCATATACAAGTAAGAAAGAATTTTACTGCATCAAACATGTTTATTTCCTCCTATGCATTCAGACTAGGTAATACCATGTTCTAATTTGAGCCTCTGTGTAGTGACATTCCTAACAAAGTGTTGATCTATATAAACAAGTTGCAGTTTTACATTTTAGTTATGCAAAAATAATATGATCAGTGCTAATCTAAAGAATGACACTGGAATTGTATGATTACTGCAATAAACATAAGACATCATGTTATAGTATTCTGCTTTCTGATGGACAAGATTAATAAACCATAAAACTTTATTTGAGTTTCAGGTATAACTTCTCTCAATTTCAGTAACATTGACGCTAACTGGTTCAACTATAAAAAGTGGAAGCAGGATATTGAAATCGTGCTGAGGCTGATGGATTTTGACCTGGCTTTAAGGGAAGATGAGCCTGCGCCACTCATTGTAGACAACACAGTGGAACAGAAAACTAAGTTTGAAAAGTGGGAAAAAGCTAATCGTATGTCACTACTGATCATGAGGAAGGCAATGACTGAGTCAGTAAGAGGGGGCATTCCAAAAAGTAAGAAGGCGAAGGAATTTTGCACTTCAATTGGTGAAAAATTCAAGGAGTAAGACAAGGCAGAAACAAGTAATTTCCTCACCAAACTCACCACAATGAAGTTTAATGTAGGGGTGGGCATAAAAACTGCCAAACCGAAAAACCGAATCGAACCGTGACAAAAAAAACCTTAAAAAAACTACGTTGACCAAAAAAGTCAAAACCGGAACAAAAATTGAACCGAACCAAACCGTTTCAATTGGAAGTAAGGGAATTATTGATTTTTGATTGGTGGCTTTGGACCACACACATACCTTCTCTCTCTCACTCCTGTGCTCTCTCTCTCTCTCTCGGTTTTCACTCTCTCTCTTCCCTCTTTGTACGAACAAGCTTCAACTCACCCCAAACCTTGCAGATCGAGGGTGTAATTGTCACCATTATGTTCCTTGTGATGCTACGAATCGTTTGACACCAGTTTCAGGTAAGTAATCATTCGAAAACTCGTAAACCCATAACCAAAAATTTCATGCATTGTTCACACTCAGGTAAAATCTTGTGTTTTAGGGAAATCTAACTTATAGGAAGCTTTATGAGATCCTCACGAGTCTCGGGGTAGCTCGTTCGAGGAATTTGGACGTCATGATCACGAGAAACATCGAGTTGCAGTTTGGGTCGGAATTTCGAAGCTTCCCCGACGTGATTTCGTGAGATTTGAAGCTTCAAATAGGTATAACACCATTCTTCTCACTCTAAGCTTTCATTTGGTTCAAATTTCATGAAAAATGGTTGAGAAACGAGTGAAAATAGTGAGTTTAAAATTTTACCCAGTTTTTCGGCGGCAGGCGACTCGCTGGGGACGAAGATGGAATATTCCGTCAGTTTGGACAGAATATTCTCACGGTGTCAGTTAGATTAGACGAAATCTGTTAGGTTTAACGGAATATTCCCTAACGGTGGTTAGGGAATCCGTCAGGTTTGGGCCGCGCGTGGGGGCGCGTTTTGCCGTGCCCTTGCCGGCACGTGAGAGATCCAAAAATATTTCTAAAAATATGGGGATGATCTTGAGGTTATGTAGATCATTGTGGTATATTCATATACCCATTTTGAGCAATGTATGAGAAGTTATTAGCTAATTTTGCCTATGTGCTTTAAAATAACGTTTTTATAGTTAATTCGCATATAGGTGAGACTTATCCCGAGGACGAGCGTATCCACGGGCAACTTAGGGGTTACGACTGATGTGAAAAATAAGTCAACACACAAAATTAAACCCTCTTTTTATCAATTGTAGCAAAGTATGTAAATAGGGATCGTTCTAGACCGGAGATTAGGAGGGATTGCTAAACACTTGAAAACTGACTTAGAAATGTAAAAACAAAGTTTAAAGCACTAGATTAGACTTAAAAAATGCAAAACTAAACTCTAAAACACTAAAACGAACCAAAAGAATCAAAACAGCAACCAAACACTCAAAACTGCCTAAAAACCACTTTCTGGGCAGTTTTGAACACAAAGCATCAAATTGGACGAATTTGGGTTTTAACTTGTACCAAAACACTTAAAAACATAAAACAACACACTTTCCAATTAATCTAGGAATTCAAAATAATTGGGGATTTGATTTGGACGAAAATAAACTTAAATGGCAGATTGTAAGAGAAACAGATTGTAATACAAAGTTATGAAGAATCAATGGATGATGGAATGGCTAAGGGGTTCTTCTCCACACATGTAATATATGCAACGTAAATCAATTTCCAGTTATCAATTCAATAAGTTATGAACCTCAACACTCCAAGTTAATTAGGTTCGCTTAAATTAACCTTCAGATTTCCCTAGGATCATTGAATTGGATGAATATGCATCGCAAACAAATTATTCCTAACAAGTTCTTTATATGAACAGCATGATAAAGACACAAGTTATAATCATTACGTTCTATGGAAATCATAAGCATCGACAAGACATTCGTAACTATGAAAAACATGATACTCTTGCCAGGAATCTACTTAACACGATCGTGACTAGCGACCTTCACTACTTACGAATATAAATTCATAACGATTAGGTGAAACAAATTTATATCCTAGCATCAAATTCAAGCATGCAAATTAAGCGTGCACTCTCAATCAACATACAAGAATAAGTTCTAAATCAAATGGTTAAGCAAATTGTATTCACGACTTATGTAACAATAACTGGAAGTAATCAACTCATTTCGCATATATAATCATGGTTTTGAATACACCCTTAGCCAAAAACAAAATTAGCCAATCATACTTAAAGCAAAACAAAGATTACATGAATTAGACATTAAAATCCAAAGAAAGAAAACACCTAGAATGCTCCAACTTGGCAGCAAGTGCATCCAAGATTCCTCCTTTCCCTTGCTTGCGGTAGATTGGGTTATGGACAGGTTTTGGGTAGTTTTATGGTGTAGAATGGATGGGGAATGATATGGAAAGGTTTAGGGTGAGTGTGGATGAGTGTTTGATGGTTGGAAGGTGGTAGAGAACTCGGCAAAGATGGTGGAATAAGGTGGAGTGGCTGTTATGTTTTCTGGGCACTAGAATGGTGTTTTTGGGGTGTTTTGCTGCCTAGGGTGAGTATGGACGAATTTTCTGCATGAATGATGAATATGGGAGGTTCAACCCTTTGCCAAGGGTTGTAAACATGTATATATAGGCCCCAAAAACCCTAGAGAATCAGATTAGGCAGTGGGGAAATGCACAGCAAGGAGGGTGAATTTGTGGTGTGCAATGGTCCAAGGATGAAAATGGAGCAATGATGCAAAGTATGGAGGGTAAAATGGAGTGGTATTTCAGCTAGGGAGCATGAATGATTGTGTTCATTGCATGGAAATGAAAAGGGGAGGTGAAATGTTTCAGAAATTAGTTAAAGGTGCAGCAACATGTGTTGCACAAGACATTGGATCCCAAATGTGGATGATGGAGCATCAATTGGTGCATGGAATGGTTGTGAAAGTTGTGTGAAATCAGATGGGTGAAGGGAACAAGAGGTATGCAGCAATTGAGTGTGATAATTGAGTGTATTGGGGCATGAAATCAGAAATATTTTAGGGGACAAGGATGATTAAGCATGCATGGGAATCCAAAGGGAATGCAATGTGGATTGCACGGCAAGGATGCTCTTGTTCTTTTGTGGCTGAATTCATGATCCTTTGTACACTAATTCTTCACATTCTTAACCTCTTTAAGTCTTCAATTTCGTCCAAACCTTAGTTCCAAATATGTGACATGCATTCCAAGCTCCATTTTGCTCCAAAATGCTTCAAAATGCATCTTCTTGCCTAATTTGTCCTTAAAATCTGAAAACACATGAAAATGACTTTAAACATTAAAATAACTAAGGAAACACGACATAAATGCACAAGAACAAGCCAACTAAGTCGCATAAATATGCTCCTATCAACGACCCGTCGACATATTAGTGAGTGGGCTTTTGTTTTCAATATATATTTATATACTTGATATATTTCCCAGAAATGCATTTTTAAGGAAAGTATGCTTTGAAATAATATGTCAAATGCTTCTATATTTTGAATATGCATATATATATAATAAATGTGGTGCTGTGGAGGCACAGGTGAGTTCAGGTAAGTTATGTTTGGTTGTGTGAATCATCGATGATGTGATATGTGATATGTGATTAAGTAATGTTGAGCTCATAAAGCTGCACCTAGGGTGATTGTGAATTAGCCAGAGATATGAAGTACAGACCTGTTTATTTACGTCACCTCCCGCACTATATGCTCGTATTGGATCAAACTTAAGTGCACAGTCTTGTTGTACAGACCTTATTATGGTTCTGACTTGTAGGTGACTAGCGATTTATCGCCCGGCTATTATGAGAGAATAGAATTGAGCATAATTATATTTCACCCAATCTTGTCGTACAGACCCTTCTTAGGGGTTTCGACTTATGTGCAGTATATTGCCGTATAGGTCATTGTAGTGACTCTGGCTAGAGTGACTTTGAGCTATGAATTCAGTCATACAGACTACCACAGGGGTTCCGGCTAACATATCACATTTCTATGAAATTATTCTTACCTGAATTATTTACTCTGTTATATCTTGGCATGGTATATATACCTATGAATATGATTATGTGAAGCATGAACTAAATTGATATGATTTCAAATATATATATATATATATATATATATATATATATATATATGTATGTATGTATGTATGTATGTATATGCTTATATCTTGATTATAGGAAAAATTATACATGTTTTACCGCGAGGGGTTAGTATATTGATAAATGAAATGAATTAGTAAAACATTTGTTTTTGCCCATTTACGTTTTCTGTTTTGCGCCCCTCCAGGTTTTAAGTAAGTTTGCTGTCGGTAACTCGGGATCGTCGGCAGTTCTGACCTATTTGAATAATAGTAGGACATTCCTAGTACTGTGTAACTAGTACTTGTCCTACTGGACTGCACCTAGACTTTATGCTCTGATTAGAAGTGTTCATTGTTGTAACTAACTCCTATCACTTTCGTTTAGTAGTGCACTCTAGTAAGCTGGTTTTTAATTATTCGTATATTTGCTATCTTTATCACTTCCGTATTGTGCACATGGCTACGTCACTCCCACGTGATGGCCAACATGCCTTGACCTCGGTCGGGGTGTGTCAGTTTGGTATCAGAGCTTAGGTTTAGCAATCCTGTATAATTCTTGAATGTTCTAATCCTTGTGATGTCTTATGTCAGAACTATGCCGCCTCGTAGAGAGCCCCGTCAACCAGCTGAATCTAGTTTCCCTAATATTGCTTAATTAGGGGAAGTTATAGTTTCTGTCATTCAGACAACATTCCGTACTCTCCAGATGACACCTCTTGAGACAGTTCATAATCTGAAGTTGACTCACTTCATGGGTAATTAAGGTCATGAGGGGGACAGCCCCAGCAGGGAGAGATTGCTGCTAGTAGTGCAGGATCTTCGAGGCAGTCGGGTCAGCAGATGCAGGGACATGGTATTCATGCCAACAGAAGTCGCGGTGGACGACAGCAGAGTCAGGGGCGTATCCACAACATGTCACTACAAGATGCCCAGAATAATCCAGATTTAATCATGAGTACGTTAAATATTCTTGGTCATTTTGTTAAAGTGTTGATTGATTGTGATGATACACATTCTGTTATTTCTCATACATTTGCTTAAGTGACACAACCCCATCCTACACCTCTAGGATATAATTTAGAATTTTCTAAGCCTAGAGGGGATAACTGTTTTGTGGATTGGGTATATCCAGGATGTCCAGTGATAGTAGAGGGTATTATTATGCCGGCTAATCTTATGTCGTTGGATATTATGGATTTTGATGTGATTTTGGGCATTGATTGGTTGCACTATAATCGTGCCAAGATAGATTGTTATGGGAAGACAGTCACATTTCATTGTCCTAGATTACCTAAAGTTACATTTGTAGGAGAGCCTAGTGGAGTGAGGCATGGTATTATTTCAGCCATGAAAGCAATGAGATTGTTGTCGAAAGGTTGTCAGGGATATTTGGCTCATGTGGTGTTGAATGTTGATACTCCTAGTAGTGTGGAGGATGTTTGTGTGGTTATATAATTTCCGGATGTATTCCCTAAGGATCTGCCTGGATTGCCACCAGATAGAGAGTTGGAGTTTGTTATTGATCTGCTTCTAGGTACCAATCCTATATCCCTGACTCCTTACAGAATGGCTCATGCTGAATTAAGAGAATTGAAAGTGCAGTTGCAAGAGTTAGTGGATAAAGGTTTTATTCAGCCGAGTACTTCACTTTGGGGAGCTCCAATTTTATTTGTGAGGAAGAAAGATGGAACTTTAAGGCTGTGCATTGATTATAGGCAATTGAATCGGGTAACTATTAAAAACCATTATCCATTGCCTCGTATAGATGATTTGTTTGATCAACTCAGAGGTGTCTGTGTATTTTCTAAGATTGACTTGAGTTCAGGATTCTACCAGTTGAAGATTAAAAATGAAGATGTCCCTAAAACCGCATTCAGGACTCGATATGGTCATTATGAGTTTCTTGTGATGCCATTCGGGTTAACTAATGCACCAGCAGCTTTTATGGATTTGATGAATCGAGTGTTCCAACCATATTTGGATAGGTTTTTTTTATTGTCTTCATTGACAATATCCTGGTATACTCTAAGTCTAAGGCTGAGCATGCTAAACATCTGAATTTGGTGTTGAGCAGTTTGAGGGAACACCAATTATCTGCTAAGTTTAGCAAATGTGAATTTTGGTTGAATCAAGTATCATTTCTGGGACATGTCGTTTCTGCTTAAGGCATTCAAGTGGATTCCCAGAAGGTAGCAACTGTGGAGAATTGGGAGCAACCTCGAACCGTCACCGAGGTACGGAGTTTTCTTGGCTTAGTAAGCTATTCTAGACGGTCGTTAAGGATTTTTCAGTGATTGCTCTGCCACTGACGAGGTTGACTCGAAAGGATATTAAGTTTGAGTGGGATAATAAATGTGAACAAAGTTTCCAACAGTTGAAGTACTATCTCACTCATGCACATGTTCTAGCACTTCCAGATGATAGTGGTAATTATGAGGTTTATAGTGATGCTTCTCTGAATGGTTTGGGTTGTGTATTGATGCAACATGGCAGGGTAATCGCTTATGCTTCGAGGCAGTTGAAACCTCATGAGAAGAATTACCCTACACATGATTTGGAGTTAGCGGCTATCATCTTTGCTTTGAAGATTTGGAGACATTATCTTTATGGTGAGAAATGTAAGATCTTCACAGATCATAAGAGTCTCCAGTATCTGTTTACTTAGAGAGATCTTAATCTTCGTCAGAGGAGGTGGATTGAGTTACTTAGTGACTATGATTGCACGATTAAGTACCATCCTGGTCGTGTAAATGCAGTGGTTGATGCACTTAGTAGGACAACTCCAGCTAGACTTAATGCCATATATGATTGTCATGTTCATCTTTTAGCAAGTTTGAGGTCCACGGGTGTGGAGCTAGAAGTGGAAGATCGAGGAGAAGCCTTGCTTGCTAACTTCTAGGTTAGGCCAGTTTTAGTTGATCATGTGATTGAGGCTCAGATGATTGATGAGGAGACCCAGGAAATAATTCAAGCAATGAACCAAGGTAAAAAAAAAGATTTTGAGATTCGAGAAATTGATGGCATGCTTATGCAAGAAAGCAGGATGTATGTGCCGAATAATGCAGAATTAAAGAAAGAAATTTTGGATAAAGCACATATTTCGGCATATGAGATGCATCCAGGAAGCACTAAGATGTATCATACCATTAGACCATTTTATTATTGGCCTGGTATGAAAAGAGAAATTGCCGAATATGTGAGTAGGTGTGCCATTTGCCAACAGGTTAAAGCTGAAAGAAAGAAGTCGTTTGGATTGATGCAGCCACTTCCCGTTCCACAGTGGAAATGAGAAAATATTACTATGGATTTTGTGTACAAGCTCCCTCGTACCCCGAATGGTTATGATGGCATTTAGGTGATAGTTGATCGGCTTACGAAGACAACGTATTTTATTCCAATGAGGGAGAAGTATTCGTTAAGCCGATTAGCTAAGTTATTTATATCATAGATTGTGAAGTATCATGGTCTGCCAGTTAATATTATTTCGGATCAAGATCCCAGATTTGCTTCCAAGTTCTGGATAGCATTCCAGAAAGCTCTTGGTACGAGATTGCTTTATCATACGACATATCATCCTTAGACAGATGGACAATCTGAGAGGACTATTCAGACATTAGAGGATATGTTGAGATCTTCAGTGCTGCAGTTTGGAGATAGTTGGCATGATTGTTTGGATTTGATGGAGTTTGCCTACAACAACAGTTATCATTCGAGCATTGGTATGACACCATTTGAGGCACTTTATAGGAAATCTTGTCGTACGCCTCTATGTTGGTCAGAGGTTGGCAAAAGAGTTTTAGTGGGCCCTGAGATCGTGGATGTGACTACACAAAATGTTCAGGTAATTAAGCCTAACATGAAAGCGGCCTAAGATCGACAAAAGAGCTTAGCAAACAAGCATGCCACTGATCGGAAGTATAATGTAGGTGATTGGATATTTCTGAAGCTATCACCTTGGAAAAGTGTTGTACGATTTGGAAAGAAAGGAAAGTTGAGTCCTAGGTACATTGGACCATATTTGATCACCGAGCGAGTTGGTGAAGTTGCTTATAGGCTTGAGTTGCCTCCAAAGTTGTCCAAGGTACACGATGTGTTTCATGTTTCGATGCTTCGACATTATGTTTCAGATCCTGCACATGTGATTCCTCCTCAACCTTTAGAAATCAATTCAGACTTGACTTATGAAGAGGAACCAGTGACTCTATTAGATTGGAAGGATAAAGAACTAAGGAACAAGACAGTTCATCTGGTTAAAGTGTTATGGATAAATCATTCAGTGGAATAAGCTACTTGGGAGACAGAGGATCGGATGAGAGAGATGTATCCATGATTGTTTTATGATTATTAGTGGATGTATTTGTTATGTATAATTTCGAGGACGAAATTTTATAAGGTGGGGAGATTGTCACAACCCGTCCCACATTTATATTTATCGACAACATGAATTGACGAGAATACCCTTGGACGTTAATTTGTATTCTGTAATTTAAGTTGGTTTATGACCCATTTATTATTTTCCCTAAGTTTTTGGACCCAATTGGAAGTAAGGGAATTATTGATTTTTGATTGGCGGCTTTGGACCACACACATACCTTCTCTCTCTTTGTTTTCACTCTCTCTCTTCCCTTTTTGTACGGACAAGCTTCAACTCACCTCAAACCTTGCAGATCGAGGGTGTAATTGTCACCATTGTGTTCCTTGTGATGCTACGAATCGTTTGACACCAGTTTCAGGTAAGGAATCCTTCGAAAACTCGTGAACCCGTAACCAAAAATTTCATGCACTGTTCACACTCAGGTAAAATCTTGTGTTTTAGTGAAATCTAAGCTTATAGGAATCTTAATGAGGTCCTCAAAAGTCTCGGGGTAGCTCGTTCGAGGAATTTGGACGTCGGGATCACGAGAAACGTCAAGTTGCAGTTTTGGTCAGAATTTCGAAGCTTCACCGACGTGATTTCGTGAGATTTGAAGCTTCAAATAGGTATAACGCCATTCTTTTCACTCTAAGCTTTCATTTGGTTCAAATTTCATGAAAAATGGTTGAGAAATGAGTGAGAATAATGAGTTTAAAGTTTTACCCAGTTTTCCTGCGGTCGGCAACTCGCTGGGGACGAAGATGGAATATTCCGTCAGTTTGGATGGAATTTTCTCACGGTGTCAGTTAGATTAGACGGAATCTGTTAGGTTTAACGGAATATTCCCTAACGGTGGTTAGGGAATCCGTCAGGTTTGGGCCGCGTGTGGGGGCGCGTTTTGCCGTGTCCCTGCCGGCACGTGGCGGCGCGTGGGAGGTCCAAAAATATTTCTAAAAATATGGGGATGATCCTGAGGTTGTGTAGATTACTGTGGTATATTCATATACCCATTTTGAGTAATGTATGAGAAGTTATTAGCTAGTTTTGCCTCTATGCTTTAAAATAACGTTTTTATAGTTAATTCGCATATAGGTGAGACTTATCCCGAAGACGAGCGTATCCATGGGCAACTTGAGGGTTACGACCCGTCGATATATTAGTGAGTGGGCTTTTGTTTTCAGTATATATTTATATACTTGATATATTTCCCAAAAATACATTTTTAAGGAAAGTATGCTTTGAAATAATATGCCAAATGCTTCTATATTTTGAATATGCATTGCATGGTTGCATATATTATAATAAATGTGGTGTTGTGGAGGCACATGTGAGTTCAGGTAAGTTATGTTTGGTTGTGTGAGTCATCGATGATGTGATATGTGATATGTGATTAAGTAATGTTGAGCTCATAAAGCTGCATCTAGAGTGATTGTGAATTAGCCAGAGATATGAAGTACAAGCCTATTTATTTACGTCACCTCCCGCACTATATGCTCATATTGGATCCAACTTAAGTGCACAGTCTTGTTGTACAGACCTTCTTATGGTTCCGACTCGTTATTGACTAGCGATTTATCGCCCGGCTATTATGAGAGAATATAATTGAGCATAATTATATTTCACCCAATTTTGTCGTACAAACCTTTCTTAGGGGTTTCGACTTATGTGCAGTATATTGCCATATAGATCATTGTAGTGACTCCGGCTAGAGTGACTTTGAGCTATGAATTCAGTCGTACAGACTACCACAGGGGTTCCAGCTAACATATCACATTTTTATGAAATTATTCTTACATGAATTGTTTACTGTATTATATCTTGGCATGGTATATATACCTATGAATATGATTATGTGAAGTATGAATTGAATTGAATTGATATGATTTCAGATATATATATATATATATATATATATATATATATATATATGTATATGCTTATATCTTGATTATGGGAAAAATCATACATGTTTTACAGCGAAGGGTTAGTATATTGATAAATGAAATGAATTTGTAAAATATTTGTTTTTGCCCACTCAAGTTTTCTGTTTTGCGCCCCTCCAGGTTTTAAGTAAGCTTGCTGTTAATGGCTCGGGATTGTCGGCAGTTCTGACCTATTTGAATAATAGTAGGACATTCCTAGTACTGTGTAACTAGTACTTGTCCTACTGGACTGCATCTAGACTTTATGCTCTGATGAGGAGTGTTCAATGTTGTAACTAATTTCTATCACTTTCGTTTAGTAGTGCACTCTAGTAAGCTGATTTATAATTATTTGTATATTTGCTATCTTTATCACTTCTACACTGTGCACATGGCTATGTCACTCTCACGTGACAGCCAGCATGCCTTGACCTCGGTTGGGGTGTGTTAAAAAAAGTTGACGATGAGGCTTCTCTTAATAACACTTTTGATACACAATACTTACTTAAGGAGGACAAAATAGGAAAAAAAAGGGAAAAAAAGTTGATAAGGAGGCTTCTCTTAATAATGGTATAGAAAAAATATATACACTTATTAAGAGAAATTGTTCACACACACAAAGTATGTGCTCTCTGCTAGTATATATATAATAATAACCCATTACAGATTCCAACACACACACACACATGTATATATCTAAAACAAATAATTAAATAAATAAAAAATTAAAAAAATTAATTTAATTAATTCGGTTCGGTTCGATTTCCAAACCTCAAAAACTGAAACCGAACCATTCAGATTTCGGTTCGGTTAGGTTTGACAGTTTGGTTCGATTTTTTTTTGGCCTCGATCCGGTTCGGTTGTCGGTTTTTTTCGGTTTTTAGTTTTTTGAACCCACCCCTAGAATGTACAAACAAGGGGTTAATTGGCTGATTTCAAATAGTTTATAGGGTTAATTTACCAAAAAAAATAGTTCATGCGGTCAATTTCGACTGAGATAATAGTTTAAGGGGTTAAACGGCAGTTTACCCTTTTTCATGAGTGAAGAGTTAAGATTTAACTAATTAATATTTAGTTAAATTTCAATCGCTTACATGTCACAACCTAATCTTAATTTGTCTCAACTTTGAACCTCGTAATAATTAAACCTTTCCAATCATCTTCTTTGCTCACGTGGGTTACATTTTCTTTGAAAATTCTATTACGCTGTAGTGTATTACAACAACGGGTGATACGAAGTAAAGCTTTTACCTAAATATTTTTATAAATTTCATAGGGAGCTTTCAAGATAACTTTTTAGTCATTTAATTTAAAAAATAGAAAACTTCATTTTAATCCTTGGCAAAGATGACCTTTTGATTAAAACCATGAGTAAGATCAAAATCTAATTTTAGTCCTTGATACATTAATAACCTCATTTATTAATTATATTTTGATTTTTTAATTATTTATCTTTTTCTTTCTAATTTTTAATGTATTAATTTTATTTCATTATAATTCTTATTTTCATTTCATTCATTGTAATATATTTTGTTGTGAACATTTAGATAAACTAATTTTTGTTATACAATATATTTTGATGTACTTTATCTTCTTCATTTAGGTATATTAAATTCATTATAATACATTTCGGTGCATACGTTTGGGTACACACATTTCGGTACATATATTTCGATACAAATATTTAGGTGCATTAATTCAATATAATACATTTTCGGTACTAACATTTCGGTACACACATTTAGGTACATTAATTTAATATTAATACATTTCGGTGCATATATTTAGGTACATACATTTCGGTACTAGCATTTAGGTATATTAATTGAGTCTTTCAAATTTGAAGAATGTTAAATAAAATTAATAAATTAAAAAACTCTTTTTTGGTCAAAAAATAAATTAAAATTTGTGTATTAATAAATTTAAATATTTAATGGGTGACATTAACATTAATTATTTTGAATTAAGGACACATTGGGGACTAAAATCAATATTTAATCTAACACCAGGTTTTTTTAAAATTTTAATCTTCTTGAAGGATTAAAGTTCAAAACCCCCTTTAAAATTTGATGTGAAAGTTTGGAGATGCTCTAAGTCCTAAAATGCAATTATTCTTTTAAGGACTAATCGGATAAATGGTCCCCGTGGTCATAAGGTATTCGGATGATAGCCCCTGTGGTAAAAAAATTCGAATTTAAACCCTTGTGGTCACAGTCTGTTATGATTTAAACCCCTATGGTCTAAGTCTGTTAGGATTTATGCATTTCTGTCATTCCTTTATTAGGTTTAGGTTGGCCAAATCTGATAAATGGTCCCCGTGGTCATAAGGAATTCGGAAGATAGCCCCTGTGGTAGAAAAAATTCGGATTTAAACTCCTATGGTCTAAGTCTATTAGGATTTATGCCTGAAATTAGAGGTTCTGTCATTCTTTCGTTAAGCTTACAGGTGGAGCAAAGTTTCTCTGAGTATCTATCAATAAAAAATATCTTACAATAAAAAGAGGGGGGAGAGAAGATTTTAGTTTATGGTAAAAAATTTCATTCATCTCACAAGAAGAAAAAGACGAAAATAGAGGATCTGTTGAATTTCAAATAGTTAGTTTCACCAATAGGATACAAAGACTTACTTCACATTTACAATTACACAAAAAAAACTATTTATCTCATAGAGGTTTACGTAAAATTCTGGGAAAACACCAACGATTACTGTCTTATTTGTCAAAGAAAAATAGAATATGTTATAAAGAATTAATTAATCAGTTGGATATTCGGGAGTCAAAAATTCGTTAATTTTATAAAGGCATTTTGAATTATTTGATTTATTAGATCTTGAATTTTAATGAATTATGTGATTTATTAGATCCACCTCGTTCTGTTGCGTCTCCTCAGAGAAACTCTGCTCCACATGTAAGCTTAGCGGGAAAATGACAGAACCTCTAGTTTCGGGCATAAATCCTAACAAACTTAGATCACAGGGGTTTAAATCCGATTTTTTTTTTACCACATGGACTATCTTCCGAATACCTTATGACCACGGGGACCATTTATCCGATTTTGCCAACCTAAACCTAATGGAGGAATGACAGAATGACATAAATCCTAACAGACTTAGACCACATGGGTTTAAATCCTAACAAACTGTGACCACAGGGGTTTAAATCTGAATTTGTTTACCATAGAGGCTATCATCCGAATACCTTATGACCACGGGAACCATTTATCTGATTAGACCTTCTTTTAATATGATAGTATTATCCTTCACTTGTGAGTAAGTACGAGATTTTAAATTTAACTCTCATATATGACAGACCTATCGTGCACGTACCGAAATAATTGGGTTCAGACTATAAAGTAAAATTGGATTTAAGGATTGTGGGCTTAAATACAATTTGGGTCCTTCAAATGCTCACACCAGAATCCAACTACCGAAACAAGCCCATCGGTAAGTCGTTCGGATCCTCACCCCTCACTACCGTCACGTGCGATGCGTCCGCCTTTCTCTCTCTATCTCTCTCTTTAGCAAAAATATAAAATCACATCTCAACACCCGTATTGAGGTTTTTACATCTCTCACTCTCTCTATCACTCTGAGAGAAAAGACGAGAGCCAAACCCGCAAAACCCTAGAAACCGCGAACCGCCATTGAAGCTCCTCAAAAGCTTCTTCGAGTGGAAACACAAGCAGGAAAGCTCTCTGTCACAAGCCTTGTGCAGGGTTTGGCATTCGATTCGGTTTCTGGTTCCGCAGTATGTGGAACAACGGCCAGATTGCGCCGCCTGGCACCGGCGGTTCGTCTATTCCGCCACCGCCGGCGGCTCAGCCATCTTACACGGTGTTGCCTTCTCCAGCTGATGCCGAGGCTAAGCTTGAAGAGAAGGCCCGGAAATGGCAGCAGCTTAATTCCAAGCGGTATAGCGATAAGCGCAAGTTCGGCTTCGTCGAGTCGCAGAAGGAGGACATGCCTCCTGAACATGTCAGGAAGATCATTAGGTTAGTTTTTATCTGCTCCACTGTGATGTATATATCTTTGTATGGTTTTTCGTTTTAATTTTGGCGTCGAAGATCTGTAGGTTAGGTTTCGGATAATGGATTTGTTTTGGGGTTTTTTGTGTTTATTTTTTCAATGAACTGATTTGAAAATTTATACGTAGAAGGGTGAAGAATAGATTTGCTTAAGACCTAGTGTATCGTAGTTGAAAGTATGGAACCAGGTTAAGTATGAGGTTGTTGAAGAGGTTAGGTTGCTTTAGGCGTTTGATATTTATGGTTATTGTTGAATTCTGATGTGTTTTGTATGAGAAAATCTTCGGAGCGTTTGTCAATTTATTTCGAGATAGAGAAGCTTCAGTTTCTCATTGGAGATATCTTTTAATTTCTGTTATACATATTCGGTTTGATAAATGTTTGCTGCATTAGAAAGTTTTTTTAATTCACCAGTATGATTTTGTTTTTGTTATCACTACTGGTGTCCTTTGTCCCCTTTCATGGTTTCACGTAATGAATGTGCTTGTACTTTACTGCATTAGGTAGATCTTGACCTGAATAGGATTTAATTTGGTGTCTTTTGACAGGGACCACGGAGATATGTCCTCAAAGAAATTTCGTCATGATAAACGAGTGTATCTCGGAGCACTTAAGTTTGTCCCCCATGCCGTTTACAAGCTCCTTGAGAACATGCCAATGCCATGGGAGCAGGTACTTGTTCTATGTCTCTCATATCCTTGCAAACTTTTCATTTTTGATGTCCAGATTTATCCATTGTGTGATTTTTACCGATGTGGCACTGATTTTATCAATTACTTCTGTAACAGGTCCGGGATGTGAAGGTTTTGTACCATATAACTGGGGCAATTACATTTGTAAATGAAATACCTTGGGTTGTTGAACCCATCTATTTGGCTCAGGTGCTTATCTCTCTTATATCATTTATATGCTGCTTAAGTTTATATATTATGCTATCCAATTCTTTAAGTTTTTAGCCTTTTCTTCCTCCTTTGGATGATATTTAGTGGATTTGGTGTACTTTATTTTTACAGTGGGGTTCAATGTGGATTATGATGAGAAGGGAGAAGAGGGATCGTCGGCATTTCAAAAGAATGCGGTTTCCACCATTTGATGATGAGGAACCTCCGTTAGACTATGCTGATAATCTGTTAGACGTTGATCCCCTAGAGCCAATTCAATTGGAGTTGGATGAAGAAGAAGATTCTGCTGTGTATACATGGTTTTATGACCATAAACCTCTTGTTAAGACAAAGCTCATAAACGGCCCAAGTTATAGGAAGTGGCATCTGTCGCTTCCCATCATGGCAACTCTTCATCGACTAGCTGGACAACTGCTTTCTGATCTTATTGACCGCAATTATTTCTACCTTTTCGACATGGAGTCTTTTTTTACAGCCAAAGCACTCAATATGTGCATTCCAGGTATCCGTATTTTTCTCTCTATTGGCTTGCCACTTGTTGTAAGAAAAATTACTCTTATTTCATTGTTTTTGTTTTTCATTGTTTGTTAGTGGTGTCTTTCTGGTGTCAGCCTTTTATGCATTAGACTGTGGCTTGATACAGTCCTCTAATAAGTCTAATATGTCTGGCAATTTTGATAGTTGTCAGTTCCAAAGGGTCTGCTTGCAGAATCGTGTTATTTCCAGTTTCTTATTGGCATTAGATCTTCACACATTGCATGATTTAAGATGTTGAATATGCAGTCTAGGGAAATTATGTTATCAATTTATTACTCTATTTGAGCATTGTGTTGGGCACATACATTGTTTTGACAAGATCATTATTCTATGCTTTAATACTTCACTTCAAACATTTGGGTGCAGTGGTGGTCCCTTCTAATTTTTTACTTGCCATGTTGGACACTGGGGTGATCCCCACTTAGTGGGAAAAGGCTTTGTTGTTGTTGTTGTTGTTGTTGGATACTGGGGTGAGGCCAGGGTTATGTTTACAGTTTTAAATATTGCTCAGCTGGTAACTGTTTTCCTCAGTCAAAATATTACTTCCAAAGCCTATAGTAACTAAAAAGGCCCATTAACCTGCTAAGTTGTATCTATGTGTGTTGTTCAGTTGGTGTATTTAGCTTTGAACTTATATGCGCCTCTTTTGTTTTGCTATACCATTTGCAGGTGGACCTAAATTTGAACCATTGTATCGGGATATGGAGAAAGGGGATGAGGATTGGAATGAGTTTAATGACATCAACAAACTCATTATTCGGTCACCTCTCAGAACGGAGTACAGGATTGCATTCCCTCATCTCTACAACAATAGACCCAGGAAGGTCAAGCTTTGTGTGTATCACACACCCATGGTGATGTACATAAAAACCGAGGATCCTGATCTACCTGCGTTTTATTATGATCCGTTGATACACCCAATACCCAGCAGTAATAAGGATAGGCGTGAGAAGAAAACTTCTGATGAGGAGGAAGATGATATCTTTACATTGCCAGATGTGGTGGAACCATTTCTCAACGATACTCAGCTTTATACTGACACCACAGCTGCCGGAATCTCTCTTTTGTTTGCCCCACGCCCTTTTAACATGAGATCTGGTCGGACCCGTCGAGCAGAAGATATACCCCTTGTGTCTGAGTGGTACAAGGAACATTGTCCTCCTTCATATCCAGTTAAAGTTCGGGTCAGCTATCAGAAATTGCTGAAGTGTTTTGTATTGAACGAGCTGCATCATAGACCACCCAAAGCTCAAAAGAAGAAACATTTGTTTCGATCTCTTCAAGCTACCAAGTTCTTCCAAACTACAGAACTTGATTGGGCTGAAGCGGGTCTTCAAGTCTGTAAGCAGGGTTATAACATGCTTAATCTGTTGATCCACAGGAAAAATTTGAATTACCTTCACCTTGATTATAATTTCAATCTGAAGCCTGTGAAGACTTTGACAACAAAAGAGCGTAAGAAATCTCGGTTTGGTAATGCTTTTCATCTGTGCCGTGAAATCTTGCGGTTGACAAAGCTTGTAGTTGATGCCAATATCCAGTTCCGTTTGGGTAATGTTGATGCCTTTCAATTGGCTGATGGCCTACAATACACGTTTTCTCATGTTGGTCAGTTGACTGGAATGTACCGTTACAAGTATAGGTTGATGAGGCAGATTAGAATGTGCAAAGATTTGAAGCACTTGATTTACTACCGGTTCAATACTGGGCCTGTGGGAAAAGGACCAGGATGTGGGTTCTGGGCACCAATGTGGAGGGTGTGGTTGTTCTTCCTTCGTGGCATAGTACCTCTTCTGGAACGGTGGCTGGGAAATTTACTTGCACGACAGTTTGAAGGGCGCCATTCAAAAGGAGTGGCAAAGACTGTTACTAAGCAGCGTGTTGAAAGCCATTTCGACTTGGAGCTTCGAGCTGCTGTGATGCATGATGTTCTTGATGCCATGCCAGAGGGTATCAAGCAAAATAAAGCCAGAACTATCTTGCAACATCTCAGTGAGGCATGGCGCTGCTGGAAAGCTAACATCCCTTGGAAGGTTCCTGGTTTGCCTGTTCCTATTGAAAATATGATTCTTCGTTATGTGAAATCGAAGGCAGACTGGTGGACAAATGTTGCTCACTACAATCGTGAACGTATAAGAAGAGGTGCTACTGTAGATAAGACAGTTTGTCGGAAGAATCTAGGAAGATTAACTCGTCTCTGGCTAAAGGCAGAGCAGGAGCGTCAGCACAATTATTTGAAAGATGGTCCATATGTTACACCAGAAGAGGCAGTTGCAATTTACACCACAACCGTGCACTGGTTGGAATCAAGAAAGTTTACACCCATTCCGTTCCCTCCATTGTCATACAAACATGACACCAAGCTTCTGATCCTTGCTCTGGAGAGGTTAAAGGAGTCTTATAGTGTGGCTGTAAGATTGAACCAGCTTCAAAGAGAAGAGTTGGGTCTCATTGAACAAGCCTATGACAATCCTCACGAGGCATTGTCACGAATTAAGCGCCACTTGCTCACTCAGCGTGCATTCAAAGAAGTTGGTATAGAGTTCATGGATTTGTATAGCTATCTGATTCCAGTTTATGAGATAGAACCTCTTGAGAAGATTACGGATGCATATCTTGATCAATATTTATGGTATGAGGGTGACAAACGTCATCTCTTTCCAAACTGGATCAAGCCTGCAGATTCAGAGCCACCTCCACTCTTGGTTTATAAATGGTGTCAGGGAATAAACAATTTACAGAGCATATGGGACACGAGTGAGGGGCAGTGTGTGGTGATGCTTCAAACGAAGTTTGAGAAGTTTTTTGAAAAGATTGACTTGACAATGCTAAATAGGCTCCTGCGTCTTGTTCTTGACCATAATATTGCTGATTATGTCACTGCAAAGAACAATGTGGTATTGTCTTACAAAGATATGAGTCATACAAATTCGTATGGTCTCATACGTGGTCTTCAGTTTGCATCTTTTGTAGTGCAATATTATGGGCTTGTGTTGGATCTGTTACTTCTTGGGTTGACTCGGGCCAGTGAAATTGCCGGTCCACCCCAGATGCCAAATGAATTCATCACCTATTGGGACACAAAGGTTGAGACACGGCATCCTATCAGGCTGTATTCTAGATACATAGACAGGGTGCATATCTTGTTCCGCTTCACCCATGAGGAGGCTCGTGATCTTATTCAGCGATATCTTACTGAGCATCCGGACCCCAATAATGAAAATATGGTTGGATACAATAATAAGAAATGCTGGCCAAGAGATGCCAGAATGAGGCTCATGAAACATGATGTCAATCTTGGGAGGAGTGTTTTCTGGGATATGAAGAACCGTCTCCCTCGAAGCATCACAACTTTGGAGTGGGAGAACAGCTTTGTTTCTGTTTACAGCAAGGATAATCCAAATTTGCTTTTCAGCATGTGTGGATTTGAAGTTCGGATACTTCCCAAGATAAGAATGAGTCAAGAAGCATTCAGCAACACTAGGGATGGGGTTTGGAATTTGCAGAATGAGCAGACAAAGGAGAGGACTGCAGTTGCTTTCTTACGTGTTGATGATGAACACATGAAGGTGTTTGAGAATCGTGTGAGGCAGATTCTTATGTCCTCAGGGTCTACAACATTTACAAAAATTGTCAACAAGTGGAATACAGCGCTTATTGGTCTAATGACTTACTTCCGTGAAGCAACTGTTCATACACAAGAACTGTTGGATTTGCTTGTCAAATGTGAAAATAAGATTCAGACCCGTATTAAGATTGGGTTGAATTCAAAGATGCCTAGCAGGTTTCCACCTGTCATCTTTTACACACCAAAGGAAATTGGAGGGCTTGGCATGTTATCTATGGGGCACATATTGATTCCACAAAGTGACCTCCGCTTCAGTCAGCAGACTGATGTTGGTGTGAGTCATTTTAGGAGTGGAATGAGTCATGAAGGGGACCAGCTGATTCCAAATCTTTACCGTTACATACAACCATGGGAGAGTGAATTTATAGATTCACAACGTGTTTGGGCAGAATATGCACTGAAAAGGCAGGAAGCTCAGGCGCAAAATAGGCGTCTGACTCTTGAAGATTTGGAAGTGAGCATTCTGTTATTGCCTAGTGTTTGTTCCCCTGTTATATCCTTTTTTTTTGTGAAAATTAAAATTCTTTTCCTTTGCTTTTATCTAGGGCTGTACATTATTTCTAAACACTTATTCATTTGGTTGACAGGATTCATGGGATAGGGGAATACCACGCATAAATACTTTGTTCCAAAAGGACCGGCATACTTTAGCATATGACAAAGGTTGGAGAGTTCGGACAGATTTTAAGCAGTACCAAGTGTTGAAACAAAATCCTTTCTGGTGGACACACCAGAGGCATGATGGGAAATTGTGGAACTTAAACAACTACCGAACTGATGTGATTCAAGCCCTTGGAGGTGTTGAAGGAATCCTTGAGCATACGTTATTCAAAGGAACATAGTAAGTTTGCTACTCAATGTTGCTCAGTTAGCTATCAATTTTTAATATTTCATAAAGTTATTCTAGACCATAAGCCGATAGAACATTATACTACACTTTATTGCATAGATACAGATTGCATAGGTGATAGGTGAATGAAAGATATTGACCTACGCAATTGCAGTTGAGATACAACTAATTAGAATTAGAACCCATCATTACATCAAATTAATAAAATTCATATTGTGGCTGATCTATGTGGGCTTTCTATAATCTAGCATTTGTTTTATGTGTTCTCAATTATATCAAATGTGAAACTTATATATGATTGTGGAAAACATAAATATTATTTTTAACATATGTTTTCATATTTTAGCGACTCACATCATGTTATGGATTGCAAATAAGTTCTGTGAAGTGTCTGTATTACTGTTGATTCAGAGAGTTATTGCACATTACTGAACTCTTTCTAATTTCAGCTTTCCTACCTGGGAGGGGCTCTTCTGGGAGAAAGCATCTGGTTTTGAGGAGTCGATGAAGTATAAAAAGTTGACAAATGCACAGAGATCTGGGCTCAATCAAATCCCCAATCGTAGGTTTACTCTCTGGTGGTCACCTACCATAAATCGGGCCAATGTATATGTTGGTTTCCAAGTGCAGCTAGATTTAACTGGAATATTTATGCACGGGAAGATTCCAACCTTGAAGATATCACTGATTCAGATATTCCGTGCTCACTTGTGGCAGAAGATTCATGAAAGTGTTGTCATGGATCTCTGTCAGGTTTTGGATCAAGAGTTGGATGCTTTAGAAATTGAAACTGTGCAGAAGGAAACGATACATCCCAGGAAGAGTTACAAAATGAACAGCTCTTGTGCTGACATTCTTCTGTTTGCTGCCCATAGATGGCCAATGTCGAAACCTAGTCTTGTTGCTGAGCCAAAGGATGTGTTTGACCAGAAAGCGAGCAATAAGTACTGGATAGATGTACAACTCCGTTGGGGAGATTATGATTCTCACGATATTGAGCGTTACACCCGAGCTAAGTTTATGGACTATACCACTGACAACATGTCCATCTATCCATCTCCCACAGGTTTGTGGTTTTTTTGGTTGCCTTATTGTTTGTGTCTTTCGTTTATCTTTTTTTTGGGAATGTAATCGTGCTTGTTTCATGCAGGGGTGATGATTGGTCTTGATTTGGCATATAATTTGCATTCTGCATTTGGTAACTGGTTTCCTGGTTCAAAACCGCTGCTTCAACAGGCAATGAACAAGATCATGAAAGTATGTCAATTGTCACTATTGAAGTTTTATGATGTACTTCTATTAGATTAAAATTTGTCAGAAGCAGCTAACTAATTATTCTTCATGTTCTTGCAGTCAAATCCAGCCTTGTATGTCCTGAGGGAGCGAATAAGGAAAGGATTGCAGCTATATTCTTCCGAGCCTACAGAGCCATATTTGTCATCCCAAAACTATGGGGAGATCTTCAGCAATCAAATCATTTGGTTTGTTGATGATACCAATGTGTATCGTGTTACAATCCATAAGACATTTGAAGGAAATCTCACTACGAAACCAATCAATGGTGCTATCTTCATATTCAATCCAAGGACGGGGCAGCTATTCCTGAAGGTATGTCTTTGTTTCTGTGATATTTGGAAATTAGCCTTTCTTTCTCTCTCGCTCTCTTTTCTTTAACCTTTCTGTGGAGGTTTTGAACTTCATGTCATAAGTTCATATTTTGCAGGTTATCCACACAAGTGTGTGGGCAGGACAGAAGCGTCTTGGTCAGTTGGCTAAATGGAAAACTGCAGAAGAAGTTGCTGCACTTGTGCGTTCTTTGCCAGTGGAAGAACAGCCAAAACAAATTATTGTGACTCGCAAGGGAATGTTGGATCCCTTAGAGGTTCATTTGCTCGATTTCCCCAACATAGTCATAAAAGGAAGTGAGCTCCAGCTTCCTTTCCAAGCGTGTTTGAAGATCGAGAAATTTGGTGATCTGATATTGAAGGCTACTGAACCACAGATGGTTCTTTTCAATATTTATGATGATTGGTTGAAGAGTATTTCATCATACACTGCATTCTCTCGGTTAATTTTGATTCTTCGTGCACTTCATGTGAACAATGAGAAGGCAAAGATGTTACTGAAGCCTGATAAAACGGTCATTACCGAGCCACATCACATCTGGCCTTCTCTTTCTGATGATCAATGGATGAAGGTAATGTCATTGTGTTTGTGCATTCCTTTTAAGTAAATGTTTCTCTGCTAGCAGCTTTTTGTTGTCACACACACACTAGTCAGAGTTGCTATGATAACCTATAGGCTATGGTCATCACCTGTTACCTTTATTGATCTGTCCAGAAATCTGAAAATGATTTTGATTTTTTGTACTCCGAAAGGTTAAGAAGGTCTATTTGAATGGAACTTTTGTAGATTTTGTTTAACTTTTCATACTTATGTGTGCATCTGTCAATCTAATAATGTTTCTGAATACGATGCATGGTACAGGTTGAGGTTGCTCTAAGGGATCTCATATTGTCAGACTACGCAAAAAAGAACAATGTGAATACATCAGCCCTAACACAATCTGAGATCCGTGACATTATACTCGGAGCTGAGATCACCCCACCTTCTCAACAGAGACAGCAAATTGCAGAAATAGAAAAACAGGTGATGTTTTTCTTCTGTTGGTTTGAATTTTGATACACACAACACCCGCACATATATGTAGACTTGTTTTGCCTGACTCAGTTATATACGTGGGCTGTTTTTTAATTTTGTTATGAGTTAACTTATATTGTTCAATTTGCATTTTCAGGCCAAAGAAGCCAGTCAGCTGACAGCAGTCACAACAAGGACTACAAATGTGCATGGTGATGAACTCATTGTCACCACTACAAGTCCCTATGAGCAAAGTGCATTTGGCTCCAAAACTGATTGGCGTGTGAGAGCAATATCAGCTACAAATCTATATCTTCGTGTCAATCATATATATGTGAATTCAGAAGATATAAAGGTAGGGTTCTATTTTTTAATAAATATGATATTATGTAGTTTTTGTGCTTTGATCTTATCTTATCCTTACTTGTTCATTGACATGGGAGCATGAATGGTGCTACAGGAAACGGGTTACACCTATATTATGCCTAAGAACATTTTGAAAAAGTTCATCTGCATTGCGGATCTGAGGACGCAAATAGCTGGTTACTTGTATGGCATAAGCCCACCGGACAACCCTCAGGTCAAGGAAATCCGCTGCATTGCAATGCCACCACAATGGGGGACCCACCAACAAGTTCATCTTCCATCAGCTCTTCCTGATCATGATTTCCTCAACGATTTGGAGCCTCTGGGATGGATGCACACCCAGCCAAATGAGCTTCCTCAGCTTTCTCCTCAGGTATTTTACCCAATCAATCTATCAATCCTTCTGATCTTTGATCGATTGTTATGATTGTTTGTTTGGGGTTTGCCTTCTGTTATGGAGGAATGTGGTGGACAAGAAAATAACCCTTTTTGTTCTTTTTTTGTTCCCGCAGGATCTCACTTCTCATGCCAAGATTTTAGAGAACACCAAGCAATGGGATGGGGAGAAATGCATCATTTTAACCTGCAGTTTCACTCCAGGTTCCTGCTCTTTAACCGCATACAAACTTACTCCATCTGGTTATGAATGGGGACGTGTCAATAAAGACACAGGAAGCAATCCTCATGGATACCTTCCCACTCATTACGAGAAGGTTCAGATGCTTCTCAGTGACCGCTTCCTTGGTTTCTATATGGTGAGATTCGTTAGTACCCTTAGTTCGGCCTATTTGTGTTCCCACTAATATTGTGGGAGGGTCTCTCTACTTTTATTGGGCTAATTTGTTCATTTTCCGTTTTGTTTTTAGATTCCGGACACCGGTCCATGGAACTACAACTTCATGGGGGTGAAGCATACACCTAGCATGAAATACGGCATCAAGCTTGGAACGCCCAGGGAGTACTATCACGAGGACCACAGGCCGACCCATTACCTTGAGTTCAGCAACCTGGAGGAGGGTGACACGGTGGAAGGAGATCGCGATGACACTTTCACATAAACTTGTGTCGTAAGATGTAATGCAAAAGTGACGGGAGTACTTTGGCATTCAGAAAAACCAATTCTGTTTTATTCTATGGAGCTTTTTGTTGTAAGAATCCATTTGTGGATGAAAATGCTAGTGCACCTGTAAAGCTACGTGTGACGTTAGTATGTTCGTGTTTTCAGACGAGGCCTGTAAATATTTGATTTGGTAGCAAAGTACTAGTTTTGTTGCTGAAAGATGAAATTTCCTAGTCATGCTCATAAGCTCCCCTCCTTGAAGTGGTAGAAAGTAGAATGCTTGTAGTTCAAGTATTCACAAATCTTTAGCAAAGACAATGAGGATGCGTCCTGTAAATTACTTGAGTTACAATTCTTGTCAAATTTGATGCGGACTATAACTCAATTTCGGTTGGTTTACGATTTAGGGTTTTGGGCGGTTTCTTTGCGTCTAAATTTTGAACTCATTAAATTATTTGAGTTACAGGTCTCTTGTTTAATCCCGGTCACGGTTTCGTGCGATTTCTTTGCGTCTAAAATTTAAAACCCATAAACCTGTCACAAAAATCACGGAACATGAGAAGGCGATTCAGCCGGTTCTCGTCATTAATTTTTCTGTTGCATTAGTTCGTTGCCTTGCTTTGTCTTGGCCAGAATCAAATAGTCTGGCATAGACGACATCACAAAAAGTAACAATTTGACAATACAAAATTCTATTCACACATAAATTTGGCTACTTCTGGGCTGTATTTGGAATTCTAAGCTAATGCCTGACATCGGAACCGGAGAACATTCTTTCGGCATACGACGATGTGCTCGAACGGCTGTAGTATCCAGAGAGGCGGTCGCTCATAACATCCTACATTGAAACCAAACAACAAAACAAAACGAAAAACTTTGAGAACGCAGGCAGAAAAAAGTTAAAACAAAGAAAAGCTTTCATGCTTATGTTATGTAACTTACTTGTCTTGGTGAGTATGGTGCACTACGACCTAGCCTGAAAGGATCCATTCTCTCGTCCGCGAGTACTCTCAATCTGTTTAGCTCCGGTAGCACAACCTTACCAAGATCCGGTCTGTCTTTTCTCCTCATTTCAGCGCACTGTAAGGCTAGCTGCGCAAACTTTAATGCTTCCTCAACAGGCCAGTCGGGAACATCAGGGTCAAGCATCTCCGCGAAAGTCCCACTCTCAATAGCATCTTCAACTTTGAAAGTCAAACCCATTGGCGGCTGGGCAGTTATTAGTTGTAGAAGCATGACCCCGAGTGAGTAAACGTCAGATTTCACCCCAAGCATTCCGGTCTGCTGGTACTCTGGGTCGATATAACAGAATGTTCCGGCCATTGATGTCACGTGGTATTGAGTGACAGCATTGGCTACTGATGGAGGGACAAGCCTGGCCAAACCTACGTCACTAATCTTACTCACATAGTTATGGTCTAGCAAGATGTTGCCGGGTTTTAGGTCACGGTGTACAACGGGTTCTGGCTTGGTCTGATGAAGAAACAAAAGTCCGGTGGCAATTTCTGCAGCAATTCTGAACCTTAGCTGCCAAGGAATCACCGGGGTGTTGCCTTTCCGGAAGAGACGGTCTTCTAAGCTACCATTGGCCATGTACTCATAGACCAGACAACCAAATTCTGGGCAGGCTCCAAGTAGGAGAACCATGTTTGGATGCCTAATGCAGCTCAATACTTCAACCTCTTGCTGGAATTGCGACCGCCCTTGGGCTGCATCCGGACGCAGAACTTTTATTGCTACCGGTGTGTGATCTAGTTCACCTCTGTAGACTGGACCGTATCCTCCTTCTCCAATCTTATAGGCTTGTGAAAAATACTCCGTCGCCGCTTCAATATCTTCAATTGTGTATCTCCTGTACCTGAGATCGTACCCATTTGATGCTAGCGACTTCTTTCCTTTAGCTTTTTCAAGAGCTTTCATTTCTAAGTTTTTCCGTCTTTCTGCTTCCAGTTCTGCAACCCTTTCAGCTGCTTGTGCTGCCTCAATTGCTGCCTTACTTTTCGCTTTCTCCTTCTGTGCAAGTGCAAATGCAGCTCCCTCAGCGAGTCGTGCTTCTTCTAATCTGTGCTCTCCGTTCAATTTCCACTGGTGAAGTTCCTTTTCCTGTGAAGATACGTCATCAGATTTTACGCTTGAATGTGCCTATCTTAAACAAAGTATATAGTCAAATAACAGGTCGCATCCATACCCTATGTTTTGCTGAGATTGCCTCCTTGCAAGCCATGCTGTACATCTCCATTGTTTGCTTGAGCTCTAGCCTGAGCCTCCTCATCTCAGCTTCCATGTCATCCTATTATTTTCGAGGCAAACTAGTATATCAATATTTTCGAACTTTTCTGGATGAATCCTGTGTTATTGTACTAAAAGCGTTTCTTTATGCACCGCGTCACTAACAACATTCGCAAATAGTTGGAAGCATGCTCCAAAGCTTGTAGTTGGTGGTGTTTTCAAGTTTACTATGCTGGGAAAAATGTCTTACCCTGTTTCGTGATGACCATGACCTTCCACTTTCAAACGAGGATGATGAAAAACCATTCGGCGCAGATGTCATGTCAATGAACTTGGTTCCGGAGTAAGATGACGAAGAGCTTCTGCTGTCCAACTCTGAGCCGATTGAACTTTGATGGGTCATTTTCGACGGCGTGCTATCATAATTTAAGATGCGATCCATGGTTTGCACTTTGCTGCTCACCGGCGGTAAATCAATGCCTGGCAAGGGCTCATATGATTTGTTCACTATAGGTGTTGCTCTTGATAATGCTGGCCTGTATCATTTTTATCAGAGGTTAATTCTCACCGTTTTAAGTTTTAACACATTTGATTGAATGTAGAGACTACTTGGACAAAGCAAGATTAAAATTGAGAGTTTGAACTCGAAGCTTACCTGAACTTGTTCTTCAGCGGGCTCTCCGGTTCTGCACCAATCAAAGAAAATTGGGTAACTTGTGACCGGAAGTAACCAAAATACTTATGTGGTGAGGAACAAACATGCATACATTGATGTTAGAATTACAGAAACAAACCTCTGGAGTGCTGGTGGAGCCTCATGTGTTGCGAGTTTCTCGAATCATTTGAGGGTAGTTCAGCAGTAGCTGGTCGGCAATGCGTGATCTTTCCTTTGCCAATGACATACAGAGTGCAAAAGTCTGGTGCCCCTTTGGACACGGTGCTTGGGATGTCTTTCGCTTTGAATCTTTTTGTAAAAACAACAACATTGATGTTAGGATTCTAATTAACTAAGTAACTAAGGTGTTTATATGCATACATACACGTATAAGAAATACTTTGTGATGACGCGTGTGACCTATTGAACAACGGTCGATATGATGTAAAATTCATCGATAATGTCACTATATTTTGGGAACAATGATATTTGAACATTATTGATGCGTTTTTTAGTCAAAAGAGTAATTGAGATTGACATAACTCCTCACTTTGATCTTTGAGATTTAAAATCGATAGAACTGTTCTGAATTTGTCCACCATCAATCATTTTGATCATTCCGTGAAAAATCGTTATTAAACAATGAGCAAAGTAACAAATTTTGGTCTTATTTAATGGAGATTTTCACAGAATAATCAAAATGATTAACGGTGAACAAATTCAAGGACCATTTCTATCAAATCTCAAAGAACAAATTGCAGAGTTATGTCAATCTTAATGGATGTTCATTCCATATCAGAACAAAAACATGAAATGAAGACAAGAAATAAGATAATGAAGATGAACAAGTTCAAGGACCACTTCTATCCAATCTCAAAGAACAAATTACGGAGCTATGTCAATCTCAATGGATGTTTATTCCATAGCAGAACAAAAACATGAAATGAAGACAAGAAATAAGATAATGAAGGAGAAGAAAAAGCACCTGAAAAAGCCAAAGCTGTTTTTGGATGGTGCGCCAAGCACCAAAACCCGAATAGAATTAGCAGCGACATAGTTGATAAGTGCTTTTGCTATATCAGTATCCTCCACTATAACTTCGTTGCTTTTGATCTGCAACAAATCAATACAATTAAATAATATGAAGAATTAATTGCGTTTAATTAATGATTAAATCATATCATAAGGAGAATACTTAATGATCAAATCATATTATATGGAGAAAGTAATTTTCTGAAAAAAGATTAAAATGATGATTGAATTAACTAATTAATTAAAAAAAATAACTTCAAGCCAACAAGTCTTCTTGCTTTGTAGAGAGACTGTTTCTACCACTCGAATATGTGATCTTTCGGTCACAATTAATTAAAAGGAGAAAATACCAAATGGAGGACTTACAGCTTTTTTAGTGCAGAAGCAACGGAATGGGAGGAACAAATCTTTGGCTTGATCTTCAACTTGGTAATTGTTCTCCTCTGTCAATTCCCCTCCTGCAACATAAAATGATATGAGGAAAAAAAAGAAAAGGAAAATGGGTATTTTTTGTATGTATTTGTATTATTTTAGAAATAAAATGGGGGAATTTACTATCTTTAGCTAGAAAGCATTGGGAGAATACATAGGTGTCATAGACTCATATTAATTTTAAAATATAGTTTCTTTTTAATTATTAGAGAATGAGATCCGAATTTGTGATATCTTTCAGTATTACGAAAAGAAAATGTTTCACAAGGTGCACGTTTATTGCTGATATTGTTCTAATGTACATAAAGTCGTACCCTTAAAATGACATGACATATGATTTTTTTATTTGTAAAAACTTTAATTATGTGCTTGTTTGGAAGTGTTTTTGAAACGATTGAAAGCGATGTTGAAAATGTTTTTGAAACCAATTATTAGTAAAAATTCAAGTGGATCTTGGAAAAACACTTTTAAGTGCTTCATGCAAAAAAACACACATTTGATGTTTCTTTAAAAAACAACACTTAAAGTGCTTTTGAAACTTAAAATTAATTTCACCAAAAATGTTTTTAGTCATTTTAGAAACACTCTCCAAACGACCACGTATCATCATTCATTCTTTCACGAGAGAGAGAGAGAGAGAGAGAGAGAGAGAGAGAGAGAGAGAGAGAGAGATGGTTTATGGTGCTTACTTTGGGTGGAAATTAGGGGAGATGAAGGTTGTTTAACATGAACATGGAGCAAGGTGAGAGGTTGTCCAGGCTTGGTAAAAAGATGATCAGCAATCCATTTGATTGCATACTCACTTGCTTTATCCTTGTCTATTGCCAATGCCACTGCCTCCTCTCTCTTCTCTGAACCTTCCCTTCTCGATGTTCTCATCCCCATCCTCCTCTCTCCTCTCTCCTCTCTCAAGCACTTCCCAACAACAAACTTCAACGAAACAAAAACTGAAACCAATTAGCTGCAGATATCGCAATCGTCAAAAATCCATCTCTTCCCTCTGCAAAAACTCAGATAAAAACTGACAAAACCGACAACGGAAATCTGTGTTTCGCTCTATCTGAATCCTGTAGAGGCCAGGAGAGATCCAAACCATTTTTCTTTTTCTTCTTTTATTTCTTCTTGTTTCTGTGCGTAGGAGGGAGAGAGTTGGTTACTTCTGTTGAGATAATGAAAGAGAAGAGAGTTAGTTAATTCTGTTTAACATATAAATTAATGTGTATGCATGGAGAATTACCAGTGCTAATCCCTTAATTAACCAATTTTTATCATGATTAATCCTAATTCTGTTGAGCTGACAGAGAGTCTTGCCAGCTTCTTTGAATTATTTCTCAAATAGGCAAACACGGTGCAATATTATTGTTAGATGATATATTAAGGAGTTTGCCACTATTTTCGCATTGTTGTTGAGCTGTTGTTTCATAATTTTCAGGGGAGGAGCCAGAAAATATTTGGTTGGAACTTTCGAGTCAAGATATATGCGTGTATATATTCGAAAATCAAAATTTAAGATAAAAGATGATTAGTTTTTGAGGGTGTAACATGATGGGGAAAATCGGCCGTAACCTAAATCTCATGAAGACACCCCCTAATTGTGAAAGAATCCCAAACCCTAATTGTGGTTTAATTTTAACCTTTTGATATCACCTCTCATTTTGTAAGCTGTGTTCGGGAAGAGCTATTGTCATTAGTTGACCTTTATGGTAAGTATGAAGACTGAAAGGCGGTAGCTTACCATGCATGAAATATTATCGGTCCGAGTCTGCTTATCTCTCGCTTGCTAAGCCAATAAAATGCTATAGAATGATTCATTTGGATATATGTTATGATTCATGAACATTGATTCAATCATTCTATTTAGTCAACCATAATACATTGGCATCAAAATTCGCCAACTACAAGATTCGATTATAAAACCTCTCATTTACATGTTGTGATATTAAAATAAAGTAAAAAATTCGTTTGAATACAAGTTGTTGTGAACAAACAAACAAAAGTACAATCTGATCCCAAATAAAACAAAAATGAAAAAGGAAAAAAAATTGAAGATCCACCATAAAGAGGGGGAAAATCGAACCGTTGGCTTTGGTCGGTCGGGAGTCCACCCCCACACACTTTCTCAAAAGACACGCGCTGCCATGCCACACCCGAAACCAATCCCTCTCCCCCAAATCCCATAACGGTCTCTCCGTCTTCCTCATTCTTCTCTGCAACTCTCACTCTTCACTCTAAACCCTAACAAACCATCAACCACAGTGCATTCAATTTCTGTGGCTGACAGCACGATTTGAATTTCACCTTTCTACTGTGATCGATTCCGAATTTTCCATAATTTTTTTGAATTTGTTTTGAATTTTTGTTCTGATCAGGCTTTTAAACTTTGCAAACGGCAGCTGTGAGCTCAAATTTAAAGTATATGATCATATATATATATGTATATATAGTTGTAATGATGCGAAGGAAAAATGGTAGTGGTGGCACTGGTACTAGTACAACGATGAGGGTTTTGAATCTGATCGAGAGGCGGTGTTTGGCACCGCTCAAGCGAAACGACGACCTTCGCGAGAACGGCGCGCGGATTTCCTCCCGCCACAGCTCGTACAAGAAGCTCGCTCAGCTTCCGCTCCTCAAGCTCTCCGTTCTCAAGCTCGACGGCTCTGTTTTCGGTGATTAATTCACTTCAAATTACCTCCATTTTTCGTTTTGACTTTCTCTTTAGGTTCTGCTTTTCGAATTGGTGAATAATTGTGCTTTTGGAAAAGCTATCCTGGTTAGAAAATGCCTTTATATGAAATTATAAAAAATCTGTTTTTTTGGAAAGCTAGTTTGGTTATAGTGGTGCTGCTTTTTAGAATCTGATCATATGCTAAAATTACTACCCTAAACGGCTTTTTTCCTAATTTTTCTTTTTCTGTAAAATTTAATTTTATCAAAATTATTGGGGTCCCATGTAAATTTCAGTAGTGAATTTGAATTGTGCAGAAATTCAGGTTGGGAGGACTGCCACAATAGCAGAGCTCAAACAAGCAGTAGAAGATTTCTTTGGTCCCTCCCAAGACAAGATTTCATGGTAAATCCCTTTGCCTTGCAAAATTGACATAAATGAAAAACTTGTGTTTTAAGTTTGTTTGAATTTGTGCTCTCAGGTCACTGGTTTGGGGGCATTTCTGCTTGTGTCATGTTGGTCAGAAGTTGATTAATGACAGGGCGTACATTCGGAATTTTGGAATTAAGGATGGTGATCAAGTATGTGTCTCTTTTCCCTTCAAGTATCAAATTTGTAGTATCTCTGTTTTTCCTGTGCTTTGATTTTACAAAAACTTATCACTCATCGAAATGGATAGCATGGCAGCTCCCTTTTGTTTAATCTCCGAAGGCCAACTCTCAACGTTGCGAGAAACAGTTGTGTCTAACATATTTATCTGAACATATACGGTAGAATTGAGTTGGAACACATATAATGAGCGACTTGTATACCATTCCATCTTTAACTTGGTTTTTCTGTAGAACTTTAGTTATGCATAGTATGAAATAAAAGAACCCTTAAGTGGGATTGGGATGCATGTTGACATGCTATACAAGAGATTAATTTGTATTTATGCTTCTAAATGAATTATAATGATTTAAGCAGGCATGGGAGTTAATTTTATGTGGCGGCATTAGGTGAAAAGCCCGTAGCATACATGTTGTATGTTTGGTTTACAGTTCAGCTCTTTTATATTTCATCTGTTTATGCTCGCATTGAATGAAGAGAAATGTTTAGTGTTGCTATTTTTGTGCATACTGTCCAAATTTGTTAACTTATTATCACGCTTTAGTGAAATTATTTGACCTTAGCCAACTGACTTCATTTATGTTTAATGAACTCCCAAGTTGTCGTCTCGTCTCCCTCATCCTCATTAGAATTTCTAAACAGCCTTCAATCAGGCTAATCTTTTTTAGTTTCATCATTAGTCTTCACCATATTGTATTTCTGGAAGTGATTAGGATTTCTGTTGTTGCCTTGCTCAGTTTGGTTATCTGAAATCTCTTGTAAGAATATAGGCAATTTTTGTATAAGTGGGGCTTTCGTATTCAAGTATTAGACTGTGCCGTTGCTGTGTTTCTTGCTTTTCCTGACAGCTGATATAGAAGCTCCATGAGTGCATATATTTGTATTTTTTAGGTCATTCTGTCATGTTATTGCCGGCAAATTCCTGATGTTTATTTCTGGCGCATGCAGCTTGAATTCATTAGGCATATGTCCATCAGCAACTCACCATTGAAAAAAGGGTCGAAGAATGAGAGTGTTCCATACAAACAGCAACCTATGTAAGAATCATTCATACTTTTCCTTGCGATTTAATTTGGTAAGAAGTCAGGCTCAAAGCTGCACTGTAGTAAGCCTATTTACCTGTGCCGTATGGGTGATTTACTGTTTACGTAAAGTTGGAAGCTTCTGAGGGAAACGGTGAAACTAAAATAGGAAGAGCATTCAGCATATAGTTCTCGTACTTTCCATTTCTTTCTAGTTGATTCATGCATATTTAACTGAGATAGGGAACTTAAGCATGGATATTGACTTCAGGTTGACATACGGGCCAAGTTACTATCCCAATGAAGAAGATCTGGAGGCAGTTCATGTGCCTGAATTCCTGCACAAAGACGAAGAAAATTGTGGAGTGGAGGTTAATGGCAGCAATGCAGCAATACAGGAGGACAACTCCAATTACTATCCCAATGTAGAAGATCTGGAGGCAGGTCCGGTGCCTGAATTCAAGGCAGTTCACTTCTTGAAAGGGTGGCTCTCATACTCGAAGGTCGTCGGGGGATTCAAAAAAGGGATCCGAAGGCAGGAATCGTCCATCGAAATTCAGCCTACTTTCCTTAGGAAGCTGATGTAGAATGACTTATTGACCTCACATTTTGTGTGTTGGGAAGCTGTTGCATGCTAAGGCCTAAAGATGTTCTACAAGTTCAGCACTAAGTTTATTGTATATGGTAGTTGGGTTATCTCGATATATTTTGACTCCTCCCTTGTAGTCTCTCAACACGCCCTTTCACACGGGCGCTACTCGAACAAAACACGTAAATAAGATATTTGACAGATTAAACACTCACCATAAAAAGGGGATGTGCTCGAACCAAACTTTTGGCTACTCAATTATGAGTAAGAATTCATACTTGAATTTCTTCATGATCGATGCACATAATTTTGTACTTATCATCGATGAATTGATACAGGTTATATTATATGAACTCGTTTGACAAGTGTTTTTAAACAACTGAAAGATCTTTTAGATAAAATATTTTTGGAACCAAGCTATAGTAAAAATACAAGTTAATTCTGCACTTGAAGTGCTTCTAGCAAGAAGCACTTATAATGCTTTTGAAATTCAAAAAAAAATCTCTAAAAACTTTTTCAATCATTTAAAAGTAGTTATCAACCCTAAATCATTTCCTTACTAAAAATAAAACGTCAATTTCCGAGCGATGTGAGACTCTCAACGATCCGAAACTAGTCACCAAAATTTGTGAGCCCGACAATTAAAATCTTCTTCAACCTATCGGGTGGTCCACGAATTTGGATAATTGATCCAGATTCTAACGCGAGGCACGCTGCTTTCAAGCCACGTGTCTCCATAGACAGCTTTCACTTCTGAAATTTCGATGACGTGGCAAAAGATTAGGCAGGCCGCACCGAAGATACCGTATCCACTCTCGTAGCGATTCCAATTTTGTTTTCTTCTGCTGCATCCATCTTCAACTGATTGCACATTATTTTATAAAAAACAGAAGAAAAAAATTGCTGGTTTTTCGAGTTTCGTTGCGGGACGTCACGGAGTCTCTCTCTGCAACCAGTAAGTTTTGTGTTTTTTTGTACGTGTTTGGTTGCCGAGAAAATTTGGGAAAATAAGAAGGAAAATAAACTGTTTGTTTGCTTTTACTCTCACTAGCTTTGTTGAATTAAACAACAGAAGACATATGAAAACAGTATTTATACTTTATACAATAATCGTGGTTAATCCAGGTGATTTTTTAATATATATTTCCATTTTTGATGTGTTGTGTGGATGCATAGCTGTAAAGATTTACTGTTTTCTATTTGTATCAGAACCAAGTGATATGAATTTTGGATGAGTTTTGAATCTAATTCGTTGCAATCTCACTTGAATTGTGGATAATTAGCGAATTTCATTTTATTTTTTCATGATAATTGTGATTAATTTGATATAGGAAGTAAGTTGGTTGAAAGCTTTAAACTGCCGAAATTATGACCTATGATGTGTATTGGGGTTAATTCTAACCCCTTGATCGGCAAATTTGTATCAACGGGAGGGGATTCGAACTTGGGATCCCTTCCATTCCAATATTGGAAAGAGAAGTACCGCTAGACGTAGAGCTAGTTCATTGCATCATCTAATTACCTGTCCATTTGTCTAGCTCGTATGATCGTGCCTGTTGTAGTAACTTTTTGTTCAGTTGTCTCCAATTGATTTTTGACCTAGGGATTATGAAGTTCCGATTAAAGGCTTCGCAGGAATCACGAATTATGTTAAAGGAATATCGATTCTTGCTACTGCCAAAAGCCCTTGTGAAAATTCCCAACTCGTTATTGTTACTTTCTCTTTCTGTAGTTAGGGCCTTGACTATGTACTTCGATATAGACGTATTAGGGATGCGCGAATTATTGACTTGAGCTTGTTTTTTGAGATATATATTTATAGCAGGGAAAATGGATGAGCAAATGGGAAAAGCAAAGCCAGCAGTGTCTTTTGAGTATGAGCTCTTTGAGGGAGATCCGGACCACCTAAGAACTGTAGTGGCTACACTCACGCCAACACTTACTCCTACTAGTCCATGGATCAGCCCTGATTCGTTGAACTTCAAATACCGAATTGGGCGAGGCCCCTTTGGTGATGTTTGGTTAGCAACTCATCATCAGTCTGCAGATGATTATGATGAGTATCATGAGGTAGCTGTTAAGATGCTGCACCCTTTGAAGGAGGAAGACACTGAGAAGTTTGTGCATAAGGTTGAAAGGTTATTTTTCAAGTTCCGCAGAGTCTATGGCCTTTGTTGGCTTCACGGCATCTCAGTTATTGATGGGAAGGTGACTGCCTGGAAAATAATTTTGGATTATTTGTTTTTTTTATTTTGAAAATATTCGTTTGTGTTGATTATCCTGTTTATTTGCCTCGCATAACTCTAGTATGGATATATCTTGATGAGTGCTCATTCTAATGCCGTGGTAGGTCTGCATTGCTATGAAGTTTTATGAGGGATCAATTGGTGATCGAGTTGCTCGGATGAAGGGCGGAAAGCTTCAACTTTCTGATGTTTTAAGGTTATGTTATCGGGAACATATATCTTCCTTCATGATGCATAAAAGTGTTGTTACTGACCCAATAATGCTAATGTTTACAGGTATGGGATTGAGTTGGCGAAAGGAATTTTAGACTTGCACTTACTTGGGATTCTGGTGCTAAACCTGAAACCTTCCAACTTCCTTTTAGATGAACATGACCAGGCGGTCCTTGGAGATTTTGGGATTCCGTATCTACTTCTTGGGATTTCATTGTCTAATTCAGATATGGTTCTCAGACTTGGAACCCCAAACTACATGGCTCCCGAGCAGTGGGAACCAGAAGTGAGGGGCCCTGTATCCTTAGAAACGGATGCCTGGGGTTTTGGATGTTGCTTTGTCGAGATTTTGACTGGCGTTCAACCATGGTTTGGGAGGTCAATTGAAGAGATATATCATTCAGTTGTGATAAAGCAAGAAAAACCACCTGTTCCAAGCGGCTTGCCTCCTGCAGTTGAGAATGTTATAAGTGGTTGCTTTGAGTATGACTTCCGCAATCGGCCTTCAATGGATGATATAATACATGCTTTTGAAAGGTATCCACTCTCCTTATCTAATGATCTCACTTTACAAACCTTTTCTCATCAACTTAACAACCTGGAGACACAAAAACTACTTTCCCTGTGTAGTCGACTGTGCACAGCCTAAGTTTCCAGCCTTGTAGCCATGCCAAAACCTAGAGTCTCCTTACACATCTTATAACCCCAGCCCTGAAATTTTCCCTAGTCTTGAGCTTCATACATGGAGTTTACTGCTACTTTTACCAGTGAGCTATCAGGGAACCCATTGATACCAGTTAGATTCTTTTGTTCTGTCAAGAAGTTACTGCTGCTTCAGATTTCTGCGGAACCCATCGTTGTATTTTATTTTTGTTACACACTCCATTTTTAATGAACAGAACCCTAAGGAGCTGTTGCATTACAGACTTCTTTTTCATGCCCTATTAATTACTGTTTCTGGTTCAAGGTGGTGCTTAATCGGATTTTTACCTTTGATTCCTTGTTGGCCTCTTCTGTACCCAAAATGAGAATTCAGCATTTGATCATCCTGCCTTCTCTTTTATCGTCCTATGCTTTTTTTTTGTTGAACAAAATATTGTTCTGTGCTGATTATTTGCAATTGAACATGCAGCTCACAGAATGATGTTCAAAGTGAAGGCGAGTGGCTTGGTTTAGGGAGCAGTACAGTAGCTGGAAAACATAATAGCGGTGGTTATACTACATGGTATCTCTCAAAAGATCATCTTCAGGTTGGAGATATAGTTCGCTCAAGAAAGCCCCTAAATGCACGCAAGCCTCAAGCTATGGATGTCCCTGAAGGAACTGTCACTGGTCTGGAGACTGATTCCAATAGAGAAGGTTTTGCCCTGGTGAAGATCCCCGGAGTGCGCAACCCTGTAAGAGTGCTGGTGTCAACAGTGGAGAGAGTCACATCTGGCTTAGCAGTGGGTGATTGGGTGCGCTTGAAGGGTGAAGGCAGGAAGCACTCTCCTGTTGGAGTTCTTCATTCGATACAGCGTGATGGTAGTGTTGCAGTTGGATTTATTGGGTTAGAGACTCTGTGGAGAGGAAAGTCATCCGACCTTCAAATGACAGATTCATATTTTGTTGGAGACTTTGTGAGGCTGAAGGCTAGTGTGTTCTCTCCTAGATTTGAGTGGCCTCGTAAGAATGGAGGAGCATGGGCGTCTGGAAGGATCTCACAAGTCCTTTCGAATGGCTGTCTGGTTGTGAGGTTTCCCGGAAGATTTGTACTTGGAGATGAATCTAATAGCTTCTTGGCAGATCCAGCTGAAGTAGAACTAGTGTCCTTTGATACATGTCCTGGAGTGGTTGGAAAATATCAACACATCGAGGATTTTCACTGGGCAGTGAGGCCTCTTGCAATTGCGTTTGGCCTATTTACAGCCATGAAGGTGAGCTTATTTGTTGGACACAATGTAGGTGCAAAGCTGAAGGGTCGAAGATCAACAAGGAAGGATGGGAATAACCAAGATGGTCAGAGTGGTGGCGGTGCAGGTTGGATTCCTCCACCAGTTGCGAATATTCTTTTCAAAGAAAGCGTTCCTACTGCAGGCGCTAGGTAGTTTACCGGTGTCATGTGGCCGTGGTACGTTTGCTATTCCTATCCGGTCAAGAATTGAAGTCTGAAACGAGGCCAAATGTACCTAGCGCCAGCGAATATGGATGGTCCGAATCTGGTTAGGCCGAAAACAAAAATAATCTGTGTAATTAGAAGACTGATGATATATGTGTGTGTGTGTGTGTGTGTGTGTATAAATCTGCAGTTGCTACTCTGCTTGCAATGTAAATATTTGTGTAAATTATATTATATATGCACAATTGTAAAAATGGGTGGTGCTTCACTCTTCCAGTCACCTCTCTCTGGGGCTCCTGTTTCTTTTTTTCCTGCTCTTTTCATACAAATCAACGAGGTGGCGGTTAGAAATCGGCTCGCAACAAGTTCAGTTCTAACAAGTTTATGTGGATGCGTATCAAGGAGGGGCGTTCTGCTTACCTGAGAGTGGTTCCCTTCAAAACTAAATGTTTTCAAATTATTTTATGTGGATGCGTATGAATATTACTGTTTGTCTTTGAGGAGACTTAAAATTATATTGATATCTCGAGACCGTTGGTGATTTATTTTCACATGGTCATCATACACATCACGGCTAGCTACGGTTTTTTAGTAGACACTAGTCATTGATCAGGTAAATATCGCTTCACCGGCTTGCTGTATATTTGGATTACTTTGAATATTTTGACTTATATTACTTTATTTGATATGACGAGCGATGTGATGTGAACTTTACTACTATTATTGTAGTATTATTTGTATGTAATTTTTACTTATATTTGTGATTTCAAAAGGGGGTTAATATATTTGAATGATTTTAACTAGATAAACTTGATCCGCTCATGTTTTGTTTTTTGACCCCTCAGGACGTAACAAGAATAAGGAGAACCTCGGAGTTGACGAGTGGGCATGGCAGTGAGACATTCATCTTTTGGACTTTGGGTGATGATTCTACTTTGTAATAATCGCATAATCATACTTTCAATTATGTAAAGCATTGGCATTTTATATGTTTACTGTTGTGTGAAACTTCTAACTGCTCTAATATGATTTGATAGTAATGGGGTTTAATCCTCAAACATGTGTCTCGAAGTAGGGAGGTGGATTAGGAAACTTTGTAGCAACTTCTATTTTATTAATAATGAAAGTTTTGGTTCAAATTCACTCACATTGTAATTATCTTACTATGGCTTTCATCATCAAGTTGGCTTGTGACGTCATCTTTCGATAGGGTGATATGGTCAATTTAGTGGCGGCCATCACATCTTGGGCTCATTACTTGTGTTATTGGGGTCGGAGTGTGTCACCATGCATTCTTCCGTTTGTTTTGAGACTTTCATTCGCTACTTGTGCCGACTTGACGAGACAACTTCATCAACTGTTTCTACATTTTCTTGAAGATCTAATGCACCATCCACTTGAGTATTAACAAACTCAAGGGGGACTGTTATGAATATACTTTTAACTGATGTGTGATTATGTAAATCATTATTAGATTGTATTTAGGATACTAAAAGATTTTTTTTCCTCTAGGATTGTATTACTTGAAAGGCAATACTATAAATTAATGGCACTGGTGAATAATACACACAATTCATCAAGCCTATTGGCTATTGTCCACCTCTCTTTCTCCCCTTTGCCGTGCACCATCTCCCTCTCCTCAATTAATTATAGTGAAAATTGTAACAATATTCCCTCAACTAAAAATCTATGACTATTGGTCTCTTAACTCGTCAAAACGTGCACATGTTGTCCTTTACATTAACTCCGTCAGAATTTTATCAAAATGAGTTATGTTGGAAGTTCCATTACTACAATTAGACTAAAGTTGAGGGATCATTGCTTCAATTAAGTTAAAATGAAGGGACCAATTCTCCAGTTGAGTTAAAGTTGAGGGACCATTGCTACAATTTATCTCATTTGGTTTTCTATATTTGCCTCTCCATTCAGCCTTATGTGCATGGAATGTGACTTAATTTGACAGAAGTTCTAACAGAGATACTTGAGTTGGCTTGCCATAGCTGGGAGATTCTTGACCTAGCATGAGGTTCCAGGGCATATGAAGGTGGCAATGGCAGCAATGCACCTAACCGGTGACGCCGCCTTGTGGATGAGCTCTTTTGAAACACGGTTCCAGAGCAACGATTGGGGAAAATTTGAAGAGGAATTGCTCAAGCGATTTGGCTCAGGCAATCATGCAAGTTTCACAGCTCGGTTATCTCACATTCAGCAAAATGGGTCTCTTGAAGATTATATGACAAAGTTTACTCGCTTGTCTTGTTGGGTACCTGATTGGACAGATGACAAAATAATTGCATAATGCATGAAACATGTTTATATATCGGAAGAAAAATATAAATATAAGGGGTTTGTGCATCATGGGGAATGTTTTCATGCTTCGTGGACGTTTCAAATATTTTACTTTATTTTAAGTGTACCTGATTGGCAGAAAACAAATAAAAGCCTTTGAATTTTGTAGAAGAAAACCTCCTCCTATGATCCTTCAGTTTCTTAGTTTCTGGCAAGAGCGTGATGATAACATGTTATAGGTCTATTTGACGTAATTGTATTTAGGACTAGAGAGGGAGAGAGGCCGGCGGCAAGAGAGAGAGATAAGAGAGAGATTTAATTGTGAGGTGTGTGTTGTATCAACCCTTTGTGCCTTTATTTATAGTAGTAGAATATGTTAAATCCTTACCCTTATATGATTACAACTCTAATAGGATAATAACTACTAAAGGAAATATTCAAAGATATCCCTAGATACACTATAATTTACGCAATCACATTCTTATTCTAAATATGACTGCAATAAGACTATCTTTTTCTTGCTACACTTTACCAAAAAAAATAAAAAATCTTTTTCTTGGTACACTATTTTTTTCTTCTTTTAAATAAATGTAGTTAATTTCTTTCATTATAAAAGGTTGCTTTTGCTAATAAACCTATAATTAGGAATATTATAATAAATTAAAGTCCTTAAAAGGAGATATAATCTTTAAAAGCCCCCCATTTTCTTGTATGATATCATTTAATTGTTTATTTTGTCATTGTTCAAAGGTCACACCCCTAAAGTACCCCATTGATTACTGTTAGGTTAATTTTGTAAGACACAAATATCAAAATTTTAACAAATCTAACAACAATCAACCGGGGTAGGGTGAGAAACATCCTTACTTTAGAAGGTGAGCAAAAATGCACTAAAAAATTCGAAAATTCATCATAAGCATGCTACTAATATCAAAATCGGTGATTTGTTTAACACATAATTTTTTTCTTGAGACGAACTCTAGCGATAATAAGAGCAAGAATGGTCCTAATTACGGTATATGTACGGTAATATGTTAGGTACATGGCCACTACACCATGCTTTTTGCATTAAAAAATAAGAAGTTTCAAACTCAAAATTATAAAAGAAGCAGATAAGTACATAGCCACTACACCATGCTTCGTTTTTATTTCTTATATTTTGCGCTATATCAATTTATACACAATTTAATTTATAAAAAAAATATAACAACCAAAATTCTAGACTATGTAATCTTAGGACCGGCCTAGTTGATTTTGTTATAAATTGCAAGGCTTCCCTTCTCTTTTGGTTTTATATTTTCTCCCTCCAGTGGTCACTGTAGGCTTACGGTTCAGTTTCCCGGATCAGGAAGAGAGTCCAAGAAATCGATCGACGCAGAGAAGTGCAATATACCAGAAAGCGAAACGATGAAGGGGATGAAGGGGATGATGCCATCTCAATCCTCCGTGTAAGTAGTTTCTTCCTTCCCTCTCACATTCTGTTTGGTTCTTTTGAATCAAGAAAAGAAAATTCCACAAACACCAAAGCTGAAGAACTAAACTCTTTTTTCTGTTTGGTTCCCGAGAAAATAACAATTAGGACAAGAAAATGAGGGATTAATGACAACCTAGTTGTTCTTTCAAGTTTTCTTGACCAAAGGACAAATGGGCATTGCATCAATTCTGTTGCCGAGAAAATAACAATTAAGCTGAAGAATTGAAGCGTTCTTTTATTTTCTTTCATTATTTTTGCTGAGAAATTGGAATTTGTACAGGAACTACGCTAATGAAGACGGCTACGACGAACTAGAAGAAGAAACTGAAGGATTGTTGAGGAGAGGCATAGTAGAAGGCTGCCGTGGAATTGATGGTATAGCAGACAAGTTTCAGTGCATGAGCATTCACAAGCGAGACGCTGCCAAACGAGGTAACCCTCCCTGCTACTTTACTCCAGTTTTCTCCGATTTTTGTCCTAAATCAAGATGTTAAGATATATTTGAATCAAAGTAGACAAAAGCCAATAAATTTCCTTCTCATGTATGTGTGGGAAGATCAAGAAAATTGTATGTAGAAAGAGGAGAGATGCTGAACATTTGAAAAGCTAGATCAAGAAGATCGTACATTTGTTGTTCCCAAGACAGTAAAAAAGGAAACCTTTTCTCGACTAAGAAAACAAAAACAAGATTTCTGGGCATTCCGTGTTTGTACTTGCTTGGAATAACTAGAACTAGACCCCTAGTTGTGGTAAGCTTGGAAACATTGTCTAAAGTCTACATTGTCCGACAAAAATGATGAGTATGAGTCATTGAATCAGGAACATCAAGTGAAATTTTTTGGTAAAATGTCTCCATTCTAAAGGACCGTTTGTATGACCCCGATTGTTTGGCAATGGTAGTAGGTTTAGTAGTAATTGGGAGAGTTTAGAGTCTTTTCTGTAAAGAACCAAAATGCGCATTCAACCCAAAAAAGCCACATACTGGAAGACCATCACCATATACACTTTCCACTGAATGTTGCATTCTACGTCTTTGCCTGCAAAGGTTGCTCGTTTTCTGTGGTGTATCTTTTTTCGATCCACAAGACAGCTTTCATGATTACTGAAAAATTGAAAAATACATTATGTACATTTAGGTGAAGACATCTCTTTTCAGAAGAAATGTCTGTGGAAGCAAGAGCAGAAGGGCAGAGTTGCAAGGCTAGAGAAACAGCTCAGGATAAGGTGGGAACTTGAGGAGCTCATTGAAGAACAACTGAACAGGTTCCATGCCCACTACAACTTGGATATGGTCCCAACCCGGCTTAAGGATGTTGCTCAACTGCTCATGCCCAATTGGACTCCGCCTGATGAGCTGATCTCCACAGCTTGGCTTGGTGATTGGCGTCCCTCTGCAATTCTGGAGCTTGTGCGTAGCTTGCCCATCTGTTCCTGCTCATCATCATCATCCTCTTCGAACTCTAGTCGCACTGAACAGCTCTTATCGCAGCTCATTTATGAGATTCGGATTGAAGAGGCAATAATTGATGAGGAAATGGCTGAAATTCAATCAACATGTATCTTCTACCTTCCATTTGCTCCGGGAAACATCCAATCAGGTAGAGCTGCCTTGGCTTCTGTTCAGTCAGAGTTCAAGAAGATTGAAAGGGTGATCACAAAAGCTCAACAACTTAGGTTTGTTTACTTTCCCTTGATTATTTTTCTGAATTACTTACCTGTTACTACTTTAAGAAACATGATAGACTCGATCGTTGTTAAGTTAGTATCAAGTCTAGTACAATATATGTGACAGAACATGTGCTGTAGGGTTTCTGCTTGCTAGTGTTTGTTTTCGTGTCTTGGCTTTCCCTCTTTCCATTCCTACCTGATATGCAATTCTAAAATGAACATGCCATTATAACTAATTACAAGATATGTGATTCTGCATAACAGGTTCAAGGCACTGGAGTTGGTGTTGAAGAAGGTACTGAATGAAACTGATGCGGCAGAGTTCTTGGTTGCATTCGAGGGAATTCAAGAAGCAATTCACCAGTTTGCAGCAAACCAGAGGTTCCAAAAGGGTCCAGTCACGGTGCCTGTCAAGTCCTTGGGGTCTAGCTAAGAACAAAGAGATGTGAAACCTTCTAGCCAAATCAGAAACAAGCAGAGAAAGAAGAGATAACAGACCTTTCCAACTTACCATTTTTACTGAACCTGTTTTTTTCGGTATGATATCTTGTCATCGTGTCAGCTCCGGCGGAAATGTAGCAGATGAGCAGAATCCTGTGGGCCAATATTGTGTTGTCTAAACATTGTTTGCGGAAACTCGAAAGAGAATTTTGCATTTGCTGTGATTGGAAGTTGAACATATTATATTTGTAGTGAATGTATAAAGCTTTGTAAGATGAAGATAGTTTAATTCATTCTCAAATTTGACATGAGGTTTGTCGTTCACCATTTGATCTAGCCGCACTTAGTCTCTACTTTGTTAGAAGAGATCCAGAGTTCAAATGTCATGTACGATAGTGTTGTACAAAAATTACAAATTGAGATTAGTAGTGAATCAAATTTAAATGTACAAGTAGCTGGTTTTAAGTTTTTGAAAGCATCTTCCAATTAGCTTTGGCTAATAGTTAGTGACGATAAGCTCAGGTAATTGTGTATTTGGAGTTTGGATTGTGAAAGAACTAAAATGTGTTAAATTGTTGTGAACGGCTTTAAGCTTTATTGGTTAAGCAGGTTCACTTTTGTACTCGAGGTTGAGTTCGATTTTCTTTTTCCGCATTAAAAAAAAATGTCAGATTGCTAAGGTTTAAAAGAATTACATATTGGATTAACCATTCAAGTGTGCAATTCTGAGTTTTTGACCCTAACTTATCCACATCATAATTAAATCTATCAAGTGTAAATGATTTTTATATTCTCATTTTTATATTTTATTTTTTGAGTACATCGATAATTTTTACATTAAGACAAGAAGAAGTTTGGCAAAGCCATACAATGGGCAACGATAAAAAAAAAATGCAAGAATCATCACCCAAAAACAAATAAATTGATATTTTAGCCAAAGTAAGTAATTACAATATGATTTCTTTCCCCAATTACAATAAAATAAGTAATTAAAAATATGATTTCTTTCCCGAAAATTTTAATTCAATCGTCTAACGCCTATTTCCTAACAGATCCCTAATACTGTTGACAAAAAAAAAGTGTGATCGGAATACGGATGATAACCACGTGTTTCTATATATGTAGTGTGATATGTGTATTAAAAAATTAATAATTTAAAAATAAAATTTCCCCTTACTTATATAGAAACACGTGATTTATGTTCGGATCACAATGAAAAAGTTCTCCCACCTATCCCGAATATTCAAACCAAAAATCCTAAGACGCGCCTACAGAGCGCGTGCATTACCTCTCCTTCTCCTCTACCACTCAAGTATATAAATACGTGAGTTGCGTAGTATTTCGTCAAAGCCAAACCAAACAAAGCACCAAACAGGAAACTTATCCCCAAAGGCAAAACCCTCTCGACCCAAAATCCCTCTCGACCCAAAATCCCTCTCAATCCCTCAAAACCCTAACCCTAATTTATCTGTAAAATCATCGGATTCAAATCGGAGGTCTGGTTGATTCGTTCGAAATTGAGAGATAGATTGAAGGATGTCTGCGGCGGTGTGCGGAAGCAAGAGGTCTTTCTTCGACGATCAATCGCCGCCCCTCGCACAGAGGCTTCCTCCGTCGCCGGTCCTCACAAAGAGGCAGCGCCGTTCGTCTTCTACCTCTCCCATTCGCTTCGCTGCTCCGTATCTTCTCGAGCAGCTTCGCTCTCTTTTCCCTCACATGGACCCTCAGGTATCAATAGACATTGCCTTGTGCTTGTGTTTTGATTCGATGCTGTGTTTAGTTTTCGATTCCTATTGTTTGTTTGGTTGCTGAGAAAAAGAAAGGTTGGAAATTTTGGAGTTGTAGGATTTTGTTTATAAATTTTCTGGAATAATGATGGCTTAGATTTATTTCATGGTGTTGGGTACAAAAATGATTTGTTTTTCTCCGATTCACGGTAAGCCTGAAGTTTAGACCGTCCAGTTTATATAAAGGTTGATTTTCCATTACAAGGTTGAGCAATGTAGAATTAAGTTTCAAAATCTAATTTTGATTTAATAAATGTTAGCATTTTGTGTGTTGGGAAACCAATAACGGATTTGCATTGATGATCCTTAGGTTCTTGAGAGAGCATTGGAAGAATGTGGCAACGATATGGATGCTGCCATCAAGAGGCTGCATGAACTTTGCCTAGGATCTGCGGAGGAAACTTCTGCATCTGCCGAACAAACAGCTGATATCGTAGCTAACGGTATGATGTCATTCGTACATTTTCTGGTGCTATACTTTGTTTTGTTGTTTAGGCTTGCGATTTAGTTCATGGTTGCTTCTGCATATGGGATGGGATGATATAAAAGGTCCATCATGGACTGATAAATGAGAAAGTTCATTAGCATGATTGCCTTAATTGTAAAAGTGGTTAATGCGTACTGCTTTCTCTCTTGAAGATGCAGAATGGCTTGTGCATATTTTTGTTGTGAGGGGTTTTCTATTTATTGTGATTACTAGACTGCTAATCAGTCAAGTTCTTTCTCAGTGGAATAGTGAATGGAGTTTATAAATCGTTTATTGTTTCTTTATATCAACGTTCTAAAGAATTACTTCGTGTTTGTATTTTGAATTCTACACTTTTTCGGTTGTTTTATGCCTTTCATCTATTTTGTTAGTAGCGGGGTAATAAACATCACTCTAAATCAACAAATCTTGCTACATTATAAGCAGTATTCTGTGTTTCAGCTTGTTGTATTTCTTATAAAAAAGATAGTAAAGAAAAAGGAAAAAAGTCATTGGAATAGTGTTCTATTTCTGTCATTTCAACTTGTTCCTTAAAATATTTGAACATTGTTACCTGAAATTAATTCCATTAGATTGAACATTCTTTTATCAATTATTGTACAGTTTTTATTGTTTGCCTATGGTATACTTCAAACTGCATATAACTAATCTTTTTCAAGGGTACGACTTTTATTGTTGCCTTCTAATTTTGTAGGTCTATTGTGTAATGATGAAGCTGCAGCCACTACTGAGAATCCATCAGTTCCAAACAACCTTCCTGCAGATGGTGCAGAATGGGTTGAGTTGTTTGTAAGGGAAATGATGAGTGCCAGTAGTGTGGATGATGCTAGGGCCCGTGCTGCTAAAGTTCTAGAGGTTTTAGAAAAATCCATCAGTGAACGTGCTGGTGCTGAGGCAGCCCAAAGTTTTCAGAAGGCGAGTATATTTTTTAGTATTCTTTTTCTTGTTCTGGTATGTGTTGGCCTTGTTTGTGATAATTGGTCAAAGTGTCATTTATGCTTTTGCTCCAAACCTGTAGCTTCTGGATAACAGGTGTAGATTGGAGCTTATAAGAAGGATGATTATCTTTCTCTATAATGATTTGTGTTTACTATTTACAATTATTAGGAAAATATGATGCTGAAACAACAAATTGAAGGATTGGTAAGGGAGAATACCATACTGAAACGTGCTGTAGCTATCCAGCATGAACGTCAAAAAGAATTTGAAGAGAGGAACCAAGAATTACAGCATCTGAAGCAGCTAGTTTCTCAGTATCAGGAGCAGTGTAGAACACTAGAGGTCAGAATCATAACTTTCTGGCTGCTCAAATATTTTTTTATGCTGTTTTTGATTTTCTAGAAGCATGATAGTGAAAGTCTTTTAGCGGCATTAATATCAGGAGCACATAAAAGGTATATAATATCCATAATCCTGGTTCAAAACATAATAAGTTTGAGTGTGTTGAAATTTATATCCTTTTGAAGGAATGTAGAACTTTTAAAATATCTGAAGATGCATGATTTATTTCTTAAATCCTCATTTGGTTAGTAGAAGCTGTTGCTAGGTCCTCTATTGTGAATGATTTGAAAATTAATTCCTAAAGCTGGTATGGAGGGGGAGGTAAGGAGGAAGGTAGTGGTAGAAAACTTACCCACCATGGATACTGATATCTGTTAGATTTCCTATGTCTTAAGAACGATGTAGTAAGAGATCTGAAAAATAAAAATGATAACGGTTTACAGAAACCTTACTGACCATGAATACTAATCACTGTTAGATTTCCTATGTCTTAATATTGATGTAGTAAGAGATCCGAAACATAAAAATGAAAACAGTTTACAGAAATTAAGGACAAAAAATGAGAAAGATGTGGAATTTGTATATTGTACTAAGGGATTCTCTTGCATAGAGTCCTGTTAGACTGCCAATCTCTGAACCACAAGGTCAGGGAAGAATCCACATGGTCAATGATTCATATTAACTAAAGCATCTTATCTGGCGAGAAAACATTGCCTTTGTATCTAGACTAAGCAAGGAAGGTGCATTCTATCTCATTGTAACGTTGTAGAAAATCACGTTTTGGCATTTTAACTAATCATAAGAATTCATTTGTGGTTTCATGACAGATTAACAACTATGCTCTGACAATCCGTCTGAAGCAGGCGGAGCAAAGCAACTCCATCCCTGGACGTTTCCACCCCGACATCTTTTAATTTGAAGAAATAAAAATAAAATGTAGCATCTTGATGATATAGAGTCAGCAATACATGCTGCGTCTTGAGCCGTTTGAAAGTTGTCTGTCCAAGTTTGAAAGTTTGTCTGTCCAAGTACGTGTAGCGTTTGTAGATTGCTGCTGCTCTATGTCTTTAATGTTCCCAGTTTCAGGTCAGTGGAAATTTGTCAAACCGAAATCATCGCAACTGAATACTTTGGTTTATATTGGTGAATTTGTATTTTGATTCTATCAAGTTTGTAATGGAATTTAACATAAAAGTGAGAACATGATTACCGTTGGTGGATATAGTTTAGTTGCATTCCTCTAATGCCGTAATTCCGGCATTGACGTAAGAGACCAATTAGCACTGTTTATCTACAAGATTCAGGCAGATGCTATCATTTCCCAGGTTGGGTTATTTTTTGTCATCAGTTTTTAAGTATTGAAAGATACTGTCAATCAAATATGTTTTATTTTTCACCGTTATTTGGCAAAGTAATATGATTCTATGTTACGTTTTGTTCATACTTTTTACTTAATTGTAAAACGACCTTTGATTAATTTTCCCGTCTTGAAAACCGGTATAGTTTGAAACAAAGAAGTAACGCGTAACGCCTCGGATTCAGCGCAAACCGAGCCTGAACATGAGACACTCCGATTCACATTTAAGGGCTAAAAATGCATCTAATTCAAACTCTCCAAACTGGACGTTAACGCTTCCATTACCCCACTTCTTTTGTTTTACCTCAGAATACATACTGTAGTTATTAAAATTCCAGAACAACACATTGATTTGTACTGTGCTATTGTTAGATCGTTTGACTTGCACCACAAGTAAATCAAGCTTCTTATCAAGAGATTGTGCCATAGAGTGGTTAAGTCTATGTAACGTCATTTTTCTGTGCCTTGTAGCCAAGGACTTCATATATTTTCTTTGTGTTTTGCCAAGTGATAGCCACAAACTAATCAACGACGGACCTACGCTTTTGGTTATTGCTAGCCCATTGTGAGGTTAAGTCCACTCCCTCCCCGATAATATCATTTGTTAAAAAAAAAAAAAATACTAAGAGCATGTTTGGTACTCTACTTGAATCCAACTTTTTAAACTCAAAAACAATTTTCAAGTTTTAGGCCTTAAAAACTTGTTTGATATGATTATTTTCAAAAACTAAACGCAAGACTAACTAAAAAATATAGTCTATTATCTAAAAACATAAAAAATGAGTATTTAGAGTTTTTAAACTTAAACTTACTCATTTCTTTTCTCTCCCTCCTCTCCTCCCAGTCCAAATCTATCACTCTTTTCTTCTTTCTCTCCTCCTTTTATTTACCTTGTCTCTCCTCCAATCCGTTCGCTTCATTATCTCGGTTATTTCTCCCACTCTTCTTCCTCTCTATCTAGTCCGATTCTCTCTCTTCTTTCTCTTTCCTTCAATCATCTCTTACTTTATTTCCTCCTCTCTCATGCGACATCCTCTTTTTAGATCTCTTTATCTAGTTTAAGTCGTAAGATTTAAAATTTTTAAATCGCAAACCAATCAAGTTTTTGAATCTTAAAGAAAATTGTGTTTCAAAAAATGTTTTGAGAAATGATAAAAAATTTCAAATTTTAAGATATCTCTTTATGTCACTCTTCTTTCATGTTAAAAAAAAAAATTGCTCAAACAAAACTCGAGTGGGCATGTATTGGTATATACATATATACATACATACAGACACACACACACACACACATATATATATATATATTATCTTATTTTTTATTTTTTGTAGTTTGCACTATTTATTTTCTTCAATTTTCTTTGCAAAAGGGAGAAAAAAAGAATGAGAAGAAAAAGAAATTGAAGTGGGGAACTCACACACCACATAATATCCGTAAGTACACCAAAGACGCTGCCAATCGCACCAACACTCAATCTCGCTAGTCAGCCATGGACATTGCAGCACCCACGTTCCCTTCGTCCCACAACTGATTCGCCTACCTCCAATGGCGGCCGCAGCTCTCTCCCTCCTCCCCTCCTCCTCTCCCCACCTTCTCTTCCCGCCCTCTTCTTCCTCCTCCTCCGCCTCCTCCTCTTCTTCTTTGTTTGTATCCGGTGGGACCCATTTGAGGACCCACAAGAGCTTCGTTTCTCTTAGTTCTTCTTGGCCGTCGTCATCTTCTTCGTCTACTTCTTCATGGAAATTCAGCCCGAAACGCAGCGTTGGGAGAGTGTTTGCTGCTTCTGGCGATTACTATGCCACTCTTGGGGTTCCCAAATCTGCCACCAGCAAGGAAATCAAAGCCGCTTATAGACGTTTGGCTCGCCAGGTAACTATTTTCACACACTGCTTGGTTTTTGGAGTAAATTTGTTTAAGTTACTTCGGAAATTGTAAAAACCTCAACTTTCAATTGTGGGTATTATGCAATTGTATGCATTTTCTCAGCAGCCAAACAACTGGTATCTTTCAAAGTTATAGTATAGTTTATATAGATTAAATGACACAAAATCCATGCTTTTGTTTTGGCATATTTTAAGGAACTTATCAGAACTTATGGCTTGCTTTTTAAGCATTTGTACGTACTTACTAAAATTTTGTTGATGCTTTAGTTTTATGTTAAAAGGAGAAAGCTTTACAAAAATTTGGATGCCACTGCAATTTCACTCGCGATACGATCAGAATCAGTTTTTATTGGAATTATGTTTGTGTCTATAGTTACTGTATTTTATCCATCTTGAATTAGTAATTAGCAATATATGTTTATAATATTTACGTAATTCTGACCTTCTTATGTATTATTATGCTCTCAAGTACCACCCTGACGTCAACAAGCAACCAGGAGCAACCGAAAAGTTTAAAGAGATCAGTGCTGCATATGAGGTATGAAACTTGCTTTTCTTTATCTCATCTATCCTAATGACATGCTTATCACATCTCTGTAGCAAGCAATGAACTTAGAATATATGATAGATTATATAGTTTTTGCTGTTCAGTTGAATCTTTTGAAAATCCAGTCGGTGCATTCTATCTGTATACTTGTGATAATCGTTGTTCAGTTATCTTTTATTGGCGTACATTGGTCACTGGAACAAGAAATGTGACTCTGAATCCGTGAGCAACAGTAATCCAAACTCACCTTAGTTATTTGTATTGGCACATTTGCTCATAATCTAACCAAGTATGACCTCCGTCTTTATCAGTGACATCACCAATAGTGCAACTGATTTTTTTTTTCTGGCTTTCCTTCATTTCCAGGGTTTTAAGCTTGAAACATGTATGATCTCTTGTAGTCTGCAATCATTTAACATTGGGATTTATGCTTTTTGTTTCCTTAGTCTCCAATGAAGCACATTATCTTGCTTATCTTTTGTTTTCACATTGTTAATATCGTCTGTTGAATTCTGAAGTACAACCTTGTCAGGTGCTATCAGATGATAAGAAGCGATCTTTATATGATCAATATGGTGAAGCAGGAGTTAAGAGTGCTGTAGGGGGAGGTTCAAGTGCCTATACGGTAGTGGATGCAGTCACATAAATTTTTTGCATGATAAATAAATAAATGTGAATTATGGCAGTCACTTGATGTATGTAGAAACTTGCATGCATGTCAATCATATCATTGCACACCATGCAGTGTCCAGTTGTTGGATGTATTTTGGGGCAACGTGGCCTCCATTTGGTCATTCTCCTTTCTGAAATTCAGGTCTTAAAATCACAGTAAACAATAACAGACATGCACTTGCACACACATATTTTAGAGATAATGAGAGGCCACTTTGCCCCAGATTCATAAAAAAAACAGAGAATATGTATCTACTAATTAACCTTGATATTCAAAAGTATATGCTACGTCCTCTGCAACATTCTTTATGTACATGTATTATTTAAAATGGTATATGCTACTATCTCTGCAACTTTCCTTATATAGCATATTTATTTGAGCAGACAATCCCAACCTACCGATCATTTTAGAGAAGTTATGGTACTTTTAGTTAATTGCTGCTTTGTTTATGTGACAAACCATGCCTGTGTGGTGTTTGCGTAGATTATTGGTCAATATTCTTTCTGGGTTTATATGTTCAGTTGTTGCCTTCTCTTGAACAGGTTGCAGAATGTATATATCTTAGTACCGTATATTGATCACCTGAATTGCATGCCTAGTTTCCTTTTCACTGTAATCAATGGGAGAGAACTTGTCATCCCAGTTTTTTTTTTTTTTTTTTGTGCGATATCCTATATTCTCATGACAATGTTTGTTTGTTGGAAAAGTTTCGCAATCAGAGCTGTTTCCCCGATTTTAATCTGAGTTCTTTGCTGAATGTTGAATTTAATTAAGTACTATGTTCTTATTCTTTCACATGGATACAAGATGTTTTTCCTTTTAACATTATTATTAGGTATCTGAGTAAACATGAATAAGCAAATATAGAGATGTGCAAGGTTTTCGTAATCGTTTTCTTAATGATAACATATATTAAAGCTTAAATTACTTGATTGTTGCTTGGTATTTTTTTTGCAGATGCTTATTAAAAGTTTAAATTACAAACTTTTACTCCTATTTTGCAGACAAATCCATTTGATTTATTTGAGACTTTTTTTGGGCCTAGTATGGGTGGATTCTCTGGTATGGATTCTGGTTTTGGAACGCGTCGTCGTAGCACTGTTACTAAGGGTGAAGACATCCGGTGAGTTATAATGTTGCAGACAATACACGTATTTTTTTTACTACCACCATTCTCTTCCTGCATACAACACTAATATTCACTTGATACTTAGGAAATCAGATTTATAACAACTTTCTGTACATATTGGTTAATTGTGTGGCCTGATTATGTCTGCTCCGATTTGCTACTTAGTAAGCAAGTTTTCTAATAAATTGTTAATTAGTTATAACACACATTCAACTCAGGATCAGGAGAGAGAAGATATCTTTTGTTCTTTACAATGAAAGTGGTTTATGATTATAAAATGATATCATATGGACATATTCTTACTGCAGCTCAATTCCTTTGCTCTTCATGTAAATGTCTGGGAATTTTATTTTCTTTGGTTTCGAGGATGTGCTTTGAGTAGCTTCAGTAATCAGTAGCACAGTTGTTTAGTGTCCTTTATTAAACTTATGTGATAAGCACAATTGTGCCTTACGAGTATATGATAAAGAATATTAGAGCCTCACTGCTACTTGATCACATTTATAATCTTTTACGACCACTTACTATTTTGAAAAAGTTGTTTTTCTCTACTGATTTGTGGTTGTTTTGTCTTCACTGTGTTAGAAAATTTCTTACTGTCCTATTGCTCAGTTATTGTTGTGATACAAAATGAATATACCGTTGACGGCTTTTTAGTTGACTCCTGGTCCAATTATGTTCAGCTATGACTTCACTTTAGAATTTTCTGAGGCTATATTTGGAGCGGAAAAAGAATTTGAACTTTCCCATCTGGAAACATGTGAAGTTTGTGCTGGAACTGGCGGTAAAGTAGGCTCTAAAATGCGGATTTGTTCTACTTGTGGTGGGAGGGGTCAAGTTATGAGAACAGAACAGACACCTTTTGGCCTGTTTTCCCAGGTAAGGGCTTCTGGTTTCTATTTCTATTGATTTCTTTTTGCACTTATCTGATATTTTGTGCATATTCGTATCAAATCAAAATCAGAAACATTTGTTTAGTGTGATTTCTCAAGGGTTATCTCCTAGTGTTTTAACCACTTAGTTGCCTATGGTTTAGAAATTTTTCCAGTTTTGCATTCAATCCAGTTTAAATTCTTTAATGACTGATTGCATCTCTAAAGAGTAGCTTGATTGTTGGTATTATTTTACAATAGAACTGGATAAATGTTTTTGCACTAGATAGCACCAACTGGCGATAAGACAAGAAAACATTGTTTGAGGTAAATTTGGATGTGATGAATACATCAGTAAGGAAAGGTATGGTTTACTCAGGTGGTATTCTGCACACGGGAAGGCCAAACGTTGAACGGTTTGTGGTAGTGAGAAATGAAATTATAGCCAATTCTTGACCTCGTAAATGGAACTGATTGCTCAAGTGGCCTCATTTAGTTCTACACGTTCATGAATGTAATAAATCTGCGATACATTTGATGTAGTTACATGTTAGGTTCGTTTTTAAGTTTATGTATTAGCTCTATGTGGAACTGATTGCTCAAGTCAGCAACTATTTGTGGCCACGGGATTATATTTAAGTTTATATTGCATCACTCGGGTATAAGCACCCTGTATTCTATGCAAAACTAGTTACATGATTATTTGAATTATCTTTTTGTTCATGTTAGGTTTCCGTATGTCCAAATTGTAGTGGAGATGGGGAAGTCATTTCTGAATACTGTCGGAAGTGCTCTGGTGAAGGACGTGTTCGTGTTAAGAAAAGTATTAAAGTTAAAGTTCCTCCTGGTGTTAGCACAGGAAGCATTCTGAGAGTTGCTGGAGAGGGAGATGCCGGGCCGAAAGGGTAGGTGGCTGAATTTCATTTTGTTTTTTACCATGCATTTTCAAGGTATTGTCTTTGTTTAACTGTAAGGTAGATATTCTGTAATATACGAATAGAAAAAGTATGAAGTTCTCCTTCATTCATGCTTTCAAGCATATACAAGGTGCATATTCAATGTTTTCAATTAAAAATTTGTTACAATTTATTTTTTTTGGTTGTGTCGATACAACATTAACTACTTTGTGGGAGCACTATAGATGCTACGAAGTTTATAGAAGGCTCACAAAAAGCATTACAACAGTAAAATCATGTGAAGATTCTCCTCTAAAACAAAAGTCATGTGAAGATGATTGAGACATTAAAGACCTATTCATCTTATTTGTACAGTTTTTTTCCCTTATGTTCTTTTCTTAGTCCTGTTTTTCAATCATAATTTATGTCATATGGACTTTGCATGTGTACTGTTTCAAATTTGGATATTGTTTCAAACCATTCTTTTGTTCGCTGCTTGTCATGTTGACCTCCGTACGTACTTTACGGAAAATTGAAGTCGTTGTGTTACCCAGTCCAATGTGTTGAGGATTTAGTATTCTTAAGTATTATAGCCTCCTGGATTCTGTCATTTATCTTAATGTACGCTCCAGCCACTCTGATAGAACATTAAATGTTTCTTCCTCTCCTTGAGAAAGTACTTTTTTGGGTGAAGAAAATTTATACTTAAAAAATTCACTAATTATTATTTGTGCACATAACTTCAGAGTGTAGATATATGCGTCATACTGTGATACAAATTTTATAACCAATTGCTGATCTTGTTATACCATCAGGGGCCCTCCCGGGGATCTTTATGTATATCTTGATGTTGAAGAAATAGAAGAAATTCAAAGAGATGGCATAAATCTCTCCTCAAAAGTTTCTATCAGCTATCTGGATGCAATATTGGGGGTTGCTGTTAAGGTATAGTTTGTTATTTTTATTCAGCATAACATTAGACAAACTCCTGCTTCCATTTAATTGTTATTTGTATCTCACAGAAAACATATCTCACAAGCCTTGGAGTAGTAGAAAACCTTAAATTATACTATTGTTTACGTGTATTTTTTTCATGACCGATCTATTGAATTTCTGGCATCTGAAATAGGTCAACACAGTTGAAGGGGTTACCACACTACAAATCCCACCAGGCACCCAACCTGGGGATATTCTTGTCCTGGCAAAAAAGGGAGTGCCTAAGCTGAACAAACCATCAATACGTGGCGACCACATATTTACAATTAAAGTAACAATACCAAATCGTATCAGGTATACATTTTTCTCTTTTTCTTTCTATTTTCATTGTTACTGGGTAGCTGTAGCGGATTTGCCACAAATTCATCTCCCTGTATTGTTGCGACTTAAATGTATTGTTACAGACTTCAAATACTCAAAAGTTTTGGTGAATGCTTTTTGGCAATATGTCAGCTCTTCTAGTGGTAGAACATCCATGAGAAATTAGAAAGACACGAATATCATTAAGAGACACAATATAAAAGAAACATGAATACGATAGTAGCTTGTAAATATATTAAATGACTTAACTTGGAAAGTAAAAAGGAAATGTTAAAAGGTGGATGAACACTACTGGGAAGGTTGTCAGCTATCATCATTCGGTACATGTGGTGCTGTGGAAGCACACTCGTGAAGACAGAAACGAGTATTGGTTGGAGAGAAGGGGCATGGTTGTTTGCTCGATTCACAAATAATAAACATCGAAGAGATCTTTAAGCTTCTATTTTCTTGTATACATGCATTCTCTAAAGAATGGGAGTTTTTTTAAATATTAACCGACATTTTTCATTCATTTATAGTTCCAAGGAGCGTGAATTGCTGGAAGAACTTGCTTCACTGAGTAATACTACTGCCACACGTTCACGTACTCGCCCTAAAGTGCCGCCAGCTAGTAAGTAATCGCTTTGTCATTTGAGGATGTTTTCTTTGCTTGCGCATGTTACAAACACTTTAGTTTCAGGTTCAGTGTACAGATTTATGATTTATCTGACTTGACTTTGATGCTTTTGCTTCTGCAGCAACTAGTACGGAAACTGAGGTGGGAGCGGTTGGGGAGAAAACAGAGGAAGGAGGAGATCAAGATGACCCATGGAAGAAGTTAAAAGACTTTGCAGGGTAAATCTCTCTCTGTCTCTCTCTCTTTCTCTCTCTCTCACACACACAATGATATCTTTCACGCACTGAGTATTTATGCAACTTAACTGCGGTCACTAATTACCGAGTGAAAATTCTACATCTGTTTCTAAAAAGTATAAAAAGATATGGAAAAGGCGGTTGATATTAATTTCCTGGAGGTACTCTGTTATGTGTGGCATATCCAGATATGTATAAGCTCATGAGATGCTTTTTTTTTTTGTGTAAATTAATAGTCGCTTCAGATGTATATTTTCTGTCGTATTTGCTTTTATCTTCTCTTCATTAAAGCACTCATCATCTGCACAACAACTGACCAAAAGAGTTTGTCGAATTTGCAGGTCTGTTGCAAATGGTGCCCTAAAATGGCTGAGAGACAACCTCTAGTCTGGTGTGTTTATGAAGTTTCCTCCAAATTTGCCCAAATATTCGGCTATATATATTTTTCTTCCTCCCAGAAGGGGTACTGGACGAGGCCGTGCAGCCAAAATGTCTCCACTGTTTTACAGAAATTAACTTGCCAGCGTTGCAGTGAAGATCTTGAATTGTGCGGTAGGCGACATTGTTTTTATTTGTTGCATTTTACATTTGTCAAATAATATACAAAATCAGCTGCTGCGTCTGCGTGCATGAACTGATTTGTATCATCTAGCAGGCTAGAGGGGCATCAAATTCTTGTCAATGAAACTTAATTTCAGACTCAACTTTTCTTGAATTTCATGTTTTTTTTGGTCAATGAATTTCTTTCACGGTTATTGTTTGTCAACAGTATTTACCATCGGTCGGTGATGTTTACAAATACGTATAATTTGGTTGTGAGGAAGTACTGATGATTTTCCGAATCATGCGACGTAGTCTCATAGGTTTTCGTCACTCCTTTGCTTCTGTGTCTTGGTTCACAGATTTCGCACCTATGACAAAAGCTTCTTTGGTCCATTCTCTTCTCCGCGTCATCTCAAGCTTAGGCGCTCGAGTGCTTCCGTGGTCGTTGCCCTAGGCGGCACTTTGTTTTGTAGTTCCTCTTCCAAAAATCAGATCAGAACCTTGATTGTACTAAGATACAGGCGAAAAAGTAAAAGGAAAACTAACGAAAAGTCTAAAAAAAACTCTTCTTTTAACGAAAATCCCTTTTTAAAGGTATAGTGAATAGTGCCATTTAAAGGTAAAAATATAGCTTTTCGTTAAAAATGAACAATACCGGGAGTGTTTTGTTAAAACTCCCAAAAGTAAAACAGAACCGATGGAATTGCAAAAGATCGATCTAAACGATCTAAGACGACTTTCCCTACACTACTTGATACTTAAGAAACCTAAAATTACAAAGAAATGTAAACATCTTAAGTTTAGCAAGTTTAACTCTTCCATTTGATTGATCATACTAGTCAGGTCATGTCGATCATGCCCTACCCTAACAAGCTGATCGACATGACCTGACAAGCTGATCTCGATGAAAGCGCTGAAGCTTGGAAATCAAGGTAGAAAAAATTAATAAAAGAACAAAGTACAGAATAGAGCCGGGAATCGAGGAGAAAATTGACATGTATACAACAGATACAGGCATCGAGGAAGTACACAATAGAGACGGATTTGCTCCGATAACATTAAAAAATAATAAGAATGTACCACGACTAGGATCTGTGCTAAATTGATGAACTACATTCCTAGCTTCGGCCCTCCGCACGGCTTTGCTTGATCAAAAGCAAAACAGCTACAACAATAGGCATGAATATCATGATAAGAGCCTGGACGATATTGGGTCTAGTTATCTCAGGCAAAACTATGCTTCCGTACTTTATTACCGCTGCAGCCACAAGGGAACCGGCTACCACCTTCCCCAGATATTCCAAATCGTCCTGTTTACACAAAAGGAAACATTTACAATTCAGAATATTCTCAAATCATTTGTATGTTTCGAGACCACAGAATTTCATAGATAACAGAAGACATAAGGCATCTTTTAAGTTTCAGGTTTTCTGATTAGTTAGAACTGGAAGCAATTTTTAGCAGATTTATGATAACTTCTTTACACATAAATCACGTTCTCTTGTTGGCCGCTGATATTCCATCTTTTCCCTTCGTTTTGGCAACCAGACTAAATCCTTGATGCCACGACGCCAACTGTGACCATGGTATTAGATCGAAATGCAGCTTAGTTTCTGTTCTATTTTTCAGAAGACATATTAAGCAACCCTATTCTTCAAAAATGAAAAACAATCAAAACTACTAAGGATGTCGCTTTCTTCACTCTATTTTCCCTGGTATGAGATACCTACTCAAAATGTACTACGACAATTCAAACATGTAAGATAGGTTTGTCGAAAATACTTCTCTAGAACTGTGTAAACAACTGAACACAAACTAGTGAATTTGAAATCATTCATGAAAGAGAACAAACTTACGCTTATAAACAACATAATCTTGACACTCTGATTGTTTATGTTTAGATAAGCAAGCAAAATAGAACAGGGCTGATCAGAAAAAAAAACTCGCAAGAAAGTGAAATCCCCAGAGGAAAACAAATTCATGTCCATAATGCTAACAAAGCCATCATACATTTTAATTGAGCCTAAAACTCTACTGGACGGTGGACATAGATTTCTCATGCACATACTGACGCTTGCATCTCTTTTCAAACTATTTGAGTGAATTACCAAAGAAAATAAATGCCGAATCTGGAGAATTCATATTCAACATTCAACCCACTAATCATATCGACATTTGACTGAAATGCTTGTGTGAAAATGTTTTTGGGTTTCAAAAGCACTTCAAGTGCTTTTTGGGGGAAGCACTAGTTACATGCTTCTTGCAGGAAGCACTTCGAGTGCTTTTCAGAATTCACTTGTATTTTTAGTAAGGATTAGTTTCAAAAGCATTTTTATCAAAAGCGCTTCCAGTCATTTGAAAAGCACTTCCAAACACACCCTTCTACTACCTAGTGATAATCTGCTTATACCAAATGACCAAACTTGTTTTCTATCTCAGAAATTAACTCGTTAATTCCCCTGCAGAACCTAGCTTGTAATAGTGCAATATTTAAATTAAAAAACCCAGAAATTATTAAACCATCAAAATTCAATAGATTTTCGGACGTTTGTATATAGGGCAGAGTTTCTAATCTGTCTAAAACAACAGTAAGATGTACCAATTTACCTTCAATTTGGAGCCTCAATATTTACTCGCAGTAGCCAAAATTAATCAAAAAAGGAAAAGGGGTAAATGGATATACCTCAGAGATCAAACCGCTGCCATTGTTACCCACGTTTGAATTCACTTCTTCTTCCTCACCTCCTCTTTGAGGGTCAAGAGCTCGGATAGGGAAATACCCCTTTACCCTTGTGGAAGATAAGCAATTGGGGAAGTGGATGGCAAATTTCGTGTAACTCGTGAACTTCTGTGCGGGCCGTAGCCGCCGTTGATCAGACCCGGACGAGTATCGGAGGCTGGAGGCTCCTGTCACCGTAGCTGAGGCAGTTGCCACCACCATTTCTATGTGGCTGACACTTGGACTTAATAAGTGTATGTCACTCCATTCATTGCCTAAGTTTTTAATTTATCCACATGTGTGCCTTGAATTTGTTTCATTTTTTCAGTAAATTTAAATTATCATTTGATACTTTTATGGTTTGCTTATCTTTTTTAATCTCTTTCCTTGATAAAATTTTGGTTAAACTTGTATTGAAAAAAATTAATTATACTTAGCATTAGTATTATTATCATATGAATTTGAAGTAAATTATAGCAATAGTCCCTTAATTTTAACTCAATTAGAGTAATGATCCCTCAACTAAAAATTCATTAGCAGTGATCTCTCAACTCATCAAACCGTGCAACTATGATCCACCAACTAAAAATTCATTACCGTTGACCCTCAACTTTGATCCAACTGGATAAATGATCCCTCAACTTTAACTCAATTGGAGCAATGATCCATTAACTTTAATCCAATGGTAGCAAGGGTTATTCCAACATAACTTTTGACAAAATTCTAATGAAGTTGACGATAAAGATCATAGCTACACATTTTGATGAGTTGAGGGACCCTAATTGTAGCAGTGGTCCTTTCAAAGTAACTCATTGTAGACAAAATTATGACGAAGTTGACGAAAATGACTATAGCTACACATTTTGATGAGTTGAGGGACCAATGGTAATGGATTTTTAGTTGAGGGTCATTGTTCTAATTTGATTAAAGTTGAGGGACCATTGCTACAATTTACTATATGAATTTGTAATGATAAATCAATTAGTTCATAAATATTATGTTGATGAACAAAACCGGAGGTCTTGGTACAACGTAAATCCGACCGTGAATCTGCAAGTAATGTAAATAACATAAGATGTATCGTGGTTCACCCCAAGGTTTGGGCTACGTCCACACTGGTTATGTATTTATCTGAGGAAGAGAGAGCTTTGAGAGTGAGAGCCTTGAGAGGATAAGGAGCCTTAGGAATTGGCCTCCCCTAATTGTGAGGGTGAGGGGTCCTTTTATAGAATAAAGACTCCTCACTTATTACATATTTGCCCTTTCCTTTATCACATAATTACATTTAAGTCACCCGAGTATTTATACGAGATCTAAATATGAGGTCCTAAATATGGTATAAACATATTACATTTATAATCTTCTTTGTAATTGAAAGGCTTTTTAGTCAAAATGGTCATTAAGATTTGTATAACTCCTCACTTTGGTCTCTAAAGTGGTCTCTAAGTTTGTCCACCATTAATCATTTTTGTCATTCCATGAAAAATCTCTATTAAATAAAAATAAAATGATAAAAATACCCTCAAATTTTTTTTTTCAAATCATTTTGGATTTAACATAATTTTCACGGAATAACCAAAGTGATTACTAGTGGACAAACTCAAAAACTACTTATATTGAATTCAAATCTCAGAAAGCAAAATGATGAGTTATTCTCCATGACCATTTTGGTTAAAAAGCTTAATTGTTATTCATGTGTAAGATTCTACATATTAACGTTAGGTTGACCGTCCTTATTGAAAATTCTAGCTCCCTCTCGCCATTAGGATCAAATAACCACGTTAATACAAATTTGCCTATGTACTTATAGCACTAAAAAACTTCAATGGCCACATGGCAAATTGTTGCCGTGAATTCCACATCTACTATAATATTCCTGAGAATATTGCATTTCAAAGCAACCATATCCATGTGGAAGCCATTTTTATGTCCTCATTTTGTGGAAATCAATCCTAATTCAAGTATTTGATGGCCTCCAAGTTCAAGTGCTGGAACCAAGGCATGCAATTTTATTGTGACAACCCGTCCCAAATCTTACGTTTTTACAAAATTTAAAAGTGTGATTTTACAAAAATCCCTTAGAGGCGAAGGTATTGATTTTCGTGGATCAGCATATAATGATGTGTATGACTTAATCCTTTAACGTTTTCCTGAAACACTCGAGAAGTATTTTTGGTTTAAGTCACTATTTATATATTTTTATATATTTTTATAATGTTTATAATTATATTTTTTCATATTAAGTTATTTGAAAAGAGGAAAAAGAAAGAAAGAAAAGAAGAAGGAAACGGGAAGAGATGAAAGAAGAAAGGGGATTGGGCAAGAACGCCCAATCAGAAAGAGAGGGACATAAGGAACGAATTGGAGGAGGAGGGAGGAAAGTCTGCCCAATGAGAAGAGAGGAAAGGATGGGAAATGAGAAAGGAGAAAGGGAGAGGATCGGCCAAATCCCTTGAACCCGCACCCAACCCGGTTTCGAAACTGGTGGAATTCTGACATTTCCGAGCCGTTTTTCAAGCAATATTCACCCCATTTCCACCTGCAATCATCACCATACCTCTTCCCCTTCATTCTTCTATCAAGATTCGATGGAAATTGGGTCAAATCCGTGACATTTGACGATCGTGACACTAACGGGTTTTGTGTCAATTCTCCCATTTCTGAAGCAATTTCTTCCAATTTCCACCACCAATAGACTTCACTTGAGGCCTAGAACAATGCCCAATCATTGGTTGGAACGTCGAAGTCGAATTGGGGACGAATCAAGAACACCAATTTCTAGGGTTCCTAGCGGATTCGAGGCAAATTGGAGCATTTCCAGGCTAAATTGGCCTTGGTCACAAGTATAAAAGTTACTCTACTCATTGAGATCTTCATTTTTGTAATTTTTGGTAATTTTTAGAAATAGTTGAGTTTTCCGGCGAGCCGGGGCGGCTGGTGCGACGGCGCGTGGCTAGGGGACCATCGATGTTATTTTTAGGCTAATTTGATGCCTTGAGTTCAGTTTTGGTAGTTGTATGACGTAGGTTGATTGTTGGAATCTAAACTCTCTATGTTACGTTAATAGGTCATTACATGAATCGACGATCCGACCGTTGGATCATCACCAAACTTTAGTATGTTATAGTACATAATATTTGAGGATCATAGGAACTTACGGATTAGGAATTCGACGTACGGATCTTCTCGAATTGGATTTGTAAGTTTATAAAATAAATGTTAACCGCCACTTAGTTTTGGGCAATTGACGGAAATCCGACCGTTGGATCGTAATGAAATTTTAGTATGTTATTCTAGAAGTATAATGTGGATTTTTGGAAGTTACGGATTGGAAATCTGATGTGCGGATCTTCCACAGGGTTGTGGACCCAACCGTCGATCTTTGACCGACGGTTGACTCTTGGTCAATAGGTCTCAAATTATTCTTGAAGGTCTTTGAGGATATGTTTTATGTAAATTATATATTTTATCGGTTAGAACTCTGAGATGTGATTCGATAATTGGTTATAGGCGACGATGGTTCGTGATGTCTCGATATGCATGCTAGGGAATTGTAGCGTGGACATCAGGTGAGTGGGTTTTTCCCCTTCTACTGTATATATATATATATACACACACACATATACGATTGACAATTCCATAAATGTTTATAAATTGATTATTGCTTATGATTACTATGAATGCTTTGAATAATTATTGTGAACTACAAATGGCTTGATCCCTGCTTAGGGTACGTAGGCAGTCTAACGAGATGTTAGATGTAGCCATATAATAAATGAGAACGAATAATCGAGACAATAGTCTAGTTTGGGAAATTGAGTAGTTTGAGGGACATTGGTAGGAAGATTATAAGATTTGACCCTATGCTTTAGTGGTTAAATGTCAATCATAAATCATTGGGTGAATAATCAAGAAATTGAAGTAAGGAAAGGGAATTAATTGATAGTTAATTTAACTAGTGCTTAATTAGGCTTATCATTGATGATTACTCTTAAAAGTAAATAGTTTGGGAATGGGGCATTACAGTTTATGCATTCTAGACCATTTGTTTATATGTTTATATATCTGGAAATATTATGATATGGTTAAAGTTCAGACTTACATCTTGGTATATCTATATGTATATTCCTTGCTCATAATTATTGTGAACGCTCTGAAATGCAAAGGTGAACGCAGGACACACAAGTAAGTTCAGGTAAGTTCAAGTAAGTATACGATATTAGTTGAATGGATGGGCTTATGGTACGACTACACTTATGTTTTAAGCAACTCCGACACTGTTGTACAGGTTGCAATAGTAGGCAACTTTGGCATTGTCGTACAAGTTGTTTATAAGTCGTACATGTCGTATTAGATGCATTTAGAACTCATAAACCTGCACCCTGGGTGATTGTGATTTAACCAGAGATATGGTACAAGCCTATTTATGATGTCACATCCCGCACCCTATGCTCACATTAGATCCAATTTAGGTGCATAATCTTGTCGTATAGACCACCATAGGTGGTTCCGACTCGTAGGTGACTAGCGATTTATCGCATAGCTATCATAAGTGCATAACATTGAGCATAACTATATTACACCCAGTCCTGTCGTACAAACCACTACAGTGGTTCTGACTCGTATGCAGGCATTGTGTCGTACAGGTCACTAGAGGTGACTCCGACTTATATGCTAGCAATGATGAATGAGATATACGAGGAGATATAAATAAAGTCGTACATGTCACTAGAGGTGACTCCGACTTATGAGCTAGCATATGTGATGAATATATGATGAGCTAGTATATGTGATGAGATATGGGTAAGTCATACAGGTCACCATAGGTGACCTCGACTTGCGTACTAGTATGAGTTATTAATCGCATGACAACTTGATATTGCTGACGAGATGCTGTCTTGTGGTATATTTATGATATTTTCTGGGAATTATACATGTGTTGTAGTAGATGATTATCATGTTTTATATGGTTTCTATTAAAATCTTACTTACAGTGTCACTCACCCTTGTCTTGTCTTCACCTTCCAGGTTTTATTAGCTGAGTTTTCTTATCGTCGAAGATTCGGGGCGATTCTTAGTATCAGAGACTATTTCGAGGGTACGATTCTTAATTCATTCTTCTGTACTTATTTATACTCTAACGTCACGTGTAAAGTGGGTTTATTCCCGCTCACCAGTGCACTCTGGTATTTAGGTACTTTTAGGTTTAAATTTATTCACATTTTTCCACATCATCACACTTTATGGCTTCGTCACCTTCCAGGTGTCGATCATCACAACTCGATTCAAAGTCTTAGTGGACATTCCGGGTCAGGGTGTATCATTTATAGCCACATCTTTATTTTGGATAAAATTACCTTGATCTTCGGTCGACTGATTCTATTGCCATTTTATTTTAGTCGGTCTCGAAAACGTACTATTTATTCAAATTGAATGTGTTTTTCGGTCGGCTGATTCTACGGCAATCAATCATCTTTATCTTTCCACCAAAACTTGCATCTCACTGACCAGATCCTTATCCTTATCCAAACACATGTAATTGATTTCTTCATGATTGGGTGGATTTCAAATCTTTTGGTTAATTGCGACAAAAAAGAGTCTTATTAACTTAAAGGAATCAAATTAGGATTTGATGGTATTTTAATAGATTTTAAAATCATAATGTAGTCAATAGAAGTTGAAAGGTGGATTTTAAAGTCATGGTATAGTCAAATTAGGATTCAAGAGGATTTAAAGAATACATCCAAATCCATGGTAGTCAATTAAAATTTTAAAAAGTCTATACAAATCTAAGTGTAGTGAGGTTTGCCAAAGATTTGCTAGGAATTTTGTGGATGAAGGATTTTGATGGAATTGAGGGTAGGTGGTATAAGTGTAGTGGGAATGTCAAAGATTTGCTAGGATTTGTGTGGATGAAGGATTTTGATGCAAGGCCTATCCTTATTTTGGGCTCTAGGTGGTGGATTGGAGGTGGTGAATTTGTTGTGATTCGGGATGACCGCTGGCTCCCCACTCCATCAAGGTTTTGGGTTTTCTCTCCCAAGCCTCCCGACTATGAGTTTAGTTTCATCTCACCTAATTTACGTTGCTGGAATTTACCCTTGATGCAGGAATGTATTTTTGCTAAGCATGTTTGGTTTGTCTCCCCCATTAGTCTTCCTCCTTGTACAATTCCATCCTCCTCTATGCTGGAATGGATGTCTCTTTGGGCTACTGATCTCAACATCTCAAACTTTACTATCTGCTTGATGATCATTTGGGCAATTTGGGAAGCGAGAAATAATCAGCTCTGGAATGACATCTTGGAGCCTTCCGACATCATCTCGGCGAGATGTATTTCCTGGTGGCTGGAGTTCAATAAGGTGTCATTTCCTGTAAAGTCGAATTGCAGCACTCCTTATCTGCCTTATTGGACTCCTTCTCCGTCGAGTTTTCTGAAGATGAATGTTGACGGTGCTTAGAATGACGCCTCCAAAAAGGGAGGGGTGGTATGATTATTCAGAATGACCAAGGGGATTTTGTGGTTGTAGCTGTCTCAAAGGTATATTTTATTACCTCTCAAGTGCTGGTGGAGGCGGTGGCTACAAGATTTGGATTTTACTGGAGATGCAAATGGGTCTTTAAAACATTATTCAAGCGGCTCGATCCAGATTGTGGCTGCCCTTCATGACTCTTCTCAATGTTTATCCGATGTAGGAATTATCATTGAAGATCTGAAGGTGCTCATGTCTACAATCACTAAAGTTCATCATACCCATATCCATCGTCATGCAAACAATGCTTAGCACAATTTGCTCTTTTGAATGGCTCAAATTGTAATTGGTTCGAGAAACCCCTGATATTATGTTTAATGTATTGTTTAAGGAGTCTATCTTGCAATTGGTTTGATTGTAACCACTTTTTCTATGAATGAAGCTATCGATGTTTTATAAAAAATAATAAAATAAATAAATAAATAAATAAATCCAACCCTCCCTCCTTTGATTTATTTTCCCATCAGACCTTAGAAATGAATTATCTTAACATGAATTGTCCATACAAATCCAAAGAAATCTATAATGGTAATTCATATAAACCTTCTAAAATTCATATAGAATTGTAGAATCTATTAAAATCCTTCAAAATCTATCACTTAACAAAGTCTATTAAAATTCTGTGAAATCCAAATTGATTACACCTCCTTAGCATCCTCTGACGACGTGGTTATCTTCCCAATTGCAGTCACGTACCAAGTTGGACTTCCCATCTTTATCCCATGCAATCGGGAGAGCAATTACTTTAGTCTAAAGTAAGGATTGCAATTGCAATATTCAAATGAACAATGTTTAGATCCGGATTTTAGTTTAATTACAACCATGCCATCGCTCTTTGTGTTGGTTTTAGCTAAGAAGTTCAGCCCTCAGTCAGACCCAAATGATTAATTACAGTTCTGCCTATCAAAGATTACAATCCTATAGTGGGGATGGTGTATTAGGAAGGGCAATTTTGTCCTTTCGATTTTGGGTTAAATAAGGGGTAACCGGGTAGGTTTTCATTTTCATTTGATGTCGTTCAATGATGGTTTCAGGGATGGAGGGTCAAAGAGAGAGAGAGAAATGGCGATGGAAATAGAGCGAGGGGGAGGGGTAGGGGTCTCGACACTGTTGCTACAGATGGATTTTACAAGTGGGAGCATGGGTATGGTTAGAGAAGACCATATGGGTCGTTGGGATTTCAGGGAAAGGGGTAGAGGTCATGAACAGATGCTACTGAGAGTGGTGTGTGCCGGATCTTGCGCTGCATGCTTAAAATCCAAAGATAAGTTCGTTTTTTTTAATTGGATTCTTTAATATTAGCTTAGATTTTTTAAATTTTTAGTATGTTAGGTCCAATTTTGGGGGATTTATGTCACATCGAAGTCCGCATAGTAAGATACAGTCCGTTTTGGGCCATGCCCCCATGGATTTGTTCTTGGGCTTCCATCCAAAACACGTCTCACTATCAAGAGGTGGGCATGTATATATAAGGTACATCACCTCCTCTCCCTTGGGCGATGTGGGATCTTACAATCCACCCCCCTTAGAGGCCCGACACCCTCGTTGGCACACTTTCAGCGGGGGAGTGGCTCTAATACCAAATTGTCACATCTCAGTCCGCATAGTAAGATATTGTCCACTTTGAGCCACACTCTCACAGATTTGTTCTTGGGCTTCCACCCAAAATGCGTCTCACTATAGGGAGGTATATAAGGCACATCACCTCCTCTCCCCCAGGCGATGTGGAATCTTACAATTTAGCTCTCTGTTTATTGCCTTATTTGTTTCATTTTCTCTTATTTTGGGGAGTCATTCTCTGTTATGTCTGTTTGTTCTTTGTTTTAAGGTCAATTGCTTTTTTTTGGGGGGGGGGGGGGTTTGTGGGTTTTCAGTTCGTTAATTTGTTTAGTTGTTGTTAATTTTACAGTTTAATTGTTTCATCAAATTTGGATTGTTAAGTTTTGGATCTTTTTTTTCCCAAAATCCACATGAACTGAGCTTTAGTGCTGAAGGAAACCTGGGTTTTATTTTGTGCTGGAGTTTATTATGTATTTAGATTGGGAAAATAAGGTTTATGATTTTGGTATGCATATGGGGTTCTATGTTCTGTGTGTATTGATTGACTGATGAAAAAATGTAGCCATAAAATATTTATTTTGACATTTTATTTTATTTTATAAAAAGGTTGTATGATTTGTAAAGCATCAATATTTAACTCAAAGATTGGGCTATTCCTTACTGCATTTTGTTTAAATGATAACCATAGTATCAACTTTTCATGGCATACACCTTGAACATGATTAGGTTAGTTGAAGATTATACTATAAGTAGAGATTTCTGCTAAAGGACCATACCAAATAAGGAGTTAGGTTCGCACGCACACACACACACACATATCTAATGTAAAGTTAGTCTATTAGATGGTTTCCAGATTGACCCCCCTTGCTAAATCTATTTCAAGGCTGGAAGAAGAGTTAAAACATATGTTATTGTCTTATATGTTTGTATTTGAATGGTAACAATGTTGTTCTTCTGGTGCAAAAATCTTCCTTTGAATCAATTTCAGCTTAGGCTCTACTTTTCTTTCATTTCAGCTTCATTTTCATGTTCATCATGTCCTGTTTGTATGTGTTTTGTGTTGGCATTGGAGGGTGGTGGTCTGTCATTTTGTTTTTCTTTTGTCTAATTGTAAGACCTTCAAATGATTGAAATTATATTATGTGGAAACAATCATTTTGATGTCGTAGTTTGAGTTGTTTTAGGTACGTATCAATACTTAACTACTGGATTTTTCTTAAGGAAATTGGATATAGGCTTATATAATAAGTGTAAAATTCATGGAAACACAGTCTATTGCCTGCGATATGATTGACATAGTTTAATTAGATTGAAACCAGACGTACTGATCTAATTTAACACAAATTTATCTTCGTATGTGACTAATCTGCAAAGTAAAAGTGAATAATTTCCACGTGTAGTCTATATGAAATGTATACACTTCAATGTATGCATTCATTATCTTTAGGGGCGGGTACCGCCGGGATTAAAAAAAACCTCTCGCACACATGTAAGCATGCGTGGAGAGGCAAGGTTTTGATCTCCCTCATTTCAATATATGATTGGATTTTGTTTGTAGTAGATTTGATTTATAGTAATGCAATTGCTTTGCTTGTTTTCACCACGATTGTTTTATCGGTTATTGTTTCATTTCTTTTCATTCCGTGTGGTTAGTTTAATCAGTTTATGCAGTTCAGTGTTTAAGTGCTTTATGAATATTAATAATATGGTCACTTCTTCTACATTTCTGTTAGGGATCATGTTAACTGATGATATGATATGGTAGTTAATGTGTTGAAAATATGTTGAGTAGTCCATGCTTTTACCAAAAAAAAAAAAATTTGTTGAGTAGTCCATGCTTTTGCGATTTTGTTATAAATCAGGGGATTTAGAGAATGCTTTCTATGTTCTATTTCTTTTGCTGCTTTAAAGACTTGCCTATTCTCATTTTCTTTTTTTTGTTTCAGTTCTGCTATCCTCTACGTTGGGGAGAGAGAGATTGAGTGAGGAGTGGGGTTGCTTTCCAAAGATTTGTTTGGAATTGTTTCTTTTTTACCGAAATTATTTTGATCCCTGCCATTAAACGTTGATTTCTGCTATTAATTGCTGCTGAAATGTGACTTTTGCTATTAATTTTTTACCCTTCATATTTAAGCTGCTCTCGCAGAAAGCTAAACCACCACATAAGCCTCATTGCCTTTTTTTCTTTCTTCTGGTTTTCAAATTTGGAATTTTACTGGGATTTATCATATGGGTATCCTTTAAATTAGTTGGGTTTTTGAGAAAATTAGTGAGTTTTGTTGATTAAGTGGTTTACTTGGTTATACTTCTAAATTGGGTTCGTATTTCGAAATGTTGCTTGCTTGCTTGGTTGTGAAAAAGCTCTTCGTTTTCCATTTACTTCTTGAAATTCTCTTCAGTTTTCTCAGAAAGCTAAACCACCACATAAGCCTCTTTGCCTTTTCTTTTTCTTCAGGTTAAAGCTAAGTTTAAATAATACACATGAAATTGTATATTAGCACTCCTTGCAACTCTTGGACTCTTTTCGCTAATCCGCCATGCAACAGATAATTCCATAATATTATCATGGTAATTCAACCTAGATAAGCATTAATTTTCAATATTAAATTCAACGGTTTAGAATTTTGCTCACTCGATAACCTCGATTGCTCGGACAAATAGTGTAAAATTGTGTACACACACATACCTAATACATGAAAATGTCTCGTTGCTTTGGCTGTTGGGCCAAAGTTATGTGCATCTAGTAATATGAGACCCATTTGTAGATGACATGGACATCATCATCTGTGACATGAGCCGGCATTTTCAGATTTGACAAATACCTTAGGCCATCTCCAACCGAGGGCTGGCCAGAGGGCTCGTTTGAGCCCTCTAGCCCTCCAAGATTCCCCAAGATATTAATATTTTAATTAACAGTACAGGGCCATATTTGCCTCCGTCTCCAACCGAGGGCCAGAGGGCCAAAGGGCTCGTTTTAGCCCTGTCACAAAAAACCGTCTCCAACCGAGGGCCAAAGGGCCATAGGACCAAACATAATTTATTATTTAAATTTAAAAACTACAACAACTTAAATTTAAAAACAACAACTTATATTTAAACACTACAAATTAAATTTAAAAACAACATTAACTTAAATTTAAAAATTACAACGACTTAAATTTAATATCCATAATTAATATCATCTTCATCATCCGCCATTGTAGGAGTATAGTTAGAGGTAAACAATTGCCGCCGAGCCATAATTTCTTTTTTTTTCCTATCAAAATAGGCCTTACTCATTGAAGTGTAATCCGAAGTGTTCCTTTCCATATTCTTATCATCCATCTCTTCTTGTATTTGTTTGGCTCGCTCTTCATGTCTACACTTCCTTTCTTCCGCCTCACGGGCATTTTGCTCCGCCAGTAATCAAAATGAGGCCGCCACTTCATGTTGAGCGGCGTAATCAGCATTTGCCTTGCCCTTTTCCCTCAACCTTCGGGCCTTGTTTCGTCCCATAGCCCTAGGTAAAGAAATTTCGGACGGAGTCGGATTTTCTACCCTTGTTTGTTGAATGGTAGGAGATCCATCTTCATTCATATCTACAGATGGGGATGCAGCTTCCAAAGGATCCACTCTATGTTGAGGTGGATCTTCAAATAACACCCACCCTTTACAAATTTCCCAACAACCGTGAAACTGAAAGGGTTTTGAGCTGCCCTCCATATACAATTCCTCCGCTTGGCGTACCTAGAAAATATAATTAAAAAAAATTTAGGAAATTAATTCACGAAATTAAATGTAATATAATTAAACATTTAAAATAAACTGTAAAAACACTAACTTCGTCATAGTAATTGGCGCCGCTTTCATGTCTACGTGCTGCTGCTAATAGTGCTTGATGCCATTTATTCAAACTTGGATGAAGATGTTTCTTCCATCTTGAAGAACAACTTTCGTGGTTTCGGGTATTCGGTGGAGTGGTGCCTTCGTAGAACTCTAAGTATTTTTTGGACACACGAGTCCAAACACCTTCACTTGTTTGAGAAATCCCCATCACACTATCTTCTGAGATCCATCTATAAGCCTTGCAAAGAGCTTCATCTTCTTTTCGGGTCCAAGCCCTATCTTTCATTGCAGATGAGGCCATTTTTTTTGAAAAAAAATGAAGGAAATATTGCAAATGAAGTGAAGAAATATTATAGATGAAGGAAATATTGAAAAATTGAAACAAATATTATAGATGAAGGAAATATTGGAAAATATATTGAAGGAAATATTGAAAAATTAAAACAAATATTATAGATGAAGGAAATATTAGAAAATATATTGAAGGAAATATTGAAGGAAATATTGAAAAATATTGAAGAAGGAAATATTGAAAAATATTGAAGAAGGAAATATTGCAAATGAAGTGAAGAATTGAAAGAACTTCACCATATTTATAGAAGAAAAAAATGTTTAAAATAAATTTAAAAAAAAAAAAAAAAAAAAAAAACCAACGGCTAGCTGACTCAGCTAGTCGTTAGATTAAAAAATATTTCAAACTATTAGTGTCGGTTATAACCGACACTAATAGCAGAACTATTAAAAAAAAAAAACCCTTTAATGCTGTCGGTTTTAACCGACAGCAATAGGAAATATTAAAAAAAAAAATAGCCAGCCAGCGGGCTGGCTGGCTGGCCGAAAGCAGCCAGCCCTCCAGCCCTCCAGCCCTCTCCGATCCCGTGGGACCCTCCCAGATTCCAGAGCCCTCTGGCCTAGCCCTCGGTTGGAGACGGTTTTAGGGCTATTTTCGGCCCTCTGGCCCTCTGGACCATTCGGTTGGAGATGGCCTTACTGCCCAAATGCTGCACATTGGGGACGTATCTTTTGGAAAAGAAAAAAAAAAGATTTTTATTACAAATAGTCTCTGAAATTGACCGAACTTATCATTTTGGTGTCTCACTTTTAAAATCAATCAATGTCGTTCTTGACATTCATTATCACACATCAATATACGTTCATTACCACACATCAATTTGGTCATTCCGTATAGATTATGTCCACTATTCTGTTAGTTTGTATGTGTGACCCACAAATTAATGTTGGCCTAATCGGATAAATGGTCCCCGTGGTCATAAGGTATTCGGATGATAGCCCCTGTGGTAAAAAAATTCGGATTTAAACCCCTGTGGTCTAAGTCTGTTAGGATTTATGCCCATCTATTAAATAATGCTCACGTGGCTGCCACGTGGCAAAATAATAATTTTTTTTTTTAAAAACCTGAATTTTTACCAAAAAAAAAAAAAAAAACCAGAACCTTCCCCCGCCCTCCGCCCATTCCCCCCCCCCCCCCCGGCCGTCCTTCTCCTTCTTCCTTCTTCTTCTTCCCGCCGGTCTCCCTGCGCGACTCCTCCCTCTCCCCGCGCGACTCCTCCCTCTCCCTCTTCCTTCTTCTTCTTCTTCCCGCCGGAGACCAGCTCCCCCCCCCGCCGGAGCCCTCTCCCCGCGCCCTCCTCCCTCTCCCTCTTCCTTCTTCTTCTTCTTGCAGATCTGCGTTTTTTTTTTTTTGGTAAAAATTCAGGTTTTTTAAAAAAAATTAAAAATTATTATTTTTGCCACGTGGCAGACATTTGACAGCCACGTGGCATATATGTGTCAGCCACGTCAGCATTATTTAACAGATGGGCATAAATCCTAACAGACTTAGACCACAGGGGTTTAAATCCTAACTGACTTAGACCACAGGGGTTTAAACCCGAATTTTTTTACCACAGGGGCTATCATCCGAATACCTTATGACCACGGGGACCATTTATCCAATTAGGCCAATTAATGTTTTTATCTCAAATGGTCCCTGATATTGATCAAACTTCTCATTTTGGTTCCTGAATTTCAAAAATCGATAAATTTGGTACATAACTTTCTCTACCACACATCCATTTAGTCATTCTGTTAAAATTTCGTCAATATTTTTTGTTAGTGTGCTAACATGGTTCTACTAATCCAATCATATGCACCACGTAGATTAACTATAAAAAAACTATCATCGTTTGATGGTCATATATGCCATTACAACATATAACCGTCAGATAACGTCATGGTAATTATATACTTAGAAGTATATTTTCAAAAAAAAAAAATACATGTAAGTATTATAATTAAATCTCACATTAGCTGCTACGAAAATTTAGGGACCCAAAATTAGCTCGTATGAAAGTCCAGGGACCAACATGAAATTTAGTCAAGATTGGGAAGCATGTCTTTTAAAACCCCAATTCGATTTTGGTCTCGAGGGTTTCTTCTCCTTCAATTACAGTTCTTCAAAAATTAGGATTCTACGACAATCACACATCCTCGAGAAGAAACACATCACTTCATCCCTGATTTTGCTCAAACCCTACCCCTACGTTTTCACCCGAACCCTAAATCCCCAAATCTCTACCAAACCCAATCCCAGAATCCCCAAATCCGTTCCCAAATCCCTAACCAAACCCATTAAGCTTTCCCCTCTAATCAGCAAAGATGGTGTTGGCGCAATTGGGAGGGAGCATCTCGCGTGCTCTCCAGCAGATGAGCAATGCGACCGTAATCGACGAGAAGGTTCTGAACGAGTGCCTCAACGAGATCACTCGCGCCCTGCTCCAATCCGATGTTCAATTCAAGCTCGTCCGCGACATGCAGACCAATATCAAGAAGATCGTCAATCTCGATGATCTCGCCGCCGGTCACAACAAGCGCAAGATTATTCAGCAGGTACGTACGTGTTCTGTGATTCACTCTCACGCATTTAACTTCTCTTTTCTTTTTTTCTTTTTTGTGATTTTGTTGGTTATATTGTGTTTGGGGCTAAAGAATTTAATATTATATTGTGCTATTGATAATCGTGCTGGTTTGCCTGTTTCGGCAGTTGGTTAGCAGCATTTGCAAGATTGTATGAAGCATTTGGCAGTTTGGTACATTGAGAACTTTAGAGATACAATGAATTTAGTTTAGAAAAGAGTTTATAGGATCGTAAATTTTCTATCTTGTATAGCCTACAATGCGTGCATCGAGGCCTGCATTTGAACAAGTACTGTTTTGGGTTTTCTATTGTGCATATGATGAAAGCCTTTATTTTGTTTTGTTAATGCGGGCACAATACACCTCTCCTTTCGTTTGTATTCAGTTGATATAGCAAATTCCATATGTTTATGTACAACAACATATTTCACTGTTATTTTCTCTTGGTTTTCTGTTGTTTTCTAATGAAGTGCTCCTTTCTTTATAGGCTATATTTAATGAACTCTGCAAAATGCTGGATCCAGGGAAACCTTCTTTCGCACCCAAAAAAGGGAAACCAAGTGTTGTCATGTTTGTTGGTTTACAAGGTATGCTTCCTGGCTAGTGGATTATTTTCATACTGATTGGATTATTTGGCATTTATTATCTGCAATTTTTAAACTTTTTGTCATCGTGTTGTCCAGAGAAAGATTTAATGATTGATTTATGTTCAGGAAAAAAAGCTTCTTTGTCTTTTAAATGTACATTTAGCTGTAGCATGCTGTATTTATATATTTTTTTTCTGTTGAACTTCAATTTCACTTATCTTTTCTGTTTACATTTTTAACCAATTCATGCTTTTTTATTTTTTATTTTTTTTATTTTTTATTTTTTTTACAACATTCAGGGTCTGGAAAAACCACAACGTGTACAAAGTATGCATATTATTATCAGAAAAAAGGTTGGAAGCCTGCCCTAGTGTGTGCAGATACATTTCGAGCTGGTGCATTTGATCAATTGAAGCAGAATGCCACTAAGGCTAAGATTCCATTTTATGGAAGGTACTTTTTTACTTTCTACTGGTTATATACTTTCTTAGGACAATTACAAGCCTTGTACAGTTGTGAAATTTGGAATGTTGAATTTTCCTTTGTGTAATTAGTTGAATTCCAGATATTTGTTACATTTTCTTAGGGTAAGTTAAAGAAAGAAGGTAAATTAGATTGGTACCACAATGGTTATATTTGTTCTCATACTCCACTGGTCTGGACTACAATTTATTATTTTGGAAGTTAAAACCAAGGTTGCTGGTTGGGAATGGTCATTTTCACTTAAAAGCAGCCACCCTTGGTCTCCTCTTGTGTATCCCTCTTTCTTTCAGCATTACCACCAGACATATTTTCCGCAGTCAATGCTTTTTAGCATTCAAGTGATTGTTGGTGTTTTTCCCCTGCAGCTATATGGAGTCAGACCCTGTGAAAATTGCGGTTGAAGGTGTGGAAACGTTCAAAAAGGAGAATTGTGATCTTATAATTGTTGATACTAGTGGGCGTCACAAACAAGAAGCTGCTCTTTTTGAAGAAATGCGTCAAGTTTCTGAAGCAACGGTACTTTTTCTGGAATTTCATACTCATACTACATTAACTTTCTGATTGATTCCATTTGCTCGATAATATCTTTCTCTTCTTATATTTTCCCTCATATTCCAGAAACCGGATCTTGTTATATTTGTTATGGATAGCAGTATTGGTCAGGCTGCATTTGATCAAGCTCAAGCCTTTAGGCAAAGTGTTTCAGTTGGGGCTGTTATTGTTACAAAAATGGATGGTCATGCAAAGGGAGGTGGAGCTCTTAGTGCGTAAGTGTTGCTACAACTATTGCAATCTTGTAATAATTTTTAGTTTGATTTAAGCATTGGTATAACTCATATGAAGATGTTTTGTTAAGCTTCACTCTGGAAACTCAGTATTTGACCTTTGTTCTTAGACTTGTTTTCAACCTCTTGGATGCATGGGGAAAATCTCGTATAGTTATAGATTTTATAGTAAATAAAATTCTAGCCACTTGTTTTGCCCAAATCTTCAAAACTTCGCTTTTGTACATCCACCTCACTTGGCCATGCCGAGCTACATTGACATTCATATTATGATCCAACCCTAGAAAGTTCTAGATTGTATATTGTAATATTCTTTGGGGCCCAAAGTTCTCACTTGGAAACACTTATCTTTAGTACCAAGCTTTGTAGAATTTGCACTGTATGTAACCAAATCATCAGTGAGTTATCTACTAATAAGCAGCTTAGTTTCCTAAGTTTCTCCATGTTTTTCTGAGGATGGAATTTCCGGTAAAGTTTTGAGATTGTAGAGGAGAAGAAACCTTGAACTTTTGGGTTTTGACCTTTTTGGGAATGCTGATTTTAAACTCTTTAGGTTTTGTCTCCTTGGTATCTGTAACTGTTTGACAACAAGATTTTATTTTACCCTGCAGTGTTGCTGCAACAAAGAGTCCTGTTATATTTATTGGAACAGGAGAGCACATGGATGAGTTTGAAGTTTTTGATGTTAAACCATTTGTCAGCCGTCTCTTAGGTCACTCTCTTGCTTTCTTGGAACTTGAATTTTTTTTGTTGCACTTACGACTTAGCAATGAATGTTTTAAATAATTTTAATAACAATGGTTTTTACTACTAGGCATGGGAGACTGGTCTGGATTTATGGACAAGATTCATGAAGTTGTTCCTATGGACCAACAGCCAGAGCTTCTACAAAAGCTTTCAGAAGGGAACTTTACAATGAGGATTATGTACGAGCAGTTTCAGAACATACTTAAAATGGGTCCAATTGGCCAGGTTATCATTCTTTTTTGTTGAAGTTTATCTAGAACGTGCCTCTTTTTTCTTATTGCCCCTTTTTCTAGACTTCAGTTTTGGTTCATTTATATGTTAGCTTCACCAATTCTCTCCTAAATTCTTTCACAATTTTAAATTTTAGCAAAAACCACTTTATACCCTTCGCTACAGCTTTCCCAAAATTGAGAAATTAACAAATTTTGCTCTAAATCTAGTTGGGTGTTTCCCTTTTCTCAAATGCTTCTTGTTAGTCCGACTCAGTAGCTACAGCTCCTCTATAAAAGTAGTCTTCAAATTCCCCTCCCCAAAATGTCGTAACTGGATTCAAGAAACCATATACTGAAATCATAAATAGTTTGTGGTGCACTGAGTAAAATTCTTTAACCAACAATATCAACCAAAGGAAAGAAAAGAAAAGGAAAAAAAAATGACTGCAGAGATGTGGGTTATTAGCCTTATAAAGCAAATGATAAGTAGCTTTAATTTGAATTGAAAGGTAGTTATAATGTTATTAACCTTATAAAACAATGGAAAAATCTCAAATAATAAAAGATTGGGAAGTTCAGAGTCACATTCATGATTTTCTGTGGGTTTAGAGCCTCATAAAACAATTGAAAAGTAGCTATAATGCTAAGAATTTAATTGGTTTGTATAGGTATTCTCAATGCTTCCTGGATTTAGTGCTGAATTAATGCCAAAGGGCCGTGAAAAGGAAAGCCAGGCAAAGATCAAGCGATACATGTACATGATGGACTCAATGACAAATGAAGGTAAAGTAAAGGCCATTCCTTTTGTTTTTGTGTAATAAGCCACATAGCTTGAGCAATTACTGTCATGTTTAGTTCCTCCGGGGGAAAAAGCCATGAGAAACTAACTTTTTACTGAATTCATCATGCTGAACTGATTTTATTGTTCTGAATATCTCAACTTATCTTGCAGAGTTGGATAGCTCAAATCCAAAACTCATGAATGAGTCACGTATAATGCGAATAGCACGAGGCTCTGGTCGCCAAGTCAGAGATGTAATGGACATGATGGAAGAGTACAAGCGGCTTGCCAAGATATGGAGCAAAATGAAAGGACTCAAGATTCCGAAGAAGGGCGACATGAGTGCACTATCGCGAAACATGAATGCACAGCACATGAGCAAAGTCCTACCCCCGCAGATGCTGAAGCAGATTGGTGGCATGGGCGGCTTACAAAGCTTGATGAAGCAAATGGGTTCTGGGAAAGACATGATGGGGATGTTCGGAGGTGGCGACAAGTAGATATTGATGAAGAAAATGACAGTTACGGTGGTGATCTCAAGTTTATTTCCTAGTGGATTTCCCTTAGTCAACGAGAGAGGTTAGCAGACGTCTGTCCGCAATTTGATACTACTCACTAGTTTGCCAGAAGGCCCGGCATCTAAGATACTTTTGTTTTAAACACGGTTGCATTAGTTGTAATCTGAAGGGTCCACAATGTTTAAATCTTTGTATGTATTTGGTTAAAGGAAGAAAAAAAAGGTTAGTCGTTTTGGTGATTGAAAGAATTGCAATGATTTAGAGGCAATGAAATTGAACTTCATCTGTTTAGCGTTTTTTTTATCAATCATCAGGAGCCACCTGCATCTCCATCGTCTCTCTCGCTCTCTCTCTCTCTCTCTCTCTCTCTCTCTCTCTCTCTCTAATCCAAATGCAAACCAACTGCTAGAACCCCACCAAAACCCTGGTACCACCGCGGTCGATGTGAAATCTCAAATCTGCATGGGAGTTACGTCCCACAGGGCTCTGCTATTGGCAAGGGCTACGATAAAGTTTGTAATAATTGTCATCTTCTCGCTTCCATGCACGATGATGACTATTGCCAAAGCCCATTACGAATTTACCAGGGAATAATGAACAAACTAATCCTATTAGGGTTAGGATTAGGATTAGGATTCCTGTTTAGCAATTTATTATCCTTATTCATCAATTAGTTATCCAATCCCTATTAGTATTTGGATTTTAATTAGAATTGAAATGCATCCATACACAGAATTCTCTTTTGCTTTTCAAACCAGGTCAGGGACATAAACGATGGAAGAAGTTGTGCTGAGGCACGAGATGTCGATGGAAGCAGAAGACGACGATTATATTGAGTATGTGCCGGTGGCGAAGCGGCGAGCAATCGAAGCTCAGAAAATACTTGAGCGGAAGAGAAAGTTCGCCGGCGGGGAGCTAGAGTCGGCCAGAACCAAGAAAAGGAAGGAAGAGGAATTGGACAAGTTTTCGAAACTTGCTGCTCAAGAAAAGCCTAAGCCCCCCAGTCTTGTTGTCAAAGCATCACAGTTGAAGCACGACGCTCCGGAGATCACTCCAGCACAAGAGATGGTGCAAAAAGAGAGAGAGATCATTGAAAGCTTATCCGATCGCAAGGCGCTGCTGTCAGTTGGTGAATTGGCAAAGGGAATCACTTATACGGATCCCATACCGACGGGCTGGAAGCCTCCATTGCATATAAGGAGGATGACGAGGAAGCAATGTGATTTGATTCGAAAGCAATGGCATATTCTAGTTGGTGGTGAAGATGTTCCGCTGCCTATCAAGACTTTCAAGGATATGAGGTTTCCGAAACCAATTTTGGAGAAGTTGAAAGCCAAGGGGATTGTTCAACCGACCCCCATTCAGGTGCAAGGTCTTCCGGTGATTTTATCCGGGCGGGATATGATTGGCATTGCGTTTACAGGTTCGGGAAAGACATTGGCTTTTGTTTTGCCGTTGATCATGGTGGCATTGCAGGAGGAGATGATGATGCCAATTGTTCGGGGTGAAGGCCCTTTCGGATTGATTATTTGTCCGTCGAGGGAGCTAGCCAAGCAGACTTATCAAGTGGTGGAGGAGTATTTGGCTCCTATGAGAGAGGTTGGTTATCCAGAGATTAGGCCTTTGCTCTGCATTGGTGGAGTTGACATGCGGTCTCAGTTGGAGATTATAAGGAAAGGTGTTCATATAGTTGTTGCAACTCCGGGGAGGTTGAAGGATTTGTTGGGGAAGAAGAAGATGAATCTCGATAATTGTAGATATTTAACTTTGGATGAGGCTGATAGATTGGTGGATATGGGATTTGAGGATGACATACGAGAAGTTTTCGACCATTTTAAAGATCAAAGGCAGACACTCTTGTTTTCAGCCACAATGCCGGCGAAAATTCTCAACTTTGCCAAAAGCGCTTTGGTAAAACCTGTAACCGTAAATGTGGGAAGAGCCGGAGCTGCAAATCTTGACGTGATTCAGGAGGTTGAGTACGTGAAGCAAGAGGTTAAGATTGTGTACCTTCTTGAGTGTCTGCAAAAGACCCCGCCGCCTGTGGTAATTTTCTGCGAAAACAAGGCGGATGTGGATGACATTCATGAGTATCTTTTGTTAAAAGGAGTGGACGCGGTGGCCCTTCATGCAGGGAAGGGTCAGGAGGAGAGGGAGCATGCCGTTTCTTCGTTCAAGGCAGGGAAGAAGGATGTTTTGGTTGCCACTGGGGTTGCCTCAAAGGGTTTGGATTTTCCGAATATTCAACATGTCATAAATTATGACATGCCGCCAGAAATCGAAGATTATGTCCACAGGATTGGACGAACAGGAAGATGTGGGAAGACTGGAATTGCAACGACGTTTATAAACAAGAATCAAAGTGAGACAACACTGCTCGACTTGAAGCACCTCCTACAAGAGGCAAAGCAAAGGATTCCACCGGTCTTGGCAGAGCTTAACAATCCAATTGGAGACTACGTGGACGTTGCAACAGCAAATGCAAGCGGGGTTAAGGGCTGCGCTAACTGCGGTGGGCTTGGTCATCGGATTGGTGACTGCCCCAAACTAGAGAATCAGAAAAGAATGGCCATTGCCGCCTCTAGATCAGGGATGTATTTTGGGTCTGGTGGTTACAAAGGAGAAATCTGATTTGTTTTAGTCATTCTCGATCGTGTATGATAGTTATGTAGTATGTTTCTACTCTGAATTACGGGAAAAATATTAACTTGATCATGTTTTTCTTTGTGTAAATCTTCAATTACATGTCTAACCTTCACTTCATGTATCCAAGTCTATGTTGTTTATTTGCTACTCGGCATCAACCTTAACCTCTATCACTAATTTTCACTTCCACGATGCTGATCATGCAATTATTTTGCCTAATCTTATGATAGTCGTCTGTTATCGTTTTTCCTTAACTTCTGTAGCAACCTTTTCAGTTACATAAGATAAAATTGAGGATACAACTATGAATTCTGTAGCTTCTGTTGTGATGTCTTCTTGTATACGGATCTTACCAATAAAATACATTTCATTACATTCAGCAACCAGTACTAAACGAAACTTGTGCCATCAAAATGTCAAAAACTAACACGAATACTTGAAATTTTGAATCATATTTAGCAGTAGCTAGCTCAATCTCATTTAGTCCATGGAAAGTACCTTGATAAGGGTGTTCGGAAGTCCTTTCATCTGTTTCACTCTGCTGGGTTAAACTTTGCCGAGGAGAAGAAGGCGGTGGAGTATTTTCCTTATCTCCCTGCAACATCTTCACCACATTGCTCATGAGAGGTCTTGCATTCTGAACGCACAACAGAGCTACCGATAAGATCCTCTCCGATTTTTCCATGTCTTCTCCTTGATCCCACAACGCGACATTAAAATTGCTTGTAGAGACAAATCACATGCTTTTCTGAAATACTATAATATATGTGAGTCGTCTATAACATTCATTTTTGTCATACATTTCCCATATCCGCTTTGGAAGCCATTCCCGTGGCTCATTTGCATCTACAGGAAGATATCTTCTCCTCTCAACAATCTCAAAGAGAAGGATCCGAAAACTGTTAACAAAGCATTTGTGAGGCACGGGATAAGGCTTCCATACAAGCAATCCTTGTAAGTTTTACCATTGAATGTAAAGGGGAGTCATCAATGTTCGCAATGCATTCATGATACGTTTTTAGCGAACTGTGATTCATTACTTTATTGTCTTGTTTAGGATACTTGTTCTACCGGACGTGTTCTTCCCTGTATGCATCATAGTCTCCATTTTCCGGCCTTCCTGCAACTGCCACTTGAAATGCGTCTGGCCCAAGTTTGTAGCCAGCAACCGCAGACATTGGCGCGGGCTAGGGATGGGTTGGTTTTTCCTTCCCATACTCTAAGAAGAGACTCTCGCCAAGATACAATGCATAAACTGCTGGTCCCGCCAACAAAAATCTCCTTTGTTGCGGATAAACTACTTTTGGTTCTGATTAGTGTGGTAAACAAAATTAGTGGTGAACCGCAGCCCGTCTCTCTAAAATGAGTATGAGGTTTTTATGAAAAAAGCAAATTAGAAGTGGAACTATTTGATATAAGTTGTGATTTATTTTATGAGATGGCCGATGTGACACTTTTTGCTTTCTTCAATATAAACGCTGCCGCTTGTGATATTCCAAAGAGTCGTTCTTAGTTTCTAAGGCCATCTTCAACCGAGGGCTGGCCAGAGGGCTCGTTTTAGCCCTCTGGCCCTCCAAGATATTAATATTTTAATAAACAGTACATGGTTATATTTGCCTCCGTCTCCAACCGAGGACCAAAGGGCCATAGGGCTCATTTTAGCCCTGTCACAAAAAACCGTCTCCAACTGAGGGCCATAGGGCTAAACATAATTTATTATTTAAATTTAAAAACAACAACATAAATTTGAAATAGAATGAAGTGAGATAGTATGCAAGGGTGAAAATTATGTGAGAAATGGTGTAGGAATGACTTAAGTATTTATAGAAGAAAAAAAAAGGTTTAAATTCATAACAAAAAAAAAAGTAAGGCAACGGCTAGCTGTAGTCAGCTAGCCGTTGTATTCAAAATTTTAAACTATTCGTGTCGGTTATAATCGACACGATTGCAATTCAAATTACTATTCATGTCGGTTATAACCGACACGATTCTGCCGGGTCAAACTGATTCCTGCGATGCCATTTATATTCAAATTAACATTCGTGTCGGTTATATCCAACACGATTTCAATAATAAAAATTATTCTTGTCGGTTATAGCCGACATGAAATCCGACACTTGTACACAAAATTCTGGCCAGCCCGAGGTTGGCTGGCTGGCTGGAAAGGGCCAACCCTCTGGCCTTTTGGCCCTTTCAGATTCCGTCGAGTCCACGAGCCCTCTGGCCTAGCCCTCGGTTGAAGACGGTTTTCAGGCTATTTTAGGCCCTCTGGCCCTCTTGACCTTTCGGTTGGAGATGGCCTAACCTCACACTAGGCTATGTGGCGACTCACGCTTCCCGGCATTCCCCAACCGGCGACTAGCTCTAGGCTATGTGTTTTGAATGGTGTTTTTTTTACTATTTTATGTAATCATTTAAATGGTGGTTTTTTTTTTTGTTTTTTTTTTTGGTACATCGACGTTTTTACACTAGGAGGAGGAAAAGTTTAGCAAAACCACACAATGAGCAGCCTAATTTGGTATCGGATTCGTCATCCACAAGATTCAAACCCAAGACCTCTTACTTCCAAGTGAAAAGGAATACTACACGATATTATCTACCCTAAAAGAAAGGATCTTTTCAAATTGGAGAAGGTATAGATCAATATTTGAAATTCAGGGACAAAAATGCAGATCATAATGTTTTCCAGGCACAGTGTAGTTGAGAGACGATTGCAACAATTAAGCCAAATTAAAAATATGTTACAAATAATGTTTTCCAGGCAGCCACCTGCCGTATAGAAGTAGAAAGTATATTGGCAACTTGTACCTGCATATACAAGGATTTAGAAAACTCGGATATACATATACATATATATCTAGAGTATTATTGCTCACATGTCATCTTTCCAAGAATTTGCTTAGAACAGTTTTCCTTAGATGCGTATCTCCGTCTTCATCATCTTCTTCAGCTTTCATATTTGTGTACAACGCACAGCGGATTACCGAGTTGACCTGCATCCTTAATCTGGCATTGTCGACAAACTGATCTGTCAGCATCTTCCTCAGCTCATCATCAGCCTTCCTATCATTACCATTGACGTTGTGACTTTCGTCTGCCGCCATAACAGTGTTTTCCACGTCCTGGGCGAGGAGCTGTGCCTGTTCCAGTTTCATAAACCATTATAATCTGGACTGGAGGCACCAGTACTATAAGCCAAATAAGACTCGTAAATGAAAAAACGATGTAGTTTAGTCATATATATAAATGCCATCATGGACCAGCATGCGATTGTTGATGAATACAGATTCATAATACAACTCACTAAATGGATGAAAAGACGAGGGCGAGGACAAGAACTAAAGGTGCATAACATACCTCCGCCAGAAGGAGACCAATTCGATTGTCAGAAGTTGTCAGTAAATCTATAGCATCAGATGGAGATGAAGTATCCATAATGAGCTTATCTTCCTCTTCAACAAGGAAATTAACGCTACATTCTTGAAGCCGATTGAGAAGGATTTCACATTCATGTAACAACTTTGCATTGGCAGTATTTGCCGACTCTGTCCTTCGCCTTTCCTTGTGAAGAATTCTCTGAAAGACAAAAACAGAACAAGATTTGGAGGATTTAAAATTGAATTTTCTTTAAGGAAAAGTGCAACTAACCCTACTTAAATCCAGAAGGTTAGGAGATATACGCAATTTTGATTAAGTGGACCTATGCAGAGAAAGACAAATAATCAAAGGTTTGCCAAAACATATTAAAATATGTGAGAAGTTTGGGAACCTATTACAAAAATCAAATGAAGCATAAGCGACATTACCTCTACTTCTAATTTCTCTTTCATCAATCGACTAAGTTCCTGCTTCAATTCTGATTGTGAATTCCGAAGAGATTTGACCTCTTTAACAAGTAGCTTTACATCTGTCTTTGACTTTGCCTCAAACTCTTCATGATATTTCTGCAAGTTCTCAAGTTGCTGCTTAGAGGCATCCAACTCCTGGTGTAACACATCATTCTCATGAAGGATGGACACTTTTGTTGACTCTGAATGCATCCTTTCGTCCTGGAATATTCGTGAACATCATCCACATAAGGACCTCAGCATTGAATAACAAAGAGGAATAAATAATTTGTGGCAGAACGAATAAAACCTGCTCAGATTTTAGTTGTGATTCCAAGTCCAAGCATCTCCTACGGAGTTCCTCCATATCCCACTGCATTTGGGTAAACCTTTCTTTTTCGGTTAAAACTGTCTGCTGCATGTTTTCTTTACAATTCTGTCTGGTAGTTTCAAGATCAACTTCCAAATCTTTGACCTACAAGAGAAAATTCCCATAAAGCAACACAAAATTTGAGCGAAGTTACAAAATTATAACAGAACAAGAAAACAATCATTCATGATTTCAAAATCATTCTCAACCCCCTTTCTCTCTTTTCCAAATCCATCAGCCTTTTTACATTGAAAACAACAGCAGAAACACCACAAATAAAGAAAAAAGGTTTACTTGAGTTTTTTGGCGAGGTAATAATTTTCCCAATGCAAGCCTATAACTGAATCAATAATTCTTTCCCGCCACTTTTGGGATTCCTTACAACTACTAATTAATCGTCAGAAAACTCATTCTTTAATGTGGCATCGGCCTTAGGCTTGGCTTTGCTCTTACTAACTCACTGTTTATTGAATTTGATTCCTTACTTCCCCGCATGGCTGGGATATGACCTAAAATAATGATGGTGCATATACCACTAGAAATCTTAAATACTAATATATCTCTTTCAAAGAAAAGAAAAAAAAAAAGAACGAAAAAGCTGCAACTAATGGATAACCCAACTGCAGCCATCTAAGTATGAGAAACCAATGGCTGGGAATAGAAGCAGACTTTGTTCTATAATACAGTCAATCAGTACCATATTAGCAGCACACTTACTAACCGTTATAGGTTAATTGTCAATTAGTGATTCAGTAGCATATTAGCAACAAGGACTTATTAGCTGTCATAGATTATACCTTTGTTGTGAGGAATTGTCTCACAGCAACTTCTTGATTCAATCTAGCAATAAGATCCTCAACATCCGTTTTTGCTGTGGCTAGTCTCTGCTGCAATGTAGTTAGAACCCTGTTTAACTTATGTCGCTCCTCAGATGGAAAAGCAACTACTAAGTCCCTTGAAAGCCTTAAATCAGATTTGACAACAGCATTAGGAGCTTCAGAACCTTCTGCAAGATCAAGGGAGCCATCACCGAATAAATTGGCCACTCCCAAGTTAGATGTTTCAGTAACTCTCATAGAACTCGAGTCACTACCAAAACTCTCCGTTGAAAGCCTTCGAACATGGCCATCCCGGTTGTAATTTTCTATTTCTGAAAAGAACTCTGTTCCATCCATACGAAGAGGTTTGGCATCAGAGTTATTCTCGCTTACTCGGTCCCTATCTGTACTACTGGCATAACTTCTGCCAGGCATTTTGCGCCTGGAGAACCTTTCTAGGCTTGACTGGATAAAATTCCGGTTGAATATGCCAAATTTAGAATTTTCCATTGAATCAACTAAGTCATGTTCAAATGTTGAATTCTCCATGCCAAGATCAGAATGGTTATCATCTCCTCCATGCCTTGGTGTTCCATTCTCAGATACATCAAAGGGAGTATCATTACCATAATCTGATGTGATAGATGAACTAGCAGCAACAATGGAAAGATCTGAATGAGCTTGTACCAGAAATGATGGAGCTGCGCCACTAGTCGAAGAGTTTACATCTGCAGATTCCTGATTGTCTTCATGGAATGCTGTAAAGTATGACAGCCAAAAATTAATATAAGCAAATGGACAAAATCAACACATTATACATGATAGGATTTTCATCTCTAAGATGCATAAAGGATACACATACAAGACCTCGCAGCAGCTTCAAGCTCAAGAAAGGTTCCAACCAAGACATTTCTTGATAAATCAATGTCCGATAATAGCTTTTCAATCCAATCCTCCAAAGAACGCCTTCGCTGCAACAGACTAACCAATTTGAGAATAAGAGGATGAACCCTTTAGAAAAATAAAAGGCATAACAAAATCTTTTTCGGAAATAAGAAAAACCTATATTTTGTAAAGCTACATCTGCATCAACATATTTTATTCAGATCCACATTGTGTAGATGTGTGTGTATTTATGTGTGTGTATTTATGTGTGTGTGTATGTGTAGATATTTGTATAGCTATATTGGTGATGATTAAATAACCATTAACTTGGTCATATATAGAAGTTGACATATCTATGCAAAACATGTGCAAGCATATATTCTGGTTAAAGGCCCCCATAATGATCCAAATAAAGGCTCCAGTTAAGGACTTGCATGGTTGAACCTCAGCCATTAGAACAAATAGGACTGCTGAGATGCACAGTGGATGGTTTGCATCAATCCATAAATGACCTATCGGCTCATATGCAAATTCTTAGCCTAGATCATTTGTAATTTTTCTTTGGTAAATGCTTAGATCATTTGTTACACATGAATAATATGCAGGTTTTTAACAAGAAAACCTTTGGCCTCCAATAAAAAGCCCAAGCAATAGAAGATTTCAAGATTTTTTAGGGGTACAGCGAAAACCTGGCTTAAGTCTCAAAATAGCTCTGTAACTATCATTTTTGTGTGCAAGTAACCTCGCAATAACTAAAAAGATACTGAGAAAACCAATGATCCAATTAAAAATTCTGACATGGGGTATTGCTATAAAATGTATCTCAACATGTATGTTACACTAAAGTTACTTCTGAATATACATATACTAATATTTGGATCGAGAGAGAGAGAGAGAGAGAGAGAGAGAGAGAGAGATGTAGCCCACCTCTTCCAATAGTGTCCGACTTTTCACTCTCAGAAACCCCTTTGGAGGAGCTGGGGGAAGATCTTTTGTGGGGAACGCCTTTTTAAGCTACAGAAGACAATGCGAAATGAAATCGCTCAACAGTCCAACAAACAAGGAAATTTCTAAGATCTACGACACGTAAGGCATATATAGATAAACGTGTCTGCCTGTCTATACGAAGAAGTAGCTAATTTCAGTAACAGCATCTCAGCCTTATGTCAATAAGAGATAAGAAATTGGCACAATTGAAGATCATCCTTACCGTTATTCCAGTCATATGGATACGGGAATTAATATTATATTTATTTAACATTTAGTTGTTATTATTATTATGATATTTTAAAATATATCATAAAGAATTTACTGGTAATTTACATACATTTAGTTGTTATTATTATTATGATAATTTAAAAGATATCATAAAGAATTTACTGGTAATTTACAAGTCACATATGATTGCCTATATTTACCAGATGTAGTCATACAAATTTAAATATATAACATAGTTTTCTTTTATATAATTGGAAGAAGAAATAACATATTAAATATATAACATAGTTTTCTTTTAAAATTGGAAGATGAAATAACATAGTTTAACGTTAATTACATTTTTTTTTCCACCTCAACATGTGGGTACGATTAGTGGGCCAGTGGCCAATAACAGAGTCCAACACATGAAATTCAAATGGAGCGTTTTGAAGTGGCTGTCGTCTTCTTCCTCGCACATATCTGCAATTGCGCTTTCAAGACTAAAAGCTTAAAATTTTATTCTCCTCAACATCATACGTATCCGAAAAGTTGGATACCCGTATCCTAAATGCTGGATACTCATATCCATCAGTTAACAACACATCCATTAATCCCAATATGTATCTAAGGCGTATCCGAGCGTATCGTTAGCGTATCATATCCCATCAAGTATCTGATACGAGATAGGCGACCAAGTTGCCGTATCCATGCATCATAGTTTATTATTTATTTCAATGTCAGTCTTAGTCTTGGTTACCCTTTTCGTTATTCACCTTCTACTTTAACAAATCTACGGTTGATTTACAAATCATAAGTGCATTTCTAGCCTTAAGTTACATATGTCCTACCACTAGGCCAGATATCTCCTGTATTATCACTAATAGGTGCCACTCACAGTGTTTTCACTAAGCCGAACAATGTGCATGGAAATTGGAAAATAAATAGGCGTGTGAGAATTCAATAGAACCACACTTATAATGTACTTAGTATTCTTTTATTGTATAAGATACCAATAGCTTGTCTCCGTTTTGTCCAGCTTGGTCATTTATATTGCATTTACTACGGATCTGCATTACTGATCCTCAATATCGTAGAGGATTTTACTATCTACATTTCTATGAATTTTCACCATATATATTTTAAGATGATACACGGAATAGAATTATCCCTTACTTCTGACTAACATAAAAACAATGTCATGTACTTTAGACTTTCCAAAATGAAATTTCACGTACTTTGGAATTTCCAAAAGAGATGTCACTTACTTCGGAAGATAGCTTCAAAAAATCGTTAAATCTTCGTAATATCCCCCGAGTAGTGGTGATTCCTTCAGGCGATTGTATACCAACTTGAACCCTATAAAACTGTTCTCTATAAATGTTAAAAGGGAAACTAACTAAAACAGGTACACATTTAACAGAAAATAATGCACAACCAACATTGCAAGAGAACAAATAGAAATCCTCACCAACATTACATTAGCATCTCCAGCCATTTCTAATCACATAATTTTGAATATAAAAATCAAATTACATTTTTTTTTCTTTTGAAAAATTAGATAACAAGCTATTACATCTATTGGAATCACTAAAAAGCAGGTGGTACCCTAGAGAATTTTCTTTTCGTATATCAAGCACAATAAGAAGGGAACTACACTATTGAAAATCCACAAGCAAAGTTCTCAGAGAAAATTACTAAGGCACTCGACAATGAGGCTGAACACTTTTAGATTCTCTATGTGAGTTTTAAATAAAGTTGTCCTCGCCTTTACATAATCATTTATCACAATCAACCAAATAACCTAATTTATCACCATAAATCAATCATTAAATGCATTACTTAACAAGCCAAAAATCAACTCAATGTAGTTTTGTGCCTTCAAATTTAGTGTGAGTTACGATGATGATTTGACTATAAAAATTAAAAATTAACAATAAAATAATAATAAGATAATACTGATAATGATAATAATTATACTAGTAGAAATAAAACAGGAACAATATATGACAAAAATGAAGGACAAGAAACCTTGCAAAAGACACAGAACTAAAAGATTTGCTGATTATGGTGGAAAATCAAACTAGGATGGTCCAAGAACCAACAAGAGAAGCCCATATGCTTAAGCAAAGTGCTTCAATATAACCACGTATAATAAACAAACTACCAAGTAATGGACTGCTACACAGGAAAGTCCAAATGTAGATAAAGATAAACTTAAAATTATCAAAATTATAAAATTAAAGAACATGGGTTAAGAACTGATACATATCTGTAATTAAAATTATAAGAAAATACAAAAGTATGGAGAGAAGCCGAAGAGAGAGAATTTGCAGGTAAACAATAGACAGTGGCCTATTATCTGCCTAACCCAAGATGTTGGATCTAATCCCTCATTATTAGGGACAACGAAAATCTTCCAATTTCATTGGCCGATTAATTTGGAATAATACTGCTGATAATAGAATTAAGTGGAGGGTTTCTCAATCTTCAATTTGGGAGACTATGAGAGGAGCCTAGGAGTTATACCAGCATTCCAACTAAAATTGTCTAAAGAGAGAGAGTTTGGAGCAAGAGTGTCCTTCATGGAATATATGATAGTGTCCTTCATGATATATGAGAGTATCCAATTGGATACAAGGTCCAGGCTAGAGATTAACTCTTGAGTGGTATTTACTTGTACGTGTTTGTTCTCTCTTCCAGAGAAGTTGAATAGTCTGGACGGTGGCATAATTACCCTGAACCACATAAATATTGGTATGCCTTTTCATCTCCAACTACTTTTTTAAATTATTTCCATAAATCGTATTTGTCGTGATTAGGGGATTCATGTCACCTATAGTTGATGTCAAGAACAGCTATGACTGATACAAATGAAAATTTTCAAAAGATTGAACATTGAACAAAACAAGTAACAAGTAAACAACTCAGATGTTGCAAGAACAGAGTACAAACTAAATGATCACTTTAGCACACATTAGTAACAATAATGCCAATGGAAGAATAATTGTGCACAAGTAAATGTACAATAATCTAGATAATGTTGTCACAATCGAGAACAGAAATTAAGTATAAATCTTAAAACTAAAAATTTTCATTAAAAAATATACATACCACCACAGGATCTGAACCTCTTGACTTGGGCAGGAACATCCAAGAAGGAACAGTGACACAGTAACTCCATCCTGTATGTGGGTTATGTGGCCAAACAGAGTCTCGTCCATCCTTCATTCAAAACCCAAAATAGATTATTACAAGAAGGGGAAAACAAACAGAATCATCTAAATTAGAATCATGCAGAATCTTGTTCCTGCAAAGCCAAATCTGTCATATACTAACAAAACTGATTGACTTACAGCATACAGGTCATGTCAGTGACATATTTCATTCACTATATAGTTGAAGTACTGGTCTAGGCTCACACCACAAAAATAAGGCCAAATGGGAGGAGGTAACCTCTACCTTTTTGCAATTAACAGTTCACATATTGTATTTCACCATATTTACGATGATTGGCAGACACCAATAGGTATGTTTGTCTTAACAGAGAAAACTGAACTAAATAAGTTACCTGACCTAGATGGAAATATACATGATTAAAAAAAAGTATTATACCATCATTTCTAGTCGTGTAAGATGGAAATTTATCCATGATACTTAAACTTGGACCTTCAAAATCTAAGCATATAACTGCAAAAACTACAGCAAAACGTAATTCTCTGTGAAAATGAAAATCCAGATTTAAATACCATCTGTTATACTTATTTTCAGGTCTTATAGTAATTTAGGCCTCAACTTCTTTCTGTAGGTGAACCACCAAAACCCTACATAATAGCTCAACACTGTTTTTGGTAGATCTCTTCAATTGTGAATTTCAGATGCAGCATACAACCAATTCGTAGGGTTCCTGCGACATTGTTTGTTCTAAAACCCCCTTTTTCCCAGAGTGAAATGCGCATAGAAGATGCAGCATCCTAACATATTACTTCAAATTGATCTTTCTATCCTCTTTTTCAGTATAAAAAATATAAAATTATTCTCAAGAGGGTTTCTATTTCACTTCCCTGCTCCCACACCTAGAAATACTTTACAAACGTCTACACCTGTTTACACTTTCCCGTTTATATCTTTCAGTTTACATCCAACAATGTCCTCTCCCCCAAAACTTCTTCCCGAGCTTCCATCCCATCCCAGATCGACCAACCATACCATATCATTAACACCCTTAGAGAAACATTGTCAACATACATACCCATTGACTGTGTGAAACATTTCCTACTTAAGGCTTGTGGGACTGTCAAAAGCCCAGACATACCTATTCCATTATTTTGCAACCCATCACTACTGGTATGGATCAAAATTTATTCTCTCATCGCCACTCTGAATTGTCGTATTTTCAGTAAACAAATTATATGTCCATTTTCTTTTTTTTTCCTTTTAGTTATGATATGTCTTCTAAAACATAACTAAAATAACTTTAATCACCTAGGTCTGAGATCAAGTGCTTAAATTTAATCATATACTTCATCAAATTTCAAACTTTTAACACATAATTAATTCACAAAACCAGTCGAAAAATTCACCAAAACCCACTTACCTAAATTCCAACCCAAATCCAATAATTAATTCAAAAAAAAATTAAAGCTTCATAACTGGGTGTCCCCAAAAGCCATAAACTAAACAAAACACGATCAGAAAACGGAAAGTTCGAGTACCCATTTGCGAGGAGGAGGGCTCCAATCCATGCCCAGAGGGAGAGGCGAAGTGCCGTCGTGGCGGTATTTGGGAGGGCTGCGACTGCGCTCCACGCGCTTGGTGGTGCTTTTGTTGTCATAATCGTCCCTGGCATCAGAAGCTACGTCGTCGGTGCGATGAGGGGCAGTTCGGGAATCGGAGAGTAAAGAAGTAGGGCGGTGAGGGAAGGGATCGGAATAGGGATCGGAATAAGGATCGGAGAAATCATAGGAGTTGAAGTCCATGAGAGAGAGATCCTGCGCGTACAGATTCATCTTCGGTTCGTTGTTGTCTGTGTTCTTGGTGTCACCGCAATTAGCATGAACTACGAAGGCTTGACGCCAAGTAATGTGGACGCGATCCGGTTTGATGTTAAAAATTTAACCGGATCAACGAGCATTTACCGGTTCAATTTGGTCTGATTTGTTTTGACCGATCTTATCATTGAAATCGATCCGAATCGAACGAAATCAAACTATTGTTTATTGGTTTTTATCTTCAATTAACATTGTTAATTGGTTTGATTCAATCAGTTTAAGCTTATTTTAAAACATAAAAGATTTAAGAAAAAACATTTATCATTTTAAGAGTTTTAATTTTTTTTTTTGCATATTCACACATCTTACATATTTCAATTTGATTAAAAGATTAAAGTTTTTTTTTTCAACACAAAAATGTTATGAAGTCAACTAGTGCTAAGTTTTAATTAAATAAAATCACATGCTAACAAACGACTTACTATCTATTTGTATCATAATATTTTACCATTTTATATGGCATCTTAGGTGGAAAACCACATTTAAATAATATCAATTTTTATTCAATTAAAGGGAATTAAAAAAAACCAAAAAAAGGAAAAGTCCTAAAACAGTAAAATCTAGCAAACATAAAACTTAATGTTTCTTCTTCTGCCGTCCTCTCCTTCTCCTTCATTCTACGCTTTCCTAGTCACCATCTTCCCTATGCCCTACAAGAACACTGCTTCCACTACTCTCCATGTTTTAATTATGGGAACTTTAACGAAAAGCTCTCGGTACTGTTTATTTTAACGAAAAACCACATTTTTACACTAAAAAGTCAATCCTGGTAATATTCACTTTACCTTTTATTTTGTCCTTATCATTAAAACTCAAAGTTTTCAAACTTTTTTCATTAGTTTCCTTTTAATTATTGGTAAGCATTGATTGTTATTTTTTCATTGAATTTTTTTCCCCTTTTGTGTGTCTGTATGCAGTTTCTTTCATTCTTCATTGTTACAAATTATTGTTTTTTCATCCACAATCATGTTGATTATTGTACTTTTGTTGAGTTCATCTTTTTAATCGGCTTCTTAATCTCCACCATTGCAAGTTGCTATTTGCTATCATTATTTTATATTAGTCAACTGTTGAATGTTAATGGGAAGTCCAGTATCATTGTAGACTGAATTTAAGCATCCCCAATTGCTTTAGTTTGCTTTTCTCTCTAAATTGGTTTGCTGTAGTTCTAACAAAATTATGATTTTTTTTTTTTCACTGGGATGATTTTGTTGTTTAGAGCTACTAAGTCACTTTATTATTTTGTTTAATTGTTGAAAGATTGACAATGAAGATTGAAACATCCCCCAATGAATCAGAGGGCATTAACCACATGAATAACAATACAATATATTAAGGTAATTTACTTTTTATTTAAACAATCGTAGAAGTACTCTTGATGATTGTGTGGATTATATCAACTTGTATAATTATGTTTTGTAGGGCATGGACATCTTATAATGAGATGATTGAAGAAGAAGAAGAAAATGTAATTGAAGTGAATTCTAATATCATTGAAATATAAAGCAACGGAGATGACATAGAAAATAATGAGATTGATTGTAACATCCCACATCGCTTAGAAGAGTTGATCCTCTAAGTCTTTTATGTACATGACCACCTCTTCCTAGCATGAGGTCTTTTAGGAGCTCACTGACTTCGGGTTCCATAGGAACTCCGAAGTTAAGAGAGAAATGAGCCAGAGCATTCCCAGGATGGGTGACCTACTGAGAAGTTTTGCTCGTTTGAGTTTCCAAAAACAAAACAGTAAGGGCGTGGTCGATGCCTTAAAGCGGACAATATCGTGCTACGGCGGAGTCAAGCCCGGGATGTGGTGGGGGCCCGAGCCAGGATGTGACACTGATAATGAGAACATGATGAATGTGGAAGAAAAAGTACAAGAGCTTCGAGTTCAAATGTTTTTTGACAGTGCAGATGAGGTGCTTAGATATTACTAGAGATATGAAAGACAAACATGGTTTTCAGAGATAAGGATAATCAATGAAGAGAGATGATAAATTGAAATATTTTACTATGACATGTGCATGATTAGGTACATCAAAAAGTACTTCAAGTAATCCTCTTAAGCCACGTCCAAATATAAAGAATGGTTGCTATATTCTTAGAGTAGGTTTACACTCGGGTATTGGAAAGTGAAGAGTGAATACTACAAAGCTGGATAATAATCATGGTTTGAGTCCAACAAAAGCTCGTAATTGGAGGTGTTACCGAGAGATTAGTTCGGACATTAAAATAAAGTTTGAAGTGAACGATAAAGTTGGAAGAAGGGTAAACAAAAGTTATGAGAACACTGAAATGTTCAAGAAAAAAAAAATTGTAGAAGTTATATCGAAAACGTACGACGCTTACGACTTGGGAAAGAGGATGCTATTGCAGTTCAAAATTACTTTGTAAGAGTGCAAGCTCAAAATGCAAATTTCTTCTATATAATTGATTTAAACAAACATGATAGTTTAATAAATGTATTTTGGATAGATGCAAAGAGTAAGGTAGCTTATAATGAATTTGGTGATATTGCTATATTTGACACGATGTACTTGACTAATAAGTACACTATGTCATTTCCTCATTTTGTTAATCATCATGGCCAATCAATCTTACTAGGATACATATTGATTTCAAGAGAAAATACTGACTCTTTTATTTGGCTGTTTAAGATATGGCTTTAATATACGTCAGGTCATGCTCTAAGTTGAATAATTACAAATCAAGATAAAAACGATTGAAGTTGTTTTTTCCTATACATGAATATAATCATTCTGTTCACACAACATACATATTATTTTCATCACACAATATATATGTTATTCTCATCAATCATAAATTTCAGATCCTACCAAATGATAGATAGCTGGCCAATTTTTTTCAGTAAACAAAAAAACATATGGTAATTTATGATGTCCATTTGTGTGGTTATGGGCTTTCCAGTTATTAAGCTATAATATTTAATAAAATGACGGGGCATTTGTGCGGGAAAACTTCCTGCTCACCTTAACTCATTGGAGAAAAAACTAAAAGAAGACTTAAATTCTTATAGTTGTCAGCCTACACAAATTATCTTGTTTAGTTGTATCAAGGCTATCAACCAAAACAAGAAAACATATGAGGCAGATATGTTATATTACAGCAACTTCAAAATGTATTTATTGCAATTTTCTTCTTACCTAAAAATTGATTGTAGACTTAAATGGAAATGCTTTTGTTTACATATGAATTTAACACATTTGTCTTATGTTTACATAAAAGGAAGTTGACAAAGCCAATATGATTCAGGAACAGAGTAACTTAACTGCATCAATATTACTTGGTGATGACATTGAAGCTCAACTTTCACCAGACGACCTGATGGAACATGACCATGAAGATCATTTAAGGGTTCCAAACAATGTCAAAGGGATCTTGGATGAACGTCGTCTTATGACCCGTAGAACACAAAGTCCTAGGGGAATAGATAAGTTAAGAAGGCACCCAATGATACAAGGGAGCTAATGAAATTTAATGACAAATGACAAGCAGTAGAGTCTACCTATACTGTTGCAAGATTTTTCAGGTTCCTAAGAATGTTATCTCAAGAGTCACTTTAGCCACCATATATGCTTAATTCAGTTATGGCATAATTATGTTTATAAATGTCTGGATTATATGTATTAAGGATTCAGAGATATTACTTTCAACAAAATCTAATTAATGAATGATGAGTCTGACACAATGCAGAAGTGTGCTACACCATCTAAAAACGATAGAAATGCTCTAAAAAAATCACACGAATGGAACCAGGACATTTGTACAAATCATACATGAATATGTAAGGCTTTCCTAGTTGTTTTGCACTATTTTAAATTTAAATACATGTTATTGCAAATGTTATTAAGATGAAATGTTGCTGTTAAGATATGAAATATCTTGTAAACGGAGATCATAAGTCAACGTCAACTTGCATTAGTTAATACAGTAGAGTTATGAAATAGGTTCTCATGTATACGAATTTATTGGTATGCACCATAGGCCCAAAAACAGAACAATCACTCATATAACTTATGAATTAATATGGAAGCATGATTGAAATATCTTTGATTTAATAGATTACAAATTTATATAGAGTGCATATGAATTAGTAGTTAATCTTGTCATGTAATTGCAAGATGATTTCAATAAAAGGCTAAAAAAGTAAGATGACATATTTGAGATGGTAACTAATGAGGTTCATCATACTTTATACGTTGATTTATAAGGGCTTGAGAGAAGCAATTGCGAGGGTTTGTGATAAGTGTTGTGTGGTCTGATGTGCCAGGTATCATAACTGAGAAAAAAGAAATTTTTAGAGAGCTTGAAGCACTTAAAGCATCATATAAGGAGCAAAGAGAAGCTACAAACCAAGCTAGTTAATATTGAAAATGGGAGACTTAGGATTGCGGTCGTTGAGAGAGAGGAAAGGCAAAAGGTTGAGTAAGCAAATGTGCTTGCACAAAGTGCAGACCAATTCAATAGTGGCACACAAGAGGCAGATAGACTTGGAAGTGGAGACCATGAAGCGTGAAACATGGGCTGTGATTATGCACACATCAAAGAAGAATGCTGATGGAGACATGGTAGAACCAAATGGAGTTGATGTGATTCAAGCTTATCTCAATAGAATTGAACTAGGGACTGCTTTGGAAACCCCAGCAGATGAAGATCTTGAAGATAAACGTTTTGTTGTGATTCAACATACGATTTTTTTTGTGAATTTTGCTTGATGTGTATACTAGAAATGCCATAGGAAATGCATATAACCAATTGGGTGATTTTTGTTAGCTATTATCTAATTGATGTGCATAATTGTATACATGGGATAAAATGCACCATCAACACCCTTGGCCTACTTGGTTGTGTTGGACGAAATGGTTAAATGTAATATGCTTTCTCTGTGGTACAAATCTTGTTACTGATAAATTAATTGTACATAAAGTTTGGTTGGTTGGAAATGTGAATCCATTTGTCAAATTTACATTTCATTTGAATTTTATATTAAGAACATGTGTTTTAATATACTACAAAGCTATTAGCAAATTTTATATTAAGAACATATGTTTTAAAAGGCTCGCCTCAGGGCGCCCCTAGGCCGCCTCTGACTTTGGGCGTCAGTGTTCTCTCCTCTATTTTGAGGGAGTGGGCGGAAGGCTTTGCCAGAAACGTCAAAGCGGCAGAGGCACGCCTTCAGGCGTCCAGGCGTCCAGGCGTTTTGTTTGGTTATAAAAAAAAAAAACCATCCTAAACCCAAAACGACGCCGTTTAGGTAGAGATTTTTAATTCCATATCCATACGGACCGTACCTCATCTCTCTTCTTCCTTTGATTGCATCCTCTGCCTTCTTCATTCTTCAGAGCAACGTTGCTGTCACCCAGCAACATCGCCGTAAGCAAGCGCACAAATCCCTAAATTTAAAGGTTAAGGTTTCTGAAAAAGTTTGCGATTTTATTTTTTTATTTTTCTTTTAAATTTCTGTATATAGTTTGTGCATAGTATATAGGTTTTATATATAAGTCTTACAAAATTGTTGTATAAAACTGCTTACAAAACAAGCCTAATTATTGTTTGTAACTTTGTATAGTATGTTCATATAATTATAAGAAGTCAAGTCATATACTTTCACGGTCCCTATGCAAGTGTGAAGTCAAGACATATAAATGCCTAATTATATAGTTTACATAGTATGTTCATATGGCCTAATTATATAGTTTTGTTTATATATTATTTAGGCATTGAAGAATATGCATTGGAATGCTTATTGTTTGTTCAAAAAATGGATTAATTATATGCATCGAATGTTTATTGTTTAGGCATTGAAGAATATGGCTTCTTTTAAGAAAGATTTTGCTTGCCATGGGCAAAAGATTTGGATCCTATCACCTAGCACTTCTATTGTGTTTTTTGTAATCACAAATGCACGGGTTCAATTTCTAGATTCAAACATCACTTGGGTGATGTAAGTTCGGGATGAATGATTAGTTGTAAAAAAGTTTCTCCCAATGTGAAGGAACAATGCTTTGCTAATGTTATCGAAACTAAAGAAAAGAATAAAGATAGCCATGAGTTGTGTCGTGATGGTGGAGAAGAAAGTGAAAGTGGTGGGAGTGAGAGTGTGAGTGTAAGTGCCACACATTCACAACAAATCGGTTCTTTTCTCCCACCTAGGTCAAGGGGATCAATTGATAGGTATGTTACATCGGAAGCTCGTCAAACCACATTGAATACACCTTTCAAAAAAGAGGAAAGCAAACAAACATCCCGAGCACTTGCACGATGGTTCTACACTAGTGTCATTTCTTTTAATGCGGTAAACAATGAATATTAAAGCAATGAAAGCGGTATCCAATTTTAGTCTCAGCTTTGATGCTCCTATAAGCTATGAATATAGGACTTAGATACTTAAAGAAGAAGTTGAGGATGTAGAAAGCATGATGAAAGAACATGTAAATGCTTGAAAAAGATGGATGCACTATTATGTTGAATGGATGTTCGGATGGAAAAAGTAGGTGTTTAATCAAATTTCTTGTCAATAGCTCATAATGTACTTGGTTTTTGAAATCGGTTGATGTGTCAGCCTCTATTAAGAATAGAGATTTATTATATGGCTATTTGGATGATGTTATTCAAGAAATTGGGGAGGAGAATATGGTTCAAGTTATAGCCAACAATGCTTTGAACTACAACAATGCCGGGGCATAACTTATAGGGAAGAAAGATAAGGTGTGGTGGACTCCATGTGCAGCTCATTACATTGATTTGATGACTCAAACATGCTAGGTGTATTTCAAAGTATCTATATGGGCATCAATGTGTACTAGCTTTGATGAGAAAGTACACCAACAATTTGGAAATTTTTCGTTCGGCGGTCACTAGATTTGCCACTTCTTTCCTTACACTTCAAAGCTTACAAAAACAAAAGGAAAATCTTGTTGCTTTGTTTGCCTTTCAAGAATGGTCGGAAAAGTACCTATGCAAAATCCGATGAAGCAAAGTTAGCTAAGCATCATGTGCTACATGATCGTGAGTTTGAGGTAAAGTTTCCTTTTGCATTAATGGTGTTCATCCTCTTGTTTGTGCCTTGAGAGAGGTTGATTCGGAGTAGAGACCCCCCCCAACGAGTTTTATATATAAGTTTATGGATGCCACAAAAACGAAAATTGCAAACAATCTTAACAAAGTGGAGAAAAATATGCCTATTTGGAGAAAGATCGTAGATTGGACGATCAACTTTATCAACCACTACATGCGACGAGCTATTACTTAAACCCACAATTTCGGTATGAGGAAAATTTCACAGATAGTGATGAAGTGCGAAGTGGGTTACTTGCTTGCATGGATATGATGCTTGGGAAAAAGAAAGAACGTGAAGAGGTCGATATTCAATTGGATTTATGTAATGGTAGGCTTGGTGAATTTACAGATTTTATGGCTATGCAAACTAGGAAAAGGCGAACACCAAGTAAGATTTAATTAGTCAATTGTTAATATATTTTTATCATTAACCCTTAAATTACTTACCTTACTACTATTGTTTTTGTAGCGGCTTTGTGGGAGTGCTTTGGGACTAAAACACCCGAGTTAATGAAGTTTGCTTTCCAAGTTCTTAGCCTTACTTCTAGGGTGTCAGGATGTGAGAGGAATTTGAGCACATTTCAAAATGTAAGTAAATATAATATTAGTATCTTAAGTGTCATTTTTGGTTAAGATGATTAGACTTAAATAATAGAATTGATTTATTTGTAGATTCATACAAAAAGAAGGAATAAGCTTAATGTTTTAGCCTATGTGAAGTACAATTTAGCTTTACAAGAGAGAAGTCAAAAGGAGGAAGAAGCATAATCACATTGTTGTGGAAGAAATTGCCTTCAATGATGAATGGATAATGGAGATAGAAGATCCTACATGGCTCGAGGATGAGTCATTGTACAATGTTGAGGCTGTAAGAAATGTGCTTCTCCCGGTTTATGAAAGTGGCCCATACATTCGAGAGCCTAGAGAGTTCTCCTCCTCATCGTGAGCCTACTACTCCACACCAGCCTACTCAACCTCGAAGTCCTATTACGTACAAGAGAAAACGAGGTAATGAAGGATCCTCAAGTCGAAGAAATTTGGAGTATGATTCAGAAGATTCTTTTGATGAATTGATAACATACTGCACAAATTCATCTAGATTTGGCAATGAAGAGGATGATGTTGCCTTTGATTTAGATGAAGAGGATTTGGATGAATAATTGATTTAGATAAAGAGGATTTGGATGAATAATTGATTTCTTTGTTTGTATTACTTTTTGAATGATGAATTTGGATGATATTACCTTTGAATGATGAATTGTAACACTTGGAAAGTATGTATGTGTGTATATATATATATATATATAAATGAAAGTAGTAAAATTAGTTTAGCTTTTAAATATTAAATAAGAAAAAGAAAAAAAAAACAAACAAAGGATGAGCTAACGTGTAGACATCCTAAACTCTTCTTCCCAACCATCACACGGTGGAGAGCCAAGAGAATCTGATCTTGTTCATAAATTTTGGGGGTGATGTGGGTAGTTTAGAGGGGTGAGTAAGCATTCTAAAATAGAGAATGCAATGATGGGGTTAGAGAGAGTATTTCTAACTCTCACAGAAGAACTAAAGGAGAGCGAGAAGTTTTGGAAAAGGGAAAAGTAGGAAAACGGAAAAAAGGGAGCTGAGAGAGTGCCTGGTGTGTTCTTCAATTGGTACAAAAGGTTAGCTCAAATTAGTTAATTTTCTATTTTCTTACCACTGCAACTTTGATTTCTAGAAAACTGCAATGGGTGAGCCTCACTTTGGCTCTTGTTTTCTCTCAATCCATTACCTTTTTAAAAAGTCTTCTTATATATTTGAAATTAGACATGATTAGGAACAAAGCCCAATTTATTTCACCGATTTTGGTTGAGATCTTCTATGGAAAAATATGATTTGAAAATGTGAAAAAAAATCTGAAAATCTCTGCAGATTTTCTGCAGAAAAGCTGTTTGTGAACTCAACTTTGGAGCTTGATTATTTTTCTTCTCTTAAATCTGTTTTGAGAAACTCTTATTAGATTAGAAACTAGGTTTGTTAAGCTTTAAAATCCAAGTAATTGCATCATTCCATGGAGTTTTGAGGGATGAAAATAGGGTCACAATATGAGGACTTAAGCATGGTTCATCACGAGGTTGTGACAAGGATATATTTGGGTAAACTTTTGATAGGCTGAAATTGAATCTTCATTCTAGTTTTATGCTAACTTTTATTATTATTTATGTGATTTTAGGCCTGGGAGTGACTCCGGACACTTCGGAGGCTTAGAGAGGTATTCTAGTTAGCTGGACACGAGGTATGAGCTCTATTTCCCGATGATAGGTCTATATCATGTTTAATCTTTGTGATATTAGTAACTATATCTAATACAATAGTAATGAAATGCTTGGATGAAATTGAATCCTTTGATTGTCATGGTTGTGTTATGGGTTGATAGTTTCTTTTTCGATGAATTTTATATATCGACTATGTTAAATGTTGTTATGTTTTGATGAATGGTTGAGTTATGTAAAATTGCTGGATTGAATATGTTGAGGTTTACAATTGTATCTATGAAATTGAAATGCTCATATTGCATTACATGATACAGAGTCAAGTGTTGGGTTGTGTAAAGTTTTGGTTAAACAAAGTGTTGAAAAATTATATATATGTTCAAGCGTTGGGGGAATGGCTTGAACATATAGTTAGGCATCGGGGGAAGGGCCCATATTAATGAAACTGAAACTAATAATAAAATTTAGGGTTAAGGGAGGAATGGGAGTTAACTTATATTCTATGGTGTTTGGAACCAGGTGGTATAAGCATGATATGAGACGTACGGGTTTGGATGCCATAAATATAAGTTAGCGGGATTAGAAGGGAGTGAGTTCATGGGTACTTCTTTGTCATATCATTTGTATTTTACCATATTGTTTGATGCATGACACTTTGATTAACTGTGATAAACGAACTTGAACGGTATATGATTCCTACTGGGCATGAAATTCTCACACCCTATTAGCTATTGCAGGTACCAGTATGAAGGAACATGAGGATGACCTGTCTCTAAATGAATAGCCATATCATATGTGTGTTGGTTCCTAGTTGTAATTAAAATAAAGTGTCTTAGTATCTTAAGAGTGTGTGGTAAGAGTACTAAAGATGTATTAAATAAACAGATCTAAATGAACTTTTAGATGGCTCTGGTTCCATCATAATTTTGTTGTAATATTTCAATTTTGTTTTACTAAGATACTATTCATGCCCTAATTTGATTATCATCCTTATTTTCAAATTTGGGGTGTGACATGAATTTAGATGATTTTATCTTTTGAATGACTATGGATTTGAATGATAAATTGAGAATGGATGTTTATTTTACAAAGTATTATTTTTTTATACAATTATATGTATAATATATAAAACATATATATTTAAAAAATTTAATCCCATGAGGCTTCACTTCACGCCTAGGCGGGTCTATCCCTCGGATGCCTCAGCCTTTTAATACACTGGCTTTAAATTTCAGACTTGATAATAATATATAAAGAGTTCCATGTGTACAAGGTGAGAACATATTGACTACTCTATACGAATGAGTCATTAGAAATTTTTAGAGGAATATATTTTGACGAGATAATGGATTAGAATTGTCATGGATGTTAGTTTTCTTTTGATGAAATAATGGATTGGAATTGCAATGAAATATCACAAAGAACCCAGATACAAAATTCAAGAAACAAACAATTACAACTTTTCTAATATATAACAAATTTCAACGAAATATTGCTCATAATTAAAAAAAAAAAAGAACATACAACTTTTTTTCAAAAAAAAAAAAAAGGGAGGAAATTTGCCGGATTTTTATTTTTCATTTTATAATAGTTGGATATGAAGAAGGGAAAGATGGTTTGGGGAGAAGACTCCATACCGCAAAGAGTCCGGGAAGAAAACAAGACTCATTCGATCGATCTCATGGTGTATATTAATTAATAGGAAAAATAATTACAAGTAATTTAAATATAAAAAAATGAAAAATTATATTTAAAAATTACCACATGGTAATTTTTAAGTGGTTAGGAGTGTCACTCAGCGAAGTTCAGTAGCATGCCGAGTTACGGGCAATTATTCTTGTAATGGGACGAGTTGCTCTTGAATGCTTAATTCAACATTTAGGATCAGTGATGGAGAAAGTACAGGGAAGTTTACATGCTAAAAAGTAAAAATATTAATTGCTTTCAAAAAAAAAAAAAAAGTAAAAATATTAAAGTATTTATTTTATTGGTAAAATATTAAAGTATAGAAAAGAGTGGGCAAGAAGCCAAGGGGAGGTAGCACCCTGTATAAATTGGACCCCCCAAGGCCGCAGCTTAAATAAATAATTCCTTCTCGCTTCGCTTTCACAAAAACACCCCCCAAAAAAGCCTAAAATCCTCACAGGCCGCACCCTAATTCTCGAGGTTTAGGTCCATTAGGGTTTATCCCCAAAAAGCTCTGTACCTTCAACCTCAAGCCCATCAACTTCGTCTTCAACCTTCGAATTTTCAAATTTTTTATTTTTTTTCTTTGCCCGAAAGTAAACAATTTCCGAATTTCGTGTCGCAGAGGCCGGTTCTTCGTCTTCGGGGCTGCGAATTAGGGTAAGGCTATTTTTTTCTTCGGTTTTTTGGAAACTTTTGGATCTTGAATTTGTTGATTTTCTGGATTTATTAGATGCCTCTGGACTGTTGATCTTTCTGGGTTTGTTTAATTTCTTTAGCTTTCTTTGAAATTTTGAATTTAAATTTTTTTAGGGTTTTGTCATATTGTTCAATTTCTTTGGCTGTATCTGTATGTGTGTGTATGTATTTATGTATGTGCGTATGTGTGTATATCTGTGTGTAATCTATGCGTTTACGGGTAATTGTGTTTTTATTGTATGTGTTTACGGGTGTGATTTTAGGGTTTAAGCTTTTAGTTTTGGTTGCTGCTGACCCAATTATCCCCAATTATCTGTTAATTTCTTTGATTAGCGTTTTTTTAATCTGTTTTTAATGATAGTATTATTTGAACATTTCAAGGTACAATTGCTTTCAGCATAAAGCAGATTGTACTTGCTGCATTATGTACAATTCACGTGCAGCAGGGCTGGGTTTTTAACTTTTTATAGGATGCAGTAGAAGTTTTGTGACTGGTAAAAAAAATATGACAATTGTAATACTGCTGCGTCTGTCTGTAGTGGGCATATTTTTTAAAGGCCAATAATGAAACACATTTCACGGTTGAATCCAAAGCCTCAAGAGTTATAAACACTGCGCTTTGCATTCAACTAGCTCTGTCTTGAACTAGGTTTTATTCTATGTTTTCTAAATTGTTTGATTCTAATAGACTTTGCTAGTTTGTATGCATATACCAGAGATTCGTAAATTCAACCGTGTTCTGTGTAACAAATCGTGTAATTCATCCATTCAATTTAACACATCGTGTATGCATATACTCGATTGTATTTGCTTTTCATTCCACTTTGTTGTGTGGTTTGGTTGGCAGAAGCTGCATCATAAGAATGAACCATGTTGTAACTTGATAAAATATTTATGACAATGTACTTTAAACTGTTGTGTTCATGTTTTCGGTGACGTTTATTGTTTCAAGAACCGTTTCTATGTCGTTTGTTATTCTGCTTTTTGTGATGCGTTTTGCATTTTTCAGTTGAGTCTTAATAGGATTTATCTGATACTAGCAGAATATGCTATTTTCTGACTTCCAATTAAATCATCTGTATGTAGTTTGGTTCATGTAGGTAAAATCCTTGGTCTGTATTTAGTTGGCACTTATTTACTTTTTGGTTTTATTGTAAGCATGCAGATGAAACATGCAATTTATGTTGGATTTGTTCTGCTGTACTTCAGGGTTGATTGTTGCTGTACTTCAGGGTTGATTGTCGATGTAGCTTAATATAGTAACAAAAAGAAAAAAAAAAAGCTTCTTTCTTTGTTGAGTTATGCTCATGAAAATTCATTGCCCTGGGATGAAAGGATAATCCTATTGTATTGTTGGGAAGTGCTCTTGTGAATTCATTTTCATGCATAGTTCTACTGACCAACTTAGCATGGTCTAAAAGTAGGAAATTTGGGCTTTTAGATGAAAATGGTTAAGATTTTAATAATGTGTAATGTTTAGGATTATGAGACTGGGATTGTGAGTGAGAAGGAATAACCAAGTTGCTTACCAGATCATATGAGGTGAAATATGGCCTTAGCCGTTTGTCCCTAACCCCTCTTACATGTGTCTGTTGTGAAATTTATTTTTCTTTTCTTAATTTAAGTTTTCCGATGCTGAATTTGTCTGTTTTTCCTTTACTGCTAGATCAACTGTGTATTTTTTTTTTTCATATTTTTTTTTGTGAAATCTTGTAATTCACTTATTGGTCATGTCGATCTGTTTTAGGACTGGACCTGCTTACTGGAAGATGAATACTCCTCTGACCCCAACTGATACTAATGGCATACCTAGTTCAGAAACCCAGCCAAACAAGCGCAGAAGAAAGAAGTCTATTGTCTGGGAGCACTTCACAATTGAAACTATTGGGGTTGGAAATACTAGGGCTTGCTGTAAGCAGTGCAAGAAATATTTTGCTTACATCACTGGTTCAAAGCTGGCAGGCACAAGCCATCTAAAACGACATATTGCCCTGGGTATCTGCCCAGTAAGTCGTCAAAAAAATCAGATGACTCCCTTTACGCCAAGCTCCAAGACTGGTGCTACTGATGCACCAAAACGACGCCCCAGAGCAAATTCTGGCCATGCGAAAATTTCTTTTGATCAGGAACGCTGCAACCATGAGATTGCTATGATGATAATTATGCATGAGTATCCACTTCACATTGTGGAACAACAAGGATTCATTAGTTTTGTTCGAACACTGCAACCTCAGTTCAATATGGTAAGCTTGAAGGCTGTTCAAGATGATTGTGTGGCTATTTACCATAGAGAAAAGCAGAATCTTCTGAATCTTATCAGTGGAATTCCTGGACGAGTCAGCCTTACAGTGGACTTGTGGACTTCAAATCAGAACCTGGGCTATGTTTTCTTGAGAGGACACTTCATTGATGGTGACTGGAATTCATATCGTCAAATCCTTAATGTTGTAATGGTACCGTCTACTGATTCAGGTGACACTTTTAGTCAAGCTATTTTGACCTGCTTGTCCGATTGGCATCTGGAAGGTCGGCTGTTTACCATCACACTTGACCAATCCCTATCGAATGAAACCATAATTGGAAATCTTAAAGGGCTTCTTTCAGTCAAGAACCCACACATGCTCAGCAGTCAGTTACTGATACGAAATTGCTATGCTCGTGTTCTGAGTCGTCTTGCACAAGATGCACTGAGGGCATTGAGTGGGACAATCACGAAAGTTCGTGAAAGCGTTAAGTATGTGAAAACTTCAGAATCCCGTGAAGAAAAGTTTGTTCAGCTGAAGCAACAACTTCAAGTTCCTAGCTCAAAGAACATTTCAGTTGACAACTTAACTAAGTGGGACACAACTTATCATATGCTGGTTGCGGCTTGTGAATTGAGGGAAGTATTTGCTTGCTTGGATACATATGATCCTGATTATAACATAAACATATCGTTGGAAGAATGGAAGCAGGTAGAAACTCTATGTACATACTTAATGTATTTTTTCGATGCAGCCAACATTGTAACTGCCCCAACATACCCTTCTGCAAATGCATTCTTTCCAAAAGTATCAGAAATTCAGAAGGCATTGATGCATGCGGCCATGAGTGATGATCCCTTTGTCAGCTACTTGATCAGACCTCTGTATGAAAAGTTTGACAAGTATTGGGAAAACTGCTGCCTTGTTTTAGCTATTGCTGTTATTATGGATCCGAGGTTCAAAATGAAACATGTAGAGTCAACCTTCTCTGAAATATATGGTGAGAATGCCGAAACATGGATTAGGATTGTTGACGGTGGTATTCATGATCTCTTCCTTGAATACATGATGCAAATGCTTACTCTACCAGAAATACCAATAGAAGAAGGGAACGACGGCATCATGAAAACAGAGCTACCGGAAATACCATCTCAGGAGATTCTACTCTCTTCTGCAGATGGGCTGCAAGATTTTGATTTCTTTATGCCTGATATCACAGGCGGCCAGCAAATGAAGTCAGAACTAGATCAGTATCTGGAAGAGGAAGAATTTCTTTTGGTCGATGGGGTGGAAGACTTTGATGTTCTGGGTTGGTGGAGACTTAACAGACACAAGTACCCAACTCTCTCCAGGATGGCTTCTGATATCTTGTCAATACCCGTGTCTACTGTTGCCCCAGACTCTGTGTTTGACACCGAAATAAAAAGAATGGACAGTTACCGGACTTCATTGGGTACAGCAACTCTTGAGGCCCTTATCTGCGCCAAGGATTGGATTCAGTATGGACCGTTACCGCAACCACCAGCACTTCAAGAGTCTAATTCTGCTGTCAAAATGGAATTCTAGTGCCATAGGTTTCATTTGTTTTCTTCCTTTAGGTAGATCATTGATGGGCCCTTTTCGGTGGTTTTTAGATGGTAAACAGCGGTGCTAGTTAAATTTTGTTTTTCCGACAGTCATAGAATGCTTACAGTCCCAACTTTTATGCTTGTAGTATAGCAACTGTTTACATTATTGGTTAGTAATTTAGCTGCAAGATAAATTGCCCGAGTGTATAATTTTTTCTCCATTTTTCCTGTCTTAGAAAGTTGATTGTGTCTACTTTTTATGATGAATTGTTGTAATCATCGGTATATTCCGCTGTTAGTATCTCTCTCATCACTTAGTCGAGGGATATATCCTCCGTTGTATTGTAGAATTTCTGGGTCTGACTGATAATTCGAGTACAAGCATATAAATTTGTTGAAGCCATCCAATTTTCCATAACCTGTCGGTGCCGGTGCGAACACGCTGCCGGCGGTAGAGAGGAATGCTTTTTCTCTTTGTATGATGTTCTTTCTTGCTTCCAGAACTCACTGGATCTTCTCATCTCTAAGCTTGTCAGTCTATGACTCTACGAACTTCATGAAAAGGATCGCTATGGCATCTGCAACTCCAACCCACTTGCCAACATATACCCAGCTTCAGTCTTTCAGAAACCCAGCACCAATTGCTCTATTTGAAAACTGCAATTCCATGTACTACATCAAGCAAATACATGCCCAAGCAGTGAAAACAGGCCTCACATCGCACCCGATCGCGCGTAACAGAATCATCGTCTTTTGTTGTACTGATGAATTTGGTGATGTGAACTATGCCCGTCAAGTGTTCGACGCAATTTCTGAACCAGGTGTGTTTCTTTGGAACACCATGATCAGAGGCTATAGTCGGATACGATGCCCTCAAGACGGGGTTTCTTTGTATTTAGCAATGCAGAGGATGAGTATCAAGCCCGACTGTTATACGTTTCCGTTCTTGTTGAAGGGATTCACGCGTGAAATTGCGCTGGAATGTGGCAAAGAGTTGCACCCTCATGTGTTGAAGTATGGACTTGATACTAATGTTTTTGTTCAAAATGCTTTGGTGCATATGTATTCTGTTTGTGGCCTAATTGATATGGCACGTGGGGTTTTTGATATGATTCACATGAAGGATGTTGCAACTTGGAATGTAATGATTTCTGGGTACAATCGAATCAAGAAGTTTGATGAATCCTTGAAGCTTTTTAGTGACATGGAGAAAACAGGAGCGTTGCCCACTTCAGTTACACTTGTCTCGGTGATATCAGCGTGCTCCAAATTGAAGAATTTAGATGCCGGGAAGCAGGTTCATAAATACGTCAAGGATTGCCTGATCAAACCTGATTTAGTGTTGGGAAATGCTTTGGTTGACATGTATGTAGCTTGTGGGGAAATGCACGTTGCACTTGAGATTTTCGAAAAGATGAAAACAAAGGATGTAATTTCTTGGACTACCATTGTTAAGGGGTTTGCCAGTTCTGGACAAGTTGATCTAGCTCGGAGCTACTTCGATGAGATGCCTGAAAGAGACTACATTTCATGGACTGCAATAATGGATGGGTACCTCTGGGTGAACCGGTTCAAAGAGGCACTGGAACTTTTCCGCCAGATGCAAACTTCGAATGTAAAGCCAGATGAGTACACTATGGTAAGCATTCTAACAGCCTGTGCACATCTAGGAGCACTTGAACTCGGAGAATGGATAAAAACTTACATTGACAAGAACAAGATCAAGAATGATGTATTCGTTCGAAATGCTTTAATAGACATGTATTTCAAGTGTGGAAATGTTGAGAAAGCCTTGAGGGTCTTTAGTGCAATGCTTCAAAGGGACAAATTTACATGGACGGCTGTGATTGTTGGCCTTGCTGTTAACGGACATGGTAAGGAAGCTCTTGACGTGTTCTCTCGAATGCTAGAATCTTCGATAACTCCCGACAAGATAACTTTCATCGGTGTTCTTTCTGCGTGTACTCACTCTGGAATGGTGGCTGAAGGAAGGAACTTTTTCGATAGTATGATCACCCAACATGGAATCCAGCCTGAAGTTTCACATTACGGGTGCATGGTGGATCTTCTTGGTCGATCAGGGAATCTAAACGAAGCTTTTGAGGTTATACAGAACATGCCAATGAAACCAAATGCAGTTGTATGGGGAGCTCTGCTTGGCGCTTGTAGAATGCACAGAGATGCAGAACTGGCTGAAATTGCAGCTAAACAGACGCTCGAGCTGGAGCCCGACAACAGTTCCGTTTATGTTCTCTTGTGCAATATATATGCAGCTTGCAGTAAATGGGACAATTTGCGCGACGTAAGGCAACTGATGATGGACAGGGGAATCAAGAAGACGCCTGGTTGCAGCTCGATAGAGGTGAATGGTAATGTTCATGAGTTTGTTGCCGGGGACCGGTCACACCCTCAATCCGAAAAAATCTATTCCAAGTTGGATAAGACGATTGAAGACTTGAAAGTTGTCGGGTATTCCCCGGATACATCGGAGGTTTTCCTTGATGTGGGGGAGGAGGATAAAGAGAGTGCAGTTTGCAGGCATAGTGAGAAGTTAGCAATGGCATTTGGGCTGCTTAGTTTGGGAGATGGGGCGACAATTAGAATCATGAAGAACCTTAGAATCTGTGTGGATTGTCACAGCATGGCAAAGTTGGTCTCCAGAGTTTATGATAGAGAAGTGATTGTTAGGGATGGAACTCGGTTCCACCATTTTAGACACGGTTCGTGTTCGTGTAAAGATTATTGGTGACGGTTTGATAAAAGGACCTTTGGCCAGTTTAGCCGACGCGGCCAAGGGGGCCGGATAATCAGTTAGGACTAGAATAGGTCCAAATGTTTGGTTTCTTCCAAGCAAAAGAAGATAGTGTAGTTTGATGATTAACTTGCTTTCTTAATTTGCTAAATCCTCTAGCATTTGCTGCAATTTCAATGATAAATGTATCTCAGAGAGAGATCTTGCATGCGCGAAACCTATAAGCCTCACATGTATTAAAGATATGATATTCAACACAGCAAGTAAATATTCTGTAAATAGCAATACTCGTATTATTATTAATATTTGAAAAGCTGATATAGAATGGAAAAAAACACGAATACACTCATCATAGAAAAACTATGAATACACACATCATTAAGTGCAGTTTTCTAATACAAAAGTGATCGATGACCTCATGTTATATTGTGATTTTGTTACATTGTTATTAGAGTTTGACACAGTGTGTTACACGTATCAAAATTTTTAAAAGTTTTTAACTCTCTCCTCTTAAAGTTAACTTCTGTAATCTCATCAAGCACTTGGTAAGTACCTTTAAACTATTCCGACCTTTCTTAGAGCTGCTTTGAGAAGATTGTTCCTCTGTGTCGTTTCCATCTAATTTGTAATCATATTTAAAATTAACAACGACATTTTACTCGTCAATATCCAAAACGACTTGTCGCTAGAAGCCCTATATAAATTACCAGGAGCTTTGGCGCCAGGCCAGTCCAGTCCCTCCAGTCTCTCGGAGTCCAGCGGCAGCGGTGACTGCGGAACCTCCCATCTTTTGACGGATCCCAAGTCCCAAAAGGTTAGATTCGAAAACCCTAAATCCGTATGTGTTTGTTTCCCTAGAAAATGTTTGGAAATGTAACAATAGATTTCTCTTTAAATTTCAAATTTCTAGCCCTTGAAACTAACTAGTAGAATCGAAAACTGCTCAATTTTCTCAGCACCCAAACAGAAGCTAAATAAATGAAGCTTTATCTGTGTATTAGCTTCTTAGCTCAGAGAAATCCATTTCAGTCAGTAATTCAATATAATTTTGGTTGTCCTGATTCTGTGGGTGTGCTGTATTGTTTGTAATGATATATAATCGAATTTCAAATTAAAAGTCACTTAGACGCATGACTGAATTAATTATGCTAAGAAAATGAAATTTTGCTTCCGGTTGGTTTTGAGACGATTATTTGATTTTATTATTGTTTTACGTATAAGATTATAGCTATATGTATTTTTAGGGCATTTTGTGCTTACTGCTAAGTTTATGGAGACACCCTTAAACATGGAAGAGAAGAGAAATAATGGTAAAATTCAGAAAAAGGAGATAATATTGTTGGAGTGCGATGCACGATAGATAGATTGAAAGAGGAGTAAAAGGGGAAGATAGAATGCAGAAGAGCGCTTATCGGACTCTGTAGAAATTTATTGTACTGTAACTGCCTGATTAGTCGAAAGCAAATGGGTTTCTTTGTGCTAGGACAATTTTTGTAACTAGGCCCTTAATGTATATTGATACTGATACTGACCATGAATGGTGTACCGTGTTAAAAGAATCTCAATTAGTTGGGAGAAGGTTCATAATCTGTGAGGTTAAATTGACCAAACTATGATATCACAGTAAGACTTCCGAAATTGTGCAGTTTGTTGCTACTTGCTGGGCTCCTCTGTGTAGTTTCTGAGATAACATATCTGTTTATAAATAATAAATCCAGGCAATATCCAAAATTGTGAAACATATTTACAGTTTCATCGATAAGACAGGTCTACAGGAAGTATTGTTACGATGTCTGAATAGATATTTTTGAGAACTATCTTAAGATTGCAATTTAAACACATTTTGTTGCGTTGAATGCATACACTAACCCCTTCTTGGCTTGCCTTCAGCCATCTTTCCTGAGAAGTGAGACGAGAACAGACGCACACCAAGAGATGAAGTTCAAGGCATTTCTTACAGAGAATGGTGTAAATCTTTTGGAAAAGAGGTTCCTACCAGCCCTAGACAAGATGGGAAAGATATGCCATCTCTACCTCAACAGAGACCATGCTATCTTCCTCCACAACCTTCTTAATGGTGATGGAATTCAATCCATTGCCCAGTTTCGCAAAGAAGCTCTTTTTGATGACTATCGCATCTCCAGCCAGAATGAGGACCGCATTGCCTTTACAGTAGACATCTCTCTTCTCCACCGTGCTCTTCGTAGCAGTGTCAGCATATGTACTGAGTTTGGAAATGGTCCGACAGCCAACCGGCTCCAGATTAGATTGGTTAAAAAACTACCTCCAAATTCTACCCAACCATTGCCTTTCCTGACTTTCGAGACCAAGGGTTATAAATCTGCGGTAATTCAGGATGTACCAATCTCAAAACCTTTGTCCAGAGCCCAGGTTCTGGAACTTCAAACTGCTCTTGATGCAGCTCAAGACTTGCCTCAGACTCTGGTTCAGGTTCCCGATCTGAATCAGTTGCAAAATTTTGTTGATCGGATGAGGCATGTTGGTGATTTGCTCAATGTTACCATAAGCAAGTATGGGGATTTACACATTCAGATTTCAACAACACTCATCACACTTGGTGCAGAGTTTCAGAAGCTGTTGGTCATAGGTGAGCAAGCTGATGCTCCATCTGAAGATCGAAATCTGACCGCTCAGACTCGGTCGGCAAGGGCTATTTTAAGGGGTGATGCTCAATCTGTGCAAGTGAGTGTCAAGCATTTTGGTAAGAGCCTTCAGTGCCACTTGGCTAAACCGGACTGCGCTTTCTATGGGATTGCCGCACAAGGTGCTTGCTTGACAGTGATCTTCCAATTTTTCATTCCTGGTTCTCATCAAATCGATAAGTCCATCAGTCTACACTGCAGACTTCCTGTACTTGACCAAGGATCGGGTTAAAGGAATTATGCAGGTTTGCCATTCATGGTTGAGTTTTACTGCTCGGGTTTAAATAAACAGTTTGATATTATCTTTGAGAAAGCGATTTGTGATTTTTCGTTTCAGTGGCTCTACTTGCTATCCTTGTATGAATCAGTTTCTCTGTATGCATGCACATCCCCCTACGTGCTGCTTATGAATCGTGAAATGATGAAATGGAAAGAAATTTCTTTGAAGTTCGATGATTTATCTAACGTCTTGTGCTTTCAACATGTTTGGCAAAATAAAGATCCAATTTTGCAGAATTGCAGGTACATTGCGTCTGTGAGCGTAGGATAAGAGTGGTGGTGGCTCAGTTTCTTGCCAAGAGTATTGCAAGATTATTGCTCGTGTCCATATTTCTGTGCTTCGGAATGGGATAAATGTCATTTGCTGATTTCCAGGGTTGTTGCCAAACAAGGGAAAAAGACTTCCACGCTTAAATTCCGATTTCTCAGAGTTTTTCTTTCCGCACCCAAACACCGGGTAAGTAGACGATGAATTTCATGAAGAAAAATCAACAGAAAAATGGCAGAGAGATTGCTTTTATAGATATATTGTACACAAAATTCCAGCTGCACACAGACTGCCCTAATTTTATGCATTACACCATTCAATTTCTACATAATTTGATCACTCAGAGTCTCACAGGGCAGGATCCTCTGTAAGACAAAGCTTTTTCAATATCTCATCCAACGCCCCTAGTGCGAGCTTGTAACGGTCTTCTGATTTCCTCCCTTCTTCCATGACTTGCACTATGCATTTATACAGATGGTCATACCTGTGAACTGGATTATTAATATCAATGCCGCTGCAGCTATGATCGAAAATGTAACTCCGTTTGATGTCCTTTCTCCATCGCGAAAGAACGCACTGAGCTGGAATTTCCTCCACTCCGTTTTGGTTTAGGACCGACAGTGCGTGTCTGCATAAGTATCCTCGCAAGTTGAACATGCCACAGATACAAAGGACCTCCATCTCAGATTGATTATACAAAACTTCATAGTCCCTAGTCTCCCTCCGATTTCCATCACTTTCAGTTTGTTCCTTCACTAGGTATGTTATGACTGGCCCGTCAGCATTTAGTTGACTAGTGCTAAAACAAGAGTACATTCCTTCCACCTCCTTTTCAAACTTCCTTAGAATGTCATTAGTGTACAATTTTGAGAGTTGCAGCTCAAAATAGCATCTCGATTCCAACGTATAGCTCGAGTTTCTTGAATCCAAATCTGCCAAGGCTTCCAGGTGATGATGCGTTTGCAGAGCTCGATCATACTTATCCAGAAACTCCTTCAAAGGAGTATCTCTATCCAGAAATTCCTCAAAGAATGAAGAGACAACCTCACTTGGTTGGACCGGGAACATCCCCGCCAGAAATATATCCTTCAAATATACCGGAACCCACCGCTTCCGATCTTCATATAACGCTTGAAGCCAGTTATGATCTCTAATTCCGTGGCGCTGGACCATATCCTCCCAAGCTGCTTCAAATTCTTCCACCCTCAGAGAGTAGTAAACAGCTCTACTCAAAGATTCTTTAACTGCTTCATACGCGAACAATCCTCCGAAAATTTCTGGAACCTTTTGCATTATATGTGATAAGCAAAGGCAATGAGAAGCTCTAGGGAAAACATCAGAAATGGCAGTTTGCAATGTTCCGCACTGTCTAGTAATGATGGCTTGCGGCGGGCGTCCCATCATGCATGTAAGCCAAGCTCTAAACAACCATGTATAGGATTCAACTGTCTCACTTGCAATTAAACCGCAACCTAACAGCACCGATTGCCCATGATGATTTACTCCAATAAATGATACCAGCGGGACTTCAAATTTGTTTTCCACGCATTTCGTGTCAATGGAAACCACATCATTAAAATAACCGTAAGCAACCCTAGTCCTCGCGTCAGCCCAAAACAAATTTCTCAAGCATCCCTTCTCATTCAGATCCACCACGTAAAAGAAGTTTGGATCCACTAATTGCAACCGAGAAAAGTGATTCTGAACGGCTTGGGCATCTCCTTCTTTTAGCTTTAACTGACTGGAGTAATCAACTCTATTCCCAGATTCTCCTTCATCACCATCCATGCTTCCATTACCCTCAGAATCAACGATCACTGTTCGAAACAACCTGATCTTTTGTACATCTTCAGAAGTATCCATCTGCAACGCTCTTTTGGTTCCAACGCCTATGGCCTTGTGGGATTTATAAAATTTTACACTGGCTGGACTGATCAAGTGGTTATGCTCAAGCTCAATTTCAATAACTCTCCACCTGTTGGAGTCCATTAACCTAAACTTTATCATTGCTGGACAACCGGTCCTAGTTTCTGGCCTCGGGCGATTAGCTTCACTCTTCTTTTTGAAACCTGCACTACTGCAGCTAAGCTTTCCTCTGTATCTTTCCTTGCTTTTTCTGTACCATGTATTGCTGACTCTAACCCCGAATCCCTGTTGCTTGGCATAGCAATTATAGAAGTAATATACATCCTCATACGAATCAAATTCCATTCCAACAACCGGCGGGAGAGGGTTCTCTCCTTGAATAATGCCGGTTTGACTGATGAAATCGGTCATTGCGCAGTCTCCTTCAATCTCAAATTCATCAGCATCATCCTGGCCCGCAGGCTCAGTGTTGAGTGAAACTTCATCCATCTTCCAACCAATACGAAACCAAGACACCAACTGATACCGAACCCTAACAAAAAAGCATAAATAATTTCTATTAATCCTAGCCTACAAAATTCATTGCCCTCCACTTTCCAACTCTTGCAAAATAATCTCTCAAAAGATTTCCTAATACAATCAGCTTCCTCCATTGACCATTTGAATATATAGAATCACCAATTCAGCTTCAGCTGGGTATTTTTCAGCAACCCATATTTTCTTTTCACTTTGAAAGTTTACAAAACGAAAAGGGCAGCAACCCATTTCTAGATTTTCCTTCATTTTCTCAGAAACCAAACAAAGATCAAATCTTTAGTTTATTCGGCAAACATAAATTTAACTTAATTAAAAGGTGAATTAAAAAAATAAAAAAACTCTACAAACCCAGCTGAGCCTACACAACACGGACCTGGATTCAGTGCCCACCTCCCACGAGAACTTGTTCAGCTTCTTCAAATCTTCATCTTCTAAACTGCGATTGTTTCTGAACCTGCAAAAATGGAAAAAGAACGGAAAATGTAAGGGTGGAAACTCCCTGGTCTAGAGAGAAGACGGTCTCTCTGTCTCAGCGAGCCGAGTTTTTTCCTTTGTGGGGATTTCGTTGGTTTTGCATTTTGTGCAAGGTTTGGGCCTCTTTCGTTGGGCTGCCTTCGGGCTTAGACATCCATATTTCTTTTCGCTTCTCTCTGAACCCTCAAAAATGATATGTTAATTTTCTAATAACGCACCCAAAAGCACTTTCATTGCACCAATGTTCGCAAAATATTAGTGGATGAAAGTAGTAATTTGTTGTAATAATCCGATACCCACACATTGAAAAGAGAAGAAAAAATAGGCGGTGGATGACAAAACCATCAATAATTTACTTACAATAAACCATTACCAAAGTGGTGGATGATTTACTTATAACGGACTACTAACAAAGTGGTGGATAATTAATCGATAACAAATTACCAACAAAGCCATTTTGTTTGTACTTCACATCATTTGCTATAAATAGTGTGGAGAGCTCATTCGTAAACATACCATCAATTATCCTACATCTATATGTGAGAGCAAGAAGGGTGAAAACAAGGGGAGATTATGAGAAGCAAGAGGGCTTTGAAATATTAGGCAGTATGCCAAGACTTTGCTAGTTTTGTCAACTATCCATCATTTGTGACACTAAACTATCTTTAATCTTTAGTCTGCAGTTAGTTTTGTCAAGTCTTTGTGGCGAGTCTATTAGCACATTAATTTTTAATAAAAATGGAAATGCATTTTGGTAGCTTCTTTCAATCTGAATAAGGGCTCGTTTGGAATTACTTTTAAAATTGCTGAAATGATTTTTTTGTGAAAATGTTTTTAAAACCAATATTTAGTACAAATGCAAGCGAATTCTGAAAAAGAAAAAAAACCCACTTTGAAGTGTTTTCAACAGAAAACACATAACTAGTGCTTCTTACCGAAAGCATTTAAGTGATTTTGAAATCCATAAACATTTTCTCTAAAAGCACTTTCAATAATTTTACAAGCACTCCCAAACGAGCTCTAATTTTTCATGTTAAACATTGTCAAAAATGCTCTTGGTAATCTGAAGACGTTTGTATTTTATCTAAAAACGCTTCCAAATAGGCATAGAAGAATTAAAAGCGATTTCATATAAGGGGTTCTCTCTCTTTCCCTTTTTCACCTTTGTAAAATGTTTTCAGTAGGACCTGAAAATGCAAGCTTAGAATACGTGCAAAATCGCTTTGACAATCACTGTACAATCCGAAACAAGGGTGAATCTACAACTGCATAAACAGGTTGAGGAACAGAGGAGGAAAATAACCCTACATTTACCCCTTCTACTTCCATAAAATTCGAACCTTCAACATTACAGGTAATTTATTCATGCTTGTCTTCTACGACATGAACCCGATCCAACGACTCTTCGAATGCTTGCAATGCTACTTTGTAATGGTCAAGAGAAATCACACCTTCCTCTACAATGTGCAAGGCACTTCTATACAACTGATTGAACCATTGCACGCGGTCGGTGGCGTCAACATTACTGGACCCTTGATCTGGAATATATAAACGCTTGTAATCCTTCTTCCATCGCGACAAAATGTACTTCGAAGGGATCTCCTCTACCCCGTTATAATTAAGCACACACAATGCATGCCGACATAAATACCCGTAAAAGTTAAAGCAGCTGCAAATGCAACGAACCTCACCTGCTGTTCTGTTGTACAGGACTTCATAATCTCTTATCTCTCGCCTATTTCCCTCGACGACAACACGCTCCTTGACCAAGAATATTATGATTGGCCCATCAACATGTAACTGTGTAGTGCTAAGACAAGAATACATCTCCTCCACTTCAAATTGGAACTTCTCGAATATTTCTCTAGTGTAAACTTTTGAAAGCTGTAACTCAAAGGAACATCTTGTTTTCAATGTGGGACTCGAGCTTCTTGACTCGATATCTGCAAGAGCCTCGTCCTTATGCTTCTTTTGGAGAGCCAGTTCATACTTATCAAGAAATTCTTTCAGTGGAGTTTGTTTGTGTACATATCTGTCAAAAAATGGACTTAAGGCTTCACCCGGACGTGCAGCCACCATTCCAGCAAAAAATGTCTCTTTCAAATAAACAGGAGCCCACCAAAACCGTTCTTCATATAAAGATCGAAGCCACTCATGATCACCGACTCCAAAACGCTGAATCATGAACCTCCAGGCTGCTTCGAATTCGATCACCTTCAGAGTTTCATAAACTGCTTTAGTCAATGCCTTCCTGATGGCATCATAGTTGCGCAACCCTCCCAGTTTTTCTGGAACTTTCTTCATGATGTGTGATAAACCAAAACGATGATGAGATCTTGGAAATACTTCTGCAATTGCACTCTGCAAAGCCTTGCACCTGTCAGTAATAATGGTTTGTGGAGAATGTCCTGATACACATGTAAGCCAAGCTTTGAACAACCAAGTATAAGATTCCGTTGTCTCCCCAGCAAGTAGAGCACAACCAAGCAATACTGCCTGGCCATGGTGATTGATCCCTACAAACGCCACAAGTGGGATGTCATACTTGTTTGACAAATATGTGTTGTCAAAGTATATCACATCACCAAAATAACCACATGCTGCCCTGCACCTAGCGTCAATCCAGAACACATTCCTTAGCAGCCCGTCATCATTAAAATCCATCAAGTAAAAGAAGTTAGGATTGGTCAACTGCATTCGGCAAAGGTAATTATAGATTGCTTGTGTATCACCTTTTTTAAGGTTCAACTGATCCGGATGATCAGAAAAGGTCCTGATATCTGCTATATTCGAATTTGAGGTCCCATTGCCCCCTGAATCTATTACAAGTGCTCGGTACAACTTAATTGTTCGTTTTTCTGCATCTGAACTTGACTGTGACTTCCTTTTAGTTCCACTTCCCATCTTGTTAATCGATTTGTACATTTTAGCACCCAGCAAATGGTTATGCTCAAGTGTAACTTCAAGTATCCTCCACCTTTTGGAGTCCACTAATCTCATCCTTAACATTGCAGGACATCCAGTTCTCGTTTCCTTTCTCAAACGGTTCACATCTTTAATTCTTTTGAAACCCTGGCTGCTGCAACAAAGCACGGCACCATACTTCTCTCTGCTGTTCCTCTTAAACCATGAATTCTTCACTCTAACACGAAATCCCACTTCCTTAGCATAGCAGTTGTAATAATTATAAGCATCATCATAAGACTCAAACTCCATTCCCACTGCAGGTGCAACAAATTCCTTTCTTCCTTCAATGACACCATTTTGAACATCTGATTCAGTCAAAACACCATCTCCATCAGTTACGATCTCATTGCACTCACCATCCGGTACTTGCTCACTGTCAAGAGCGGCTACTTCCATCTGAAAGACAAGTGAACCCTTACAAAAATCCCATATACCATCTACCAAGAAATTTAGAATAAATAGACCAACTTTCACAAAAAGAGTAAATTAATCTTTAATTTTATAAAAAAATAATTGTGTAAAATTGATATCCGGCGAACATAAAACACCATCCAGCCAACAATCCAAACACAACTAATGATCAAACCATCACTAGAGCAAACAAATACGTACTCACTTTAACCGTCAAAAGTCATGTTATCACAAAATTGCTTACGAAAAGAAACTGTCAAACAAAGTTTGAAACTTTACCATAATTTTTACCAACTATATCATTCTCTATACCCAAAGGGGACTTAAAACAATCAACTTCTACCTGAAAAATTTAAACTTTGTCTTCATATTATGCGAAAGCCCCATTCGCATCACACAAAACCCAGGAAAGCAAAACAATGGAAGATATGAACAAAATTTTCAATTTAATCAAATACTCAAACCAAATACATAATTAAGTCTGAGTTCAATACTCAATCCTACACTCAAAACAGCTCAAAACAACCATTTTGTCCTCTTAAACTTCAAAATTTTCAACTTTTTATCTCAATTTCTACTGAACCAAACAGAAAATTGCAAGCATACAACTCCTAAAATTCCTCCCAAAAACTTGAAGATTTTGACTCAAAATCCAAACCCTAAGAAAGCTGCGACAATAAATTCAAATTAATTAATACGAGCAATTGACAACAAAATCCTGAGCAATTGGTCGAGAGTACTTACGGGTTCGGACCGGAAAGAGAAGATCCACAAACCCGCGAGCCAACGGTTTCGCCGGTCCGCCTGTAACAAGAGCGCTGAATTACTCTGCTTCTTTTTTCACTGGTCGAAGCGAAGGAGAATTTTGTTTCTGGGGTTTGGATTCCCCTGCATTTCGTTTTCTTACACTTGGGGTGGTCTCCCCTTCATCTCAGGTGTGAAATACAAGTGGAGATGTATCTTTTAGTCTTCGACACGTCATAGCAGGGCCTAGTTAATAAAAATTCGCTGTTTTTTTTACGAGCGATATTTTACATTAAAAGGGGAGAAGTCGTTTAAACTTGAGATGCTATGGGTTTGAAAAAGAAAATTTTAGAGAGTTTTAACAAAAAGGGTATGATATTATTTTTAATCAAAAGGACATTTTGCGTATGAAAAATTCATAATTAATCAAACTTTTTTCTTTATTTACTCTTATGCTATTATTTTATTGTTGCAGCGGGATCCCTAATGATGTTGACATTTCTGTCTGGAAATACATTATTTTACATAATGCTATTCAACTTATGTTAATTTGTTGTCAGCTCTTCATGCTTCCATCATGTTGTCAATGTTATGCAACACTTCTTCTGTCAAATTGTTCCAGTACTATTCATTGCCTTCTACTAGCTATGCATGTTTCTCTATCTTCTTTCACCTTATAATACATATCTTATGTTTCTCCTTTGAATTTTTGAGGCTTCCAGTATGCCTAATGATGGGCTTTTGACATACTATAAATATACATTTCTTCTTTTTCTCCTACTAATACCATATCATACCTAAAATCTTCAAACTCATCTAATACTAACATTTGGATCCCTCGAAATTTTAAAATATGTTTGTATGAAGGAGTCCACTTGTGTGGAGAGATAGGGGATAGTCTAAAAGACTCTTCATTAATCATGGCTATATGCCTAGTTTTCTCCTTATGCATATGTACATATCAATCTGGAGGACTACTAATAAAACTTATGCAAATTTCTTTCAACTTTTGTAGATAATCTCCTGCTACTTTTATAAGTTTTTCAGGAAAAAAATTCTAGTTGGGAAATATGGTTAATGAATATTTTATCAAGATAGCAAAACTCTAATAGTAAGGCTGGGGTAACCTCCACTACATTATGCCTTTTCTGATGCTCATAGCTAAAATGTCATGGTCTAAAATCTCTCATGTTAATCTTGGCTACAACTATATTAACCTCTAGTTTACAAATAAAACTCTCTGTATTATCACAAAAACATGGTGGATACATCTTTGTAATAATATTCATCCCTAGTTTTGAATCAAAGATGGACTGATACAAAGCACATTGTAATTGTAACTCTTTCATGGATTGTGATGCTTTACTCAGGATCTCATTTTGCATATCTGGTGGCATTATTCTTAATTTTGCTTTTGAAATTTCTTCTAATAGGGTATCATCTATTATTAAGTCTAAAGGTAAATTCCTAAGAAACTTTTCATATTTTTCTTGTTTTTCTTTGTCACTCAGATGCTGATACTACTCATTATTATGATGCTGTTCCATTTCAATGTCTTCTTCTAAGAGCTCAATCTTAATCTTCTATGGACTCATTAGCCTCTTAAACTATGGGTTCAATAACCTCTTTTTCTTTATTCTTATGTTGATTAATTTCTAAACCTATTTTCAATTCTCTTTTCAGAATTTACTTGCATTTTGCTGCATTCTAAAAGATTAGAATTCTTAGTTTATTTTGATAAACTTACTAAGTAATAACTCATGGTATCTAGAAATGACTTGAAAGTGGTGCTCAAGAAAATGAATATGATGCTGAATTTGATGGAAATTAAAATTAAAATTATCAAACTCTTGTTCTAAGACTCTAATTAATTTTTCATGACCTAACTTCATGCTTGGCTGTTTGATTTGGATATTCCAAAAATTATCTAAGAGAACATGTTGCTTATCAGAAAGTCCTGGTACTCTTGGTCTATATCTCATAGTTGGATTTTTGATTCCTTCAAAAATATTATCATTAAAGTTGAAAATGGATACTAGTGGTGATGCTGATTTGATTATGCTATTTTGGAATCCATTGAATGGTGGAGGTCCATGGTGCATCATTATGCTATTTAAAGATACTCTTCTGCTTTGTGGTCTTGTGCTATTTGAAGATGATGGTTCACGATATTTCATTCATGTTCGACAAATTAATCTTGATAAGATATCAGCTAATGTATTGTTATTACCTTTTATATGTTCAACAATGGTTTAAAATCATTTCCTGTAATTGAATCAACAAAATTAATCCATCTTCAGGCTACCTGTTTATTAACATGTATTTTGTTATAATGAGAAACTATATTTTGACAATATGTTCTAATAGTAAATACTTCATTATGTAAAAATAAAGTGAATGCCTCAAGTGAATTAATTATCCCTAAAATTTCTAAATCTGTTGATGGTAATCTTGACTGTGCATCACTAAATGTTCCTGATGAATATCTACAAACTTGTTCGTCATACTTTGGTGACTCTTTGTGCTTTTTCTGGTATAGTATACATGCCTATCCTAATGATGAAGCATATGTTTCAACTTGTTTGTAACTATCATCTAATGGTAATGTTAATGGCTTAAGTTAAGTAATTTCTTTCTTTATATTTTGAACTAATTTAATATTTTCATTATTAAAATATTTTTGTCCTGTTTTGCTAGTTTTACTATGCAATACTGCTATTTTTTTTTCCTAAATCAGGGATAAAATTTATTGCATAATTCAACAATCCTAAAAATGCTTGTAATTATTTTTTATCTTCTAACTTATCTGGAAATTCTAAGATATTTTTAGCTATATGATCTTATAATTGTATTGTACTTGACTTGATATACATTCCTAAAAATTCTATATCTTACTTTTCTAATGCTATTTTATTTTTGCTAATCACAATTCCATTATTGATAAATTCTTGTAAAACTATCTCTAAATGCTTTCTATGTTCATTTCTATTCTTACTATGTACTAAAATATCGTCTACATTAACACTACAAAAATTACCATATTTCTTGAAAATTTGATCCATCTTTGAAAGATTGATGGAGCATTTTAAAGTCCAAATGGCATAACAAGCCACTCAAAATGTCATTCTGGACATGTAAAAGCAGTTTACTCAATTGATTCTTCTACTAATTGTATTTGCTAAAATCCTGATTTACAATCAAATTTATTAAAATATTTACTTTCTTGAATTTTATTTATAAGTTCATCCTTATTTGATAACTTATAACTATCTTCATATGTATTATTATTTAATCTCTTGTAATTATAAACTATTCCAGCCTTACCTCTCTTTAGTTCTGAATGTTTTCTCACAATAAATGTTGCCGATCTATGTCTAGACTTAGATGGTCTAATTACTTTTAAATTTAACAACTCTTTTATTTGCTTCTCAAACTCTTATTTATCTAATAAACTACAAGGCATGTCAACTGTCTTTATGGTTAAATCTGGATTAATTATATCTGATTTTGCTAGTATTTTATTTTTACTCCAATGTAACTGTAGGTTTCTCCTATAATTCTAGTTTGTTCTGCTAATGGTAATAATTCTTCTAAACTCTTAGGTTTATGTAACTGTAATATTTCTATATAGGTTCATTCTTTTAAAATCGGATATTCATGTTCAAATATTTCTTCATCAAACTTTTCTATATTATTATACCCATCATTTTCTTTTGAGTTTTCTAAATAATAATTATCTTGACTACTAGATTATTCTATATTTATGCTTTTGTATGCTTCTACAATATTACTTTGATCAGTTATTGTAATGCCTCTTTTGAAAAATGTTATGTTAGGATTCATAAATAAAAAACCTTGTAAACTTTTCAAAAAATTTAAACCTAAAATGAATGGGTATGATCCTACTGGTGAAACAAATGTTAATGGTAAATTAAATTGTTGTTTTTCTACTTTAATAGACTCATTATTAATACAATGTGTTAAATAAACTGGTTTCTCATCAAACTGTGCTATTCTCACTGATTTTGCTAATTTTTGTTTATATTTTTCTGGTACTAACTATTCTCTTAAGACACTCTTTGTACTCCATGTATCTATCATAGCTGTTGTTTGTATTTTGTGTTCTTTTGCTAATTCTATTTCATAATTTATGGTAATCAAAGAACTATTTTTTTGGCTTTTCTATACTATGAAAAGTATATCCTAATATTTCAGTACTTTCTTATGATTCTATTGAATTAATTTCAAATAACTTATTACTATAATACTTTTCACACAATATTGAATATGTATTATTGTATTTATTTGCAACTAATTTACTACACTTATGAAATTTTTCTGATCAACCTAAATTAATGTATTTGTACTATTCTTCATGTTGTTTTTCTATGAATGCACACATATATTCTTCTAAATCACTATTTAAACTACTTGAATCTTCTGAGTCTGAATCTATCATATTTATACTTTCAATACTATAAATACTTGCATTATCACTTAAGTCATCTAAACTATATATTGACTGTATATCTTTATCTTCTTCTAACTTAAACAACTCCATCAAATGTACTTTTTCTCTCAAATGTTTTCCTAATTTTGGACATTTAGGTCTAATGTGTCTAACTTCTCCACATGAATAATATTTACAACTACTCTTATTTTTTGGCTTTTTATATTTTCTAATTCAAGGTCTGCCACTTCTTTTCCTAAATTGTTTTGGAATGCATTTTCTCTTCCTATATGTTCTTGAAGGTCTTATGCTAAAGTTCTTATACTGTTTGTATAGTTTGTATGACTTATATTTCTTTTTGTATATTTTTTGTACATATTTTTCTTATGACAACCATACTGTTGTGGTAAATCTATATTTTTACAACTCATGTAAAATTGCTTCCTAATTTGTTTCTTAACTTTTATTTGACTACACTCTTGTCTAAGTATATCATATACATGTAATTCTAGGTCCTATTGCAATATCATTTTTCTTTGGATGCTTTTGCCATTTATTCCAAATCTTTTATCCTATTAGTCATTTTATTTTTGTCATATAAGTATCTAATAAATATCACTAATTCTACTTGTTCTTCTTAAATATTTAAAGAAATTTATAGTATAATCAGCTATATACTGTAAATCACAAATTTGTAATTGTTCTAAATTTCTAATTGCTCTGATTTGTTTTTGTTTGCTTCTGTAATATAACTTATTATGATCCAAAAATTTTTGTTTAATCAAAGTAACAAAACCATCAATATTAAAATGTGTTTTAGCTACCTGATGCTGTTCTGGATTTTGAACTTTCCATGACTGAAAATAACAAAAAACTAAACCATCTAAAGTATGCTCTAAGTAATCTAACATATTTTGTGAATTATTAAAATCTAACATTAATACTGCATGTATGCAATACTTCTCCCATCTCTCAATAGTTCTTTCCCAATCTTGTGGATCTACATTATCTAAATTTAATATATTTCCTGCTATATTAATTTGTTCTAACCCTCTCAAATATGGAATCCTATTTTCTCTAGGTGGTTTTATCATACTTTCTTCTATGTAATCTACTCTTGCTTTTTCATTATATTGTTCATTTGTTGGTCTAAAAAATTGTTGATCAATTCTACCCTGTATCATGGATTTTTTACTCCTGATGTACTACTTTCTTCTGCTGGATTATGTTCTGCTTTCAATTCTAATAAATTATTATATTCTTTTGGTCCTAAAATATGTTTTACTCCTATTTCTAAGATTAATTTTTTCATCTCTTCATCTGAAATTCTATGTTGTCCTAAATCATATGTCTTATATTTTTCTAAATATTGTTCTTCATCTAAATGATTAATATCTTCTATAAGCTTATCTACAATATGATCAAAATTTTGCTCAACTAAATTAATATCTAAATTATCAAAAGTCATATGAATACTCTCATTTTCAATTTCACTTTCATCCTCTTCTATTTTTTCTAGTTGTTTGTAATTACTAAATCTGATTGTTGCTTTACCTGTACTAGTTTCATATATTTGTACTCTATCTGGTTGTTTATTTCTTGTTACTTGTAAATTAAGTAAGGTTTACTGAGTTTCTTCTAAAAAGTTATTATCTACGGGTTTTGCTTCTATCATATTTACATGTTTACTATCAAATGTTTGAACTAAATTTTGAAATTCTAAATTAAACTTATGATTATATTTATCAAATACTATACCAATATACATTAAGCTAATACACAAAATTTTATACTCTCCTTTCATATTATAATTTTTTGTTTTTATGCTCACTTTAATATATTTACTAAATTCATTAATTGTCATAACATAATTTGGAATACATACTATGACTGCTAAGTTTGAACTTAAATCTATTTCAGTTGTTGCTATTGCTGCTTGTTGGTGATTATCCCATCTATCATCATATATGTATACTAAAGCTTTTGTGCCTACTTGTGCTCTGTTTAATCATGCTATTCCAATTAATATTGTTCCTATGTGAATTTGACTGAAATGTGATTTTCTTAAATGAGTAACTGCTTCTTTACTAATTAAATTGAGTGTAACTTCTTTATCAATACAACTAATTTCATGTTGACGATGCTATTTACTGCTTCTATTTTCAAATAAACCTAATTAATACAAATTATATTTATTTTTTTGTGTTCTCTCAAAACCTCTTCTAATAAATTCTTGTGCTTCTTCTTCATCTGGGTAAATATCTTCAGCTCTAACTACTTCTTTTCCTTTTCACCTAATGAGTTCCATTTTCTATTATCAAAATGATTTATCTTAGGTCTTCTAATATGATTATTTGCACTTAAAGTTAAATTTTCTAATTTTTCTAACAAAGATGGTGGAAGTGATGAAATGCTTTATGTAAAACTTGGTTTATTTCTACTATTTGTTCTTCAACTTGATCTAATTTCTTAGCGAAACTTAAAATTAATTGAATAAAAAAAAGGTCGTACCCAGTGCACAAGGCTCCCGATTTACGCAGGGTCTGGGAGAGGTGAATGTCGGCTAGCCTTACCCCCATTTATGGAGAGGCTGCCCCCATTTATTGTGTTGAAAAATCTGTTAAACCTACTAGTTCTTTATCTAACTTATTAATTTCTTTCAAAGCTTGGATATATTTTCTGCTAGTTCTAGAATCAGTCATTAAACTAATAATCTATCTATTTTATTATTCAACTTATCTACTTATTCACTCAAATATTTTTGCACTAATTGAATTTTTTGAACTTCTAATTTTAACTGCTCAACTATTTCTAATGATCTAAATTCTACTTGATTAAGCTTACCACCTATGAGGTCAATAAATCTTTTATCTCTCTTTTGCTAGGAAACCTTTGAATATTTTTATTATTATCTTCTAACTGAGATGTAATATAATCTAAATTTTGTCTAATTGTTTTTATGGAATTTTTCTGAAAATGCTCTAACAACTAGTTTAGCAAATGATTATGCTTATTATTTTCTAATTTTATATTTTCTGCTTGACTAATAATAAGATCTATAATACTATTGGCTTGTGGATTTTCTTCACTATGCAAAATATGATTATGCTTTCTCAATGGAAAATAACAAACTAAACTATTTTAGTCTCAGGTTATCTTTCTTTTTTGAGGTTCACTAATTTCTAAATTAATGTAATCTATCATAAACTACAGTCTACCTTTCTCTAAAGTGACGGCTAACTGGCTTCTTAGAAACTCTCTTTCTTCTCTCAGGGTCTCTAAAACTTAATCTGTTGCTCTTTTTGCTTCTAAAACTTTATGATACACTTCTGAATTATTATATTTATTAATAAATGAAGGATGTTCAAGATAACAAAGATAAAACTTTTGCTTCTTCAATGTCCTGCTAATTCTTTTAGATATGTATGCTAATCTTCTCTTTATGCTAGTTATAGTTGGATGTCTGGGGCAATAAATACCTGGTGGTTGTGGTTGACAAGGTCTACAAGGACAATAATATATGTTGTTCATACAAAATAAACAAGTGTGATATCAGTTGTGTCAATGACTTTCGTCCTTAAGGTACTTTACTATTATAATTATACTATTAAAATGCTAAACTTGGCTCTGATACCAAATTCAGATAGCAGACCCGGTTAAATAGTCGAATGAATATTATAACAAACTAGACATAAAACCTTGCATATGGAACTCGACATGTTTCAGCATGACGACCACTCACAATACAAGTATAAGGCCTTAACGGCTGAACTCAGAGGTACCCTGATTAATGTCCAGTTATTTATATGGCAAGCATTCAACTATAACAGAGTGCTCGAATAAAGTAAGATCCTCAATTTAGCAGGTTAATAATATAACTACAATAGTGTTTCCCTGTTTTGGACTAGAAGTTTAATTAAACAAACACACTAAATAAAGAAAAAAAAAACTTACTTAAGACTTGGAGATTGCTTAAATCTGTACACTTGAACTTTTATTGATATATAGAATGTTTACAAAGAGAAGTGTTTACAAAGAAATGTCTACAAAGGATGTTAGGAGGGTTTTGGATGCTTGAGTGTATGAGGATTGAAGGATGGTGTGAGTATGGTGTGTCTCTGCTGAGCTGTTTCGTGTTCTGCATGGGAGGAAAAACTCCCTTATATACAAAACCAAATTTCTAAACAACAAAATAACTTTTCATCTATTTACAACTTTTTAAATAGTGACAACACACTGTTTTTGAAAGCTGTCAGCACTGTTTCTGAAAGCTGGCTGACTTGTCTTTGCTTTAATGAAGGTCATGTGAATCAATGTTGTCTTGGCTGCTGCAATGTTTACCACCTTAACTTTTGCATTCAAATGTTTTCAGAAAGTGTCAGTCTTCCTTTTTCCTCTTTTGGATGTATTCTTTGGTGAAGAGCACGTGAACTTTATTGAATATCTGGCCAATTTTGTATAGATGTTTGAAGGGTAGCATCGACAATTTTGAAAACTTTTGTCCTGATGATTAAAAGGAAACTTTTTTGAGGCTTTTGGTTAGTTTTCCCAAAATTTTAACCACCAATAAGTTTTTCTTTCCTTTCATGACATCAATCTCCGCCAAACAAAAGTAAAAAATCAAGGCTTCAAAGCAATTAGGTAAAAAAAAAATGTTTATCACAAATAGTCTTTTATATTTTAAGCAAGCAAAACCTACGGGGGTTGTACAGTACGTAAAAAATACATTAAAAGTTTGGTTGGGCTTTTTCTGTTCAACCCTCCTCCACTTTTTAGTTTAATAAATTAGTTTAGAATATCGCTTGTAATCCAAAGAAAAAGAAAAAAGTAAATGCAAGAGTAATTTGGTGCTTGTAGGCAAATAATTCACTTTTGCCAATCAATAGAATTTTTTAGCAAATGCGAACTTTTTTTTGTTATAAGAACTATTTTCATTTCTATTATTTGGAACATTATTTTTTTTTCAAAATAAAAATAAATAGATGGATAACAAGAGAAGCAGCAAAGGTAATGATCCAACAACAATCCACAACAATCCTCAATCTTCAATATACAAGGGTTCAAAAGAGTAGTACCACAATCTTCAAATTACAACGGAAGAAGCTAAGAAGAGTGCAGAGACGAAGAAACGTCAGCTCAACTACCTTACAGAAACGTCTAAAGCCCTTCTTCGAGTTACGCTAAGCGTGAAGGAGGACCAGGAAGAAGTGTAGGATTATGGTAGGCAATCGTTTGATCCATTCTAATGCAACGTAAAAGGAAAGAGAGAAAGAAACATCTAGTCTAAGATTCTGCACCTTGTGTTTATGGTATATCGCCTTCAATACTGTTAAACGACTTCTTCCATATCTTCTAGCACGTTTGCCAAAATCACCTGCTGTATATAACATAGGGTTAGCATTGTAGCTGAAAAATTAATCACTCATCAATCCAAATACATATTTTAAGTTCTGAGTTCAACAATTTGATGATGATTATTTTCTGGAGTAGAAAGTAAAACTTGGAGATTACTTGAATCTGTACACTTGAATTTTTATTGATATATAGTATGTTTACAAAGAGAAGTGTTTACAAAGAAATGTCTACAAAGGATGCTAAGAAGGTTTTGGATACTTGAGTGTATAAGGATTGAAGGATGGTGTGTCTCTGCTGAGTTGTTTCGTGTTCTGCATGGGAGGAAAAGCTCCCTTATATACAAAACCAAATTCCTAAACAACAAAATAATTTTTCATATATTTACAACTTTTTAAATAGTTGCACACTGTTTCTAAAAGCTGGTTGACTTGTCTTTTCTTTAATGAAGGTCATGTGAATCCATGTTATCTTGGCTGCTGCAATGTTTGCCACTTTAACTTTTACATTCAAATGTTTTTTGAAAGTGTCAGTCCTCATTTTTCTTCTTTTAGATGTATTCTTTGGTGAAGACCATGTGAATTTTACTGAATACTTGGCCAATTTTGTACAGATGTTTGAAGGGTAGCATTGGTATTTTTGAAAACTTTTGTCCTGATGATTAAAAGGAAACTTTTTAGGGCTTTTGGTTAGTTTTCCCACAATTTTAACCACCAATAAGTTTTTCTTTCCTTTCATGGCATCAATTTCCTCCAAACAAAAATAAAAAATCAAGGCTTCAAAGCAATTAGGTAAAAAAAAAATAGTTTTTATCACAAATAGTCTTTTAGATTTTAAGCATGCGAAACCTACGGGAGTTGTACAGTGCGTAAAAAATACATTAAAAGTTTGGTTGTGTTATAAATATGTAAAAGTTAGAGGGATAACCTTTTTAGTGAATGGAGCGAAGCAGGTGTAAAATTTCACACTGAAACGATAGCACAAGAGGATAACAAATAAAGATGGAGGAAGAGATGTTGTTATTGATCTTTCTTTCTTTCTGTATATTTTGATTGCAGTCGAGTGCTCTATTTATAGAGCAACTCGTATTATTACATTTTGAAACTTACAACCCTCAACTTTGAAAATACGTTCTTTTTTGTTTCCCAAGTCGATTCCAATTTTTATGGGCATTGAAAAGGTGTGTGTATAACAATGCCAATGTTGAAAACCAATCTGTGAGGGCATTGAAAAACTTTACCAAAGGCACTGTGGGCATTCACTACCCACCATCATTTTCAACACTCTTCCTTGGATGCATACATATCAACATCAGTTGCCTTATTAAAACATTGCTTGGAAAAACCCAGTGGGAAAAAATCATAGCGAAAGAAAAAGAGTACAACTTTACTTGGATTGTTGATGTAGTGTTAAATATGCTTATGTTGCCTCGTTAAAACATTGATAGGAAAAACCCAATGGGAAAAATCCTAATTGAAGGAAAAAAAGTACAACATACATGTATCATGGATGCTCCCCCTGATATATATCTCCCCTGATTCCGCCTTCTCCAAATATAGCTGTTTGGTAAGTCGATGTAATCCGATACTTTGCACTAACTTCTGAAACGTGCATTTTGGTAGAGATTTGGTGAACAAATCTGCCATATTTTCATTAGAACTGATTTGTTTGACTTCAATAACTTTAGCCTTTTGGAGCTCATATGCATTGAAAAACTTGGGAGATATGTGTTTAGTCTAATCACCCTTGATGAATCTTTCCTTCATTTGGGCAACACAGGCTGCATTATCTTCATGAATGACAGTTGGAGTGTTTGTCTTTGAAGTTAGACCACATGAATTCCGGATATGATGGATCATTGATCTTAACCAAGAACATTCACGACTTGTTTCATGTAAATCAAGTATTTCTGAATGATTTAAAGATGTAGCAACTAATGTTTGCTTTGTTGAGCGCCATGAGATTGCTATATCTCAATTCTTAAACACATATCCAGTTTGTGAGTGAGCTTTATGCGGATCAGAGAGGAAACCAGCATCTGCATATCCAACAAGGACTTGGTCATTTGTGGAGTTCTTTGAGTAGAAGAGACCCATGTCTGTTGTCCCACGAAGGTATTGCAATACATCTTTGACACCCTTCCAATTACGGATTGTTAGAGCAGAGCTATACTTGGCTAACAAGTTGACTGAAAAAGCTATATTTGGTCTAGTACATTGTGCTAAATACAACAAAGCACCTACTGCACTCAGATATGGTGCTTCTGGACCAAGGATCATTTCATCATCTTTTTTTGGACCGAATGGATCTTTCTTAATGTCCAGAGAACGAACGAACATTGGCGTGCTGAGTGGATAAGCTTTGTCCATGCCAAATCGCTTCAGGATTTTTTCAATATAAGCTGATTGGTGGACCAAAATTCCACTAGCACAATGTTCAATCTGCAGGCCGAGACAAAATTTCGTTTTTCCAAGGTCTTTCATTTCAAATTCGATTTTTAGATATTCAGCTGTTTTATTTAACTCTTCAGGAGTTCCAACTAGGTACATATCATCGACATATACTGCCACTATAGCAAATCCAGAGTTGGATTTCTTAATGAACACACAATGGCAAATGACATTGTTGATGTATCCTTCTTTGATCAAATACTCATTGAGACGATTATACCACATTCGTCCAGATTGTTTTAGCCTATACAATGATCGCCTTAATTTGATCGAGAGCATACCTCGTGGTTTGTTACTTGTTTCAGGCAACTTAAGTCCTTATGGGACTTTCATATACATGTCAGTATCTAATTCTCCATATAGATACGCGGTGATGACATCCATAAGTCGCATGTCAAGTTTTTCTAAAACCACTAAACTTATTAAGTAACGAAACGTAATTGCGTCCATTACATGAGAGTATGTCTCCTCATAATCAATTCCAGGTCTTTGCGAAAAACCTTGTGCAACGAATCATGCTTTATATCTTGCAATCTTGTTTTTCTCATTGCATTTCCTTGTGAATACCCATTTGTAATCCACAGGGTTTACACCAGGCGGGGTTTGGACTACTGGTCCAAAAACATATCGCCTTTCCAAGGAATTTAATTCTGCCTGGATTGCATCTTTCCACTTAGGCCAATCTTATCTCTGTTTATAATCATCAACAGAGCAGGGCTCAATATTATCACTTAATATGATTTTAGTGGCTACTGCGAATGCGAACATATCGTCGATGATTATTTCATTCTGATCTCACAATTCATTAGTACATGCATAATTTATGGAGATTTCTTTGCTCTTATGTACTGGTGTTTCTTCAGGGACATGTGTCTCATCAAGGACATTTTCTACTTTTGGAAGTCTAGAATCATGAATTGTAGATTTGTCATTCATTCTCTTTTTCTGAATGATTTCATTTGGATTCAGTTGTACCCTTGTCTTTCGCTTTCAAGGGGCTGAATCTTTTGAACCTGGGGGTCTACCACGCTTCAGGTGTGCACCAGATGAATCAATCGCAGCCACTTTATTTTGTTCAACATGGACATCAATCCTTGCAGGTGCATTTGCAGTTGGTATATGTGATTTTGTCACTTTCATAGCATCATTAAATGCATCTGGCATTTGATTGGAAATGCTTTGAAGATGAACGATTCGTTTCACTTCATTTTCACATTAAGTGCTACATGGATCAAAATGAGACAACGTGGGAACAACCCATGTCAGCTCTTTTCGTTCTTCTGGAACGATCTTTTCTCCCCATAATGACGGGAATACTGTCTCATCAAAGTGACAATTAGCAAAACGAGTTGTAAACATATCACCTGTCAAGGGTTCCAAATATCTAATGATAGATGGTGAATCAAAACCCACATAAATTCCCAGTCTACGCTGAGGGTCCCATTTTAGTGCATTGCCAGGGTGCAATAGGCACATAAACAGCATAACCAAAAACTCGTAAATGTGAAATGTTTGGTTGATGCCCAAACATGAGTTGTACTGAGGAGTATTGGTGGTTAGCTATAGGTCTCAATCGAACCAATGATGCAGCATGTAAGATGGCATGTCCCCATGCAAAAAATGGCAATTGTATTTTCATAAGCAGAGTACGGGTTATTAACTGAAGCTGCTTGATCAATGCTTCTGCTAAACTATGGACATGAGGAACAAGGTGTTCAACATCGATGCCCAATGTCATGCAGTAATCATCAAAGGTTTGAGATGTAAATTCACCAACGTTATCAAGTCGGATTGACTTAATAGGATAATTTGGGAACTGTGCTTGTAACTTAGTTATCTGAGCAAGAAGTCTCGCAAAAGCTACATTCCAAGTAGACAAGAGACAAACATGTGACCATCGGGTAGATGCATAAACCAAAACCATAAAATATCGAAATGGTCCATAGGATGGTTGAATAGGTCCACAAATATCCCTTTGAATTTTTTGCAGAAATGATGGGGATTCAGCATCAACCTTTAGTTGTGATGGTCTAATTACCAATTTCCCTTAAGAACAAGCCTTGCAAGGGTTATCATTTGAGATAGCAATGTGTCTGCTCAATAATGGATGTCCATTATAGTTGGTAATGATCTTACTTATCATGGTAGATCCTAGGTGACCCAGACGGTCATGCTAAAGCATGTAAACTTTTGAATCAATGAACTTCTGGTTCATGATAGTATGTGATTCAACTATCTTTATATATGTATAATACAATTCACTCGACAAACTATGCAACTTCTCCAATATACGCTTCTGGGTATCATTGGAGGTAATGCATAGATACTCCACATTTTCTGCACTTTTCGTTTCAATGTGGTATCCATTTAAACGTATGTCTTTGAAACTTAACAAATTTTGAGTAGATTGAGTAGTGTACAACGCATTCTGTATGGACAATATTGTTCCACTTGGTAACATAATTTGGGCTTTCTCTGAGCCTTCAATTACATCTGAAAGTCCTGATATTGTTGTTACCCTTACTTTTGTAAGCATCAATCTTGAGAAATATTTTCGATCTCGAAGTATTGTATGCGTAGTTGCGCAGTCTGCAAGACAAATGTCTTCGCCATATCTCATATTTTGAGAATGACCATAGTTTTTATCCATGCTTTCTGAGTAAGGGAATCAGAGTTAAAAGCAAGTTATAACAAGAAATTTACATGCCATTTTTATTGAATCTGAAATGCTAGTTTTAAACTACAAGTTCAGCATAATAAAAGTACATCAAATATAAACGATTTAGTTGGATCGGTATACTTCATTCCCCATTTCCACAATGAAGTCTGAAACATCTAGGTGGGTTATGTTCAACTGCCCTGATAAGTCACACACTGGATCAGGTATATCTATTGGTTTAACCTGGTCAAGAAAATTGGTCTCGACACCTTTCTCCTTGAGGGAGGCTTGATACAGATCCACCAGATGTTTTGGGGTACGACAAGTACGCCCCCAATGCCCATTGCCACCACACCTATGACAAGCTCCTTTAGAGTTCCTGGGAGCATTGTTCATGTGAGTTTTGCCTTTGTGGCGACTCATAATTTTAAAGCTCGGGCCTGAATTATGCCTTGGAACCTGGTTGTGAAACTGACCACCATGGTTCTTGCCTTTCCTGTTCCAACGACCTCACTTGTGGCTACGTCCTCGTTTATGATTATCGCCACCAGAGGATATGGCATTCACTTCGAGGGAAACAACATTCACTTTTGGGAATGGTACAGATCCAGTAGGTCTGGAATGATGATTTTTCATCAGGAGCTCATTGTTCTGTTCAGCTACTAGGAGCACAGATATCAGCTGGTTGTATTCAGTGAAGCCTTGTGCTCTATACTACTGCTGCAGGAGCACGTTAGATGCATGAAATGTGCTGAAAGTCTTTTCCATCAAATTTTTCTCAGTAATAGTATCCCCACAGAGCTTCATCTGAGAGGTAATTCTGAATAACGCAGAATTGTACTCTGTCACTGACTTGAAATCCTGGATCCTTAGGTGAGTCCACTCATAACGAGCTCTTGGAAGAATCACCGTTGTCTGATGATTGTATCTGCTTCTCAAGGCCTGCCAGAGAGCTAACAGATCTTCAACCGTTAAGTACTCGCTCTTTAGTCCCTCATCAAGATGGCGACGAATAAAGATCATGGCATTCGCCCGATCTTGAAAGGATGAGCTTTTCTCTTCCCTGATGGCATCTCCAAGATTCCCTGCTTCCATATGGATCTTGGTATCCAGTACCCAGGTAAGGTAATTTTTCCCGGTAATGTTCAGGGCAGAATATTCAAGCTTCGCCATTTTCTTTTCTGAAAGAAAAATGAGATGTGTAAGAAGTTGCAACAATATGTATTCCTGGAGGAATATAGTGTTAGAACTTCTTCTTACAAATTTTTCATTTTGATCTTCAGGCCAAAATGATAAGCACTCAAAACTTCTAGCTCGAGATTTTCAGGGTGAATGAGGAGGGCGATTGTAATGCACCATTCTCATTGAAATAATATAACATAGGATGAACAATTATTCTGCACCACTCCAGTAGCAGGAAAAATTTAAATATGCAGAGTAGGATAGGCGATTATACCGCTCCACCTAAAATTGCAATGAAATTAAACAGCAAGCAAATTTAAATATGCACGGTAGGATGGGCGAAAATACCACTCCACCTAAAATTGTAGTAAAATTAGATCTACAATCCAAGATAGGCGATGATACTGCACCATCTTGGATCGCAGTAATATTAAATTTTCAGTTCAAGATGAGCGATTGTACCGTATCATCTTGGATTGCAATAAAATTAACATAAATAAATACTGGGTTAATAATCAATATCTACACCAAACAAGAAATCAAAGATGTATGTAACTGTTAGGTTGAGAACTAGAAGCAGACATGGAGCAAACGGTTCATTGCGAGGGTATATTGCGCAGTTGAGGCAGAGGAAGAAGATGAACAATAAAAACCTTAGAGGAAACATTTTTTCTTTCGGCGAAGAGAAATGAGGAATAGTTATATTTAGAGAGTCATGCTGATAATGTGTTATAAATATGTAAAAGTTGGAGGGATAAACTTTTTAGTGAATAGAGCAAAGCAGGTGTAAAATGTCACACTGAAACGATAGCACAAGAGGATAACAAATAAAAGATGGAGGAAGAGATGATGTTATTGATCTTTCTTTCTTTCTGTATATTTATAGAGCAACTTGTATTATTGCATTTTGAAACTTACAACCCTCAACTTTGAAAATACGTTCCTTTTTGTTTCCAAAGTCTATTCCAATTTTCATGGGCATTGAAATGTGTATGTATAACAATGCCAATGTTGAAAACCAATCTGTGAGGGCATTGAAAAACTTTACCAAAGGCATTGTGAGCATTCACTACCCACCAGCATTTTCAACAGGTTGGGCTTTTTCTGTTCAACCCTCCTCCACTTTTTATTGTAATAAATTAGTTTAGAATATCGTTTGTAATCCGAAGAAAAAGAAAAATGTAAATGCAAGAGTAATTTGGTGCTTGTAGGCAAAAAATTCACTTTCCCAATCAATAGAATTTTTTAGCAAATGCGAACTTTTTTTTTTGTTATAAGAACTATTTTCATTTCTACTTATTTGGAACCTTATTTTTTTCAAAATAAAAATAAATAGATGGAGAACATGAGAAGCAGCAAAGGTAACGATCGAACAACAATCCTCAACAATCCTCAATCTTCAATAGACAAGAGTTCAAAATAGTAGTGCCACAATCTTCAAATTACAACGGAAGAAGCTAAGAAGAGTGCTGCGACGAAGAAACGTCAGCTCAACTACCTTACAGAAACGTCTAAAACCCTTCTTCGGGTTACGCTAAGCGTGAAGGAGGATCAGGAAGAAGGGTAGGATTATGGTAGGCAATCGTTTGATCCATTCTATCGCAACGTAAAAGGAAGGAGAGAAAGAAACATCTAGTCTAAGATTCTGCACCTTGTGTTTACGGTATATCACCTTCTATACTGTTAAAACGACTTCTTCAATATCTTCTAGCACATTTGCCAAAACCACCTGCTGTATATAGCACAGGGTTAGCAGTGTAGCTGAAAAATTAATCACTCATCAATCCAAATACATATTTTAAGTTCTGAGTTCAACAATTTGATGATGATTCTTTTCTGGAGTAGAAAGTAGGACGGTCAGATACAAGACATTTAGATCATCGGTGATGATAATTATCATCATCAAGATATATGATAATAGTTTTGAACTATTAAACGAACAAAAATATGGACATTCTTCTGTAACTTCTTGACTTCAAATGCCCCGTAAAATCACAAATGGCAAACACAAACTGAAATGGAGTTGGAAACCATTTATATACAACTCCTACACTTGGTCACAGTCCCACTTAAATTTATGTACATTTATAGATCCAAAAAAAAGAAAAAAAGAAAAAAAAAGCCCCGATAGAGAATTTATTTGCATAACATTAAACAAACCCGGTTTAAAGGCTTGATAATGTAAAGTTAAAGCAAAAAAATAAAAACAAGAAGGGAATGAAAAGGAAAAGGAGGAACAAGTGATTATCCAAGAAAAGGTATATTTAATTTGCATGTTTGGATGGCCAAATTATTGATCCCAAAAACAAACTTAGGCGGGTCACTACTCACTACTCACTAATATAATCAGTACAAGTAACTTTGTAAAGGCTCCAAGCAGAGTGATGGCATCCACTTACTGGTTACCACTAGATCGTCAACAACTAGCTTGAATTTTTTCAAAGCATATAAATAATAATCCTAGGAGAGAAAGCACACAATTACCTATGGAGATCCTTCTTTTTGAATTCCGTACATTCTGTTGTCTTCCTTGGTTATACCCTTCAATTCATACAGTCGATCGCCAGCCTTTTTGTCTCTGGTCTTTCCTACATAGCATCTCTCCAGGACTAGAGAGAATGACGGAAGGCTATATTCACTTTTTTTACTGTACATGCTTGTCTGCTACAAGACGGACCTTGTTCAGAGTCTCTTTGAATGCCTGCCAAGACACCATATAATGATCCTGAGAAATCATCCCTTCCTGAACAACTTGCATTGCTCTTCTATACAAATGATCAAACCACTGAACTGGGTTCGTGATATCAACATTATTACTCCCAAGATTTGGAACATACAACCGCTTAAAGTCTTTCCTCCATCGCGTCAAGATATACTGAAACGGTATTTCTTCCACACCATTATAGTTGAGGATACACAAGGCATGCCGGCACAGGTAGCCATTTAAATTAAAGCAGCTGCACATACAACGAATTTCTGCCCCCGCTTTGTCATACATGACTTCAAAGTTCCTAACACCCCTCAGAATTTCCTCCCCTTCACGTTCTTTGATCATGTAGGTTACAATTGGTCCATTTGTGTGAACTTGAGTTATACTAAAACAAGAAGACATCATCAAAACCTCATCTTGAAACTTTCTGAATACATCTTTTGTGTAAAACTTAGAGAGCTGCGACTCATAATAGCATCCTGTTCGTAACATTGAACTCAATTCTCCGGACTCATTATCATTATGAGTTTCTTCCTGACGCTTCTTTTCTAAAATTACATCATAGACACTAAGGAACTCTTCCAAAGAAGTTTGCGGATGGATATAACTATGGAAAAATGGGTTCGTCGACTCACCGTTTTGAATGTTGGGCATCACAGCAAAAAATGTGTCCTTTGAGTAAGCTGGAACCCATCGCTCTCGATCTTCAAACAGACTTCGAATAAACTCACGATCCTTAATCCTGAATCTCTTAACCATATCTTCCCAGGCCAATTCAAACTCATCTACTTTTACAGAGTCATATACAGTCGTACTCAAAATCAGCTGAAATGCCTCATATTCTTGTATAGCTCCCATATTCTCAAGAATACTTTGCACAACATGCGAAGAACAAAGACGATGATGAGCCCTAGGAAAAACCTCGGCTATAGCACTTTGCAGGGCCTTGCACTGGCTTGTGATGATCGTTTGTGGAGGGCGGCCAGACATACATGTAAGCCATGCCCTAAATAACCATATATATGTTTCTGGTGTCTCATCAGCTAGCAAACAACAACCAAGCAAAATAGTTTGCCCATGGTGATTTACGCCAACAAATGCAGCAAGTGGAATCTCATAATTGTTTGACAGACATGTAGTATCAAATGAAACCACGTCACTGAAATAACTGTATGCAGCCCTAGACCTGGAGTCAATCCAAAACACATTCCTCATATGTCCTTCATCATTCAGATCAATCACATAGAAAAAATTCGGATCAGTTAGCTGAGCCCGACAAAAATAATTGTACATAGCTCTAGCATCTCCTTTTTTGAGTTTCAATCGCTTGAACCGATCAACCTGGTTGTTTATTTCTTCTTCGTTGGAGTTTGGGCATCCATAACCAACAGCATCCACGACAGGTGTCCGATATAACTTGATCGTACGTACTTCAACATCAGGGGTTGACTCCATCTTTCTTTTAGCCCCAAAATCCATCCTCTTGTGCGACTTGGAGTTCTGAGCTCTTTCAGGATCGAATAAATGGTTGTGTTCAAGTTTGACTTCATCCACCCTCCATCTGGTAGATTCCACTAACCTCAACCTTATCATTGCCAGACAGCCCGTTCTTGTTTCTTTCTTGCGACTGTTTGCTTCTTTAATTGTTTTAAAACCCTCACAGTTGCAACAGAGCACTGCACCACGCTTTTCTTTGCTGTTACGTTTTGTCCATGAAGATTTCACCCTGATGGCAAAGCCAAGTTCCTTGGCATAGTAATTATAATAATTGTAAGCATCATCGTATGAATCAAACTCCAAACCCACAAAGGGCGGGGGATAGTCCTTTTCTTGAGATCCACCATTTTGATCATCAATTAACGTTCTATCATCCCTGCTGATTTCATGGTTATTGCCTTCAATTTCAAATAATTGTTCATTGATATCACCTTGGTCATTCTCATGGTCATTGCTTTCAATGTCAAAAAATTGATCACTTGTATCATCTCTTTCACTTTCAGCCTCATTGCCTTCAATCTCAAACAATTGCTCGCAATCATTTTCAAGGTCATTGTTTTCATCCTCCAGCAGTTGCTCACTGTTTGGAGAACCTTCTTTTATCTGCAATAGCAAACAGTCCAATAAATCTTAAGATATTCCAAATACAAGCAGCATTTATGAAAGATAACAAAGAAATATGAAGCAATGGATTGCCAACCAAGTTTCTTAATTTGCTTTTTTAGATGCATTGTTCCTGTTGTTCACCTTGTTTCTTATAAAAAATAAATTGCGTGCCAACCATATGCAAAACTATGATGCTTTATAGACCCTTAAATATAGTTTTTTGGCTGTTCTTTTGTTTTGAAAAAAATTACGCATGTTTTTGCAAAGTGATAGCAAGGTCACAATCTTATTCACTTTATGATTGTTTATATAGTTTCTAAAAAACTTCAGAATATTCACTGTGGTTGATCAGTACCCTCCGTCTATATTCTCTACATGTACACAGACCAGATGCAAAATTTGGATTCTTGTCTGTCGTATCCCGAGCTCCCTTAAATATTCATTTTCTAGTTTTGCTGCTGTTATTCTATCAACCATCATTTTGATATGTTGGCCATTCATGTTTGCCACTTCCATTAATAGCCAAACGCGAGTGTGCTAATCGTCATCCTCTTATTTCATCCTTCACTGATAGTACAGACATTTCTAACGTTAATGCTTCACCATCCAAGCTTAATTAACTGATCCAAATATCCAATTTTAACATTAACATCCTTTAGTTTTGAAGCTTCATTACGTCAGTTTGAGCCGAAGTTTCTTGTGTGTAATATACTAACACTTATCTGGACCTAATTCCAAAACTTAATTGATTAACTTATCGCAGGTTGTTTCCTAACAAGCTTTTATTATTACCTCCCCAACTACCTACAATGAAATTACAAGGTTTGTTCAGGCAGAGCTCAATCTGCAGATACAATCAGCTCAATTCACTCAACCACACACCTTGTGCTTCTCTATAAAGCGCTTTTACTCAGCAGTGCTTCTTTCAGTAGCTCAAATAGCGTTTGCTCAACCATCATTAAGAACTTTACATATCACCCACATTCCTTGTTACCCTCCTCTCCCCCTCTTCCAATGTGTATGATTTTACTTGCTCTACCATTACTTGGCACATACAGTATTCATGAACAAGTTCAATAAAATCTTAGGCCTTCCGATTCCACTCCCCAAACTGACAAAATTGTCATCATACCCAAATAACTCACAAAGTAGAGTTCCAATTAAACTGCTCAATTGCTTTATGACCTGAAGTTCTAAAATTTCTTAGTTCCCAATCCTATACCATAAAACAAATTTCAAATTCTAAATCCCAAATGTTCTTCATACAAATTTGAAAAGAATTACCCAACTTTACTTCCAATTTCAACTTTTGAACCCTAATCTTGTTACAAATCAAACAGAGAGTGAACAATGTAAGAGAGATTGTTAGAAGAGTCGGCGAAGAAGATGATCTGACAGAGGAAACTTACGGTGATGTGGAGGTCATGGTCTGCTGACAAACCCTGGACGATCGGAGAGAAAGTGCCATCGCCGTTCATGGTTTTGGCGGAGAGCTTTCAGCTCGCCTTATGTCAAAGTTGTGTGACCTTAGTTTGCCCTCAACTGCTGGGACCGCTGTTTTTTATTTGTGTATTTTTTTTTTATCTATTTTTTATCCTGGCACAAATCTTTTTGTGAAAATCTCGAAAATCCGTTAATTATGTTCATTCATCGTATATCGTACGGTCATAAATTATTTTAAATATTTTTATTTAAAATTAAACACAAATAGTACTTAACAAAAACTGACCACGAGATGTACAATGACGAACATGATTTACGGATTCTCAGGATCCTCACCAAAACTCAATCATTTTAGAATCGGTTCGTACGGATGGACTCATGGTGATGAGGAGAGTACGATGGTGGTGGTTTGAGGTCTAATCTGTGTGGTTTGATGATGGTGTTTGTGTTGCAGAGGGAAGAGAGAGGCTCGGAGTGAAGGAGAGAAGAAGAAGAGAAAAGGGTTTTCTGATTGGACAAAACAGAGAGGGGAAGCAGTCTAATTGGGTGAGAGAAATGAGGAGAGTGATTGATTGGTTGGTGAGGGAGACTAGGTCATGGGACAGATTTAAAGAGATAAGTGATAAGATTTGGTGCACTTTAAAATTACACAATCCGGCTCACCTTATCAAAAACAGCAATTCTAACACTAAATAATTAACACATACGTGCACAATTCTACCAATTGTTAACACACTTTAACTAAACGTAACTTTTTTGCTACAAATCCGATTCGAGCCTAACTCGCGCTTACGCATTTGTAACAACGAGTACTATTTAATTACGGTTATAGGAAAAATAAATTAAAAGCTGAATAACTACGTCCACGTCAGGTTCCACTTTGCCAATATTGCAGGATCGTTATTTTACACACTCGGAAAGGAAATTACATGGAGAATTAGGGACGTGTCATCACAACCTAACCCATTAAGAAAATTTCATCTCGAAATGTCAACACTACTGAAGATCATAGTTAAAGAACAAACGTGGATAAAGGTCCCACATACACTCATCTGTCTCCCAGTTAGCTTCCTCCACAGAGTGGTTTCTCCATAAGATTTTCACCATACGAACTATTTTGTTTATGAGAACTTTGCCTTTCCAGTCAAGAATTGTCACTCGAACCTCATCATAAGTCAAATCTGGGTTAATCTCTAACGGCTAAGGAGGAATCACATGTGACAGATCAGAGATGTATTTTAGTAATATGGACACGTGGAACACATTATGCTTTCTTGACAATTCCGGAGGTAGATCAAGTCGGTAAGCAACTTCATTAACGCTTAATGATCTGGTATGGCCCGATGTAACGAGGACTTAGTTTTCCTTTCTTCTCGAAACGTACAACATCCTTCTATGGTGATAGTTTTAAGAACACCCAATCTCCAACTACATATACCTTATCAGTCGAATGTCCATATGCTATACTCTTTTGTCAATTTATGCTGCTTTCAGATTACTCTTTATCACTTGGATATTTTGCGTCGTCTCATCTACAATTTCAGGACCTACCAAAACTCTTTCGCCGACCTCAGACCAACACAACGGTGTACGACAAGGTTTTCATACAACGCCTCAAATGGTGACATACCAATGTTGGAGTGAAAGCTGTTGTTATAGGCGAATTCTATCAAACGTAAGCATTTGTGCCATTTGTCTCTAAACTGTAGGACTGAAGATCTTAGCATGTCTTCCAGCGTTTGAATAGTTTTATCTAATTGTCCATCGGTTTGAGGATGATAGGCGGTGTTGTAGAGTAGTTTCGAACCCTTCTTGAAAAGCTACTCAAAATTTCGAAGTAAATCTGTGAAATTCCGTCCTCGGATTTCACTATTTAAAATTATGTATTTCGTATTTCATATTCGTATTCGTAGTTTCAATGCTTATATATTTATGGTGTACAAATTTTTTGATAAGTAAAAGGACAAAAACGCCCTTAATGGACTAAATTGAATTTTCGATGACGTATTTGATTTGCATATATTTTCCTACTTTTCTTTATGTATTTGGATATTACTCATCAATACGAGCGCGTGAATGCAAATGGAACGTAATTTGGAGTTATAACGAAATAAATATTAACGTTTAAAGTCGGGGTCATTTTAGTAAATTAAACCTTCACTCTAGAAGGCTCCAGATTTTCTGGAGCAATCTAATTGAGCCACGTGGACGGTTGTGATGATGAGTGGAGGAGAGAAAGGAGAGAGATGGACGGATAAGAGAGGAAAGAAAAGAGAGATAGGGGGAATTAATTGCCCAATCAAGAGAGAAGGGAGATATGAATTGACGAGTAAGAGATAGGAGAAATGAGGGAAAAGATGGGGGAGGAAAACACCCAATACGGATCCCTTTTCTGACCCGAGTGACTGACCCATTTCCTCCATATTTTCTGACAGGTTTCCATCGGATTTCCGACAAATTGGACCGATGTACCACTCTCAATCATCATCTCGCCCCTCCTTCTACCAATTCCATCCCAAAATTCATACAATTTGGCATTGGATTCGTGGGAAATGCATCGGTGGGTGCGATGGCGTCTCGGCAGTGATCCACCATTTTCAAAGTCCACTCCATCGATTATCACCACCAATAGGTTCCCCTCAACCTTAGGAACAAAGCCCAAGCAGTGGTGGAGGCGTTAGAGCTTGTATGGAGGTTGAATTGAAAACACCCAAATTATAGGGCTCTGGGGGATCAAAGAGGTTTTCAGGCGTTTCCCGGCCGAATTGGACTTCGGCCCAAGTATGAAAATTGCTCCCCTCACTAAGATCTACTTACTTGTAAAATTTGGTAATTTTTAAAGTAGGTGAAATTTTCCGGGTTGCGTGTGGCTGCGGCATTGGGGGGTCGAGACTCGACTTGTCCATCCTAGGCTAAATTTGATGCCTCGATTCCATATTTGACATCCGTTTAGTGAAATCCCGATGTTTTAATGTAGTTTCGTAGTTGGCCGTCACTTGATAATAATATGAATTGACGATCCGACTGTTGGATCAACACGAAACTTTAATACATAATAGTACGTAATATTGGAGGACATTAGAAATTGACAGATCAGAAATTCGACGTACGGATCCTCCTAAATTGGATTTCCAAGTTGTAAAACCAAACGTTGATAGCAACATAATTCTAGCAATTAGCGGAGATCTGACCGTTAGATAGTTCGAAATTTTAGAATATTGTTTTAAAAGATAAATGAGACCCTTGGTAAGTTACAAATCGGAAATCCATGGGCGGATGTTCCAGATTGACTTGTATAGGGTTGTGGACCTCACCTTTGACATAGACTTGACTTTTGGTCAATATGTTACGAAATGATCTTAAATATTAAAATCAGTATTAGTAGGGACTATGTAGGGCTTAGTGGGCTTATATTGGTTAGTGAGTTATCCCCGATAATATATACATCAGTTTACATGTATGAGGCATCATATTGTGATCTATATATATATATATATATATATATATATATATATATGTTTATTTATCTTCTTAATAATGTGAATGATAAGTATGATAAATGTTATGACAATATGATCCTAGAATCCTATTAGAAGTATTCTATATAACTTATATGCTTGTGTGACATATTAGTTGGTGGCCATGAGAAGATGATGGTGTAGGTGACTACGTTGTAATTCATTGGGGTTAAGGTATGGGTAGGTTGTGTATTGAATTTACTGCACCATGTAGCAGTGGTACATGGATAGTCTTGCTTGGTATATCTGCGATGAGGGACCATACGTATTTCTGGGGTGATCATGTTTGGTATATTCGCGATGGGTAATCACCGCCTACACGATTAAACTATGCTTATGGTTCTGCTTATTATATCCGTGATGGGGGACTATACGCATTCTAGGAGTGATCATGCTTGGTATATTCACGATGGGTGATCATTACCTAGAGTTAAGATGTGGTCGCTTGGTATATCCGCCATGAGGGACCATACGTATTTCAGGGGTGATCATGTTTGATATATTCGCGATGGGTGATCATCGTATGCACGATTAAACTATACTTATGGTCCTACTTGGTATATCCGCAATGGGGGACCATACATATTAAGTGGTGATCATGCTTGGTATATCCGCGATGGGTGATCACTGCCTGCACGATGAGATTATGTATATGGTTCTGCTTGGTATATCTGCGATGGGGGACCATATGCATTTTAGGGGTGATGAAGATTAGTTGTACTTGGTACATTTGGATAGACGATCATAATTTGGTTAGATATCACTTGATTTTATAATGTGAATCTATTGTGTTAGTATCATATTATATTGGGCCTCGTTACTTGGCTTCCAGACATTGAGCCCATGATCTATGTAAAAAGGGATGAGCCCTTAGTCTATAAAAGGGACTCCTCACCCTCACAATCCTCAAGCCTCACATCCCCAAACAGAGGCTCTCATCTTCACAGAGAAGCTCTCTCAAACCCTTTCTTTCTCTGTGGGACTCCCCATCACGCTTGTAATCCATACATTCATACAGAGAAATACAATCAACATCAGTGTGAACGTAACCCAAACATTGGGGTAAACCACGATACATCTTGTGTTCTTTACTTTCTTGCAGATTCACGGTCGGATTTACATTGTTCCAAGACCCCTTCGGTTTTGTGCATCAACATTTGGCGCCGTCTGTGGGAAACGACATGAAAAGCTATGTCGGTTCTCTCTCAATTTTTCACCTCCGCCGTGAATCTGCAAAAAAAAAAACCCAACAATCTAAAGCATTTCAACGCAGAGCACAACCTCACCAAACCGCCTTCGTTTTATAAAAGCTGATCGCCAATTCCTCGCATTTCGAGCTTCTCATTTCTCCCTTTGCATTTTTCAATTCTCCAGAGTTTCCATGGCTTTAGTATCTGCATCAAACGTCGTCGCTTTAAAATTCGCCGTTAAATTCGGAGCTCCCACAGACGGTAGGGCTTACCAGTTCAAGCAATGGGCTCCGATTGGTGGTGCAACCGTATGGGGTCGGAGCATTGGGCTTCAATACAGATCCAAGCGCTCTTCAACTTCCCCAGAACGTCTCGGTTCCGGCGACATTGGTTCCGTCTACTTGGCAAAACCAATAGCTAAACCAGAGTAACATAAACATGTTGGATCTTAACATTAATTTCACCGACATAACTAATACAAAATCTATGATTTTAAGACCTTCAACTCCTCCGTCGTCAATGCCAACGAAGCTTCGACTCTAAGTAATGCCAGAGATGAAGACTCCACCAACAATACCACTTCCTCTTTCATGTTTGATATCCTGATGAGAGAGAAATACGGTCTTTACATTTATGGGGACGCAGACTAGACTCAGTCTTTGTAGTTCGTGACGAGGCCGTTTTTTCCGGTGGCCGCACGGGATCAAGCTTTACCCGAACGATCCATACACCTTATTCACCACCGACGTCTCGGTGATCATTCTCAACACTGATTTGTACGGGTCCCACCCAGTTTACATGGATCTCTGGAATATGGGCAGCGAGGCTTATGCACACTCTATTCTGCAGCTCAACAGCAATGGCATGGATGTGTTTTACAGAGGGACTTATCTCACCTACAAGGTCATTGGGGGTGTTTTCGACTTTTATTTCTTTGCTAGGCCGACACCATTGGGCGTTGTTGACCAATATAAGGCGTTCATCGGCAGACTGGATCCACAACGTGCAGGAAAACCAGGAAGAAGATAAGTTCCTATTATCAATTCTGTTTTTATTCCTTTTGTCTGCCATCTGCCAAAAGAAAAAGGAAAACAGAATGAGCAGGATAACACCACCGACAACGAAAATGGTGAGAATGTGCTCGAGATGGAGGACTCCATACTCAAGAAATCAGAGGCGCAGTGGAAAGAGAAAAGAAAAAGCAAAAGCAAAAGGATGTCTGGAAATGGAATGGGAAACAAAAGCAGAAAGCAGAAAGAAAAGCAGAGAGCAAAAAAAGATAAAAAGAAGCAGACATAATTACGGTGGTGATGGCATGCAGAAAAGGGAATTATGGGCGTGACCCATTGAGCAGAGGGTCGGATTTATTTTTGAATGATGTGATTTATTTTTCTTATTTTTCGGAGACATCTATATAACCCCATCAGAGGGTAATAATAATAATAAAAAAAAGGGCAAGCCCAAAATAATGGGCTGGAATGTTATGTGGAGGGCGAATGCCCATATGCCCAAAAGAGCCAGGTCCTCTATTATCACCAAACAGGTGATCAAAAGTATGTCCAGTACTACAAAAAATTATTCGACAGCCTGCCGCTATTATCACCAACCAGGTGATCAAAAGTACATCCAATACTCCAAAATTATTCGGCAGCCTGCCGCTATTATCACCAACCAGGTGATCAAAAGTACGTCCAGTACTATAAAATTATTCGGCAGCCTGCCGCTATTATCACCAATTAGGTGATCAAAAGTACATCCAGTACTCCAAAATTATACATGAGCATCACTCATGTCAATTATACATAAACATTCATGAGCATCACTCATGTCAATCATACATAAACATTCATGACCATCATTCATGAGCATCACTCATGTTAACATTCATGAGCATCACTCATGTCAACATCCATGAGCATCACTCATGTCAATTAGCTTCGAAAGCTTCATTTACAGAGCTCCAGCTTTGAGAGCTCCAGCTTCAAAAGCTTCATTTACAAAAGCTCCAGCTTCAAAACTTCATTTGCAAAGCTTCACCTACAAAGCTTCAGTGCAGGGTATACAAATACCGCCTCCGAACAACCGCCACTTTGGCCCATACATGGATTCAATTTGAAATCTCCAGCCAATAGACTCTATTGATTGAAGACTTGGGGGACTACAGTATGTACCATATATTAGGCTTCCGTAACTGGGCCTCATGAAAAATACTTGGGGAACTTAGCCCATTATTTATAGTGTACCATATATAGAGCATCCATTATTCATGTATTGAGGAGCGAGCCCTTATTCTATAAAAGGGACTCCATCACCATCATTAGATTGCATCAATTCGAGCCCATCATTCATGTATTGAGGAGCGAGCCCTTATTCTATAAAAGGGACTCCCTCACCATCATTAGAGAGCATCAACTCTAGCCTATCACTTATGTATTGAGGAGCGAGCCCTTATTCTATAAAAGGGACTCTCTCACCTTCAACGCCGCAAGCCGAGCCAACCAAGGCAACATAAGACACAAACCGAACAGCCTCACAACATGTGCTACTTTTAGATTGAGCACCGCCTCATATCGAGTATCAGTTCTAGACGACATCTAGTTACTTCAGCCCACACATGGACTGAATTTCAAGTCTCCAGCCAAAAGACTCTCTTGACTGAAGACTTGGGGGACTACTGTTAGTACCATATTATATTGGGCCTCATTACTTGGGCTTCTAGACATTGAGCCCATGATCTATGTAAAAGGGGAGGAGCCATTAGTTTATAAAATGGACTCCTCACCCTCACAATCCTCTAGCCTTACATCCCCAAACAGAGGCTCTCATATTCAGAGCTCTCATCCTCACAGAGAAGCTCTCTCAAACCCTCTCTTTCTTTGGGGGACTCCCTCTCACGCTTGTAATCCATACATTCATACAGAGAAATACAATCAACATCAGTGTGGACGTAGCCCAACCATTTGGGTGATCCATGATACATCTTGTGTTCTTTACTTTCTTGCAGATTCACAGTCGGATTTACGTTGTTCCAAGACCCCTCCGGTTTTATGTATCAACATATTGAAATGTGATTAGTCATTGATTTATGTTTATTAAACGTGATTTGACTTGCGTATTGATGATATATGTGAAATGTGATTTGAAGTGCTTGTTGAATTGTTCAATGAAAAGTAATTTGATGTGCATATTTGAAATGAGATTTGATTTACATGATTGGCCTGATTTGATGAAATGTGAGGGCTAAGAGTGGACCATGAACCCATTGTCATGGGGTTTGTTGCTTTGAGACTTGTTTCACATATCGTATCATTATTTCATTTCTCGTTTTGTTGAGCCATTCTAATTGTGTACCTTGTGCTTCGTTCCATTTCTTGTTTCATTGAGCTTATTTATTTTAAGTACTTGTTTCATATCTTGTTCTTCGAGCGTTGCTATATTCCTTGGACTTCCGCTCAGTTCCATTGAGTGATCTGGAACTAGGTTTCCATTGGGGTTTCATTGAGTGGTCCGGAATTGTATCCAGCTTGGATTTTGTAAAGTGTTCCGATATCCAATGTACTCCACAATTCCGTTCAGTGGCCCGAAATCGTATCCAATCGGATTCTGTTAAGAGGTCCGAAATCCCTTCTACTCCGAGATTCCGTTGAGTGGTCCGGAATCGTATCCTGGTTTGGATTCCGTTGAGTGGTCCGGAACCTCACTTGGTGTTTTGGTTTCGTTGAGTGGTATGGAACCCAATGTTGATGGATTTTGTTGAGTGGTCCGAAATCGCATCATTTGACTTGTTGGTTCCTTGGATTTGACTTCAGCTTCAGAGATGTAGGCTTCAGCCGAATTGTGTCGCTCTAGACCTGCATTTTGGTGTATTGTATGTGTTATTGATTGGTGTGATTATTGAATGACGTTGGTTATAGTTGTTATTATTATAATTAGACTGGTTGACCAAGATGACTAGAGAATATTATTGTGTTTTGTCGAATGTTCATTGAGATGTTACATGCCTAAATCGTGGTATTATGTTGGGACATAGTGGTTTATGTGATGAATGTTCGAGTGTAGCGAAGATGAACTACGAATGGCTTGATCCCTGTTTAGGGTACGTAGCCATAAAGTATACGAAAATTTCTATGCAATTCGAATCTTGAATTGTGCTTAGTACATATTTCGAAGGCAGGATATGTTAGATATACATGTAATTGGTGACGTCACGAGTTGATCCTAGATGTATGTCGGGATTGGGGCTTGACAAAATATGGGATCCCAATCAGAAATAATACTAACTGGAACACCATGATACTTGACAATTTTAGAGACGAAAAGTTCAGCCATCTGACTTAGGGGGTAATTTTCACGAACAAGTAGAAAATGTGCTGATTTGGTAAGCCGATTCACAATCACCTAAATACCGTCATAGCCATTACGCGTACGAGGCAGCTTGTACACGAAATCCATTGTGATATCTTCCCATTTTCACTGAGGTATAGGAAGTGGCTGTAGCAACCCGAATGGTTTTTTTCTTTCCGCTTTGACCTGCTTACGAACTAGACAACGACTCATGTACTCAACAATTTCTCTTTTCATTTCTAGCCAATAATAGAAAGGTTGGATAGTATGATACATTTTAGTACTTCCGAGATGTATTGTATAAGCTGAGATATGCACCTCATCGAGTATTTCTTTCTTCAGTTCTTCCACATTTAGTACATACATTCGATTGCCTTGCATGAGCATACCATCAGGCCTTCGAATCCTGAGATCTCCCATATTGCCATTCAACATTACTTGCTTTAACTCCTGGGATTTTGAGTCATTCGTCTAAGCCTTGAGAGTATGATCCAATAAAACTGGTATAACTTGAAAGTTGGCAAATAGGGCTCCTTAGTGATCTACTCCCAAAACCGTTCCAGTAAATCTTAGGTTGTTCAGAAGAAGAACACAACATGCATAAAGAGCATTGAGTCGATCGTGAGATTTCCTGCTGAGAGCATCTGCTACAGTATTGGCACAACCAAGGTGATATTCAATAGTGCAATCATAATCGCTGATCAATTCCATCCATTTACACTGCCAGAGATTAAGTTCTTTCTAAGTAAAGATATACTTGAGGCTTTTATGGTTAGTGAAGATTCGACACGTTTCCCCATAAAGATAGTGCCACCAATATTTTAAAGCAAAAACAATAACTGATAATTCAAGATCATAAGTATGGTAGTTCATTTCATGGGGTTTTAATTGTTGCGAAGCATACACTATCACCTTTCCGTGTTGCATCAGCACACAGCTTAGACCATTCAGAAATGCGTCACTGTAGATCTCGAAATTCCCATTGTCATCGGGAAGTGCCAAAATAAGCGTATGAGTGAAACAATACTTGAACTATTGAAAACTCTGTTCATAATCATCACTCCATTCAAATTTAACTCATTTCCTGGTCAACCTTGTCAAAGACAGTGCTATGGTCGAGAAGTCTTTCATAAAACGTCAATAGTAGCCAGTAAGACCAAGAAAACTCCGTACTTTAGTGATAGTCTGTGGTTGTCTCCAATTTTCCACTGCTGATACTTTCTAAGGATCCACGAAAATACCCTAGGTTGATATCACGTGTCCCAAGAATGACACATGATCCAGCCAGAACTGGCATTTACTGAATTTAGCGTACAATTGATTCTTGCTTAACTTCTTTAAGACTAAACACAAATGTCTAGCATGGTCAACCTCGCCCTTGGAATACACCAGAATGTTGTCGATGAAGACAATTATAAACCTGTCAAGGTATGGAAGGGATAATCAATTCATCAAGTTCATAAAAGTTGCTGGAGCGTTAGTTAACCCGAATGGCATCACAAGAAATTTGTAATGACCATATCGAGTTCAGAAGGCTGTTTTCGGAACATCATCACTTCTAATCTTCAAATGATAATAACCGGACCTTAGATCAATTTTTGAGAAAACACAAGCACCACAAAGTTGATAAAAAAAATCATTGATACGAGGCAACGGATAACGATTTTTAATCGTCACCCGATTCAACCTTCTATAATCGATACATAGCCTCAACGTTCCGTCTTTCTTCCTCACAAACAAGACTGGAGCTCCCCAATGGGAAGCGCTCGACTGGATAAACCCCTTATCAACAAGTTCTTACAACTAGGTTTTTAAATCCCTCAAATCCGCATGAGCCATACAATAAGGTGCTAGAGAGATAGGGTGTGTACCTGGAATCAGGTCGATGGTGAACTTTACTTCACAATCCTATGGTAAGCCAGGTAAATCATCAGGAAAAACACCTGGAAAATGTCTGACTACTCCAACATCTTCCACATGCACAAAAGTGTCCTCAGTCATCACCATATGATCTAAGTAGCCTTGACAACCATTTCTTAACATTCGTTTCGCCCTCATGGCTGATGCGAAAATTAACTTAACACACAAATTAAACCCTCTTTTGACAATTGTAGTATATGTATAAGTAGGGATCGTTCTAGGCCGGGGATTAGGAGGGATTGCTAATTGATTCTAAATTGACTTAAAGACACAAAAACAAACTTAAAAACAATAGGATAGATTCAAAAGACTCAAAACTAGTTCACAAGACTCAAAATAAGATAAAAATACTCAAAACTGCCTAAAAACACCAACTAGGCAGTTTCTGACACTAAACACAATTTTGGACGAAAATAAGGTTTGGGCTTGACTCAAAACACTTAGAACCCAAACAAAACAAGTTTAAAACAATTTGAAACAAGAAAGTAAATGGGGGTTGTGTTTTGGGCGAACTTAGAATAACAAAACAAATTGTAACTTAAGAATAGGTTTGAAAACAAATTTAGGAAATTAGATGGATGATGGGATAGCTAGAGGCTTTTTCTCCACACATGACATGTATGCAAACAACTCGATTTCCAGTTACTACTTCATTGAATTATGAACAACAATGCTCCAAATTAACCGTGACATCACTAGTTAACTCTCAGATTTTCCTTGTTTTATTGGATTGGATGACATTATTCGACAACCCAAAACATTCTTTAAAAGTTCCCTACATGACATCATAATCGAGATACAATCAAAGATCATTACGTTTAATGAAAATCATAAGCATTGACAAAGCACTTGCAACTATGACATCATGTCACTCATGCTAGGAATTAAACTTAACGCGATCGTTTATAAGCGACCTTCACTACATGTGAATATAAGTTTGTAATGATTATGTGAAACTTCCTTATATTCTAGCAACAAATTTATGCATGCCAATTAAGTGTCGACCCTTAATTATCAAATACAAATAAGTTATCAATCAAATAGTTAAGCCAATTGCATTCACGATTCAAGAATTCAAAACTGGAATTTATCAAATCATATTGCACACATAATCATGGCTTTGAAATCACCCCTAGCCAAGAGGGGTTTAGCCACTCATTTTCATAACAAAATGAAAGAAAATGACTTTAAACATTGGAAACAAAATAAAGAAAACACCTAAACGCTCCAACGATCCAAGTTGATCAGCAAGCACGTCCAAGTACTTTCCTTCCCTTCCTTTACTACGGCACAAGGTGTTGGTGAGTGTTTGAAGCTTTGTTTGTATATAAAAATGGATGTAAAGATGAATGGATGTGTTTGGATAAAGGTTGTGTTGAAATGGTGGTGAATGCTCTAACAAAATCGGAACTCCCTATGGCTGCACACACACACACACTCCTTTTATAGAGGTAGTGCACGACATTTGGAGGGAAAATGGAGTGGTGTGTGTAGCAATGAGCGCATGAAGTGGTGATGAAATGAGTCAAAGGTGAAAGTGAAGTGATGATGCAAAGCATGAGGGGTAAAATGGAGTGATGGTGTAGCAATGAGTGCAAATAGGGGACATGAATGATTGTGCACATGGTAGAGAAAGGAAAGAGAGGTGGAATGGTGCAGAAATGAGTCAAGGGTGAAGCAAGAGTCATGATGCACGGCATGGAAATCCAAAGGGAGTGTAATGGTGCATTAATGAGTGCAATGATTCAATGTAATGATGCATACAATCAGATATGATGGAGGGAACAATGAATGTTGCAGCAATGAGTGCAAGGAGTGGAGGTTAAAGTGATGAAATGATGCATGAAATCTGAAATGATTGAGGGAACAATGAATGTTGTAGCAATGAGTGGAGGTTAAAGTGATGAAATGATGCATGAAATCTGAAATGATGGAGGGAATATGGAATGGTGTATCAATTGAGTGCAAAGAGGGAACAAGGATGATGATACACGGCATGGGAATCCAAAGAGATAGCAATGGTGCATGAAATTTGGATCAAAGGAGGGGACAATGGTGATGGCACGACATTGATAGAAAGATGAAGGAATGGTGCATTAAATGAGTGCAAGGAATGGACAATGATGATGGCACAGCATGGAAGGTGAATGGTGGATTGACACCCCTTTGTGGCTGAGATTAAGGCTTCTAGAATCCTTATTTAGTGTCCTAATATCTTTGGGAACCCTCCTTGTGGCTGGAACTTAGTTGGATTAGGATTAAGAAAGGTTAAATCAAGATAAGGTAATCTTGACTCATGTTTCTTCTTTGGTTGCTGAGCTCTTTGTCATTTTTACATTAATTCTTCTTTCTCTTTAACACATTCCTAGCCTCTTTAGTCTTCAATTTCATCCATCCATCTTGCTCCATGCATGTGCTATCCATTCCAAACCCAAAATTGCTCCAAAATGCACCAAAATGCACCTTATTGCTTTATAAGGCCTATGGACCTACAAACACACGAAAATAGCTCAAAATACATAATTAACTAAGAAATAACAACATAAATGCACAAGAACAAGCTAACTAAGTCGCATAAGACACAAACATAATTTGAAAAATTGTTTTGAAAAAACAAATCCTCATTATTGTGTTGGAAGGTACCCTAAGACACAAACATACAAAAACAACTCAATTTGGCTTTTTCAAAATTTTATCAAATTTTTTGGATTTTTATGAAATAACACACTACAAACACTTAAAAATAGTGAAAAACAACATTGTAAGTGATAAGTGAATAAAACCCACGAAATTGCATAAAAACACTTGTTTACCCCCCCATACTTAAATCAAACATTGTCCTCAATGTTGCAAGCATAGACTTACACTCAAACAAGCAAATAACATAACTAATAAAACATGACAAGTATGGCAAAGTAAAAACAAGACAGAGTAGAGTTTAAGAATGCAAATCTGGATATGGAGATAAATGATCTTGTTGACTTTCCACAGCTTTGATCTCGAACTGGTTTGGAATTCTGAGCAAAGACTATGAGAGTTCCTTGGTTTCAAATCAGACTCCTTCTGCTGGGTTGATTTGATTGTGCAGTCTGCATTCTTCTCTGGTTGTTTCTTCTGCACGGTAGGCAGGCACGAGGTAGAGGTGATGGTCTGTTTCCTTTTTCAATCTTTCCAAGTACCGACCATTTGCTTTCTTTCTCCTTGTCCCTAGCTGAGGATGAATTAGCACATTGTCTCCACATGCTTCGAGGTATCATTTTCACTTCCCTTATTTAATCTCCAGGTAGATATGGTATCTTTTCAGGAAGCATAAGATGTTGAAGATAAGTACTCGAGAGCAATGCTAGGTAAGCAATCAGGAAGGGAGCAATGCTAGGTAAGCAATCAGGAAGGGGTTCTAGGCAGTCGGTTCCAGATTGGAAGATTGATACCAAGTGCTGGCTGATTGCTCTCTTTCTCCTTGTCCCGCAAGTGAAAACAAAGATAAGGAGATGGACAGGGAGAAAGCATGATATGAGATACTCTTGCTTTAGGGAATAAGGAACACTGAGTGACTTGAGAGGCTTCATTGGGAAGGCATTCTCAGAGATGAAGAAAGGTTATGTATGTCTGCCTTGCTATGGAGGGTGAAGGTTGACATTTATATGAATTAATAATCGGTACTATTTTTTTACTCTTGTCGGTAACCGTTGGATAATTAAACAGTAAACTTCACATGCTTTCTACTTCACCAGAAATCTTCGACCGATTGCCCGTAATTTTTGCAAGTCTGAGTGGGCATGTGACAGGTGGTGACACGTTTGGAATAGCAGGTGCCTCTTCGATATCTGTGATTGGTGCTTCGACAAATTACCCGTGATTTCTGCAAAGCTGAGTGTGCATGTGACAGGTGATGACATGTTTGGAAAAGCAGGTGCCTCTTCGATTTCTGAGATCGGCCCGTGGTTTCGGAGTAGCCTAGCTTTTGAGAAATAAGGCGTCTCTTCGATTTTTGAGCGGGCACTTCTTCGATTTTTGAAGCTCCGTCGAATGCTGATTTTTATAAAGGCACGCATTATGTTTCAAAACACACTTGAATTACCACATGTAGAAAGTCCTTTCTTACACTTCTGAAATCTTAATTTGTCTGACCTCTTCTTTAACACCTTAGGAAATGTCTTGCCCATCTGACCGTCGTATTAACTTGAATGTCGGGGAAGATATTGACATGTCTTCTCCAGACAACATTTGGCATCCATCATTCGTATCCCCCAATGGTTCTCTTACAGTTGGGGATTCTATGATGATGAACGATACAACCGCTTTGGTAGTGGCTAGAAATCTTCTCACTCCTAGAGACACTAGGATACTTTCCAGGTGGTCCGATGAGCTGGTTGTTCAGGATTCTCTGGCCTTCAACGTCTGATGTGCAGGCTCAGTATCAAACATGGGCCAACGCCTTCTTGCTCGATCTCGTCAGGTTGAGTCATTGATGGCTGAGGTGGCCAATCTTCGACAAGAGGTCAGAGTGCTTAGGCACAAGAATAAGAAGTTGCACATGCTCGCAACTAATTACTCAACCAGTATGAAAAGGAAGCTTAACCAGCTGCAGGAGTCCGAAGTTCAGATTCAGAGTGATCATCAAAGGTTTGTGGCGTTACTCCAGCGGCAACTTCTGTCTTTGTCATCTGGCGCTTCATCCAGTGTTGAGGCTCCGGAAAATCAAACTTTGGTGCTTCGTCTTTCTGAAGGTCCATCGAATGCTGAGGCACCACCTGACCAATGAAGGCTCATTCCTGCTTGTTTACACTTTCTTGTATTTTTCTACCTTTCTACCTAATGTTCCTTTTTCCACGAAAATTAATGTAAAAACACCTTGCATACCTGTCAATGTTTCAAACATAAACCCACACAAAAAACAATCAAACAAGAAAAAAAAAATGACAATCATGGCAAAATAAAAAATGCAGAGAATGGAAAGTTTTTAGGAACGCAAAACTAATCGTGGAGTGATTCAAAGATCTTCCTTATTTGAATACATGGGTTGCCTCCCAAGAAGCGCTTGCTTTAACGTCTTGCAGCTGGATGAAACTTCCTTCTAGGCTTGGATAGGGCCCACGGCAGTGAGTGGGATTTCTTCCACAATCTGCCCCACATCACTCTCATAGTATAGCTTCAGACGATGCCCGTTCACCTTGAATTTGTCACCATTCCTTAAGCTTAGATTGCACCATGGGGAAAAACGTTAGTAACAACAAACGGCCCAATCCACTTAGAACGTAACTTACCAGGGAACAAACGTAGATGGGAATTGAATAGCTGCACTTTCTGTCCAATTGAGAATGTTTTTCCCTGAATCATTTTGTCATGAAACGCCTTTGTTTTCTCCTTGTAAATTCGTGCATTCTCATAGGCTTCGTTCATTATCTCCTCAAGTTCATTCAATTGGAGCTTTCTATTTATTCTAGCAGCATCTAAGTCCAAATTGAATGTTTTCATGGCCCAATGCGCCTTGTGCTCTAGTTCCACAGGTAGATGACACGGCTTGCCATAGATTAGTCGAAATGGAGACATCCCTAGAGGTGTTTTGTAGGTAGTGCGATATGCCCACAGTGAATCTTTTCGTCCTCCTTTTGATTGGATTTAGATGGGTTGGGATAAAATCCAACTTCTTTTCCACTTCGCAAGGTGATGGCTTTGGCAGATTCGAAGCCTTTCTTTGGATTCACATCCGTCGAACTAGGTAACTTACCTTGTTCTCTACTAAATTGCCCCATGAATTCAGCCATTTGTCCCACTTGTCTCTTCAATTCAGTCACCTCTCAAGCTTGATTTTGCACTTCCTTGACGTAATTGTGCATATCTTTGGCTTGATTTTCCTGACCCTTCGCCAACGTAGTTAGTAATTGAATAACTTGAGCATTATCAAAAGACGAACCTGAGTTATTTCGGGCAGGTTGTGTTTGGGGTTGTGTGGGTGCATACGGCTTTTGGTAAAATCCCGGAGGTTGCTGTCTGAATGCATTTTGTTGTTAGGTTTGTTGGGGCTCCCTCCATTTGAAATTTGGATGATCTTTCCAACCTGGATTGTATGTATTCGAGAACGGATCATTCCTTGGTTGGTTTTAACTCCCAAAACCCACGGCGTTGGCAGATTCACACCCTCCATTTTCGATCAATTGAGGGCACTTATCCGTAAGGTGCCCTTGCTTTGAGCACACGCCACAAGCAGCTACACTTTGTTCTTTTGGTTTTTCAACCACCTGTGAAAGAAGAGTAGTAAGATTAGCCATTTGATTTTGAAGTTTGAAAATAGCACTTACCTCATTAACTTGTTGCTGCCGTGGGTTGTCTCTTTGACCAACGCCTTCATATTGTTAAGCATTCAATGCTCGGTTAGCAATTAAGGTCTTGGCAGCCATGGGTGTTTTGTCCACCAAAGCTCCTCCCGCTGAGGCATCTAGCATTTGGCGTTCAATGGGGAGGAGTCCTTCATAGAAGTATTGAATGAGCAGCTCCTTCTTTATTTGATGATGTGGACATGAAACAACCAGAGTTTTAAAACGTTCGTAATAAGTTGGAAATGATTCACCTTGGTTTTGCTGAATGCCACTAATCCTTTTGCGTAGTAGAATGACTTGAGAAGTTGGGAAAAACTTCTCCAAAAATGCTCGTTTCATACTCTCCCATGATGTGACAGTTCCGGGGGCTAGTTCATACAACCAATCTTTAGCCTTTTCCAAGAGAGAAAAGGGAAAAGGCTTCATTTTCATAATGCTCCCATCAACATTCACAGGGGTTAGGTGATAGGAGCATATTTATGCGACTTAGTTAGCTTGTTTCTTGGCATTTATGTTGTTAGTTTGTAGTTATTTTAGTATTTTAAGCTATTTTCATGTGTTTGTAGGTCCAAAGGGTTAATGTGTCAAAGAAGTGCATTTTGGAGCATTTTTAGGCATGGAATGGATGGCATATGCTTGGAGCAAAAGGAATGGATGAAATTTGAAGTTTGTGCATCATCCTCTCCCTATAAATAACCATTTTAGCACACTCATTTCACCCAACACACACATTCACCTACCACTACATCCACTCATTTCACCCAACACATCCATTCTCCAAACATCCATCCACTACACTCATTACATCCACTCATCCACTACACCCATTACATCCACCCACTACACCTATTACATCCACTCATTACCAAACACTCATCCACTACACCCATTACATCCACTCATTATCAAACATCCACCCACTACACCCATTACATCCACTCATTACCACAACCCACTACACCCATTACATCCACTCATTACCAAACATCCACCCACTACACCCATTACATCCACTCATTACAACTCCATACACTCCTCTCCCTAGCCTATAAATACATCCACCCTTCACCATAATTTGGGGGGCCAGCATCCAAAGACACTACATTTCACATCTCACAACTTCATTCACAAACACAATTTCTTTGCCATGACCTCCATCCATTCATCTAGCCATACTACATCTCACCAATCCATACACTTTCATCTCTTAGCCGTGCAAATCCATTACATCCATATATCCATACACATCCTAGACACTTGTGCTACAACACATGAAAATAAACAAAAAGAAATAACAAAGGATTAGCAAATTGCTAATCCCTGGCAACGGCGCCAAAAACTTGATGCAAAAATTAACTTAACACACAAATTAAACCCTCTTTTGACAATTGTAGTATATATATAAGTAGGGATCGTTCTAGGCCAGGGATTATGAGGGATTGCTAATTGATTCTAAACTGACTTAAAGACACAAAAACAAACTTAAAAACAATAAGATAGATTCAAAAGACTCAAAACTAGTTCACAAGACTCAAAATAAGATAAAAATACTCAAAACTGCCTAAAAACACCAACTAGGCAGTTTCTGACACTAAACACAAATTTGGACAAAAATAAGGTTTGGGCTTGACTCAAAACACTTAGAACCCAAACAAAACAAGTTTAAAACAATTTGAAACAAGAAAGTAAAGAGGGGTTGTGTTTTGGGCGAACTTAGAATAACAAAACAAATTGTAACTTAAAAATAGGTTTGAAAACAAATTTAGGAAATTAGATGGATGATGGGATAGCTAGAGGCTTTTTCTCCACACATGACATGTATGCAAACAACTTGATTTCCAGTTACTACTTCATTGAATTATGAACAACAATGCTCCAAATTAACCGTGACATCACTAGTTAACTCTCAGATTTTCCTTATTTTATTGGATTGGATGACATCATTCGACAACCCAAAACATTTTTCAAAAGTTCCCTACATGACATCATAATAGAGATACAATCAAAGATCATTACATTTAATGAAAATCATAAGCATTGACAAAGCACTTGCAACTATGACATCATGTCACTCATGCTAGGAATTAAACTTAACGCGATCGTTTATAAGCGACCTTCACTACTTGTGAATATAAGTTTGTAATGATTATGTAAAACTTCCTTATATTCTAGCAACGGATTTATACATGCCAATTAAGTGTCGACCCTTAATTAACAAATACAAATAAGTTATCAATCAAATAGTTAAGCCAATTGCATTCACGATTCAAGAATTCAAAACTGAAATTTATCAAATCATATTGCACACATAATCATGACTTTGAAATCGCCCCTAGCCAAGAGGGGTTTAGTCACTCATGTTCATAACAAAATGAAAGACAATGAATTTAAACATTGGAAACAAAAGAAAGAAAACACCTAAACACTCTAACGATCCAAGTTGATCAGCAAGCACGTCCAAGCACTTTCCTTCCCTTCCTTTGCTACGGCACAAGGTGTTGGTAAGTGCTTGAAGCTTTGTTTGTATGGAGGAATGGATGTGAAGATGAATGGATGTGTTTGGATGAAGGTTGTGTTGAAATGGTGGTGAATGCTCTAACAAAATCTGAACTCCCTATAACTGCACACACACACTCATTTTATAGAGGTAGTGCACGACATTTGGAGGGAAAATGGAGTGGTGTATGTAGCAATGAGTGCATGAAGTGGTGCTGAAATGATTCAAAGGTGAAAGTGAAGTGATGATGCAAAGCATGAGGGGTAAAATGGAGTGATGGTGCAACAATAAGTGCAAGTAGGGGACATGAATGATTGTGCACATGGTAGAGAAAGGAAAGGGAGGTGGAATGGTGCAGATATGAGTCAAAGGTGAAGCAAGAGTCATGATACACGGCATGAGAATCCAAAGGGAGTGCAATGGTGCATTAATGAGTGCAATGATTCAATGTAATGGTGCATAAAATCAGATATGATGGAGGGAACAATGAATGTTGCAGCAATGAGTGCAAGGAGTGGAGGTTAAAGTGATGAAATGATGCATGAAATCTGAAATGATGGAGGGAACAATGAATGTTGCAGCAATGAGTGGAGGTTAAAGTGATCAAATGATGCATGAAATCTGAAATGATTGAGGGAACAAGGAATGGTGTATCAATTGAGTGCAAGGAGAGAACATGGATGATGATGCACGGCATGGGAATCCAAAGGGATTGCAATGGTGCATGAAATCTGGATCAAAGGAGGGGACAATGGTGATGGCACGGCATTGATGGAAAAGTGAAGGAGTGGTGCATCAAATGAGTGCAAGGAATGGACAATGATGATGGCACGGCATGGAAGGTGAATGGTGGATTGACACCCCTTTATGGCTAAGATTAAGGCTTCTAAAATCCTTATTTAGTGTCCTAATATCTTTGGGAACCCTCCTTATGGCTGGAACTTAGTTGGATTAGGATTAAGAAAGGTTAAATCAAGATAAGGTAATCTTGACTCATGTTTCTTCTTTGGTTGTTGAGCTCTTTGTCCTTTTTACATTAATTCTTCTTTCTCTTTAACACATTCCTAGCCTATTTAGTCTTTAATTTCGTCCATCCACCTTGCTCCATGCATGTGTTATCCATTCCAAGCCCAAAACTACTCCAAAATGCACCTTATTACTTTATAAGGCCTATGGACCTACAAATACACGAAAATAGCTTAAAATACATAATTAACTAAGAAATAACAACATAAATGCACAAGAACAAGCTAACTAAGTCGCATAAATATGCTCCTATCAATGGCAGAGACAACTCTGTGTTTCAGACCATTACGTTCACTGACAAAAGTTATAATAGGCATGCCTGGTCGATGGAAAGTAACAATTTTCTAGCAACAATTCAACATGACATAATTGTAATCTAACCAATCCATGCCCAAGATAACATCGAAGTCAACGATGTCCAAGGGAACAAGATTAGCTAGCATTACTACATCCTCGATAAGAATGGGGCATCCCTTATACTCCCAGCTAACATAGCAAATTTCACCTCTAGGCTCGAGAATTCTAAATCATAACCGAGGAGAGTGGGGTGAGGTTGAGTTTTTTTAGTGGAGCGGGGTGAGGTTGAGTCTTTTGAGCAAACGTATGGGAATAACCGAGTGAGTAGCACCCGAGTCAATTAAAATTCTAGCAAAATGGCCTAGAACATTCAACCTACCTATGATTAAGTCGGGATTACTCTGAACATCCTGTATCGTGATGTTGTTGACGCAACTTTATACTTGTTGTCTACCTTCACAACTTTTGTTCGCTTAATTCTGATTGCCACGTCCTTGATTGCCTCAACCTTGGTTGGTTTGGTTAGTTTGTCTGCCCGAGCCACCACTGCTAGAAGCTACATCGAGATTCTGATACTTACCTCCACTATAGCATTGTTCTCTGTCACCTTGATATAATGTATAACATCCCTGGTACTATTGATAGCCACCCTGGTAATATGGGACATTAGGTGGGTGCTGGTACGCTCTTCCCGGATATTGGGATATGTCACCCTGATAGTGGAAAACACTATCATAACCTATCTGCTAGTAGGTACCAGGTCCCGGAATTTGTTGTAGAGGAATTGTAGGTGGTAGTGTAGGAGGCTGATTTTTCTGATTCTGAGGACATTGATTGGACCTGTGCCCCATCTAACTGTAGGTGTAGCATCCATTATTTCCTCTCTTACACTCACTGTAATGATGATTATTACACCTATGACATAACTGAGCATCGGAATTGTTGGAGTTCCTTTGATTCTAAAAACGTGAACTACCAGTAGATTTGTCACCCTTTTGAGGTGTATTAGAATTTGAACTCCCATTAGATAATAGTATTACTATTATCCTCTTCGTCATCATTATTATCAGGGCCATTTTCAGAATTTTCAACTCAAAGCAGAATCTCAAAGAATTCTTGATAGGTGGAGCATAGAGTAAAAGCCACCAAAAAACGCAGTCGTTTACGAGTTCCCTTCTTAAACTGATAAAGCATCTTTCTAGGATTCTCAGCAATAGCAGGACAATAACGAGATAAATAGGTGAACTTCTGGTGATACTATGTGACTAACATTTTACCCTGCTTCAACTCTGTGAACTCATCTCTCTTTCGATCTTTGTATTCAGGAGGTGTGAATCTGGCTTCACATAGGCGTTTGAAAACATCCCATCTCATGGCATCCTAAGCAGAAAATGGGCGTGACTCCTAAGCGCACCATGATTCTGCTCTCAGACAAAGAACCACGTCGTTGTTTCGACCCATCGTTCCACTGGAAGATTCTTATGTCGTTGCATAACACAAAAAGTCTTTTCAACATGGTCGATCCAAACCTCGGATTTCTCGGGTCCCTAGTTGCCAAAGAAATTATTTATCTGAAGATGAGATACAGTCTCTAAGGTAAATGACGAAGTGTTGTTTGAATGGCGTTGGTGATAGCCTCACCGAGTTGCCCAAAACAAAAAAAAGTTTGTCTCAGAAGAGATAAGTGGTGCTCTACGAGGTGGCATTATTCTGATATAAGAGATCAAAAATTATGAGGACCTATAACATATATGAGGAACACAGGACTGCCAAAACATATGCTTTGATACCAAACTGACACACCCCGACCGAAGTCGGCCGACACCCGAAGGTGACGTAGCCAAAATGAATGTGATGTATAAAATATGGATAAATTTAAACCAAAGTTAGCATTTATTTAAACTAATACAAAGAGTGCGCAGTAGTGGGAAGAAACCAATAAACACAAGTGTTCAAAGCATAGATGACAGTACGACATAAATAAAGCAGTCGAATCTAATTAAGGTACTTATTACACAACCGAAAATAAGCTCCAACATTTATGTAGGGATATGTCAGAATTGCCAGAGATTCCTCATACACCACAGAGAATTCAGCTAACTAAGTCCTGAAGGGGCGAAAAACAGAAGGTGTGAGTGGGCAAAAACAAAGGTTTATAAAACACATATATTTTCTGAACATACTAACCCCTCGCCGTAAAACATGTATAGTTTCCAGAAAATCATACTACGTATAAGTATGAAATCAAATGCAAATCAACAATAATTCCAGAAATACACAAATCATAATATCTCAACCGTGGCATAAGAAAATTAGGTGCTCATCAATCTATGCTAACACACGAGTTCATGCAGAGGGATTCTGACATGAACAGGACTGGGTGTAATCATTATATACGCTCTAGTACTACAATCACACGAAGATTGGCTCTAGGTGCATCACATACGAGTCCTAGTTCGCCTATTGCAACCTAGGACAGGGCTGGCACCTACAATGGATCCAAGGTGAGTGTGCAGTGCGATGTGAACATACACGTGAAGCCTAGCCCGGGCCCAGGGGGAGTGCTACACCGGTACAAACGTGCATGATGAGCCAATATAATGTATATAAACATGCCATGACAATACATAAAACTCGACAATATAATGGCATTTTTAAAATTAAATAAAACATGGCATGATAAGCATAAAATCAATCCAAAAGCACTTGTGGAAACTATAAAACTTTATATATAATATATAAAAACAAATGCCCACTCACTAATATGTAGTCTGATCGTATCCTCCTAGCCTTGCTTGTCCTCCTACCTCCCCGAGGTAATTCTCTCATATATGTGAAACAACTATACTAATTAATTAGGACATACACTAAAAGGCTAGAAAATCCCCCATAGTTTGCTCAAACGCAAGGTTTAAATATATGAAAACATTCTACGTGACGTCACGGACCCGTACACGTCGACCATGAGCCGCCACGATGCCGGACGCGCCCTCATGTGCCACCACTCGGCGCCAAGTCACAGCTACACGCGCTGGCAGATCCCTAGGGAATATTTCGTCAGATTTGACGAAATATTCTGTAAAAACTAACGACATTAGTTAAATACCTTAACGGCGTCAAAATATTCTGTTAGCCTAACAGAATATTCCTCCTTCTTCTCTGGTAGAGCTTTGCCGCTGTCGCCGCCGTCTGGTTCACCAGATTTTGGAAAATTTGGTTAGATTTTTGCAAAAACTTCATAACTTTCTCATTTCTCAACCATTTTCAACGTATTTTATATGGAAATGAAGCTGGGGAAGAGAAGAACAAGGTTATACCTCTTGAGAGTCTAAAAAGTGGATGAAAATGGACTAAAAAGCCTCGAAAGTCTTGCACCTATTTTTTTCATCTCAAAACCACGTGTTTTCACGTTGGCTCGACTTCAAACTTAAGCTAGGGACTCCATGGAGTTGTGTAGTTGCATCTGGACCATCCACAACCTTGTAACTCTAACGGAGAGTCGTCAGAGAACCTACACCCGAGTCGGAGCTCTGAGTTGCTCCGAGGATGGACTCGTGGTGATGAGGAGAGTACAATGGTGGTGGTTTGAGGTTCGATTTGTGAGGTTCAATGATGGTGTTTGTGTTGTAGAGGGGAGAGAGAGGCTTGGAGTGAAGAAGAGAAAAGGGTTTTCTGATTGGACAAAAGAGAGAGGGAAGTTGTCTGATTAGGTAAGAGAAATGAGGAGAGTGATTGATTGGTTGGTGAGGAAGAGCAGGTCACGGGACAGATTTAAATAGAGAAGTGCTAAGATTTGGTGCACTTTAAAATTACACAATCCGGCTCACCTTATCAAAAACAGTAATTCTAACACTAAATAATTAACACACACATGTACAATTCTACCCGTTGTTAATGCACTTTAACTAAATGTAACTTTTTTGTTACAAATCCAATTCGGGCCTAACTCGCGCTCACGCATGCGTAACAACGAGTACTATTTAATTACGATAATAGGAAAAATAAATTAAAAGTCAAATAACTACGTCCACGTCAAGTTCCACTTTGCCAATAAGGGCATAATCGTCATTTTACACACTCGGGAAGGAAATTACATGAAGAATTGACAGGTCGTCACATTATGAGTTATTCTGGAGGCAGTGGCCATACAATTTCACAAGAGACCAACATTTAAATTGTGGGGGTTTAATTGCACTATATTTCAATTTTGTTTTATAAAACTTGTTGGTCAGTAGTCAAACTTGTGTATGCCTAGATTGTGGGGGTTATCGAAAATTTAATTGCTTGCTTTATGAAGGAAATCGATAATAATTTTATTGACTTCATGGTTATAAATGGGATAGAGGAATCAAATACAGAAAATAATTTTTGGCATTGTTATCTATTTTGTGATAGATGAAAATTGGTTGTGATTAATTACATTCTTGGTAATTAAAATTTTGGTTGAGATATTATTATTCTTATAATCTTTCTACTGAGAACCAAAATGATACCTAGAGGATCTTAGCTTGCAGTCATGATCTGATGCCAACAACACTCGTTTGAAGTGAGAAATGAGGGAGTAAGTCCATCCTGGAATACTTGGTACTTGTAGCTTCTTTGGCTAACAAATTATGTATATATCTTGTAAAGGTGTACTCCAGATTTTCATGATCATTACTTTGACATCATATCTTGCATGCCTAACACTCATGTGAAATATAATCTAGTTTTAAATTCAAATGAGAATTCACGAGGGTCCCTATCCGTTCTGTTTTATCATCAATATTCTTATTTCTTGGATGATTTTAATTTCTAATCATGATTGGTAACAAAAGGGAAACTGCTCTTGATTGGATTTACGCTTCGGGGAAAAGTTTTAGTCCATTAATGGAGTTTTCAGTTTCTTGTTGTTGAGCCATTCAATTTATTAAGTGATATTATTGTTAATAGTCTATTTATACAAACTTTTTCCAGTCTTGAACTTTACTCATGGTTAAACGAACTTGGGATCAAAAGTTTTTTTTTTTTTTTTTTTTAAGTAGACAAACTCATTCTACTTCGTAAAAGTAATATGAGCTATTGAAAAATGATAGTTTCTGTTCAACATTTTGAAAAAATGGATGCTTGTTACAGTTATACAGAATGCAAGTGTCATCTTAATTAGTGCTTAATATTTTGGTTAAAAAGCTTTAATGTGCGGGTTACAAATTTTTTAATTAGTTTATGCCAATTAAGTATGTTGATTAATATTATTTTTCAAGTGAAATATTATATTCATATATTGAGTATATATTGAATAAGAATTACAACATGTTATGACATGATATTATATTGTAATGTTGTTACTAATTTGTGGGGGTGTTCATGGTTAACAAGCTATAATATTTCTGAGATATCTGTTCAATACTTGCAAATTATTATTTTTATATCTTCACTTTACGGAAGAGGTTAGGTTTATCTAAGTCTTTGTGTATTGATAGCCTATCTATGATAGATTGAGCTAAATATAAATTTATTTACCATATGCATATGCACTTGATATAATTAATTTGAATCTTCCTTCTCTCTTATTTTCTGGTAATGAGGCTAAGAGAATAAGACAGATTACATTTTAAATTGATTAATTCGCATTTCCTCATTGGTCTTCATGGCTGCTATATTGTTTTCCACAATATCAATACAATTTAATAAAGAAACAATATTGACATCTAAATTTTATAGCATCTTTAAATTGTGGGGGTCTCTCCATCTCAAATTTGCTTGGAGGAATTGTAACATCCCACATCGTCCAGGGGAGTGGATCCTGTAAGCCTTATATGTATATTCTCATCCCTACCTAGCACGAGGTCTTTTGGAAGCTCACTGGCTTCGAGTTCCATCGGAACTCTGAAGTTAAGCGAGTTCACGCGAGAGCAATCTCATGATGGGTGACCCATTGGGAAGTTCTCGTGTGAGTTCCCAGAAACAAAACTGTGAGGGCGTGGTCGGAGCCCAAAGCGAACAATATCGTGTTACAGCGGAGTTGAGCTCGGGATATGACAATTTGGAATCAGAGCCAATCCCTGGCCGGAGGTGTGCCGACGAGGACGTATGGCCCCTAAGGGGGGGTGGATTGTAACATCCCACATCGCCCAGGGAAGTGGATTCTGTAAGCCTTATATGTATATTCTCATCTCTACTTAGCACGAGGCTTTTTGGGAGCTCACTTGCTTCGGGTTCCATCAAAACTCCAAAGTTAAGTGGGTTCACACGAGAGCAATCCCATGATGGGTGACCCACTGGGAAGTTCTCATGTGAGTTTCTAGAAACAAAACCGTGAGGGCATGGTCGGGGCCCAAAGCGGACAATATCGTGCTACAGCGGAGTCGAGCCCGGGATGTGGTGAGGGCTCGGGTCAGAATGTGACAATTTGGTATCAGAGCCAATCACTGGCCATAGGTGTAAGGGGGGTGGATTGTAACATCCACATTGCCCAGGGAAGTGGATCCTGTAAGTCTTATATGTATATTCTCATCTCTACCTAGCACGAGGCCTTTTGGGAGCTCACTGGCTTCGGGTTCCATCGAAACTCTAAAGTTAAGTGAGTTCACGCGAGAGCAATCCCATGATGAGTGACCCAATGGGAAGTTCTTGTGTGAGTTTCCAAAAACAAAACCGTGAGGGCATGGCCGGAGCCCAAAGCAGACAATATCGTACTACGGCGGAGTCAAGCCCGGGATGTGGTGGGAGCCCGGGTTGAGATGTGACAGGAATTAATTAGATGCTTTGTACTGTGTAATTGTGAATATTATAAATGAGCTTTACCATACATCTTTTAGAAGTAATCATTGAGTAAATTTCAAGACATCATTTAAAATTGAGGGGGTTGGAGGAGAGCCCGGTATGCTGGATAAATTTTGACATACTTGAAAATGTGGGAGTATGCTAAGTTTCTGTAAGTTTCTATAAAACGTATCATTTAGATTTGATAGTGACCCTGGCAAACATATATGCCTTATAAATTTTGTTCATATGCATGGCATTAGATTTATCTTGAATACGTTAGGAACTAATTTTGTTCTCACCAATTTTGTTACGAAATTAAGTGTGGCCGCTATGATACTAACACTCGGTGAGATGTAAAGGATTAGGCAGGTGTACCGAAAAGTTCCAACGACCATTGCAGAGGCATATTCTGAATGCTACATATTTGAGGTATTATATAGTTTATATTAATTAGAAATGAACGGTAATTTTTTATGGTAATGTTATACCTGCAAATGCCATATATGTTGAGATGTCATGCTAGGGAGAGATATCTTAAATAGATATGCAGGTTCACTTTGGATTGGAACATGAGTTGACACTCATTGGAAAATATATTTATTTGAGGCTTAACAACCTCTTTGTTATATCCCATTTTATATGTGTTGATATACAAAATCAGTGAGGATTTTGGTACAACAGAAAGTGTCAGGTTTTGTGACCTTCGCTTGGTTGCTGCGGTCACTAGTGAGGATAAGTATGTATATGAATAGAGACAGAGAAGCAAACACAAGATATACGTGGTTCACCCAGATTGGCTACGTCCACGGAGTAAGGGAGTTCTCATTAATTGTGAAGGGTTTACATAAATACATAGGTTCAAGCTCTCCTTTTGTGAGTTCTAGTGAATAGTTTAGTACAAAATGACATTAGAGATTATTGTGGGAGAATGATCCCTATTTATAGAAGAGAGTTTCTAGTTTTGTTCTGACATTGACACTTGTCGTGTTGTGATTGGCTTCTGATGTTGACACGTGTCGCACTGTGATTGGCTTCTGATGTCGACACGTGTCGCATTGTGATTAGCCTCCTGGTTGAAGGGAAACTCTTCTAGGTCTTTGACGGTATAACGTTGACCGATGCTCAGTAGTTTCGGGATTGGTCAAGTATGGTACAAACAATATGGAAGAGACCAACTTTCTTTGATTCTATTATTTTGATATCCCTTTGTGGATAGACCAATCTATTTGGTTTGAGATATCCCACTATTTGTGGAAGAGATAAACTGGTTCATCATATGTGATATCATAGCTATAAGAGCATAAGCTAAATGACTTATGCATATGTATTTGATATAATTATTTTGAGGTCAGAATTGGATCTAGGATATCCTTTGACAAATCCACTATGCTAAATGCTAGTGATGATTGTTACATCGAGGGGGATGAGACTTGTGCCTATAACATCGATCAAGAGTGATTGTAACCCAACCTATGTGAATGGAGATCCCATGAAGTAGGTTCATATGGGTAAGAACAAATCACTTGTGGATTGGGCATGCATTATCAATTTATGTCAATAACTTTATTGAGCGTCTATCCCTATGGTGTAGATAGTGCAACTATTGTAGCGTATGAGGTTGAACTTGTGTTCTTAATGAATACCATAACCTATATATATAGGTGGTGTGCTTGACTACAATGCACACTTAATGGATTCATCTATTTGAGTGTGGGAGTGGGGCCACTTCCTATGAGAGCTTAGGCAGGTCCTCTAGAGCACTCATGAATATACAAGTGGGTGCATGGCCTATTTGCGCCAACCCGCTATAACAAGCTCAATTCTAAGGATTCAATATGGATGGTTAGTCCTATGATTCACGCAAAGAAATCTTGGTTCATAGAAAATTTAATTTTCACCAAATTTATGTGAGTTATGGCTAGCTCGTCCTAAGGCTGGTTCAAAGTTCAAAAGACACCAGTTCTGATGCATTGGATTCTCCCTTTCCTTTGGTACTTTTCCCCTCATTATACTTGTGTTTCTCTAATTCCCTTCTTCTTGCGAGTCGATTTGTATTTTGAAATATGTGGGGGATTGTTAGAATTTTAATTAGGTATTTCAAAATACATTTCTTCATTGGTCACTTTAATACTATTCAATTTGTTTTTAAATTCCTAATTTCAGTTTTGATTTGTAAAACTGAAAAATGATGCATAACGTTGAGGTATAATGAATGGTTTTGAATCACAATTGATGGACTTTGAATTACAATTGTGGTGTTGCCTAATCAATCATCTCTTTTATCCTCCAACGTCCTTTTGTAATTTGTCACACACACACACACATACATACATACATACATATATATATATATATATATACACACACACATACATACACACACACACACACACACACACACACATATATATATATATATTCTTTTTTTTTTCCCTTGAATATATTTTGGCCATTGAACTTCAAATTCTTTCTTTCCTACAAATTCAACTAGTCGACATCATCCTTTCTTCTCTTAATCTCATGTATTCTCTCAAATGCTATTATAATTTCCACCTCTTTTATGCCAAGGGAAAGAATCTAGTTGTTCACTCGATCCATGTATTGCGAGTCTACGCTTACAAGGATCATAGGTTGTTGTATCCTGGAGGGTAGGGCATCATAACCTTCTACACCGAGACATTGTCTTAGAGGGGCGAAATCTACCCTTAAGGATAACGACTAAATGCCTCAACCTACAAAAGATAAGTATTTTATCTTATTTGGTTTATTTTATTTAATAAATTGTGGTGATAAAATTATGATATACTAATATTAATTATATGTGATTTGTTATAGGAGAAGTAGTATCCGAATCACCAACATTTCCAACAAGAAACAGTTACCTACGAATGCGTAGTGAATATGCCTTTATAGAGTAGCAAGTATGAACTTGAGGATGGTTCATTAAGTCACATATGTCGTTCCATGAGTAGTTGTTTCAACTCCATATTATCTTTCAAATTTAGCCAGTAACTTTTGACTTATGAAGATCAAGGTTCTAAAAAACGCTAGGCGCTAGTTGGGCGGAGGGCTGGCGCCTGGCGCCTAGCGCCTAGGCGGGGTCTAGGCGGGCGCCTAGGCGGCCTAGGCGGATTTGTAATTTTTATTTATTTAATTAAATTTATTTTAACAAAAACTAAGTCTACTTAATATGATGGGCTGTTTTCTTAGCCATAATTCAAAAGTGAAAAAGATGATAACCATGTTTACCAAAAATAAAATAAAAATGATAAGCATATAAAATAGCCCGGCCCAGCTCAACCCACCTCACCCATCCTTTCTTTATCACAAGTCTTCTCTCTTTTATTATAAGAATGCCTCGTTTCCATCAAATCATCCGGATATCTCTCTCACTTTTATTAAAGCCAGCCTCGTTTCTGATTCCTTATTCAACCCTCGTTTCCATCGCCCAACCCTTGTTTACATCGCCTTCACTCTTTTTTCAAAAAAGAGAAGCTGCTTGCTCTCCTCTCTGTTTTAGAATCAAGAGGCCTTTCCTATCATCATACCTCTTCCCCGCTAACCCTCAACTTTCATCTCGAAATCCCGAACGATCAAACAACATCAACGTGGCCCCCTGGTCAAGCAGCTGAAGAAATCTGAGCTGGATTCTTTAAATGATCAATGGGGTTTGTATGTATCGCCAAAATTTCTAGTGCCCTTTCTCTCTTCTTGTCAGATCGCAGTGAGATGGAAAGCCGCCGAGGTTCTTACGAGGCCGCCTAGACCGCCGCCTACCACCGCCTAGACCGCCTAGATAATGCCTAGGCGGCCGACTAACTCCCACCCGATTTGACGAACGCTTTGGCATAAATCCCGGCGGCACACCACCGCCTAGCGCCTAGGCGGCCGCCTAGGCCGATTTTTAGAACACTGATGAAGATGTGACTTATCCCATTAGTCACACTTGTAAATTAGTTCAAGTCGGGTTGACCCGATCCTAAGAGATCAAGGCTTAAGCGCTACCCGACCTTAAATTTTTGGGCCCCAGGAATTAAATACATTGGGCCAACTTTATGTCAAATATGTAAGGTCCTACTCAACCCATGGGCTTGGAAATTCAGGCCTATGAGCAGGCTGCCCAGCCCGACCCAATTTTTTGCCCTTTAATCATTTACATTTAACTATAAAAATAGTAATGTTGTTATCACCAGTGGCGAAGCCACGTGAGGGCGAGGAGTGGCGGCCGCCACTCCCCTCGCCGTAAAAACAAAACTGGAGCGCTGATTTTGCCCCTCCCCTGTCAGAAAACCCACTGGTTCTACTGCTACTGCTCTTCTTCTCCGGTGGTCTGTCTGCGCGTAGAGCAACTTCTTTTTTTTAAAGCAACCATGCCAAAACGGGCCGTTTTGATAAGTTAGAAGGAAAAACTTCATTTTTTTTAAAAGCAACCTGCCCAAAACGGGCCATTTTGCTAAGTTGGAAGGAAGAAATTATGAAATGGGCCATTTTGATAAAGTTGGAAGGAAAAAAAAATTATAGGGGGGACCGCGTGTCCCCCATTCATTCAATCTCTCTTCCTGTCGTTTTGCCCTTTTCAATTTTCATCCTCCAATCAGAGCAGCAAAATGCAGCCGCTGCTCCCCATTTTGAAGCAAAAAACGGAACGGAACCAACCAGTCAACAAACACCGTTTGGCTACAGGTCAACCACTCTCGAGCTCCAACCGCCAGCTTCCAACCTTCAAAGTTTCAAACCCACTTTTGATTTTGTGTTTCACCTTTTTTTTATGAGACTCGTATTGAGAATTACAAATGAGTTATCACAAGCACAACAAAAGAAAGATCAAGATATTGTGAATGCGATGACGTTAGTAAAAGTATGCAAGCAAATACTACAATCCTTGAGAGATGATGATTTTGGGGACTTGCTTGATGATGTACAAAAGTCTTGTGAAGAGCATGATATTGTCGTTCCTAACATAGAGGATTTGCATTTCATACCTGGAAAATCAAAGCGTAAAGCTCCAAGACTCACAAACTTCCATTACTATCGTGTGAACCTCTATTTTCAAGTCCTTGATACGCAATTAAAGGAATTGAATGATCGCTTTGATGAGGTAAACACCAAGTTGCTTCTTTGTATGGCATATTTGAGTCCGGTGAATAATTTTGCATCTTTTGACAAAGCAAAAATTGTTCGTCAAGCTCAACTTTATCCTCAAGATTTTGATCGTATGGACCTCATGAATCTTCCACTTCAACTTGACAATTACATTCACGATATGAAGATGCATAGTGAGTTTTCATCATTAAGAGAAATTGGTGATCTTACAAAAGAGTTGGTGAAGACCGGGAGGTGTGCAAGCTATATATTAGTGTATAAGCTTCTTACATTGGCTTTGGTGTTACTGGTTGCAACTGCTTCAGTGGAAAGAGTTTTTTCTGCTATGAAGATTGCGAAAACACCATTGCGTAACAAAATGGGAGATCAATGGTTGAGTGATAGCATGCTTGTTTACATTGAGATAGATGTATTTGCTTTTATTGATAATGAGTCTATTATGTGACGTTTTCATGATATGAAACCTCGTCGACAACAATTGTAATTTGTTTGTATTGATAAATTATGGAATACACTACTATAAATGATTTGGTTGTTGCTATTCTTTTAAACCGTGCACTCTTTTAACTTCGCCCCTCCCTCCGTCAATTCCTGGCTTCGCCACTGGTTACCACTCAGTACTACGGTCTGGTAATATTCATTTTCACTTGGAAGTGAGAGGTTTTAGGTTTGAATCTCGTGGATAGCGAATTTGATACCAAATTATGTTGCCCATAGTATGGCTTAGCCGAATTCCCCCTTCCCTTAGTGTAAAAATATCGATATACTAAAAAATAAAATAAAAATAATGTTGTTGAGAATTGAACCTAAAATCTTTTATTTTAATTAGTTTTTAATTATCATCTGAACTAAGGTATTTGTTTGGTTAATATGGTCAACTAAATTATATGAGTATTTATTTGTTGAACTGCTCCTTCCCTTAGTATAAAAATATCGATGCATTAATAAAATATATACGTATTAACAAAATGTTAATTATTTGTAAAAAAAGTTTAATAAATTACACCTGGACATATCGAGCCAGGCCTAAGAACAGTGTTAACGGTCGGGCCATAGCCTAAAATGCAAGGTCTAGGCCCTACCCATTTAAAATCGGGTTGGATAAAGCTCGACCCTAAAACTGGTCGGGCCATCCCGCAACCCAAAATACATGGTTGGGCTCAGACCAGCCAATCGAGTCCCAGCCCTTTTAACAGACCTACAATTGATGATCATGTTGGATCGTCCTACTCTTTCCCTATTGAGCTCAATCCCCGCCTCCCTACCCCTTGATGGGCGAAGTCATTAGAGCCCACCAACTCTGATGAGTGAGGAGTAGGAAAATAAAATTTTCTTTGTAAGTCCAATCAGTTTAGGATTAGAAAATAAGTTAATTTTTTTCTATACTAAAAGGATTTATGAGGCATGTAACCATCTATCTATGTGCTATAAATAGGCTTGTTGGGGTTATTTATTCACATGAGAGAGAATACAAGAGTAGAGAGTCGAGAGTGATAGAGAGATCTAAAGCAGGGCTCCAAGGTTTACCATGGGTTTTGTAATGAGTCGTTATTTGGGAACTTTAACGAAAAGCTCTCAGTACTGTTCACTTTAATGAAAAACCATATTTTTACACTAAAAAGTCAATCCTGATACTATTCACTTTACCTTTTATTTTGTCCTTATCGTTAAAACTCAAAGTTTTCAAGCCATTTTCATTAGTTTTCCTTTGTTATTTTCCATAGTGCTAGTGATTTCTCAACAAAGATCATACAAGGAGTATGCAAAGTTCATCGAACCTCGTTAAATTCTTTATACTTGTGTGTAGTGTGTTTACTTATTGTTCATATATTCGCATAGTATCATTTTATAAGTTTGCATAACATCGGATACTATTTGGTGATGCACAAAACCGGAGGGATCTTGGAACAACGTAAATCCGACCATGAATCTGTAAAAAAGTAAAGAACACAAGATGTATCAAGGTTCACCCCAATGTTTGGGCTACGTCCACACTGATGTTGATATTATTTCACTCTGAATGGTGAATATACAAGAAGGCTAGAGGCAGTGTGCTTTCTAGCCTATTTTCTGTGTGCTCTCTTCCCATGGCCTAAAACTTGACCTCTCTTAATGAGGAGAGTGAGAAGTTCTTTTATAGAATAAGGGTTCCTCACTTATTACATATTTGCCCCTTCATTTATTACATAATTACACTTGAGTCCCTCGAATATTTATACGAGATCTAAATACGGAGGCCCTAAGTAGGTACAAACAGTAGTCCCCCAAGTCTTCAGTCAATAGAGTCTTTTAGCTGTAGACTTGAAATTCAGTCCATGTGTGGGCCGAAGTAACTAAATGTCGTCTAGAACTGATACTCGATATGAGGCGATGCTCAATCTGAAATGATGCTCAAATAGAAGTAACACATGTTGCTAGGCTGCTCGGTTCGTGGCTTATGTTGCCTTGGTTGGCTCGGCTTGTGGCGTTGAAGGTGAGGGAGTCCCTTTTATAGAATAAGGGATCGCTCATCAATACATGAATGATGGGCTAGAGTTGATGCTCATGGCGAGGCGGTTGCTTAGCAGGCGGTGATGCTCTCTAATGATGGTGAGGGAGTCCCTTTTATAGAATAAGGGATTGCTCCTCAATACATAAATGATGGCTTAGGAGTGATGCTCACGGCGAGGTGGTCGCTTAACAGGCGGCGATTCTCTTTAATAATGGTGAGGGAGTCCCTTTTATAAAATTAAGGTTCGCTCACCAATACATGAATGATGGGTGCTCTCTAATGAAGGTGAGGGAGTTCTTTTTATAGAATAAGGGTTCACTCCTCAGTACATAAATAATGGGCTAAGTCCCCCAAATATTTTTCATGAGGCCCGGTTGCGGAAGCCCAATATATGGTACATAGTGTAGTCCCACAAGTCTTCAGTCAATAGAGTCTGTTGGCTGGAGACTTCAAATTCAATCCATGTATGGGCCGAAGTGGAGGTTTTTCCAAGGTGGTCTTTGTATACCATGCACCGAAGCTTTGTAGGTAAAACTTTTGTAAATGAAGCTTTTGAAGTTGGAGCTCTCGAAGCTGGAGCTTTGTAAATGAAGCTTTCGAAGCTGATTGACATGAGTGGTGCTCATGAATGTTTATGTTGATTGACATGAGTGATGCTCATGGATGTTAACATGAGTGATGCTCATGAATGTTGACATGAGTGATGGTCATGAATGTTTATGTATGATTGACATGAGTGATGCTCATGAATGTTTATGTATGATTGACATGAGTGGTGCTTATGTATAATTTTGGAGTACTTGACGTACTTTTGATCACCTGGTTGGTGATAATAGTGGCAGGCTACTGAATAATTTTGGAGTATTGAACGTACTTTGGATCACCTGGTTGGTGATAATAGCGGCAGGCTGTCGAATAATTTTGGAGTACTGGATGTACTTTTGATCACCTGGTTTGTGCTATTTTGGGCCCACTATTTTTTTTATTTTTATTTTTGGCATGTTGCCTTCTTTCTTTATTTATGATTACCCTTTGTTGGGGTTATACAGATGTCTCTAAAAGATAAGAAAAGTAAATCATATCATTCAAAACAAAGGTTTCGACACAAAAGCTTCGACTGTTGCAGATCGTTGGTGCGTACTGCACCTACTGCGTACTGGGTTGTTGCAGATCTTTTTCCATGTGCGTACTGCGCCTACTGAATGTTTTACCTTTTCCTTTCTCTTTATTTTTCTTTCTTTTGGCAGATGACAGACAAGGGAATAATGCCATTTCCTTGTTTTTGCAGAGGCAGATCAGCAGAGATGAGGATAAGATATTCTTCTTTCCTTCTTTTTCCCTTTTTTTCTACTTTTGCTTTTATTTTCTCAGAAAATAGGAACATGCATGATGAAAGTGTGGGCATCTTCTTTGTTGCTTTTCCTCTTCCGCTTATTGGTTGTAAAGGTTAGTTGGCGGATGGCAGACAAGAGAAATAATAATAGGATTGTTATTAAGAAAGCTTATCTTCTTCCTCTCTACTGTCGGTCTGGTCTTCTTGTTCCAGTCCACAACCTTTTCAGTTCCGGAGCAGTCATCTCTGTGTTTTATCTCCAATATGGCTGCACCTTCTTCTCTTCTTAATTTGTGGGAGAGGCAAGCAGTAGTTATGGTTCCAGCATGTCGACCATGCTGCCTCTAATGAAACTATTGCAGCTATCATGAACAATTTTTGCTTCTTGTGGAACCTTAGCCTCACCGCATGCCTGCATTAACTGTAAATAGAGATGCAAATCCACATAAACATGCTGCTTCTCTAGCAGTCCCAATATTTCCATAGCCTCCTTAACTTTCCCTTCCTTGCAAAAACGATCCAACTCTTCAAGACTAGAACTAGACGGGCTATTTTTCAAAGCCTCAATCAATTGCCCTTCAGATTTTGACTCACTTCCCGCGTGAGAATCCACTATCGTATTTTGAAAAGCATCTGAATTTGTCTGACATTGTCCAACGCGGGGGCTTTGCTGGTATTGCCCAATACTAGGGTGTTGTTGGTATTGTGCATAACTAGGTTGTTGCTGATATTGTCCATATGCATCATAGTACCCTCCCACCAGATCAACCTCATTGGCCTTGCCCTTATACAAGCCAGAATTAGATCTCCACATGACTCTCTGGTTGCGGGGAAGAAAAACCCAGATCTTTGAGCTTCAAAGAACAGAATGCTCTTGCTTTGCAAGATTCATACTCGCGCAATAAAGGGAGATTGGAGAGAGGAATGCAGAGATCAGTGAAACAAAGTATCCGGCGAGTCTTGTGGAGTGGTGACTTCTGGTGGCAGAGATTTGGGAAGAAGACGGTGGGGCCGGAGGCAGCCAGCTCGTCGCAGACGAGATCGCCGGTAGCGATGTGAGGGACGCCGAGGAGGTGGCAGAGATGGGAGGCGTAGGTTATTTTTCCAACGCCGGGGCAGCCAAGGAAGACCCACTGGACATTCCTGTCCTTGATGTCGCGATGCAGGGGAATCATAGGCGATTCGACGGTGCTCCTCTTGCAGGAGAAGATGCTCGAGAGCGAGTTGTTCCGGGCTAGGGACACCACTGGACGAGGCAATTGGGCAGTATTTCTGTAAAAAGAATTAGACCCAGGAAAGTTCCCGGGCCCCCTATCTGCAAAGATGCAGGCCTGGAAACAGGTAGCCTCCGTAGGCTTAGAGTCTTATCGCCCCGTGCGATGGGCTGAGACGTGTGAAGCCTTTAGGCTTCAAGCCCAGAGTAATCTTGGCCGACTGTGATTCACGGTGGATATTGTGGTGAGGTTTCACGGTGATGATGAAAAATTGAGAGAGAATCGATATAGTTTTTCGTGTCGTTTCCCACAAACGGCTAAATGTTGATGCACAAAACCGGAGGGATCTTGGAACAACGTAAATCCAACCGTGAATCTGCAAGAAAGTAAAGAACACAAGATGTATCGTGGTTCCCCAATGTTTGGACTATGTCCACACTGATGTTGATATTGTTTCACTCTGAATGGTGAATATACAAGAAGGCTAGAGGCAGTGTGCTCACTAACCTATTTTCTGTGTGCTCTCTTCCCATGACCTAAAACTTGACCTCCCTTAATAAGGAGAGTGAGAAGTCATTTTATAGAATAAAGGCTCCTCAGTTATTACATATTTGCCCCTTCATTTATTACATAATTACACTTGAGTCCCCCGAGTATTTATACGAGGTCTAAATAAGGAGGCCCTAAATATGGTACAAACACTATTGATAAATAAGATCAACTAAAGGTGATTAAAATTAACACGTCCCCTCTTTGGCTGATAAATTTTGGTCATTATAATAACACATTTTAACTTTTTCATATGTGTATGTGATTAGTTTGAGAAACTGCCACAACGTCACCCTATTGCATATTACAAACGTGTTTGAGAAAAAAGAGAACATTGAAGCATTGGTTTGAACTATATTGTAGTTTTGGTTCATGAATTAAATATTTATTTTAAGTATATGAATTTGACCATAGTCTAAAATATCAATATTATCCTGATATTTTCATCGAAATTTCCATGTTTTTGAACTACCGATATTTCCGATATCATCAATATTTTAGACCTTGATAGGAACTCTATGTGGTACTAAGTCACTCATGTATCTTACCATGCAATATATAAAGTGTAAAATATTGTACTAATTCATTATATATAAATGATTATGGTGTGTTTAAACTTCTTTCATTAATTACTACATATTTTCTACACTCACAATGTTTGTCAGCTCGCTATATAATCAACTTAAATCAGTTAAATCCATCATGCAATGCATTTCCTTCCAATTTTTTGTGATAAACTAATAGATAATTGACTAAATAAACATCCTGCAAAGTTTCAATAAAAATTTCCAAGTTTTTCTTACAATTTCCGTGGTTTTTATTTAATTTTTATCGATATCGATAATATCCTGATATTTCCATCGAAATTTCTGTGTTTTTGTACTACCGATATTTCCGATATCATCGATATTTTAGACCTTGAATTTGACAAAATATGGTGCATTGTCTTTCACGTCAAGTTCATGATTACTTCCATCAAAATCTAACACACAAAAATTCTCAATAAATTAACATAAAACACGAGTATTTCACATCTTATGAAATTCATATACAAATTAATAATGATTCGTGACCTATGCTCCAATCCACTCAAGAAAGGAAGAAATGCTAAGGAGATTTTCTCGAAAATGAGACTCTCCATAGATTCTTTGCCACCTAATGTTTTGGCACGAGAATTGATGTCAAGTTATGTGGTGACAGAGAGTTTATAAAAAGTTTCACTTTTGAGAGTGTCTATTAGCATTTATTCAAGAAAGAATCACCAAAATAGCAAAATATTGGTCACCACTCACCAAAAATGAAGATGAGTGTATAGTCAAACGTGGCAAAAGACAAAAGTGGTGTCTAATGTATTAATCTATTGATTCAAAACCGTTGGTTCTCAACTTCCAAGCTCCAACAGCCACAGAGAATGGCTTCGGCTCTGCTCTCTCTGCCCTTCAACCTCCCACCCTCTTCTTCTCCTCTCTCCGCCGTATCCAATTCTCCTAAACCCAAATCCCACATCCGCCTTTTTACGAGCAGTAGGAGAAGAGCAAGAGTCACAGCCAGTGCTGCAGACCAAGAAAAAACCAAGGACACAGAGAAAGACTCAGACTCAGACTCAGCGGCTTTCAACCCCTTTGGCTTTGTCACCGATAACCCGTCAAGCCGTAGCGCCATTCAGATCAGTGAGAGCCCTGCAGAGTCTGGCAATGTTGGCCAAATGCTTTATGTAAGCTCTGCTCTTACTGAATTCACTGTTTTCAGTTTCCAAGTCTTGAATTCCTTGTTATTATTTACTTTATTCTGGTTTCTGTAGTTCATTTCGCTACATTGGTCCTTCCGTTATTCCTTTTGTGCTTTCTTGGTGGATTTTGATGAGTTTACTTTGTTATATTGTCAATTCATCAAGTGTGTTTCAATTAAAATAGTGTCATTTTGGGACAATTGTACTGTGAGGATGTTGGAATGTTGTCCGACATCAGAAAGTTTAGTGACCTTGCATTTGCTTACGAGGAGATGTGCTACTCCGCCTATTGCCATTTGGTTTTTGGAGTGGAACAACTTCCTTCACAAGCTACAGATGCAAGTGTTTGCATGATGATCTATAAAACATGGATATCGATTTCCTCGTTTAATCACATGAAGAATTGGTTAGAATTGGTTAAAATAGATGCTATTAATCTTCTGCACTTTATCAAGGAACTACACAAGGTCTGCAAATGTAGACTGTAGTTGAGGACATGTTTATTTTGGATTCATTCGTAGTTTGATCGAAAGTTGAAAGCTCAAAATTGGATTTTGATTGATCATTAATGTACCATGAATGAGTATGCAATTACAATTTCATTGTGACTGTGGAGTCCTTAAATTTCTACTCATCTTGAAGTGTACTCTAAATTTTTCTTAATGTTGTTATTATATCATCGTTGAGACATTTAATTTCTTGTTTTTGAATCTAGAGGATAGAAGACAAGGGGAAGGAATATGGTAAATACTTCAGAGCGGGAGAGTATGTATGGTTTGTGAGAGAGACTGGTAAAAATATTTCAGTTGCGACATTAGTTAAAATTCTCTTTCTGCTCTTTGTAACTTTACAAGATTTTTTTACTTTGCAGGATCAGCTGAGAGCGAACGTGGAACAGTTGTCTTTCTTCACGGTGCTCCCACGCAGTCTTACAGCTACAGAAATGTCATGTCACAGGTCTAGCTGAATTTTGTTTTGGTTTGGATGTTATTCACTGCTGTTTTTTGCTTATCGTAAAAGCTTAGGACAAAAAGCTAAGCAATTACGATGCTCAGGGATATCACTTTTCAAATACAGTTACATGCTTAGTACATGAAACTACAGAGTTGTTAATCCTTGGTAATCTTCAGACCACCTACACGCTCTGATATATCGATCTTGAAATACGTTAACTTGAATCTCATGGTCATGTAATTTGAATCCTTATTGTGCCTTCGATGTCAACTGACTGCTGCTAAATTTGATAATCGTTACCTTAATCTTAAGTAGCTGTCAGAAGACTTCGGCTTCCACTGCTTAGCACCAGATTGGCTAGGATTTGGTTTCAGTGACAAACCACAGGCTGGATATGATGACTTTGATTACAAAGGTGCATTCTTATAATAGATGATTTATCATCTCATACGCTTGTTCTTTTGTTTTTCGGGGGAAAAGACATTGCTTTTCTTTTGGTTTAAGATCAATCTTTCCACTGCAGAAGAGGAGTTCCACAAGGAATTTGACAAATTACTGGATAAGCTCCGCGTCAAATCTCCTTTCTATCTAGTCGTTCAGGTTTGAACACTTGTAGAGGACAAGCTATTTGGGCGGTGTTCGTGATGAAAGATATTCTTGGTTCAAAAGATTTTAGTCTAGTCAAGCTATAGTTGGATCAATCCTATAGTTTATTTTACAATTAAATTATGTGTCTCACATGCTTTCGTCCTCTCCTCGAAGGGATTTCTTGTAGGTTCTTATGGATTGACATGGGCATTAAAGAACCCAAGCAAAATATCAAAGCTTGCAATTCTAAACACCCCACTGACAGTTTCATCTCCCGTTCCTGGACTGTTTAAGCAATTAAGGTTTGATATTCTTACTTGAAAATATAGTATAAGATGTCGGGTTTTCCACTCAAGAAGATTTTTGTACCGTACAACTGCTTCTTCCATCAAGCTCAAAAAACTGGTTATAGTTCCTACATTATCCTCAAATTCAAGTTAATCATATGATTTTCTGTATATAAATCTCTCAAGAGAAGGGCATGCTTAACCAAACGCTAGGGCCATCAACTAGAAAACCTGAATAGTTAAAAAGTTCTATTATTTATTGCATTACAATGAAGGCTCAGATTGAACATTTGCACATTTTCTATTCTCGAGCTTATCTGACATATGACAGTTAATTTCGAAGTTTCATTGAATGATCAATGTTTCTGTATTTTCACTCCTCTTTTCTTTTGATTCTCTTCAGATTCCCTTTTTTAGGAGAATTTACATGCCAGAATGCAGTTATGGCCGAGCGCTTCATTGAAGCAGGTAGCGCGTACGTATCTAGTTCTCCGCAATCACTTATCTTTCTCGTTATCTTGCTAGTACTTGGTGTTAGGGAGTGTTAAATGGATTGAGATGTCAGACATAAGCTTTAACCTTTGCATATTTTACATGGTCTAGAAAAACTTTATCTGAAGCATAGCTAATGCAAAAGGCATGTAACGTACTAAAAAATGCGTATCGCGCATTCGCCTTCAACATATCAACATTGCAATAGCTGTATTGAAACTTTTTCTGCAACAAATAAGAAGAAATCACTGTTGACATAGGCGTAGCTCTGACAAAAGTGTCTCTTCTTTCAACAGTTACGTGTTGAAGCTCGAAAAGGCTGATGTGTATCGGTTACCATATCTTTCAAGCAGTGGACCTGGATTTGGTTTGTAATTTAATTCTTCTAAAGGACCTATTGTTCAATGCTAACATTTTGTAGAAATCAGCACTAGTAATATTATCTTAACCACTTAAACTAAGTTTTATCGATGTTCCAGCGTTACTTGAAACTACAAGGAAAGCCGATTTCAATGGTATATTAAGCCAAATATCATCTGGGTTTGCATCTGGAAGGTATATCATTACAGCATTATCTTTTCGATTTTTTGTTGGTTCTGGTTTACAGTCTTTTGCCTTTGAGGAAGGAACAAAAAAAATAGTGAACAAGGCTGACACTATACTTAAAAATTTGCACTTCTTATGCATCCATCTGCTTGTCAAGAAGTGTAAAGAGTTCTACGACACAGGGTGTGCGGGCTAAGAAAAGATGGCTTATCATTCTAATTGTGTCGTTGGAACTGTACAAGACATCGAATGCATGAGCTAAATTCATTTAGACTGTTCATGTTTCTAATGATTTGTTTTACTTTTGGCTGATGGTTGACTAAATAATGGCTTCTGGACTTCAGATGGGATACGCCGACTCTGGTTGTATGGGGGATTTCAGACAAGTATCTCCCTCAGTCTACAGCAGAAGAGTTTCAGAAAGCAAACCCTACCGCGGTCCAGCTTAAGTTGATAGAAGGTGCTGGGCATATGCCACAGGAAGATTGGTAAATGACTTTTCGTATAGAACTCTCATGCTTTGCAACGCTTTTTCTGCCTTCATTTTTCTTAAACGAGTATTGAAAAACATATAACAGGCCCGAGAGAGTTGTTACTGCTCTACGAGTATTCTTCTAAAGTTCAATGCTGGAATCCACGTTTAATCTGGAAACCGGCATCATCTTTCAAGTCAATCGTTTAAAGGTAAGAAACGCTTTCTCCCTAGAAATATCACTGACAAGTACCATCAATGAGCTCATTAGTTGCCTTGGATTGAAGTCATGATTTCGCCGTTGGAATGTTTGATTCGTTTTCAATTTCCAAATGCAGGGGAAGAAGTCGTGAACGATAACAACGGCTGTGTTCTACGAGAATTTGCTTAAAAGTCTTCCCGTCTGATTTCGTTTCAGTTAAACTGCTGCATGAGTTGAGAGAGGATTTGACGAAACTGCGAAAAGCATCCTGCTGAGTTGCCTTGGACATTCATGTGTACATACTTATACTTTTTCTGGTTGTGTATACGATATATCATATTGTATACCGTGACGCAGTTGAACCTCGTTAGAGGAAAACCACTCTTTGCGGTGCAACGAAAGACGGGAATGTATATTTTAAAACTACAGTAGAGCATATAATACATAACGGAAGTCGGTAATACAGCCACACGATTAGCATCGACCGGTTTCGTGACAAAATGACCACAACTAACTAGAGTTGAAAAAAAAAAGAAACTGAACGCACTCGTACGCCCAACATTTCGTTCATCCAAAAACAACTGGTCTGCGCATCCCTCCTCAGTAGCTACCTATTTTCCTTTCTTCAGCTTCTTACCACTTTGACTGGTCGGCACCTTTGCCTTTGATGTCTTCTCTGCCTTGGATTGCTTATTATTGACACCTTTTCTTGTTTTCTTCTTTTGATCTTCATCCTGATGGTCATCGTCGTCGTCAGCATCATCATCATCACTGTCCTTGTCTTCATCATCACTCTCTTTTGATTTTCTTTTCGCCGACGCCCTCTTACCTTGACCTTTAGGCTTCCTCCCTTTCTTCGATTTTTCTTTTTCATTGGCTTCTTCATCACTTTCTGCTTCATCAACATCATCGTTAACAACATCACCACGCCCTTTTTTCTTGTTAGCTTGTTTACTTGCTGCTTTGGAAGCTTGCGGTCCACTTAACTTCTGAAGCTCTGGTACAAATGCTGAAGTCTAGAAATACAAAAGCCGAAAGGAAAATATTTTTGGAACCCATTGAAAAGAAAATACTCCGAAATAGCCAGAAGAACAATAGAAGAGGACGTTCCTTCAAAAAACAAAAAAAAACAATAGAAGAGGACTCTTTAGAACGACATACCCTGCTACCAACCGTGATAAACTCAATTTTCTTCCCTGCATTACAGGAAAATATCAATTAATCCAATGTTAGTCTGTAACAAATAATCACACAAGGGTCAGGAACCAAACCATCAACAAAAGCCTTTCCAGGCTTCTTTTCACGGGAATGAAAAATCCAATCACTAGGAAATTGGCTACTATCTGCTCCAACTTCAAGGGATTTTTCAAGGACCTGTACAATAAATTCTTTTGTCAAAATGACCAGTATATATCACCAGTTTCTTACCATTAACTTTTCCAGGCTTTTTGCCCCACCGAAAATGAAACAACCATTCACGGGGAAAGTGGATAGACTCGGCATCAACTTGAACCGCATATTCAATAACCTACAGGTATTCATCCTCTATATTTTGCACATTTAACTCCCAGAAGAGGAAAGAAAAAAGAGTAAATGATACTAGCAGAGACTCAATTAAAAACTTAAATCTCCCACCTCTTTGATGCTCGTGTGTAAAGCTGCACAATTTTCTTTCGACAGGCTGGCAGCACTTTGCTCCGGATGAATTCTTGCCTGCAAGAAATCAAATAAGTATTTACTCCACCATCAGCCAATCTAAACCTACAAAATAAAACCAGTAATAACTAAGAGCTTCTAGATTTAAGAATCAGGACCAGACATAAGTTAGAAGATCCTTCTATAAAATGAATTTAATTGAGTATAGTTCCAATTCCCATGACAAAGAATTGGATTGCACAAATACACCCTACCTAGTGGAGCTCAACGGATTGCATGCCCTCTCTCTGTCACAACCAGAATTAATTTTAGATTCTGAAGGTTGGCTAACCTACCACATAATATCCCTCTTGGAAATTGCAATTTTCTATAATCATTAAATATTATCAAATCATCTTAGGTTGTATTTGGACATGTTGTTCGAGACAACACAAAATGCTTGGATTTGCCAACTTATCATAAATTTTATGCATCAAATGTTAAATGAACATAAAAAGAATTCGTTATCCTACATCCCTATTAAATCTGGGACACCAGTATATCTACTCTCCAGAAATAAAAAAACCCATATAACTTATGTGCTCTTATCTACAGATACAGGAAATAGATCAGTGAAACTGTACTTTTCTTCAGTATTGCATGTCATGCATCCAATATTCCTATCTCATCATGTTACGAGGTCCAAACTCCATTAAATGTGAATAAAATTAATGATACTGTTCAAGTATAAAGACTAGACCGACTTGGTAGAGTACTTCATCAGCAACCCAATTGCCAATTCCTGAAATAACACTCTGCAACATGTAAAAACAACAGGGGGAAAAAAGTTATTGTATATACCATAAAACACGTAATAAAGCATTGTATAAATAGTGACCCATTTAACTATACAATTGTAGACTCTTTGATTTGTACTCCAGGAAAATAAGATCGTAACTTAACATGCTCAATAAAAATGATAAAAGCTGTAATTACCTGATCAAGCAACAGGGTCTTAATCGCAATTTTCTTCTTGCTGAAGCATTCAAAAAGTTCATTCACTGTCATAGGCTCCAAGAGAGCATCGGGCCCGAGTTCAGATATGGGGGGCACAGAAGTTGGCTGTATCAACGTTTTGTAAGTTCATCAAAGCGTCAGCTTAAAGCTTAAAGCAGAGAAAACATGAAAACTTTACAGAATAGAGGAGGCTGTTATATACATCTTTCAGCAAGCGGACTCTAGCAAATCGCCTCTTGTCAGTGAAAGAGAACTCCAGACCATCATCCAACTGCGCATAGTATATGGATGTCATAAAGAAATACAGACTCAATGACCCATCTTTTATGATTTAAAGAAAAATACATCAAGCAAATCCATGAAGCTAGTTTCTTCGTATACAATCAGTACAATGAAATGTGTCAGCCATTACTAACCCCACTTTGTTTCTTAGTAGGATAAGAAATTGAACTTGAAAGGAAAAAATTTATGGGCTCAAATTACTGTACAAATGAAGTAATTGCGATTTCAAGTGAAACTTGGTCATGAAAAGTTGAAAACACACGAGAAGGTTCACATAAACTATTTCCTTTACCAAATGCTCTCAGTCACACAAGTACCGTTGTTATTTTCCGGACTATAAAATACATAGATATTCTCATTCATTCAATTTTTACTTGGTGAATGAGCTAATTCCTTACCACTTTTTCGCTTCATCCACATTCACATACGAGATAATTAAGCATTGAAAAGGTCCTAAAAGAAGATATTGGCAGTGACTGTTGTCTTAGTCAAAGTATTCACCAGTATCTCAGAAACCAAAAACCTGGTGTCAAAGCTATATTGCAATGCAGACATTTGGTTGTCTCTCATTTGATTACCTATCCAGCTAAAACCAAAAACAACTCGAAACACTTATCGACTCACACTCACAGAACCCCCACAGCATCAGCCATTTAAAAATCTCCTTTTAATAAAATCATTACCAATTAAGCACATATACGAAAACAAAATAAACCACCACTGTTGGCTATTTGGGTCTCTGGAATATCAATTCTTACTTCAACAAAGAACTTGGAATACTTGGAAGGCCACTCATCGGTGTCCTTTACAGCAGACCTGCAACCAATTGAATCGGAATTCAAACATCTCAATTCTTAACATGAACCCTACATTTGGGGTCAATCCTAACCCCAAATGCTACCCAAAAAAAACAGTCTTTTAATTTGATTTAACTCCATGGCCAAAACCCATTACCTCTTATATTTCGTGACGGCGACCCCTTTAATATATACAGCACCCGCCATTCCTGAAACACAAACATGCAACCACAAAATACCACAAATCCATCAATTTCTATGCACATTGTCATAATAATAATAATAGCAAATTAGCAATTGTGACAAAAATGGCGACAGTGGGTATTGAACGGCACCGAATTGGAAGGAAGGAAAGGGAGGAGAGTCGAGGCAGAGCCACATGTTCTTGCCCTTGCGGTGGGCGGAGACGATGGTCTTTCCCAAGAGAGAGGCCTCGAAGTCGGCGCGTGAGACTCCATCGATGACTTTGGAGTCGTCGGCGATGAGTGCTTTCGTTATCTTCTTCCCTACGCAGTGTTCCTCTATGGCCCTCCGAGCCGCCTCCACCTCCGGTAGCTCCGGCATTTCGCCGCTGCTGTTCGCGTGCTTTTTGGTTGAGGGTTGAGAGTGGAGCGAGTGAGTCAGGAAAATGGTGTTTTGGGGTTTTGGGGAGAATGGAGAAGGTGGGATCTGCTGTAGATGGTACAGGGGTGTCTGCCAGATGAACGGGTGATGTGCAGGTTTTAGGTTGTGTGATGGTGATTTGTGGATCAACGGTTGATATTTTGTGGATCAACCGATGTGAGCGATTAGGATAGGACAAGGATTGTCTCCCTCCCATTTCCGATGCTCTTTCGTGCCTTTCTGTTTGTGTAATCACGGTTAAGCCACGTCAACATTTTATATTACTATTCATTTTTGTCTTATTATCTCTATAAAAAAATAATATAAAATATTAACGTGACTTAACCGTGACTACACAAAACAGGAGGGTACGAAAGGGCATCGGAAATGGGAGTGCAGACAATCATTGTCCATTAGGATAGGGAGGGAATGCTCAAATTTCTACTTTACTATCCTCAAATTTTGCCAAAATTGCACTTCACTGCACTTACTTTTTCGTCTGATTTTCATATTTTTCTGCCACTTTGTTAACTTTTCTGTTAATCGATGACGTGATAGGATCTTAGCTCACTAATTCTAACTTTACTATTGTCCATTATTGTGAAATTCTCACATTGATACCCTTACACTATGTTTGGATGAGAGAAATAAACTTGAAATTTGGATAAAAATCAGAATTTGTAAATTGACATGCATTAATTCTCTTGTTTGGATTCATAAACATAGAAATTTAGAATTTCCGTGTGAAAAAAAACTTGGAATTTGGAACCTCCAATTCCCAAGTTTAAATTCCATGTAAATAGGTGTCATTTCCCAATTTCTATGATTGAGAGCTTTAAAATAAAAAATTTCTCACATTGATACCCTTACACTAAGTTTGGATGAGGGAAATAAACTTGAAATTTCGATAAAAATTAGAATTTGTAAATTGATATGCATCAATTCTCTTGTTTGGATTCATAAACAAAGAAATTTAGTATTTTCATGTGAAAAAAAAACTTGAAATTTGGGACCTCCAATTCCCAAGTTAAAATTCCATGTAAATATGTGTCATTTCCCAATTTCTATGATTGAGAGCTTAAAAATAACAAATTTCGTATTCAATTCCATTGTTCTTTTAGGTTAACAAAATAAGAAAATTCATAAATTCTAGAAAATAAAATCTCGTCAATTCAATTTCAGTCATTTTAAAATTCTTTAGTAATCTTAAATTTATTCATCCAAATATAATGTTAGTTTTTTTTTATCTCATTTTTATACTTAAAGTTAGGGTAAATTACATAGTAACCCCTCAGGTTTGAGGTCTATTACAACCTCATACAACAACTTTAAAACATTTCACTTTCATACATCCAGTACCATTTTATTTCAAAATAACACATCCGTTAGATTTTCCATCCATTAGTCTGTTAAATGCTGATGTGGATGCCACATTTGTGCTGATGTGGCTGCCACGTGGCAAAAAAAAAAATTCATTTTTTTAAAAAAAAACCTAAATCTTCTAAATATTAAAATTTAAAAAAAAAATTAAAAAAAAACTAGAAAAACCCTTCCTTTGTCTCCCTTCCTTCCCCCCACCCTTCTGCAACTCCCAAAATCCTCTATTCTCCCCGCAACCCCCAAACCCATATCCCCCATCTTCATCTTCTTCCCTGCAACCCAGAAATGATAACCCCTCCCCCACCCCACCCCACCCGCGTCCCCCACCCCACCCCACCCCACCCGCGTCCCCCACCCCAAAACCAGAAACCCAGAACACCCCCATCCCCACCCCACCCGCGACCCTCCCTTCCTCCCTCCCTCCGCACCCACCCTCTTTCCTTCTCTACACACCTCCAACCCTTTTTCACTCACTCAAATTCACCAGGGCTTAGCCAAAGATGATGAAACCCTCTCGTAGTTGCAGACCCCTCCCGCCACCACCGAAATTCCCATCCAGTCCTCGAACGCCCCAATTCCCATCACCCTTCACTTACCGCAATCCACCGCAGCCATCAAAATTCAATCGGCCTACCGGGCCCACCTCATCTGCACCCACTTCAAAACAATCGCAGCCGTCCACTCCGAGGCCGATGAGTTCCAGCGCCTGATCCAACGGCAAGAAACTGTTGATTCCGTCAGGACAAGCGAGCGTGAGAAGCTGAGGATGAACGAGTCCCTGATGCAACTGCTGCTGAAGTTGGACTCGGACCCCGCGGTGAGGGAAGCGAGGAGAAAGGTGAGTCGTCGGATCGTGGGGCTGCAGAAGATCGTGGACGCAATCGTATCGGAAGACATGGATGGCTTCTGGGGTGGCAGAGACGGTGGGTTTGGGAGGAACTGGGATGACGTCCTTGCGGAGATGAAGGAGGAGGCGTGCAGGGACAAAGGAGGGGAAGAGATGGAGAGGTTTTGCGCTCAGTATATGGGGTTTTTCTAGTTTTTTTTTTTTTAATTTTAATATTTAGAAGATTTAGGTTTTTTTATAAAAAAATAAATAAAAAAAAATTGCCACGTGGCAGCCACATCAGCACAAATGTGGCAGCCACGTCAGCATTTAACAGACTAATGGATGGAAAATCTAACGGATGTGTTATTTTGAAATAAAATGGTACTTGATGTATAAAAGTGAAATGTTTTAAAGTTGTTGTATGAAGTTGTAATAGACCTCAAACCTGAGGGGCTACTATTCAATTCCATTGTTCTTTTAGGTTAACAAAATAAGAAAATTCATAAATTCTAGAAAATAAAATCTCGTCAATTCAATTTCAGTCATTTTAAAATTTCTTAGTAATCTTAAATTTATTCATCCAAATATAATGTTAGTTTTTTTTTATCTCATTTTTATACTTAAAAGTTATGTTTTACTTTCAGATTCATACTTTCAATAGTACGAGTGACTCGTTAAAATGTGACATAGCGCTTGACTGTGCAAAAACGTGGGACTGTGTGCCGAGCGCCACAGACGGTTTTCTTTTTGTGTCGAGCATTCATAACATTCGAGGACTAACATTTAAATAAAAACATGTATCACATGCATCAAACGGGACTTCTACGTAAACAGGCACCATGCCTAACGTTAACATGTATCACATGTTTCTTGGTTTTTTTAATGATAAATGCATCACACGTTTCTTGTTCAAAAATCAAATGTAAATAAATACTTTAATAGTAAATTGAGATGTGAAAGGTAATGTTTCATATTTGACAAGCACCAAACTTTGCAATAGCTTACAAAAAAAAATTAAGTCTTATCTATATTGTCAATTAATTTTATAATAGAAGTTCACTTCTTTTCAATATGGTCGACATGGTCTCATTCAATTTGCAAAGCTATCTGACTGAAAATAAAATAAAAATTACTGAAAATATGCAAATTTTGATGTGAGCGAATGAACTCCCTTTATTTATAGTTTTTTTTTTTTTTTCAAATGGATCCACTATAATTGATTATCGGTTTTGAACTCATCATCTATGGGAGTTGAATCGACTTAACCGAGCAATCCAAACTGTAGTGGCCACTTTAGTTTGGCGTTGATCAAAAAAGAAAAAAAAAGTAAAATGGTCCAAAATCGACCAAACCCTAATGAACCGGTTTACCTATGGTTTTGATCTTTAGTAAATCGACCTAAAATGTATCGGAAAGACCAGTTACATATTATATTTATTTATTTTACAAGTGCAGTCTTTTTGTTGGCTAATAACTAGATAGAGATTTTGGCAAAAAAAAAATAAAAAATTAACAAACTATAGTATCTATACTAAGGAAGAGGAGGGTAGGCTAAGCCTCACAATATACTAGCAATAATGTAGTTCAAATTCGCATTTGTCGAGAATATTTAAACATAAGATCTCTTACATACAAATGAAAAAAAATATCACTAAACCGTAATACTAAGTGATAAATAAATAAAAATGTTGAATTTGAAAGTTGAAAGAGCTTTAAAGTTACAATCTGCGGGGTTATTATAACTAATATTAATCACTAAATTTGAAGTTGGATAATATGTTGTATTTTAGAATGGTTTAATGTGCTCAATGAAAATATGAAGCAAATTATAGATTTTTTTTTTGTTATAATAATTAGACTAACAAAGTTGAAAACATGTAAAAGAAAAAAAATATACAATTGGGTTAGGCCCGAAGAGAACCGAATCAAATCATTCAATATTTGTTTAGTTTACTTCGATTATCTTATAATTTTTTTAGGGGTTTTTGAACTTCGATCCTTCAAGAAGTTCAAAATTTAATAAAAATTTGGTGTTAGATTGAATATTGATTTTAGTCCCTTAATGTGTACTTAATTCAAATTCATATTATATTTTTGTTTTCATATTTAATAGACAACTTATTTAATGTTATTACATTAAATTTTAAATTTATTATTAAACACATTTTAATTCATTAATTTTATTTAACTTTTTCAAATTAGTGTACATAAACGTTTGTATCATAATATATATTACTAAATTAATGTACCAAAATGCCCTTATGTAAATATATTGTAGTGAATTAGTGACACATAAGAAAATATGTAAAAACATAAGTGTACCGAAAATTTCATACCTAACTATATGATACTAAGCTAGTGTACCGAAATATCAATACCTAAATCTATTATACTAAGCTAATGTACCAAAATGTCCGTACCTAAACATATTATACTAACCTAGCGTACCAAAATGTTTGTACCTAAATATATTGTAATGAATTAGTGACAGATAAGAAAATATGAAAAAACATAAGTGTACCGAAAAATCTATACGAAAATATTTTCTTATATAAAATGCTTACCATAATGAGAGTTAAAATTTATAATATTTTCATAAAATTTAAATTCATAAAATAATAGAATATATATATGCTGGCATTAAATAGAGTATGGGGACTAAAATTAACTTTTAATCTTGTATAAGATATTTTCCTAAACTTAATCTTATTTAGGAATTAAAATCTAGTTTTCTATTTTTTTTTTATTAACATTGAATTGAATTGCAAATGATGCTTTATTGCAAAGGTAAAAAGCAATTAAACTTATGTATCTTCACTGATCCTCCTCCCAACTACTAACTACTTAACCCAACACTATAGATCTACTCAAACCAACATTGAATAGAACCAAATCATAAGAGTGGTTTTTTTTTGGTCTGAGAGATCCAAAAGGATCACCACCGAGGAACTTTTATTAAAACAAACACACTTACAAAACATACAAAGGCCCAAATTATTCCTATAAACAAACAAAGAAAGGGCCTAAAAACAAAGAAAACACATAAAATGAGCCCAACAACGGTGAAGCCCAAACACAACAGAACATCCGAGAACCATCCATTGTGCTCTCCACCGCCAATCCAAGAATCAACCAACCATCTGATTCTCCGTCCACCACTGATCATCACCTCCACATACGCCACTTGCGCACAACCATCAACAAGAGATAGTCAACGAGAGAGAAGCCAACCATCAAAAAGAAGTTCCGGGAAATTCCCGAGCAACATCACCAGAAACGACAGACAACAAGGAGAACGTGGTGGTGGAGGAAACACCTGAGCCTGATAAAACACCGAAACTCTACACACAAACTCAACAGAAAACATGGCTGAAAAGCGAAGCAAGAAAGGATCGTAAAAAGGGATACCAAATCATAAGAGTTTGGAGTGTCATAATCTCTCTCTCTCCTCCTATCATGTAGGAACTAATATTAAAACCTCTTTATATACAACAAAAATACAAATATAGAGACCCGTACGTTGGCAGATTCATCAACCGAACATGTTATGTTAGATACGAAGATAGTATAAATAAATCAATAAAAAACAGTTATGGAAAGTTAACAAAAACTTATTAGTGAAGTGCCCTAGTGTACACGACTACTTATTTTATGGATGTGCATGATTCTGGATTTAAATATTTTCTCCGACTAACTGTATATGCATTTGACCTCTTAATTAATATTTGTGCAGGCCTCGGTTAATTAGAACGAAAGAGGGACAAAAAATGGAGAAAATGCGACGGAAGCTCCAATTTTTGCTACGTAATAGTTTCTTTGACCATGCAAAATAAGAAAAATAATAATTGACTAGAATAAAATGTTTTTGGCATATTTAGAGAGATGGGACTAGCAACTGGAGCTTCCATTGTTTCATTCATCACTCCTCAATCGGTGCAAACTCCAAACTCCAAGGGGAATGACATTATCATATTCCCCTAGTAGGATGGCAATATTTTTGTTTCTCCCCAACACAATTGTAAACCCTAGTGAGTGCTACAAGCTATCATAAACGTTTATTTTTAATGGCGGTTTTATGACAGAGGAAATAGTGCTACAAGTATAGCATACATAATTCTGTTTCCAACATACCAAGAACCAATTGTTTTTACATACTTTTGAACTTAAAGCCTCCACTCAACTAGAAAAACAAAAAGGGGAACTTAAAACCTCTCTACAACTAAGACATTAGCAGCCACTTAGTATTACGGTCTTGTGATATTATTCTTCACTTGTAAGTGATGCTTAGCCTAACTCTCCCCGTTAGTTTAGATATTATCGTTTATTCAAAAAAAAAAAAAAAAAAAAAAAAAAAAAAAAAAAAACAGACACTAGTAACTCATCAATCGTATCGTACCCCAGAAGTTTATAATATAACTAAGAGAAACAACTCACCCACCAAACAAAACAAATTAAACTACACTAGAATAATAAATAACGACGTGATTTAGTGGTTGGGGACGAATTTCAAGCTCGTATTCCACACGACACGTCTTGAGTTTGATTTTTGGCGTTGGTGAATCACACGATGGTGGCTAAGGGATGCTGAAATGCTTGTATGAGTCTTCACGGCTTCCGAAAAGGTGAACTGCTATGACGAGCTACTGGCTGGTCCCCTTTTTAAGAAAATAAAAATTGACCCAAACCAAACAATTACAAAGGAAAATTTTGAACAAGTTAGAATAGAAAAGAACATTGCAATCTGCCTGTCACGCCCCAATCCTAACATATGTTGAAAATCGACACGTGACAAAGAAAATAACTTCCGTTGAATACGGTATAAGTTACAGAATAAAATACCTTAACTGATAAACCAAAATAATATGAAGGTGGCTAAGTTCTCCACAAAATAATTACAAATAAGTACATCCCAAAAAGAAGCATAATCTTTGCTTTACTAAGAACAAGTTTGAGGTGCTCAAAAGAAAGTCCCAAAGATAAAGTACAAGATAGGATATAGGGGTAACCTAGCACTCCAAATCTCTGATAACTGTACCGCTACCCCATCTACGAACCTCTCGAAGCTACTCAGACTTGTTACCTGTAAGATTAGTGCCTACACCATTGAAATGGTGTACCAGGCAAATAATAACCCGGATAAGCTACGAAGCTTGTGTGAGCGACAAATAATACAAAGTATATAATACTAATAATAAAACCAATCATCATTCACAATTTATAAACCTTGAATATAAATCATTCATAAGAAATCGCTACCAAACCTTACAACCTCCAAAGGAGTCACACATACATCCAACAAGTTTTCTAAATCAAAACTCAGCGTTCTCAAAGCCACATTCACAGATATATTCAAAACTAGAGTTAGAGAGACGTCGTTCGGCCGAAGCCTACGCAAGTAACCAAATAGGACATGGCCCCCCAAAGCGGATCAAACAAGCAAAGCCACCCTTGAGAAAGTAACCAAGTAGGTAGTGGCCCCACAATGCGGATTAACCAAGCAGAGTCACCCCTGAGAAAATAACCAAACAGGTAGTGACCCCCCAATGCGGATTAACCAAGCGGAATCACTCCTATAACTATTCGAAGGTGATCACCCAAAGCGGATTAACCAAGCATGATCACTTTTAAATGTGTATGGCCATACCTAGGATATAAGGATCGCCCAACGCGGTTAACCAAGCGCGATCCACAAATAGTATGGTCCCCTAACACGGATTAACCAAGCAGGACCATCCAGGACCATTGCTACGTGGTGCAGACTTAGTGTCACCTAACCCCATGACACTAGGGTAATGGTCCTTTACAATACATCATTTCTATCAAACCATCAAATATATATTCCAAAACACAATCCATCATTTTTATCAATCATCATATATATATCCCAAAACACAATCCATCATTTTTATCAACCATCACATATATATCTCAAAACACAATCCATCATTTTTATCAACCATCACATATATATCCAAAAACACAATTCATCACAGTTCAAATATCCAAGTCACCTAATGTTTCATAAGTAGATCGACGACAACTTAATAGCAACAATTATTTAGCATCAGAACTATTTTAAGAATCCATAGTGCAACCACAAAGTTTATTAGCACAAAAGATTTCAAAGCAATAACCATAACACATAGATTAGAATCACTCACTTGAGATCCACACTAACGCACTCAAACACGAGAGTCAAGGCCTCACGTTCTATCACTGCTTAACAAGGTACAAGCCACATTTAGATTTCCTTTGATAATTCACATACTTAAAAACTCTCATATATCTCCCACAACAACATTTAATAAGGAATCGAACCGTCACTCTAAGGTAGGGTCCATGATCTTACGTCACTTATTCTGTAATATCCAATCACTAGATTTTCACTTGTAAGTCCCTAAGGTCCTTAAACATTATCTACCATAGCATACTAAAATTGGTCTCAATTCAATGGTAAGATCATGAATCGTTAGAATAATCAAGTGGCGAAGCTTATCGATAAAATACTCAACCAACAACATTTTCATAAAGCGAATGTCACACACCAGAAAATTGACTTTCTCCAAAAATTCTCAAATTTTACAGGATTAAAGATTTCAACAAGTAGAGTAAACTTTATACATGTGGCTGAGTCCAATTTGGCCAGGAAGGCCCTCAAATTAGCTCGCACCCAACGAACCTTAAGATGGGTGTTCTTCAATTCGACTTTCTTGGTGTTCCAACGCCCCAACCACCAGTTGGGTCTTGTTCTCGGGTCCAAGGGAAGTTGATTAAGGGTGATGGTGAATGGTGATACTCTCTGGAATGACAATTCGTCATCGAGAACCCTCGGGTTCTCCAATGGAGTTCTACATGAAATTGACCTTAAAAACCATTGATTTTTGGTAAAGATGGAAGGAGGAAGGTAGTTGAGCAAGTTGCAGGTGAAGGAGATAGGAAAAATCAGAAGAGAAATGGTAGGAATTGGCCTAAAATTGGCCGGTTTGAAAATAAAAAAAAGGGTTTGGTGTACCTCACGGTTTCACGAAATGTGGGGGAGAAAAGTGGCCTTCCTTTTTCATTTTTCCAAATGGGTACTTTCATACCCTTTAAAAATCTGATAGGTCCCCACTTTTCTATTTTTTTTTCTTTACTAACTTAACCTTTCACCCAAGCTTCCCACAATCTAAAGTTCACAACTTTAAACGTCTGTAACTATACCGTTATAATTCAGACTCGTAAACGGCTTTCGCCTATGCGTTCGTGCATTCAAGATCTATTTAAAAACACTAGTTGTAACTTCGAAATATCAATGAAAGATAAAGATTGACTAGGAAACTTCCAACTCGACAACTAATCAATTACTAAACTTATAATTAGTGGAATTAAAATTAACTAATAAAGATAACGTAATCGTGAAATACGAATTTAAATTACGAAATACGTAATAAATGGTGAAATTCCGGGGATAGGATTTCACATCCTTCCCCCCATAAAAAGAGTTTAGTCCCCTAAACTCAACGCACCTGAGTCAAATAGATGGGGATAATGTTGGCATATCTCTACGTTTGGTCCCAAGTTGATTTTTCCACACCATGATTGTTCCATAATACGCGTACCAATGAAATAGTCTTGGTGCGCAGAGCTTTCTCTCTACGATCAATAATTTCAACGAGGTACTCCTCATAAGTGAGATTCTCCTTAACTTGAATAGGCTCATAAGAAATGACATGGGAAGGATCACTACGATACCTCCGGAGTGAGGATACGTGGAACACTGGGTGAATGTGAGACAACTCTAGAGGTAGTGCAAGGCGATAGGCAACTTCGCCCACTCTCTTCAATACCTCAAAGGGTCCAATGTATCTTGGACTAAGCTTCCCTTTACGCCCAAATCTAAAAACACCTTTCATAGGTGAAGCCCGTAGGAAAACATATTCTCTAGTATTGAATGTTACCTCACGTCTGTGGGGATTAGCATAACTCTGCTGTCTACGCTGAGCAGCTAATAAATGTGCATGGATCATAGAAATCTTTTCTGCAGCAATCTGAATTAACTATGTTCCCAATAATCGACGCTCTCCTACCTCGTCCCAATATAAAGGAGAACTACACTTCCTCCCATAAAGTGCCTCATATTGTGCCATCTGAATACTAGCCTGGTAGCTGTTATTATAACCAAATTCAATCAAAGATAAATGTTTATTCCAACTACCTTTTAAATCAAGTATGCAAGCTCAAAGCATATCCTCCAATGTCTAAATTGTGCGCTCTGACTAGCCATCGGTTTGAGGATGAAAAGAGGTGCTAAAACTCAACTTAGTCCTCATAGCATTATGAAGGCTACCCAAAAAATGAGAAGTGAAACGAGGATCACGATCAGAAATGATGGATACTAGAACTCTATGCAACTTAATAATCACATCTAAAAAAAGTCTTGCAAGTCGCTCAAGAGTATAAGTTTTCTCAACAGTAATAAAATGAGCAGATTTCGTCAATCGATCGACGATTACCCAAATGGAATCATGTCCTTCACGAGTCATCGGTAAGCCTGTCACAAAATCCATTGTAATGTGCTCCTACTTCCACTCGGGAATAGGGAGTGACTGAAGTAAGCCTGCAGGTCATTGATGCTCTGCCTTAACTTGTTGACAAGTCAAGCAATGTGCAACGAACTCGGCAATCTCTCTTTTCATATTTCCCTACCAAAAACTTTCACGAAGATCTCAATACATCTTTGTACTCCCAGGGTGAATGGAAAAATGGGAAGTATGAGCTTCCTCCATGACCTCATTTCGTAGGTTTCTGACATTCGGAACACAAAGTCGAGTCCCGAAACGAAGTTCATCATTATCATAAATGGTAAAATCAGACCGAGTACCTTATCGTACTCTATCCATAATCTGAACTAACTGCGAGTCCTTACCTTGGGTTGCTTGAATCCAATCAATCAACGTAGGTTGTACCGTAAGGGTTGCAAGGAGATGACCTTCACATTGATCAATCGGTTCAATCTCCATTCTCTTAAGATCCTCCGCTAACTAACCAACCTGAAGTGATAAAGCTGCAACACTAGTTAAGCGTTTTCGACTCAAGGCATCAACCACTACATTCGCCTTACCAGGATGATAGAGAATCTGACAATCATAATCTTTCACCAGCTCTAACCAACGTCTTTGTCACAGGTTTAGTTCTTGCTGGGTGAAAATATACTTGAGGCTCTTATGATTGGTATAAATCTCACAAGACTCCCCATATAGATAATGTCGCCAAAGCTTTAATGCATAAACCAAAGCAGTTAGTTCTAAATCATGAGTGGGATAATTAAGTTCATGCGGCTCAAGTTGGCAAGAACCATAAGCCACAACTTTACCGTGCTGCATCAGAACGCAACCTAATCCTTTATGGGATGCATCAATGTATACTACAAAACCTCAAGAACTAGAGGGAAGCGTAAAAACAGGTGCAAAGATGAGTCTCTTCTTTAGCTTTTCAAAACTAGCCTCAAACTCATCATCCCAAACAAAAAGAGTATCCTTCCTTGTCAGTTTTGTCAGCAAAAGTGCCAACGATGAAAAACCTTTAATAAATCTACGATAATATCCAGCTAAGCCTAGAAAACTTTGAATCTTAATCACCGTGGTAGGTCGACTCCAACCGACAACTGCCTCCACCTTGGTAGGATCCACCTGAATACCGTCCCTTGAAATCACATGGCCAAGGAATCTAACATTTTCCAACAAAAACTCACATTTGTTAAACTTAGCATACAACTGATGATCTCGCATCGTCTGCAAAACAAGTCTTAGATGTTCCTCATGTTCAGTTGCACTCTGTGAATAAATCAGAATGTCGTCGATGAACACTACCACAAACTGATCAATAAAAGGTCGGAACACCCTATTCATCAAGTCTATGAACGTAGCAGGGGCATTAGTCAGACCAAACGGTAAAACCAAGAACTCATAATGGTCATAGCGAGTCCGAAAAACTGTTTTTGCTATATCCTCATCTCAGATCCTCAACTGATGATAACCAGTCCTTAAATCTAACTTACTAAAATATTGAGCACCTTGAAGTTGATCAAACAAATCATCAATCCTCGATAAAGGGTACTTATTTCGGACTGTCACCTTATTAAGCTCACGATAATCAATGCACAAACACATATATCCCTCATTTTTCTTCACAAAAAAAACAGGAGCACCCCATGTTGAAACACTAGGGCGAATTAAACCTTTATCCAACAACTCTTGTAACTGTACCTTAAGCTCCCTAAGTTCCAAAGGTGTCATTCGATACGAAGTCTTAGAGATGGGTGTGGTCCCTAGCATAAGATCAATGGTGAACTCAATCTCCCTCACTAGGGGCAAGCCAGGCAATTCAATTGGAAACACATCAGGAAACTCCTTAACTACTGGGATGGCGTCAACCTCACTGTTTCCTTGATCAACGGCCATGACATGAGCTAGATAACCCTGACATCCATGTTTCATAAGTCGTTTAGCCTTAGTGGCTGATATCATTACTGGTGATGGAATAGGTTCATGATCTCTAACAAACTGAAACTGAGGTCTACCAAGTGGTCCAAAAGTTATCGCTTTCTCAAAGTAATCAAAATTCACGCGATACAAGGATAAGTAATCCATGCCAATAATGACATCTAAATCTCGCATAGAAAGAATCATCAAATCCATTGTTAATTCACCCTGGCCCACAAGAGCCTCACACGATCGAACTACTTGATTAACAACATAAGGTCCCGAAAAAGGTGAGGAAATAGAGTATGTCACATCCATCATCTCTATAGGTTTATTCAAAGACTTCATAAAATTATTTGATATAAATGAGTTCTCGGCTCTAAGGTCAAATAATGTTTTAGCAGGGATTGAATCAAAATGAATAGTACATGTAACTGTGTTCGGTTCCACCTCGACCTCCAAAGTAGATAATGCATAGACTCTGCCAACTTGCTGAGTACCTGCCTGAGACGTCCCAGCTCCACTGCTATGGGCCTCAACTCGCTAAGAACTTCCACCAGACTGCCTACCACTCTGCTGTCCTGCCCTCTGCTGCCCAATCCTCAACTGGCCTGAGGTTAAAGATGCTCCAGCAGGCCTACTATGCGTCAAAGATGCTACTGAACCCTCAACAGTAGCAGATTGTCTGCCAGCACCACTAGTAGTAATCTAGGGACAATCACGAATGAAGTGACCCATTTCACCACACTGATAACAGGTCCTAATACCATCTTTACATACTCCATGGTGGCGGCGTCCGTAGTGAGCACAAATTCGTGAAAGTGTCTTATGTGGCTGGTAATGAGATCCCCTGGAAAAACTTTGTGAACGACCTCCAGAAGAAGTCGGGGGTCCACGTCTGAATGCACTCTGGGTACCTCCACGAAAACGACCCTGATGACTCGTCCCAATAGAATGATGAGAGCCTCATCTAGAAGTAGCCTGAAAATCTTCACGAGAAGTATCCTGATACCCACTATGTGACGATCCCTGAAAACCACCAAACGAGAACCCCTGGCACTTTCGGAGCCTCCTAGAAAATGCATCAGATGACTGGCCCTCTGACCGGCCCCTCTTTCTCTATTTCCCACTCTCTCGTGCATCGCACCCCTCATTAATCTCAGATGTGCGTGCACAATCAATCACTTGGGCGTAAGAAGGCAATCCCTAGACCGATAACAGATTTCTGATACTAGGCTTGAACCTCCTAATAAGTTTCTTCATTTTCTTATCTTCAGGAAGAGGCTGAGAGAAACGGTAAAGTCAAGTAAAACGGGCCACATAAGCAACTGTATCAGTTCCCTGCTCAACAGTGGCAAACTCAGCCTTTAACTCGTTTCGGAATGACTCTGGAACTACTGCTCAAATAATGCAGTCTGAAACCGCTCCCAAGTAAGAGGTCCCCCGACTACTAATAATAGACGGGTGATCTGCCACCACTCGTAAGCTTCACCTGTCAACATATACGCTGCAAAATCAACCTGCTCTTTGGATGGGCAATGCAGTACAGTGAAAATTCTGGCGATCTGATTGATCTAGGACTCTACCGCCTATGGATCAGTACTACCATCGAAATAAGGTGGCTTATGGGTACGGAACTCCCCGTACAAAGACTTCTCCCTACCAGGAGTCGCACGAACGTGTGCCCGCATCAACTGTGTTAAATCTTCGATGGCCCGAAAAGCTTCATCGGGTCCATAATAATCATGGCTAGCCTCCTCACCAGAACCAGGAGTGCCCTCGTCGGGAACATCATCCCCAAACTGCTAAGTAGTATTGTGTGGGGTCGTTATAATGTCTGATACAAGAAGAATTCAACATAAGCATATAATCAACATTCGTGAGACGAATTCACGGACCTACTCAAGGTTCACTACCCAACCTTCCCAAGGCTTCCTCACTCTAAGGTTAGGGTATGAAATCCTGAACCTAAGCTCAGATACCATAAAAATTGTCACGCCCCAATCCCAACATATATTGAGAATCGACACATGACAAAGAAAATAACGTTCGTTGAATACGGTATAAGTTAAGGAATAAAATACCTTAACTGATAAACCAAAATAATATGAAGGTGGCTAAGTTCTCCACAAAATAATTACAAATAAGTACATCCCAAAAAGAAGCATAATCTTTGCTTTACAAAGAATAAGTTTGAGGTGCTCAAAAGAAAATCCTAAAGATAAAGTACAAGATAGGATATAGGGGTAACCTAGCACTCCAAATCTCTGATAACTGTACCGCTACCCCACCTACGAACCTCTCGAAGCTACTTAGACTTGTTACCTGTAAGATTAGTGCCTACACCATCGACATGGTGCACCGGGCAAACAACAACCCGGATAAGCTACGAAGCTTGTGTGAGCGACAAATAATAAAAAGTATATAATACTAATAATAAAACCAGTCATCATTCACAATTTATAAACCTTGAATATAAATCATTCATAAGAAATCGCTACCAAACCTTACAACCTCCAAATGAGTCACACATACATCCAACAAGTTTTCTAAATCAAAACTCAGAGTTCTCAAAGCCACATTCACAGATATATTCAAAACTAGAGTTAGAGAGACGTTGTTCAGCCGAAGCCTATGCAAGTACCCAAATAGGACATGGCCCCCCAAAGCGGATCAACCAAGCAGAGCAACCCCTGAGAAAGTAACCAAGTAGATAGTGATCCCCCAATACGGATTAACCAAGTAGAGTCACCCCTGAGAAAATAACCAAATAGGTAGTGACCCCCCAATGCGGATTAACCAAGCGGAATCACTCCTATAACTATTGGAAGGTGATCACCCAAAGCGGACTAACCAAGCATGATCACCTTTAAATGTGTATGGCCATACCTAGGATATAAGGATCGTCCAACGCAGATTAACCAAGTGCGATCCACAAATAGTATGGTCCCCTAACACGGATTAACCAAGCAGGACCATCCAAGACCATTGCTACGTGGTGCAGACTTAATGTCACCTAACCCCATGACACTAGGGTAATGGTCCTTTACAATACATCATTTCTATCAAACCATCAAATATATATTCCAAAACACAATCCATCATTTTTATCAACCATCACATATATATCCCAAAACACAATCCATCATTTTTATCACCCATCACATATATATCCCAAAACACAATCCATCACAGTTCAAATATCCAAGTCACCTAATGTTTCATAAGTAGATTGACGGCAACTTAATAGCAACAATTATTTAGAATCAGAACTATTTTAAGAATCCATAGTGTAACCACAAAGTTTATTAGCACAATAGATTTCAAAGCAATAACCATAACACATAGATTAGAATCACTCACTTGAGATCCACACTAACGCATTCAAACACGAGAGTCAAGGCCTCACGTTCTATCACTGCCTAACAAGGTACAAGCCACATTTAGATTTCCTTTGATAATTCACATACTTAAAAACTCTCATATATCTCCCACAACAACATTTAATAAGGAATCGAACCGTCACTCTAAGGTAGGGTTCATGATCTTACGACACTTACTCCATAATATCCAATCACCAAATTTTCACTTGTAAGTCCCTAAGGTCCTTAAACATTATCTACCATAGCATACTAAAATTGGTGTCAATTCAATGGTAAGATCATCAATCATTAGAATAATCAAGTGGCGGAGCTTATCGATAAAATACTCAACCAACAACATTTTCATAAATCGAATGTCACACACCAGAAAATGACTTTCTCCAAAAATTCTCAAATTTTACAGGAATAAAGATTTCAACAAGTAGAGTAAACTTTATACATATGGCCAAGTCCAATTTGGCCAGGAAGGCCCTCAAATTAGCTCGCACCCAACGAACCCTAAGGTGGGTGTTCTTCAATTCGGCTTCCTTAGTGTTCCAACACCTCAACCACCAGTTGGGTCTTGTTCTTGGGTCCCAGGGAAGTTGATTAAGGGTGATGGTGAATGGTGATACTCTCCGAAATGACAATTCGTCGTCGAGAACCCCCGGGTCCTCCTATGGAGTTCTACATGAAATAGACCTTAAAAACCATTGATTTTTAGTAAAGAGTGAAGAAGGAAGGTAGTTAAGCAAGTTGCAGGTGAAGGAGATAGGAAAAATTAGAAGAGAAATGGTAGGAATTGGCCTAAAATTGGCCGGTTCGAAAAAAAAAAAAAGGTTTGGTGTACCTCATGGTTTTACGAAATGGGGGGGGGGGGAGAAAAGTGGCCTTCCTTTTTCTTTTTTCCTACTTTCATACCCTTTAAAAATCTGATAGGTCCCCACTTTTCTATTTTTTCTTTCTTTACTAACTTAACCTTTAACCCAAGCTTCCCACAATCTAAAGTTCACAGCTTCAAACGTCCATAACTATATCGTTATAATTCGAACTCGCAAACGGCTTTCGCCTATGCGTTCGTGGATTCAAGATCTATTTAAAAACACTAGTTGTAACTTCAAAATATCAACGAAAGATAAATATTGATTATGAAACTTCCAACTTGACAACTAATCAATTACTAAACTTATAATTAGTGGAATTAAAATTAACTAATAAAGATAATGTAATCGTGAAATATGAATTTAAATTACGAAATACGTAATAAATGGTGAAATTCCGGGGATGGGATTTCACACTGCCATTGAGCTAGGTGTATAATTCTGTCATGCGAATTACATAACAATCTTAATGAGAGCAGGCAGACCGTATCACCATTGCTAATTTTCTTGTCGACTAGCCTTCATTCACGCGCTCACATGCGTGCATAAGGCATTTTTTGAATCACGATGTGCTACGTACGACTTACATATTTTAAATGTATTTATATGCGTAAATTGATAAAATGAAAGCCAAATATTTGAAGTAAATGAATAATCTTAGATCATGCTAAAAGAAACACCTTGTTGATGCACAAAATCCGGAGGATCTTGGACCAACGTAAATCCGACCGTAAATCACACAAACGCCCAAGAACACAAAGATGTATCATGGTTCATCCCAATGTTTGGGCTACGTCCACACTGATGTTAATTATATGTATGTATGGATTACAATAATAGATCGGCAAGGGAGCTCTCTGTGGATGCAACACTTGCCATTTTGCTCTTTGTTTGGCTGAGAGGGTACTGCCCTTCATTTTGAGGATTGTTTCCTCTGAAGGTGAGGCTAAATGTCAGAGTCCTCTAATGAGGGTGAGGGAGAGTCCATTTTATAGAATAAGGGCTCCCTCCCCTTTTACATTTGTCATGGGCTTAGGGATGATGCCCAAAGACGAGGCCCAATATATGGTACCAACAAGAGTCCCCCAAGTCTTCAGTCAAGAGAGTCTTTTAGCTGGAGACTTCAAATCCAATCCATGTACGAGCCGAAGTGGCTAGATGTCTTGAACCAGTACTCAACACAAGGCAATGCTCAACATAAAACAATACTCAGCTAGAGGTATCACACGTTACGAGATTGTTCGGCTGGAGGCGATGCTCGTTGCGAGGCTGCTTGGCTAAAAGCTATGCTTACGACGAGACGGTTGCTCGGCTGGAGGCAATGCTCGTTGCGAGGCGGCTCGACTCGTGGTATTCCTCATTGCAAGTATCTACTTTATGTAGAAATGCACTCATTATGAGTTGATTCTCGACATGATTCGGGTCCGCTTGTCGGGTTCGCATATTGGGTTGTTTTATCAGCAACAATGTTGATCAGTGGATCTAGTTGCTCAATAATTCCTGATAATAAATGATAGTATAGGTATGACAGTATAATGAATAAATCAAATTGACAAAGTTTGTCGAGGAAAAATATTGTGCTATGTGTCTTCTATAAATAAATAATTTATTCAGTCGTGTGGTAAATCACATGTTGTTTAAGTTACATAGTTTAATGACAGTCACAATATTCTTAGGTCAATAAATATTGTATAATAAAGTTTTACCCTACCACTTTAAATAATGAAGTGAGGAATGATTAAAGATGCAATAATAAAATATTAATTAATAATAAAATAATGGTAAGGAACCCTTATCTTTCTCCTAGATCTTCCCGTAGGTTTTTCAGAAAATGGGCAGGGAACATCCACTTCCTTTCATGATGAAAGTTTCATTGTTGGTGGGCATCTTCTTTGGTGGTCAATAAAAGCCATCGGTCCTGATAATAAAGATAATAAAGTTCATTATCTTCTTCTAGTGGTCGATACCCTCCTTCTAGGGCCAGCCTACAGTGACCGAAAACAGTCTATTGGTCACGACGACGTCGTCATCTTCCTCTTCTTCTCCAATCCACTAGAACCAAAAAGCTGATAGACCCATCAGCTTTCGCTACGTGCGGGAATCGTTATAGCTCTGCTCATGCTCCGGTATATAAACAGTGATTGGCTGCTCACATAACTTTGACAACACCAACAGCTCGGACTCTTTATCTCACAAAATCTGGTCTCAGCCTTCACGTTCATCCATGGTCGTCGTCCCCGTATGCTGCTCTGTATCCTGCTCTGTATCCTCCATTCACGTCTAAAGGGATCTGCCATATTGCTGCTTCCTATGACTCGCAAGTGGAGTAAACAGTAGAGAAGATGCGTTGGTCGAAGGGACAGGAAGCAAGATCCCAGATCTCGTTAGGGTGAGAAAACAAACCCTCGCATACGAGTTAACAAAACACTAGGCAGACATTTAGTCAGAGGCAATATGAGGCATGGATCGTCGTGCGGGAGGTATGGGTGGAGACTGGAGTGGACACGAAGGCTTCAAGGTTGGAGCTTTTTTTCAGCTGAAGACTTTCATAGAGCAAACACATCCCATCCGTAGCTGAATCCACTTGGAATTTGGCACGAATCTTGACGATAATTTGATGGGCTTCTTCTGATTGCACAGTGAAATAGCTCGGAAGAACAAAATCCCGCAGAACTTGGACTTACTGGAGAAACAAGGGGAACAAGGGCAGTTTGGGAAGAGGAAACATTTCGGCCTATTTGGATGCAGGAATTGGGAAGGATTGGGGCAGTGGAGATGGGCTTGACGAAGGCCTGGGTGAGGTCGAGTTTACCAGCTCGCGAAGAAAGGTATTTTCTCTGCCCAACCACTTCTTTCCTACCGCCGGGAGAGACTTGGGTTAGACTATTTCTTGCTTCCACATGTTTGTGCTCGATATTTTCCATTACTGAGACAGATGGAAAGAGAGAGTTGGGCGTCTCTTAGTTTTGTAGATCCACGATGGACAGTGGTGAGGTTTCACGGTGGTGAGATGAAAAAATGAAAGAGAATCGACATAGCTTTTCGTGTCGTTTCCCACAGATGGTGCCAAATGTTGATGCACAAAATTCGGAGGATCTTGGACCAACGTAAATCCGACTGTGAATCACACAAATGCCCAAGAACACAAAGATGTATCGTGGTTCACCCAATGTTTGGGCTACATCCACATTGATGTTGATTATGTATGTATGTATGGATTACAATAGATCGACAAGGGAGCTTTTTGTGGATGCAACACTTGCCATTTTGCTCTCTGTTTGGTTAAAAGGGTACTGCCCTCCATTTTAAAGATTGTTTCCTCTAAAGGTGAGTCTAAATGTCAAAGTCCTCTAATAAGGGTGAGGGAGAGTCTCTTTTATAGAATAAGGGTTCCCTCCCCTTTTACATTTGTCATGGGCCTAAGGATGAGGCCCAAAGACGAGGCCCAATATATGGTACCAACACATCTCATAAACCAATTAAAGCAGCTGAATCCAGATAATAAAATCGGTCTCTATTGAATTTATATTAAGAATAGAGAAAATAATATTTAATAAACAACTGATTGAATCACATTATTGCTAACTCATTGTGAGGCTAAGCCCACCCCTACCCCTTAGTGTAGATAATATCATTTGTTCAAAAAAAAAAAAAATCATTTGACAACTAATTTGATTACATTATTATCTACGTGTGAAATACATTTTTTTATAACCAGCAGTACACGCCTCTTAAGATGTTTTGAACTTGTTTAAAAATACAGAAAATAAAATTTAGTGAACAACTGATTGAATCACATTATTGCTAGCCTATTGTAATGTACTAATTATTAAAATAAAAAATAAAATAAAAACTGTACAAAAAAATTTAATCATTAAAAAAACACTGTTAAATGACGAAAATATCCTTACCACATTTGATGCATTATTTTGGGTTACTTTTAAATTTTTTTGCCTGAGGAGCATTTGATGCATTGGGCCCTTGGCTTTATATATAAAATATACTCAACAAGTTGGGTTTGATTGGTAAGCCTTATCACCATTGCTAATTTTCTTGTCGATGTACACAACAAGTTGGGGTTGATTTTATAGAAATGCATTATTGCAGATAATCATTGCAAAAATGAAACCAATTATTTGATGGGAGCAAATTGTTTATAAAGTGATGATGCATCCATTCCATCCTAGGAATTAGGATAGAAGGGTTTTTCATGAGGTCAGGTATCTTTAAATAGATGATGTTTTGAAAACACATTTTCTTCCAACATTGTTCTCATTGGCTTTACAATACGGGGTTCTACATCCGCCTCATACACTTTCAGAAATTCCACATCACTGCAAAAGATAATTCGGACAAAATGTTTGGATTTTTTTGAAGATTTTGCATGATTCTGATTGCATCTAGTATTGCATTTATTTGCGTCTCAAATGATATAATGCACCGAGAGTTATTTCAATGTAGAGATGTAATTTTGGGATTTGACTACAATGATACTTCCTACTCAGTGTTAAAAAATTTATGTAAGATTTAACCGTTATAAAATTCCATTAGATTTCTATATGCATGATCTAACAATTGATTTTCTAGACGACCTGGTGATACGTACTATAAAAAGAAAAATGTCAAATTTAAGACGTAAAGGTCACATATTTTGAACTGTATGAAAAGTTTCAAAATCTAACTTTAGAGGGGGGTTGTAATCGGCCAAAATTTGGGGGTCGGGTGAGGATAAACAAAATACCTCTTTCATTTCTATAGTTCTACTTCAACGAGGAAAATGTAATCTATGTCATTTATTATTCTCTTTAAACAAGATTAATATCTTAGATTTGATCAATTGAAGAACTTTTCAACCAACAACAAATGTAAAATGTCAATTCGATTGCATTTAACATCTCTTATTACATCGCCAATTGATTTTCAGACTTCAATTATTACTTCTACAGTATTCTCTCCTTTTGACCTCATTTAAGTATTTGTTTTGATTTTCTCAATTCAAAGACTAAAAAAAGATAATAAAGTGTGGAGAAGACTCTAGTGCAGAAATATGTGTGTTTCTTTTCAAAACTCTATGGTTAATATTTACAAAGAAAGGAAAATGCTAAAAGCCCATATAATTTGTAAACTACATGATGTGATTGTTAATGATTAAATACTCATTTAAAAATTTAAACACGAAATTCAATCATCAACTGTCATATCATATGATTTACAAAATATGATTTAAAAACTAGACAAACTCTTTAGCATTCACCCTTCGTAGAATATACCGTTGATCCTACCAAAACAAGCGGGACAAATAAGAATCCTACCGAAAACGAATGTGAGATTTAAAAATACGAAAAACACTTAGCTGGGCACTGTAGTAATTGTAGCAAAATACAAAAACTAAAAACCATGAAAATTGTGACAAAAAATTAGGGTTCAAATGTAGTTTCCAAAAAAAAAAATTAGGGTTCAAATGTTCAATCATGACCGGAACAAGAGATGCTGTGAATACCGCTCCTCTTTATTTTCCCATATTACCCCTCGACGGGTGGGAAAATCTAAGGTGCCAACACGTGATAAAACAAAAATAATCGGCCACACGATCCTGTGCCACGTGTCGTCTACTCAACGGTCACTCTCTCACCTCCCTGTATTACTTCTCTGGTGCATGGGGCTTCCCATCCCTACCCCTGCCCCCTGTTCTTATAAGCCAATTCATCCTTCTCTCTCCCAGGGCCAGAGTAGAGAGAGAAAGTTAATTGTTTTAGCCAGAAGGTGAGGCCACAATTGCTCGCAAATCCTAAAGAGATTGTAAGCCCTATCTCCTACATATACATATACATATATATATATATATATATATATGTGTGTGTGTGTGTGTGTATTCTATCTCTCTCTCTCTCTAAACTTATCTTCCTTTTTCTTAGTTCTTCCTCCTCTGCCTTTTCAGCTTCTGTTTTTTTCAGTGTGATACTGATTCTGGTTAACTTTCGTGGAATTTAAGTTGTTTCTCAATTGGGTTTCTCAGATTGCTTCCAAATACTTCCTACAATTCGTCGGCGAATCGAATCGAATCGAATCGAATCCAGTCCAATGGCACCAAAGTCAGGGAGAGGCAAGAACAGGTCCAAGTCAGACAAGAAGAAGAAAGAAGAGAAGGGTAAATTTCATTTCTCCATTTTTGTCCAATTTTAATCACACCTGTAAGCGGTGGATTTCCCTCGTACATAGGGTGTTTCTCTTCAATCCAACGCATTCTGGTTCAAACTCTCATTCTCTCCGCTTTTAGTGTGTAGCTTAGAGCAGTAATATCGTTTGTAATCACGGTAGATTTCCCTCGTAGATAGGGTGTTTCTCTTCAATCCAACGCATTCTGGTTCAAACTCTCCTTCTCTTCGCTTTTAGTGTGTAGCTTAGAGCAGTAATATCGTTTGTAATCAACAAATTTTAATCCCGCTTAAACTCTGCTTATGTACTAATTGTGTTTTCATGTTTTGTAATTTGCAGTTCCCAGTGTTCTTGACATCACTGTCATTACCCCATATGACACACAAGTCATTCTCAAGGTGCTCAATTGTTCTTAATTAATTCATTTTCTCTGAAAAATATCATTTTTGGAACCAAAATTAGCATATTTTTCAGAATTATTGTAAAACATGAACAAACTATTGGCTAATGATGGTTTTATTTTTACATGAAGGGCATCTCCACTGACAAGATACTTGATGTGAGAAAATTACTCGCTGTAAATGTGGAGACATGCCATCTTACAAACTATTCCCTCTCTCATGAAGTAAGCCTTTTTCAAATTTAATTATATATTTTACCTTTTCAACAACTCTTTTCATGATATCAGTCTCGTTCGTCCGAGTTGAATTTAAATTCAGGCGAACGGGACTGATTTTTTAATCCTGTTTTATTAATCAACATGAATTTTTGTTTGTGTTTTTTTGGCAGGTCAAGGGGAAAAAATTGAATGAAAAGGTGGAAGTCGTTAGCCTGAAACCTTGTGTTTTAAAAATGGTTGAAGGTAGGCGGATCCTCCAATGTGTCCATTCCAGTAATTTCAGCCTCAAAACCACACTGGCAACCGCCAATATTTTTGTTGCCATTCTCACTTTTGTCATTATTTTAAGTGAAATTACCATTTTGGGTTTTAGGTTTTTTATATTACTAAAAAGCCAAAACTTAATTGTCACATAAAGACTACGTGTGCGATAGTTTAGGATGATCTTCCCAACTAAAATAGCGGAACTTTGAATTTATTGGTCTCAAGATTTTCAATCTTTGCGTGGGGGTTGAGGAGCTAGTAATTCGAGTCATACAATATTTTATTATTCCTTACCTTTTTTTTTTCCGATATTGTTCGGTTATCATAGTCTAATATGTTATGTTGTGAAATTTATAGTTTTAATCGTTTGATACATATACAACATAATATGTTAGACATCTGACTACATGAGAAAAAAAGGTTATATATTTTTTTGAAGATTAGCTATTATCTTAGACATCTGACTATATAAGTAGTTGGAAAATAATTTTCACATTTTCCTTTTAATAACACACTCCTTTATATCTACCTCTTGATTTTTATTTATTTATTCAATTTAAATGTAAAAAATGGAAAAAAGGAGTGAAAATAATTTCTCGAACTTAGAACTATTGATCTTGTCAATTTTTTTTCTTTAAAGTTGGAACATGTTTCAAATTGTAAATTTGTGTACCCATATTTAAAAACGGCCTTTAAAAAAAGGAAAGGGAAAATTAGCATTACTTGTAGCTTAAGTAATTAATTATTTTTTTTGGAAGAAAATAAATAAATCAAACAAACGATTTTGAGGAATTTATGTTTTATTATTTTTCAGATTACATTTTTTTAGTATTTACAATTTTTCAGAGGACTACAGCGATGAAGCCCAGGCTGAGGCTCACGTGCGGCGATTGCTGGACCTGGTGGCCTGCACGACCCGATTCGCCAAGCCCAAACGGTCCGCCACTAACCCGGACTCCAAGTCTAAGAAGAACGGCAATAGGCCTCGGACCAGGACATCGGGCCCTCCATCTCCGTCCGATGCGGGCGATGGCCGTCCGACTTCACCGCATTCCGAACCGTCCTTTTCGGCGATCTCGGAGAGCCTAGGGATGGTCGCCATTCATCCGACGCCGAAGCTCTCCGACTTCTATGAGTTCTTCGCTTTCTCTCACCTCTCCCCTCCAATTCTCCGTGAGTCTCTTATTTTTTATTCAATTTCCAATCATCAGTTTTATCAAATTTACCGTCACGTAATGTTTAGGTCCAATAATGCATTATTTACGTAAGTTCAAGTTCAATGCGTGATTGAATCGAAACATTATAGTATCGGTGCATACGATACACCGACAATTGCTCTCATGCTTGGTTCACGAGAAAACATGGAAAATATTCAATTTTTTGTATTGATTTTTCCTCCTCTAATCTAATGGTTCTGTAGATTTGAAGAGATGCAACTTGGAGGATGCACATGAGAGGCGCGATGGTGACTATTTTCAAATTCAGGTATTTTCATTATTACTGCTAGCAATTTTATACGTACCATGCATGTGCTTATTAAAATTTAAAAAAATATAATTTATAAAGAGAGAAAATATAAAATGATTGTTAAAGTTTTCTGTGACGGCCTTCAAAGGACTTTTCGTTGTTGAAGAGATTGTTCCGACTGTTTTTGAATAATTATCTTGTCACTAAAATCTTATTTTGTTTGGGAGAAAACCTTGGAAGAGAAACAATAAAGTTACTTTGTGTGTAATTTCCCACAACTTTTATTTTGGTTATTTTTCTTTGGTTTTGTTGACATGGTTAATTTGGTATCTTCACTCTCTTTTGGTTGACAAATAGAGTTTTGTTAGTAGGTAGTTAGATTTTTTTGTTAGTATTTTTATATTTTTCGTTTTTTTTTTCTTGGTCAATAATGTATTTCAGAGAGACTTGGCTCCATAAAAATTGTGAAAGTATGGCGTATTTACGGCAATTTCTGGAACACTTTGTAAATTTGTTTCTTCACAAAATCCGTTTAGTCAATCACTTCTAATAAATACACGTATAACTTTATCACAGTACTAAAAAACAATTATGCTTATACATCCTAATGCGGGTTCGATACCCACCAATCCACTTCCCTCTTAACAACCAACAATTTAATCGTTTGTATAAAAAAATAAATAACCTATAACAAATATATAGTCAATTTGGGTAAAACTAAGTTAATTTCTATTTTATTACCCTCAATTTATCACCTTCAATTATATATATTTATTTTATATTTAAAATAGTTACACGATCCCCACGTGCCTATAATGTAAATGCGTACACCTTTGTACATAGATTTGGCATACGCACGAGAAAAATATTGTACATATTAAATAGTGTGACAGCCATTTTTAATATTTTGTTTGTGGAAGTGCTACTGCAGTGGTCCAACCACCTGGACTACATATTGGGGAATAAATATTAAATAATACTTTTTTTGGTTATTTGGTGGCTAAGATTTTGAAATCTTTTACAATAAATATTAAATCTCTGTTAGATAGGGGTTGAACAAGTATTACAATATTTGCTACATGTCTTGCAAAGACCTTTTTATTTTTAAGAAAATAAAATCAAAACTAGAAAATATTTGAATCTCGAGTGATTAAGAGCGCTTACCCTACTCTTGATGTGTAGCTATTGATATTTTCTTTCTCAAATCTTGAAAGACGTCCAAATTTGAATTTCTCATTTCGATTAAAAAGTGGGTCTCAAGTTTCAACAACATGTGGGTGATGAGGTCAAGAGTAGGAAAAGAGAATTAAGATTAGTTGGAATAAGGAAAATATTTTATTTCGAAAAAATAAAATAAAAACTAGAAAAGATTTGAATCTTGAGTGATTAAGAACGGTTACCCTATTCTTGATATTTAGTTATTGGTATTTTCTTTCTCACATCTCGAAAGATGTTCAAGTTTGAATTTCTCATTTCAATTAAAAAGAAAAGGACAATAGCTTGGTTGGGTTTCTAGTTTCAACAACATGTGTAAAAGGTGATGAGGTCAAGAGTTGGAAAAGGGAATAATTAAGATTAGTTGGAATAAGGAAAAGAAGCAGTTTGAAATATTGCAACACTTTTTGTAGCTCTTAAAAACTATTATTAAAATTATTTTAAATATTAAGGATATATTATAGACCTAATCATAGCCAAATTGGCTAAAACGGTATGCTCCCCTCTCCACCCAAGTTTAAATACCCATTTTCCTAATTTAGAATTTTAATTTATATTAGAATATCGCTTGAATACAATAACTATAAAAAAAATAGGGATAGAGCCTTGGTGCAACGAAAAAGTTGTTGAAAGGTCATGGATTCGAGTCGTGGAAATAACCTCTTTGCAAAGCAAGGGTAAAGCATAGACGTTCCCCGACTCTCGAAAAGCGGAGAGCCTTGTTGGCTTCTTGAGGTCGTCCTTTTACGGGCATCAAGTTGCTCACAAAGTTGTTATGGTAATGCTTTGCCTTTCTGAACTGTGATGAATGAATGCAGATTAAGATTTGCAATGGGAAGCAAGTACAAGTTGTTGCATCTGTCCAAGGGTTTTACACTGTGGGAAAGCAGTTTTTACAAAGCCACTCGCTCGTGGATCTTCTGCAGCAGTTCAGCAGAGCTTTTGCAAATGTGCGAGCTTATACTTTTTCTTTTACTTAAAACATCTTAGCAACATACGTTTTTTAGATACTTAGAAGATCTTTCGAATCGTCCCCATCAGCATTTTTTGCACGGTTGGATTTCTGTTTAACTAGATATGATCTGTTAACTTGCAGGCATATGAATCCTTGACGAAAGCTTTTGTAGAACATAACAAGGTTTGGAATGGTTTTGGTGTCGATGTACTTGAGTTGAAATGCGTAACGTTTGAGTTCATTCTTTAATATTCGTGTGCTTTTTTTCTCTTTCTGTATTTGTTTAGTTTGGCGATCTTCCATATGGTTTCCGAGCAAATACATGGCTTGTCCCTCCATCAGTTGCTGAGTCTCCATCGGAATTTCCACCCCTGCCAACCGAAGATGAAAATTGGGGTGGAAATGGTGGAGGCCAGGGAAGAAATGGCGAATATGATCTTCGACCATGGGCTACAGATTTTGCAATACTGGCTTCCCTTCCTTGCAAAACTGAAGAAGAGAGGGTTATTCGAGACCGGAAGGCATTTTTGCTTCATGGTAGATTTATTGACGTTGCAGTCTTTAAAGCTGCTTCAGCAATACGCGGTGTAATAGACTCCAATATGAATGCAAAGGAGACACTGAAATGTTCTCAAGGCTCCGTTCTTTTCGAGGATCGCATTGGAGACTTGTCCATTGTTGTAAAACGTGATACAACAGATGCATGGTCAAACTCTGATTTGTCTACCAAGGAGGCTGCGCAGAGGCTTTTACTTAAGGGGTTAACTTCTGATGAGAGCGTAGTTGTTCGTGTAAGTATATATGTATTCGGACCATCCTTGAAAGTTTTTTGTATTGTTAAGGACCATATTTTTCTTCAATATCTGCGGTTAGCATTTAGCATGAAGAGATGAAACAAAATGCTTTTTCAGGATACTTCGTCCTTGGGTGAAGTCAATGTAAGGCACTGTGGATATACTGCAACGATTAAAGTTGTCGGTAACATAAAGAATGGCAACCGCGAGGCTAAAGATATTGATATTGAAGATCAACCAGATGGAGGAGCTAATTCTCTCAATGTTAACAGGTTTGAACTTTTTGCTTTTAATTTTTTAAGATTTTTGCACCGCAGTTCTATCCTATAGAACGGTTGAATTTATTTTCGAAGTAAGCTATTCATCCTTCTTATGGATTCATGCTATATAGTACCATGCATATTATTTCTGTATACCGACTGACCAAATGTAAATTTTTCTACAGCTTGAGGGTTCTGCTTCAAAAGTCTAAAACTGAATCATTGGCTCCCAGTTTGAATGGTTTAGAAACTTCTACGTGTCTGGTTCGGAAAGTAATAAAAGAGAGCTTGAAAAATCTAGAAAATGAGCCTGCCAGTTTGGAAAGATCTATCAGATGGGAGCTTGGTTCTTGCTGGGTGCAACATTTACAAAAGCAGGAAACCGCTGCAGTTAACAACTCTGATAGTCCTAAGGCTGATAAAGAGGCTGAACCGATTGTGAAAGGTCTGGGAAAGCAATTTAAACTTTTGAAGAAGAGGGAAAAGAAAACAATTGGAGAAAGCAGAACATATGACGAGGAAGAAATTGATTCTAGTGAAAGCCGAACAGTAGAGCTAGAGAATGGAGATATCGATGATGAGCCAGAATTGAAACAGTTAATTTCAGAAGAAGCCTTTTTGCGCCTCAAAGAAACGGGAACCAATCTTCACCTAAAGGTTTGCTAGACTTATTTTAACTGTTCAAATTTATAATTGTTTACAAACTGTGTGCCATTCATTGCGAAAAAGAAAAAAAGGTTACTGCCACTTTTTTACGATGTGTAGTTGTGTTTTTTGAGTCATTGAGAGTAACAGTTCAAGCTTTGCTTGTTGTGACACTGGCAGTCTGCAGATGAGCTTATCAAGATGGCACACAAATATTATGATGAAATTGCCTTGCCAAAGCTGGTAATATTCTTTTTCCACTTTGCCCTTAGCACAGAAGAACTGTCTTCTGTATATAGCTTACGATCTAATTCTGTTACTTTATTAGGTAACAGACTTCGGATCACTTGAACTTTCTCCAGTTGATGGCCGCACATTGACAGACTTCATGCATTTAAGGGGACTGAAGATGCGCTCTTTGGGTCGTGTGGTATGGAAGCTCTCTCTCTCACCACCCCATTATTTTTAAGCTTTCTCACTATTGTTTGTTTTTGTACTGGCCTCTGTGCCCGAGTAAATTTGAGTTTGTCTATGCTTATAATTCTTTTCCTGCTCAGGTTGAACTGTCAGAGAATCTTCCTCATATACGGTCACTTTGTATCCATGAAATGGTTACTCGAGCTTTCAAGCACTTGCTTGAAGTAGTCATTTCCCGTGTTGACAAAATAACTGACTTATCTGCGGCAATAGCATCAACCTTAAATTTTCTACTCAGAGGTTCTGTGGTGGAAGATGACGCCCTCAGATTGCAATGGTTACGATTATTTCTATCCAAAAGATTTGGTTGGACACTGAAAGATGAATTTCCGCACTTGAGGAAGTTATCAATTCTCCGAGGACTTTGTCATAAGGTATTTTAATTTTGGCTTGTGAAGGTCACTGATATTAATCAAAGAACAACCATAATCTTTACGTTCCCATTTTCCAGGTTGGTCTAGAGTTGGCCCCAAAAGATTATGACATGGATTTCCAAAACCCTTTCAGCAAATACGACATTATTAGCATGGTTCCAGTGTGTAAGGTGTTATTCTGTTCATTAGTCCCTTTGTTTTTACCCTAGCTTTGGTGGATTTCTAATATTTATCAGTTCATTATTTTTATTTCTTCTTTGACAGCATGTAACGTGCTCTTCAGCCGATGGGCGAAATTTGTTGGAGTCATCTAAAATTGCTCTTGATAAAGGAAAGCTAGAGGACGCTGTTAATTTTGGAACAAAGGTACCACCTCTATATTAATGAGAAATTATGCCATCCCTTTCCTGGTACTGATTCCGTCTTGCATTTGAAGGCACTAGCAAAGATGATAGCTGTTTGCGGTCCTTATCATCGAGTTACAGCAAGTGCTTACAGCCTTGTAGCAGTAGTTCTTTACCACACCGGTGATTTCAATCAGGTATTACTCTCTTCACTATTACGAATCACACATATTTTTCTCCGGCTTTTCTATATATTGTTCTTACAACTTTTGCTTTTCTATCCATTGTTTAGGCGACCATTTATCAGCAGAAGGCTCTGGCTATAAACGAAAGGGAACTTGGGCTTGACCATCCAGATACCATGAAAAGCTATGGGGATCTGTCCGTTTTCTATTACCGTCTTCAATACATCGAATTGGCTTTGAAGTAAGTACTAACATATTTCTTTGAAATCTGTTCCTCTCTCTGCCTTTTATGGTTCTGACTACTGATTTAACGTTGTGTATTTGTTTAGGTACGTAAATCGTGCTTTGTTTCTTCTTCATTTTACGTGTGGTCTATCTCACCCTAACACAGCTGCAACATACATTAATGTGGCTATGATGGAAGAGGGCATGGGAAATGTCCATGTTGCTCTCAGATACCTGCACGAAGCTCTCAAGTGTAATCAGAGACTGTTAGGAGCAGATCATATACAGGTCTCTCTTTCTCTTTCTCTCTGTCTGGGTGCGCTTGCGTGCATCTCTGTTTTACTTTTACTGCAAAGACCTTGATTATATTAATTTATCGTAAGCTGAACTTCTTACATGGTTTGCTTTGTGCCCTTTTAGACTGCTGCAAGCTATCATGCCATAGCCATAGCTCTCTCATTGATGGAAGCATATTCCCTCAGTGTGCAGCATGAGCAAACAACACTTAAGATACTTCAGGCCAAACTTGGACCGGATGATCTTCGTACTCAGGTTGACTACAGAATCTTTACTTTTCTGTCTATACTTGATTTATTTGATTCATCGTGTGCTATTGGCCTTCTCTGATACTCACTACAAGAAATGAAGTGACCATGGCTTATCTTAGACATTTTTTGAAGTTGCAAAGTCAACATGTTAACTCGTTATATATTCCTAAGCAGGACGCAGTTGCATGGCTTGAATATTTTGAATCTAAATCTCTGGAGCAGCAAGAAGCAGCCCGAAATGGATTTCCGAAGCCAGATGCGTTAATTGCAAGCAAAGGTCACCTTAGGTATTAATATGGTATTCCCAAATTACTTTGTTCCAAATTATATGATAACACGGTTGGGTGCTAACTACTTTTTCCTCCTGTGCAGTGTATCAGATCTCCTAGATTTCATTACTCCTGATCAAGATTCGAAAGTAAATGATGCACATAGGAAGCAGCGCCGCACAAAGGTGGATACGTATTTTCTTTTACTGTCTGCATTCATCTCTGATCCTAATGCTAGCCCAAAATTTAGGCATAAATATTGATGTTACTGTAAAATGATATAAGTTTATCTTCCACATTTGATATGCTTACATTGTTTCTCCGTATTTTCAGGTACATCAGTCGAGTGATAATATCCCTCCGGCACACCAAAATGCAATAGCTTATGATGACTTGCCAAATCATGGCGTGGAGAACACTACAATTTTGATAGATGATAAAACTGATGCAGTTGAGGACAGATCCGTTCATCAGGACCTGGAGGAGAAGGGTGATATTTCTACAAAAGGTTTGTCAGTTACGAGCATAACTGTTGAAGAAACAACTTCAGATGAAGGCTGGCAAGAAGCTAATTCGAAGGGTCGGTCTGGAAGTACTGCTACTGGCCGGAAGTTTGGTCGAAGAAGGCCAGAGAGTGAATATTCAAATTTTAGAGAAAGCAAATACCGGAGGGATGTCATTTCTCCACCACGGACTTCAGCTCCTAAGAGTTTTCCGAGTGATTTGTATTCACCAAAGCAGTCAAAGGTTCGTACTCTGAGTGCAGGAGAAGATTCAGTTAAACTTCAGTCCAAAATTTCTGTTTCTAAAGTCCCCTCTATTCCAGCAACTACGAATTTGGCTTCGAAATCTGTATCTTACAAAGAAGTAGCTTTGGCACCTCCAGGTACGGTTCTAAGGTCACTGCACGATAAAGTTGAAAGCTTAAGTGTGGAAAATGCTGAAGCCGAGACATGCAATACTCCCGCTGAGACTTTGAAAATTGAGGAAAGCATAGGTAACTCTGCGGTTGAAGTGATTCCAAATGACGGGGAGGAAGGAACAGGTCTTGCAAGTGCATCCCAATCAGAAGATACAGGCCCTGAAATTGTAGAGGAAAGGTCGGGAGAAAAAAATGGAAGTAAGCTTTCAGCAGCTGCTGAACCTTACAATCCAAGACCACTAACAACTACTCTTCCTCTAAATCCGGTTGCTGTTACAAGTCTATACGATGTGAGAGACAGTCAAGTAATGCTTTCAGCGCCAGTGCTTCCCCCAGTAGCTGCTAGAGTTCCTTGTGGTCCTCGGTCGTCACTGTATTACAAAACCAATTATTCCTTCCGCTTGAGACAAGGTGTTCAGAAATTTCAAAGATCTGTTACAGAAAGAGGGGGTTCTGGTCCTCCAAGAATCATGAACCCGCATGCTCCTGAGTTTGTTCCCGGGAGAACTTGGCATGTGGATACTCTAGACGAATGTGCATATGTTGCAACTGAATCAAATCCTTCGCTTGAAGTTAGTGGGGCTGCAGAGGAGGAACGACAAGAAATTTCCAGTAGCAAAGCTGAAGATGGTATCTTGAGAAAGAGCATCTCCGATTCTGAGAAATCCGAGCTTGCAAGGCAGATGTTGCTCAGCTTCATAGTAAAATCCGTGCAGCAGAACAAGGATCCTGCAAATGAAAGTAAGCAAGGGAATCAATCAGATGCCATTGAAGATGACAGTGCGATAATAAAAATTCACTATGGAGATGAAGGAAAGAGGGACTTGGTTTCTGAATCCGGTGGCTCGGAGCAACCAACAGTAACGGATGTAAAGAGTAAGGAAGGGGGGGACGCTGAAGGATTTACACTTGTGACGAACAGGAGAAGAAGCCGGCAGCTGAGAAGCGGGGTAGCGGGGTTGTACAATCAGCAATCTATCTCGGCTTCTGTTCATTGAATATACAGATCATAAACCTGAAAACGACGTACCAATAAGCATCGTTCTGTCCTCCTCAAGTCCCTCACATAACGCATCATAATGTAAAAAGTTTCTCAATTTTTTTGAAGAGAAAACAAGGTTCTTTTGTTGTCGCAATCAGTTCTCGAGTTTATGTTTTGTTTCCTATTTTTTCAGTTTGATGAATAAAAGTCTGTTCGTTCTCAAGTTCGGTGCCGGTGGTATCATTGTATCATAATTTTCCTAATGATAAGTAATGGAGATGATGAGCTGATTTTATTTATTTATTTTTAAGAGACATTTTCAATGCAACTTCAAACTCAAATACGAATGTACGCTTGAAGGAGAACATCCTGAATAACGTTAGGAGGACTCTCAGTCCAAACTAATTAATGCATCACCAATCGTTACTGCAAACTGAGTTAGATGATCGGCAACCCCATTACAACAAGGTCAGATCAATCCATAACGTTACTCTTGCGGCTGCAATTGAGGTTGAAGAATAGCTTTCAATTGTGAGGACCGGTGATAAGAGGTTGGACAAGTCTCCATATTGCCAATTGATTTTACGGTAGAACCTCAACTTTCTTCATCAATTACCACTCATGACAGCCCCAGAACGATAACAAGCTACAACCCAGCTGTTAACGCAAATAACTCCACCTGCGCTGCAGAAGAAATCCTAGCCTTCCGCCAAGCCGCAGCAACCTAATTGCACCGTCCACATTAAATTTGAACCATCGTTTACCTGGAGCTAAACACCGCTACTGGATCGGACGTCGAGAAGGAGAGCAGCAGAACACCAAGCTTGCCGGAATTCATGGTACCAGCTGCTCACCTTCGCCATAGCCTCCACAGGGCTATCTCTTCGACCCTCCCATAGCAGCGAGTTCCTCTCTTTCCATATTGCCCACAGAGACGTCATCACCATATATACCAACATCCATCCCTTCCATTTCATACAGCTACAGCAACCATTCTTGAAATGAAATTTCCAAACCATGCCACCAGTATATTCTTAACGGGACCTGGGCAAAGGAACATTTACGCAAAGCATGATGAACAACAGACTCTTCTTCGACACCACATCTCAGCCTTTCCAACTCAATTCCAACGCATTTACATTGTTCAGATGCACCATGTTATATACTTTTTGTTCCGAAAGCATGTAACTACCATAAGAGACTGTATTCTACGGACCCAACCCTAAACCGTCCAAACTATAATCCACCCCATGCCAACGTCCCATTCTGTTCACTGTTTATGCAGCAGATAAACATTATTTGTAAGGGCAGTAATATTGTTTGTATAATGATCATCACAACCGAATACGGTGAAGAACCAAACGAAAGAATATTTCCTTAATTTTTAGATTTTATTTTCTGATGATTGTTACAAATGGAGACGGACGTAAGTAAGTAAATAAATAAATAAAGAGCATTTGGACGGCGTGGTGGTCGGTTAGGCTCAAGAACTCTAGAACAAAATTAGCTAAAATTGGAAAAAGGACATATTCAATAATTAGAGAGTTGATTTGCGTTGAATAGATCAGTCAGCTTATAATGGATTAGCTTAATTTAGAGACCAAGAGAAGATGGTTAATTAAAAAAGATGGTTAATTAAAACAATTTTCAAACTCTTGCGTAACAGAAAGCAACCAACTCTCTCTTTTCTCGTCCTAATTAACACAAGTAACTAAACACCTGTGAGAAAATCTCCTCTATCACAATTGACTTTTGTTTGGCTTAAACCGAAGCTGCTCCAACGAAAATATTATAAGAGGCTCTTCATTGTGATTAGCAGCACTAGCAGCTGTTTACAGTGCTTAATTTCTTTGAGGAATTAGGGTTTTGTTTTGAATTACTATAATTTAATTGATAGAAAGAAAGTTTCAGAGAGAAATGGGAGTTAGAGGGAAAGCAGGAGGAAATAAGAAAGAAGAGTCAGTGGCAGTGGCAATAGACAAGGACAAGGGAAGCCAATATGCAATCAAATGGACTGTTGATAATCTTCTTTCCAGAGGCCAATCTCTCACATTGCTCCATGTCAAGCAAACTGCAGGTTCCAACCAAAGTAAATCTCTCTCTCTCTCTCTCTCTCTCTCTCTCTCTCTCACACACACACACACACACATATGCATGCATGATTTTTTTATATTTTCTATTTTTCGATCAACTGAGAGGGCTGACGTTAGCTAATCCAAACATTGCGAATATAAATATCGCTAAACTAATAGCTAATTTGCAGCATGCGCAATCATGTTATCATCGTTCTTTGCTAGAATTTTTTGGTTCATTAAACCTGAGAGTAGTTGTATTGATCATTTTGTATACGTATTGACCACAATCAAAATTCTGTTTAACATTCACGGGGTTTATAGCTCTCCTGCTAGGTTCAGAGTTCGATTCCCCTCGTCTAAATATCGCATATATATGTATTTATATAAAGCACCTGGTTTAATGAAGGAAAAATGTTTATTAAAAGTTAACAATCGAAAAGTCTAAATTAATATAGTTTACTTTTCTTCTGATGTTCTTGTATTATGGTTTACGTAGCTATGCAATCGAAGGAGGAGGCTGGAAAGGTGTACCACAATCCATCTGATAATGAAGCCAAGGAACTATTTCTTCCATTTCGTTGCTATTGCACTAAAAAGGCTGTAAGTCATGCTTTTTAATTACTGCACCTCATTAGATTTTTTTCCTTCACGTCAGAATTTCATCTCCTTAATTATTATGTTTTGATTTTTCATCTGCAGATAAAATGCAAGGAAATTATAATTGAAGACACTGATATTTCTAGAGCACTCGTAAACTATGTTGCCATTAATTTATTTGAGGTTTTGGTTCTTGGGACACCATCAAAAGGTCACCTTTTGAGGTAAGAGATTATTTACTCTTAATTATTTCTTATCATTGTTGCATCTTCTGTTCTAACATTACCTCAAAAATCTTGTTTCACAAAAGGTTCATGACCACAGACGTTCCAAGCACCGTGTCAAAAAGGGCACCCAACTTTTGCACAGTGTACGTCATTGGTAAATCAAAGATTTCATTTGTCAAATCTGCTACCATTTCGGTACCCCAAAGAGCTCCGCCACCAGCTAAGCAAATAGAGCACCAAATCAGCACAGCTTCGGAAGAAAATAACGCACAAATCGTGATCTACAACCCTAAACCTAGAGGTTTGTTTCTGCTATTCTACAGCATGCATTCTTAATTAATACCTAAGAAGAATGCTTAATTTTGTCACTACTAGTCACTCAAGTTTCTTTGATTTATGCAGCCCCAGAATCACCACGGTATCCAACCGAAAGGACACAGTATCTACCGGAAAGGCCACATTATCCACAACGTAGCGAGCCAAAAGAAGAAGAAATCATGTAAGCTCTGATACATTGATGACTTGGGGGAGAAGTTTCGTACATGTTTAGTTAGTGATGCTCAAAAACTTAATCATTAAAGTTATATAAAACTAAATAAATATGATTCAGGTCACCATTCAGTAGAGGAAGAAATGCAATGAACAAAACGTATGAGCTCCCACCAGGCAGTGATATATCATTTGTCCGCATTGGATTGCCAAGCATGGAACGCGTGTCTGCTAATTTATCCTATGATACCATGTCACCAGGAATGGTCTCTAGATTGTCAATGAACTCCGAATTTGACAGCAGAAGCTCTACTTCTACGGCGTCTTATTCTGGAACAAAATTTATTGACATGAGCTCTCCACAGCGCGATTTCTCATCATCCTCTTTCGAAAGTGGAAACTCATGGCCATCATCACAGCAGGTCATCATTAATTATGAGTGATTTTCACGCACATTTATCACAATAATCTGTATACATGAAGATATAGGCGAGAGTATTAATAATTTAATTTCCCTGAAAATAACAGGATGATGTGGAAGCTGAAATGAGGCGGCTCATGCTGGAGCTCAAACAAACAAGGGAAATGTACGCCACAGCCTGCAAGGAGGCAGTCACAGCAAAACATAAGGTATGGACACGAAATGTGATTCGGTCTTTTTGATCTCTCTCTCTCTCTCTCTCTCTCACACACACATGCACGCACGACGGACACTCAACATATAAGGTTATACGTTTTGAAAAGTGCTAGTTATTTGTGACTTGAAACACTAGAAATTAAAATATAAAATACATATACTTGGATCCTGCATAAAGAAACGAGTCCAATATGAAATAGATATCTTGGTTTAGAACACCTGTTTGAGTACAAGTTCTGTTGACATATCACCGTACAGGCAACAGAAGTTAACCGATGGAAACGGGAAGAAGAAATGCGATTAGAAGAGGCACGACTAGCTGAGGAAGCTGCAAGGGAACTTGTAGAAAAGGAGAAAGCAAAATGTAGAGCTGCCATTGAGGCAGCAGAAGTGGCTCAACGGGTTGCTGAACTGGAATCGCGGAAAAGAAGGAATGCAGAATTGAAAGCCCTCAAAGAAGTTGAACAGAGGAAGAAGTCAATAGATCCAAGAGCATATGAGCTCAGGTACAGGAAATACACAATCGAGGAGATTGAAGCGGCAACATATGCTTTTTCGGAGGGTTTCAAGATTGGAGAAGGAGGCTATGGGCCGGTATATAGAGGTGAACTGGACCACACACCGGTGGCAATAAAAGTTTTACGTCCAGACGCAGCACAAGGACAGTCGCAGTTCAAGCAAGAGGTTGAAGTACTGAGCTGCATAAGGCATCCAAACATGGTTCTGCTTCTTGGAGCATGTCCAGAGTATGGCTGCCTGGTCTATGAGTACATGGCCAATGGGAGCTTAGAAGACCGTCTCTTCCGGCGAGGCAACACCCCAGTTATTCCTTGGCAGATAAGGTTCAGAATTGCTGCCGAAATTGGGACAGGGCTTTTGTTCCTTCATCAGACCAAGCCAGAGCCCATTGTTCACCGAGACCTAAAGCCGGACAACATTTTGCTAGACTATAACTTTGTGAGCAAGATTAGTGATGTAGGTTTAGCCAGGCTCGTCCCTCCATCAGTAGCCGACTCTGTCACTCAGTATCACATGACATCAACGGCCGGAACATTCTGTTATATCGACCCAGAGTACCAGCAAACGGGAATGCTTGGAGTAAAATCTGATGTCTACTCACTTGGGGTCATGCTTCTACAACTAATAACTGCCAGGCCACCAATGGGTTTGACTCGTCATGTTGAGCATGCTATTGAGAGTGGGACTTTCCTCGACGTTCTTGATCCTGCTGTTCCTGATTGGCCTGTTGAGGAAACAATGAAGTTTGCTAAGGTAGCTTTGCAGTGTGCTGAAATGAGGCGAAGAGACAGACCGGACCTCGGGAAGGTTGTTCTACCCGAGCTTAACAGATTGAGAGAACTTGCTCAAGATAGCTTGAACTGCGCCATGTTTGGTGGCGGTGAAGTATTAGCAGCAAAACAAGGCCTCAGTTCCACAAGACAAGTGAGTTTCATAACGTAGAACTAGCACTGCACTTGCATTAACTGCACATACCAGTCATATATATTCTTGCAAGGCAAGCATCATAATACCATTGTTTTCTGTTTCTCAACATTTATTTATTTGCAGGATGTGATAAGTGACGCCAATATAACGCGATCCGGATATGAGAGCTCAATGAGTCAATCGAGCACATCTTCTTATCCCGGGAGATGATTATTCTCGGGTCTAATATAAAACTCAAAGCAGTTCCCACTTTCTTGAAGCTAACCTTGTTTTCATATCTCCAATTAATTGGAAAAGTCAGCTGAATAATCGGATTATTGTTCAAGAATTTGTTAGTACAGTAATAGTAGTTAAGTTGTTGAACCTGCGCAAAACTTGTTTATGGAAGAGAAATCAGTTGTGCAATAAGAGTTAAATGATTTCTTTTTCGGAAGCGCATGTGTTACAATAGATTTAGTTGATCAGAAATCTTCTCGGTGATTATAAAAATATTATTCTTTTATTGTAATTATTTTAGGATTCCCTTGAACAAATGGGTGTCAAAAACCCTATATATATAGGGTTTTTATTAGTTCCGCCTCATTTGGTATCAGAGCCAAGTGAGTGGTAGTAATTGAGTTATCATATTTTTAATCACTACATTTGGTCATTATTCAGTTTTCATTTACAGCTTATCTTATTTGTTAACCTTCTAAGTATGATTGTTTACTCTCAACCCAAACAGTAAGGCGTGTTCCAAACAATAAGTTCATAGGATTGGCATGAGCGGAGAGGGAGCTTAGCAAATACGCAAGGAAGGTAATAGCTAGTAAGATTTTCTGCATATTGAAAACCTGCATTTTAAACAATATAAGTAGATTATTTAGATCTAATTCCACTACCAGCACTAGCTCCAGAACCAGTTTAAGTAGAATTCCAGACATAGTAAATGAAGAACAAAAATTAGAATTTCAAATGGATGACAGTGTCGACTTTGGAGATTGGAATATCCCCAAGGTTTCTAGTAAAAACATTTACAAAAAGAAATGGTCAGTATGCTCTTTTGGAAGTGAACACCACGTCAAAACAGTTGAAAAAGCTTATCCTCTTAGTAAAGAACATGAAACTTGTCAATTATTCACACCAGAACAAATCAGAACTCATAGAAAAGATGATTACAATTACATTCACATAGGTCTAGTCCAAATAGCAGTCAAGCCCTTAACAAGAAGAGGCATCAATACCTCTATTTTGTTATGTCTCCGAGATGCAAGATTCACTGACTTCAGTGATAATATTCTTGGAATGATTGAGTCAAGTCTTTACAATGGACCAATTCATTTTGATTGCTTCCCAGATCTCACAATAAGTCTTTCAGACCCCCACATGCTGAAAGCACTCACATTAAACATAAAAACTTCAAGGTACCACGTCCTTGAAGGAGTCTAACCATTAGCTGTAATTTTCAGAGTTTACTACAAAGTCACAGGAACAAACATGAACTTCCAAGCCTTAGTTAAAAGTCCTCGAGACCACACACTCTTGATACAAACCAATCAAGAAAATGCCAACATTAAAATACTCAGGACCATTAGGTGGTCAAATATTAGTCTACCTTCAGATTGATGCTTGATCAATGAAAACAAACCAGTTAGTATTCAAAATAGTTTAATCAACCTAGACAATATAGAACAATATTTTGACGAAACAGTTAAAATCAACTTTGACCGTCCAACCAGAAAATCTAGTGTTCACTTACATGAGTTAGCCCAGTCACACAAATCTCTAGAACCAAGTAGGAATTCTTTTTCTGGATCCACATCAGCCGATATGGTGGATTGAGATCAAAATTTAATCAATAGAAAATTAAAAGCTGTAGAAACTAGCTCAGCAGTCACCCAGCAAGAATTAATTAATGATTTGATCAACATCAAATTAAAATCGTTAGAAACAATCTCTTAGGTAACTCACCCACGATACCAGCCTAACACTCATAACCAAGGAGAACAAACCTCTCCAACATAATCCGACTTCGAAGCAAGTCAAATTAACCACCAATTACTCGTACTAAATAAACCATTCAAAATTCGATGGAAGAAACTCAATGCTGACATCAAAGCAACAAAAAATATTCCCAAAAGAAATATTTTTCGAAATAAATATACAAAAGAACAAAAAATTGGACATTTACAATAAATGGACTAATTTCATGAAAAAACATAGATTTGAAGTATTTTTCTTCGATTTCGTTGAAAAATATTACGAGTCTGAAAAGAAGATAGAAGTCATCACAAAAAAAAATTGGATTAAAGAAGACAAAACTATAGTCTCTTCTAGTCACCCTCCACAAGAAACAATTTTAATTACAATTGCAAACACACAAGTATCAGCCACTCCTTTCAAACTTCCAAAAGAAGATGCAGGAGTCAAGCCAGTTATTGAACAAAACAATGTTACAAACCAAAGTCTACACACCATAGGAAAACAATTAGACAAAATAGAAACCAAAATAGATAGACTTTCTCAACCAAAATCAACAATTAGGGAAAAACCCTTAGTCAATTTCCCAGAATCTTCCTCTAGCACAATAACTTTAAAAACAATTTCCACAAGTCAAAAAATAGATCAAATGTTACAGGAATTAAAACAAGAAAAAATAGTCAATGTTTTACAACATCTAGATGAATCTCAACCAGAAACAACTTCTGCAATATGGGATTCAGAAGACGAGAGTAAAACAAATTCCATCAAAAAAATAGAAGAAGTTTTTCAAAATCTTGAACTAAAACGAATCACAAACAAACGAGTCAATCCAACAACTCTTACCAAAAATTGGTATCCAAGGCCAACGCCTCCGGATATTCAATTTGAAGAAAGAAACATCCAAAATCAATTCTCAGTCTCAGCTGAAAAAACTCTATGAATGAAACATAGATGGATTGTCAGAACAAGAACTTTTGAATAAATTACAACACATCTCCATGGTTGCTAATAGTTATATTACCAATCATAACCTCAGTCAAACACAAGTTGTCGACCTTTTGGTCACTGGATTTACAGGAATGCTCAATTCCTGATGGGAAAAACATCTCACTGAACAATCCAGAAATCAAATTTAAAATGTAGTCAAAAGAGACGAAGATGGAACACCCATCTTTGATGAGCATATAGGACGAGGAGTCCCAGATGCAGTCAACACATTACTTTTCACCATTATAGAACATTTCATAGGGACACCCAGTAATGTCACATTCAGAATTCATGACCAACTTAGTAACTTAAGATGTCCAACCTTAAGTGATTTTAGATGGTACAAAGATGTTTTCATGTCTAGAGTCATGCTTATAGAGGATAGTAATCAACCATTTTGGAAAGAAAATTTCATTAACGGATTACCAAATCTATTTGCCCATAAAATTAGAAATGTTTTAGTTAATGAAGAAGGCATCATACCATATCATACCCTTACTTATGGAAATATTATTTATATTATCCATAAAAAAGGATTAAAAATGTGTATTGATATGAAAATTACAAAACAAGTCAACAAAGACAAGTCAATAGCCAAATATGAATTTGGAATATTTTGTGACCAATATGAATTACCTCTTATTTCTTAATCCAACAAAAAGAAAAAAATCAAAAGCCTACAATAGGTACCCAAAAAAGTACTCAAGTAGGAGACATCCCAAATATAAAAATAAGAATTTTGAAACAAATAAATTTTACAAGCCCAGCAAATGGAAGAGGAACCCTCAGGAAAATTCCACTCCAAAAACCAAGAACGAAAAGGAAATTGCTACAAGTGTGGCAAATTCGGTCATTATGCAAATAAATGTAGAGTCAATAAAACAATCAACTAGTTGAAAATCTCTGAGGAAGAGAAAACCCAGTTAATCCAAGTCTTAGAATTAAGAGACACATATCATAGTCAATCCAAAGATGATTTAAGTTCTAATTCGTCTTCTTCCAATAGTTCCACAAGTAGTCTTTCATCCCCTAACATTAAAATATGGTGCACTGATACTTGTTGTAAAAAGATTTCAGTCCTCAATAATTAATCAGCAAAGTAGATGACCGTGAATTAAAGTCATTTTATTTAAAGAAACTTAAGAAGTTAGTCTCCCCTGAAGAAGCCAGTACTAGTCAATCCCAAGAGGCCCCAAAAATATGTCTTAGCACAACCCTAGAAAGGTTAATAGGGCTAAGAAAGAAATTATAGTCAAAGATTTACAAAGAGAAGTCAATAAAATTAAGAACGAAATTAAGTCCTTAAAATCAGAAAATATAGAAATTCGTTCACGTCTCAGTAGTATTCAAACACAAGCACTCCTTGACAATAATGATGAAGAACACAATAATTCTTCCTCCAACCAAGAGTTAGAATCCAAATCCATAGAAAACCCAACAGAACATCTAGTTTTGGGATTACTACAAAAATTAGGATCCATAAATGGTATTCTAAAATAAAAATAATAATTGAAGACTTCCAGTTATAAACAATTGCTTAATTGACTCAGGTGCAGACTTGAATCGTATCCAAGAAGTTTAATTCCCACTAAATATTTTCATAAATCAATAGAAATTCTTAATGTTGCAAATCAGTCACCTACGCAATTAAAATATGAAATCTCAAAAGCACATGTTTGTCAAAATAATGTTTGCTTTAAAACTCCATTTGTTTTGATAAAAATATTTCAGACCCAGTCATTCTAGGTCTCCCCTTCATAGCTCTCATATATCATTTTAAGGTACACCATAATCGTATAACCACCAGAATGTTAGGACAAAAAATCACATTTGAGTTCTGCACAGAAGCAGATCTCAAAAAATTAAGACAATTACAAAAAAATAGCATCTCAAAAACCATCAATTTAGTTACCAAAAAATCACAACAAATTAATTTCTTAAAAGAAGAAATTAATTACAAAAGAATTGAAGAACAATTAACAAACAAATCTTTGTTACAAAGCAATGACAATTTTCAAAAGTAACTTGTTAATGAAATTTGTTCGGATATTCCCAACGCCTTTGGCACAGAAAACAACACATTATTAAACTTCTTTACAATAAGGAATTTAATGAAAAGAAAATACCAACAAAAGCTAGACCAATCCAAATAAGTCAAGAAGTTATGGAATTCTGCAAAAAAGAAATCCAAGAACTTCTCAATAAAGGAATCATTAGAAAAAACAAATCACCCTGGTCTTGACCTGCTTTTTATATCTAGAAAAATGCTGAATTAAAAAGAGGAACTCCCAGGTTAGTCATTAATTACAAACCTCTTGATGAAGTTTTGGAATGGATACGGTATCCAATTCCCAACAAAAGAGATTTAATTAAGAGACTTAGTCAAGCTGTAATTTTCTCAAAATTTGACATGAAATCTGGATTTTGGCAAATTCAAATTCATGAGGATAATAAATACAAAACAGCATTTGTCACTCCTTTTGGTCATTATGAATGGTATATAATGTCATTCGGTCTTAAGAATGCACCCAGTGAGTTTCAGAATATCATGAACAAAATATTTAATCAATACAGTCATTTTTCAATTGTTTATATTGATGATGTTCTCATTTATTCCAAATCAGTAGATGAGCATTGGAAACACTTAAACATGTTTGCTAGGATAATTAAGTCAAACGGATTAGTTGTCTCAGCAACCAAAATTAAGTTATTCCTAACCAAAAATAGGTTTTTAGGATACAATATCCACCAGTCAACCAATAGATAGAGTAATTCAATTTGCAGATAAGTTTCCGATGAAATTACTAACAAAACCCAATTACAAAGATTTCTAGGATCTTTAAATTATGTTGCAGAATTTTATCCACATCTTAGACAACAATGCAAACCATTGTTTGATCGTCTAAAAGAAAATTCCTCATCATGGTCCGATACTCATACTTCCATAGTGAAACAAATCAAATCACATGTTAAGACTTTGCCCTGTCTTGGCATTCCAACTCCCAATTCATTCAAAATTGTTGAAAATGATGCCTCTGAAATTGGTTACGAAGGTATTCTCAAACAGCCAATTTCTTCCGGATCTCCTGAACAAATTGTTCGTTTCCATTCAGGAGTATGGAATCCAGTACAAAGTAATTATAGTACTATTAAGAAAGAAATATTATCTATAGTACTATGCATTAACAAATTTCAAAATGATTTATTAAATCAAAAGTTTTTAGTCAAAGTCGATTGCAAATCTGCAAAACATGTTTTACAAAAAGATGTTCAAAACATTGCATCAAAACAGATTTTTGCACGATGGCAAGTTGTATTAAGTATTCTTGATTTTGAAATCGAATACATCAAAGGTAGTCAAAATTGCATCCCTGATTTCCTAACCAGAGAATTTATGCAGGGGAAGAATGACAACAAGAAGACCTGATCAGATGAGGCTTCAAGCCACTCTACCACCACCACCAGTCAAACAAGAATCAAGCCCAGACTCTTCATCGGCCTTAGCCATTACCAACCGATTCACTCCATTAGGTTCCACAATAAAAAACCTTAGGCCAAACTACCAATCACCACGTCCCAATTATCAAACGGCATTAGTTAGTCAATATGACCCTTATTCAACCCCAACATACCAATCATCATCATCCCAACCAGTTAGTTATACCAAAATATCACCATATGTCAACAATACCCCCAGTGAATATCTTTTTAGTATCCATTTCAATCTCAATCAAGAACAAGCACCAGAAAAATTAGCCAAAACAGTATTTCCACCTAATTTCTATTATCATCGTATAGGACCACATAAAACACTGAAATACTATTAAGCCATCTTCAGCGAAACTGAGTCCATTTCAATCAAACCTCTCTACAGTAAAACTCATGAAAACAAAATCCTCTGCCATTCTCTTTACATTGGAAGGTTTTTAACCGAATCAGATTGAGGAATCCCCCTTTACAAAACCAAACCTCTTCATACCTAATATATTCATAGGGGTGTGATATCCACACACTCCTTTTTACTTCTCCCACACCTTTTTGGTTTTCGGCCGTCGGATCGAATAAATTGAAGAAGATCAACGAACAGAAATTAACAAGGGGTGTGTGAGAAGTAAAAAGGGGTGTGGGGATAGCACACCCCTATTCATATTCCCAACAACCATTACAATTATTTTGATTACATTGATGCATGAACTAACATGTTTCTCTATCAAACAGAAGATTTTAATCATTTGTGGTTCATTAATTTTGACAAGAGTTTCAGATTGAATTTTCCTGCATGGTTTCCAAAATGGTGGTCAACTCACGGCACAACAGTCTCCTACCAGAAGAACTTATGCAGGTTCTCTCTGCCAGTTTCCAACAAAAATTTGACAGAAGCCGATTCAACTACAGAATTACACTTCTTCCAATATTCATGGCCAAGTACAAAGTCCCATGGATCTTGAAGTGGAATTATGAAGTCAAAACAGGTGATGTTTACAGAGCTAGATCAGTCAAGTGGTGGGATAAATTCAACCATCAGAAGACCATTAGTCAAGTCCTCACCGAATTTCTCATTACTCCACTCCCAGTCATTCCGGCACAACCAGCACAGTCATCACTGCCAGTCATCCCGGAACAATCATTATCAGACATTAGTCCATCTTCGTCCCTCAAAGGAACAGTCAAGTCTACCAAATCGTCAGACTCAAAGAAAAATAAAGTCACTCAACTTGAATATTTAGCACAACAATTACTTGCAGAAGCAGTGATGCTCCATACTGAAGATGAAAAAGCCGACTACCAGGATTCCCAGGATCCATTTACTTAAAGCCATGTGAAAATTTCAATCATCATGTCAAGTCACCATGTGAAGCATTCAGAAATTATTCTCACCAATGATTTTGATAAAGTTTGAAGTCATTCATTCATTCATCCATCACGTGCTTCCACAATAATGGCAGCAAATATTCTTCCACAGTAAAAGTAACAAGTATTCAACAAATTTCACTGTTCATCAATAGTGAAAGCAAGTCATCATTCATCAATAGTAAAAGAAAGTGTTCCAAGACCTTTTCCAAGTTTTTAAGAAGTGAACTACAGATGAGAAGGTTTCAAGTCTGGAATTTCCACAATTTCTCAATCAAAAGTTTCTTTGAGTTCACACTATACCCAAAGAAATCAAAAATTGTAAACACTTTTCATTTTAGAATGTCAAGGATGCATGCATGCACCAATATCCTTTTCATCAGTCATTTTCTTATTTGCTGACTCAATCGTCAGTAAATCAATTGTAAGTTCCAGTGTAAGTTTTGCAATAAAACTTATTTTTAAATTATATATGCATCATTACTTTGAATTCATTATTTTCATTATGAAGAATATTTTCATAACAATTGATTTTGAATGGCATAAAATTCTTACTCACAGTCAATTCATCAAATACATCAAGTTCAAGGTAAACACGGATCAATCATTTGTTCAATTCTTTCTATTTGTTTCTAACAATTGGTTTCATGGTATTTTTAATCCTGGTTATCCTCCACATCAAGTTCCACATAATTCAATTAACAATTCATTTAACAGTTCATTCAACCCTAAACATCATTGCCCTTGGTATAATTGTCTTCATCGTTATTATTATCATTAGTTCTGCCTCATTTGGTGTGTGTGTGTGTGTGTGTGTGTGTGTGTGTGTGTGTGTGTGTATGTGTGTGTGTGTATTAATCATTGTATCAGTAAGGAGTCATATTTCTACAACATTCCTTATATACGTGGGCCCTATGTGGTTATATTAACCTAAGTTGCACGGACATTCTGAATCCCTGAAGGGTCAGAATGTCGGTTCTATCGAACACTCTGACATGCCTAGGATACGGTTTGGATACAATCAGACACGATATGGGCTTTTTTGTAGATTAAAAATATTTTGGGACAGTTTTGGAGCACAAACGTTTTGGGGGTAGTTTTGTAAATATAAAAAACATTTTGAGGGCATTTTTATAAATGTAAAAACTTATAAAACCTAAAGTTTATAAGTTTGGGGGTAGTTTTGTAAACATAGAAACTCTTGAAGTCCAAAATTAGAAGTAAGCATTTCATATTTTGATTGAATTTTGTGTGTTTTGAATTTTTGATTGACTATTGTCTTTTGCAAAGATAATAGATGTTGATTAATTTGATTAGGTGTGCATAATTTAATTATATTTTAATCACCGTGTTCTAGCCGTGCTCGTGTCCTTATTTTTTGAGATTTGGCGTGTAACCATGTATGCGTGTCACGTGTCGCCATATCAGGATCCATACAAGATAGATGTTGATGGCTCCTAAATTGGTCGAGGGAATAACGGCATCAATGTAAAACAACTAGCGAATCAGGTCATGCAACAACTAGAAAATGTATCTAATTGGCTAAAAGTTGGAACCCTCATTTGTCCCACATCAGATAGAGGGAGAAGAGAAGAGTAGTTTAAATAGAAATACCCCTCTCTAACTAACACCGAGGCCTTTTGTGATAAAACCCCACACCTGAGGATTGTGCAGTTGGTTAAGTGGGGACAGTATCGATGTTGTTGGAGTGGGCCTTCGGCCCTTCAACCTGAAAAATTCCACATGGTATCAGAGCCAGAGGAAGGGCCCGTACTACCACGTGATTAGGTGGGTCCCCTTTGGCCCCAAGCGATGTCCACATAGGCCAAAGATGCCACGTGATTAGGTGGGTACCCGTTTGGCCCCGCGTGATGGGTGAGCCCCCACTAGCTCCACGTGGTTGCCGATGTGGATTTCCACGTGTGACCCATAAAATGGGGTCTCATATGCGGGGGAGTGTTGGAACCCTCATTTGTTGGAACCACATCGGACAGAGGGAGAAAAAAATAGCAGTTCAAATAGAAATACCCCTCTCTAACTAACACCGAGGCCTTTTGTGATAAAACCCCACACCTGAGGATTGTGCAGGTGGTTAAGTAGGGACAGTATCGGTGTTGTTGGAGTGGTCCCTCGGCCCGTCGACCTAAAAAATTCCACACTAAAATTTTTATTAAGAAACTAGTTTTCCTTCGATATTATCCATTGCAGATTAACACATCACTCGATCCACACAAACATGCCACATATGGGTCTCCTCAGCTTGATAATTGTTGTCATTATGAAATTAAATCCAAGTGATATCTGAATGTCTCCTTAGCTTGATAATTGTTGTCATTATGAAATTAAATCCAAGCGATATCTGAACGTATTAGATATTTTTCAAGCTAAATGAGGTTTATGAAAAGGTCTGACTGGTCGGGAATATCGAGTGACCAGTAGGATAAAGGCATAACCCATGTCTAAGGAAAGCTGATACAGACGACCAGTCGGATGGGAGCGACTGGTCGTCTTAGTATGCATAATTTAAGTTACTACACCTCTTTATAGATGCAGTTGTGTTTATTCTGATTAAAATTTTAATACTCCGCGGTATATAGTATGAAAATCACTCTAGAAATATGTTAAGTTTGAAATTAAATTCAAATGATTAGACATGTCTTTTTTGAAGTGGTGCTTCTTAATCATAAGGTGCAAACCAAGAGATGTAAGGCTTTCAATGATTGTCTAACCACTTCAGAATTGGACACTTAAACCTCCATAAATAGTGGATGAATTTTGGAATACCGTAGAATGAACAACCTATCAATATCCCCTACAAGTAGGCTTCTAATATATCCACCTTTTTACTGAAAAACCAAAGCAATGAGAACAATTTTCGGCAAATTTTGTTCTTGGTTCAAAACTTGTTCTTTGTTATCTCTTATGTGAATTTTGACAAACAATAGGCGTAAGGCCAAGCTTCATTGTATATGTAGAGCTTATTTGCATATTCCTTTACACACTAAATGTGGAGGGGAATCAAGTTTGAAAGATAGCATATTTATGCATGGCTTGAAGCAATCTTTCATCCTCGTCATAACCATTCGCACATTTTCCAGAAAATTTTCCAACAGAATGTACTTCATTGTTGCCATGAGTCGTACGCAACACATGATTGATTATCATTCTAAGGACCTTCCCTAGGAGGTGTTAGAGAACGTTTTATTTGTTGATGCAGAGTTTACGTAGAAAAACTCATATTACTAAATGCTACCTCATAACAGGAGTCGTAAATTCACCTCTCACTTCATAACTACCATCTCCAATCTCTCTTATTGAACATTAGAGGAAATTGTAGGAATGGTCCTTCAACTTTAATTTAATTGGAGTAATGGTCCCTTAACTTTAATTCAATTGAAGCAATGGTCCCTCAACTAAAAATATGTGACTATTGGTTCCTTAACTTATCCAAAACATGCAGCTATGGTCATTTTCGTCAACTCCATTAGAACTTCTGTCCCAATAAGTCACGTGTCACTCATGTGAGGCTAAATCAATGGGCAATTATGGAAACCAAATAAGAAAAATTGTAGCAATGAACCTTAATTTTAACTCAATTGGAGAAATTGTCTCTCAGCTAATTTAATCCAATTGGAGCAATGATCCTTCTAATATGACTCATTTTGACGGAGTTGACGAAAAGAACCATAACTGCACGTTTTGGTGAGTTAAGAAACCAATGATTATAGATTTTTAATTAAGGGATCATCACTCCAATTGTGTTAAAGTTGAGGGAATGTTGCTACAATTTTCTCGCAACATTAAGACACATTTGTCACTTTAGTATTACGGTCTAGTAGTATTCCTCTTCACTTGTAAGTGAGAAATCTTAAGTTCAATTATCGTCAAAGACGAATTTGAACCATATTATTATGGCTCGCTCATTGTGAGGTTTAGTTCACTCCTCCACCTCTTAGTGTAGACAATATCGTTTATTAAAAAAAAAAACACAGTCTACGACGGTCCACCAACTGCTCAAGTACTTAATAAATTCAGTTGTTTGTAACTTCAACAAAAAAAATTGTGCAACTGAGTAGTTTAAGATGCAGTCTACTATCCAAACTATATTATATAGAACCTGGATCCTCTCCGGATCCCAATATCCTAAGCCTAGGGATCATTTAATCCGAACCATTGAAATTTGATCCAACGGTTACAATTATTATAACTTTTAGAGGGGCCCCCTGTTTGTAGCCGTTGGATCAAATTTCAACAACCCGAAGAGGATCTGGGTTCTATATAATATAGCTCCTTGGTTGAGACTCGAGAGGGCAAAACTTCCAAAGCATTTGGAGGCCTGCTGTTAAACAGTTGAATAGTTGTGCTAATCCAATGTTACAAAGCTATATTATATAAGGAAAGCTAACCAAAAGTCCTCAAAAACTTTAGTTTTAATCAAAATGACAAAATAGTGTTGTAAGTGAATAGTACCAGAAGTGACTTTTCATAATTAAAATTTTCTTAACGTTAAAAGTGAACAGTACCAAGAGTGTTTCATTAAGACTCGGTATTATATATCCAAACTATATATAATATAGCTCCTTAGTCGAACAATTGTGCTAATCTTGAATGTTTAGCTAAATTTTGCCAGTTTAGTTAGTTCTACATATAGTCTTTAAATACCAAATTTGTTAATTTTTGGGTTAAACTAGGTAGCTCCTGTTGTAATATAATATGTGGATGGCCCACATGAATAGTTTGTTACTATTTATCCAAATAAAAATCAAATAAATTATTATTCATATGAAAAAAAAAACGGATGGGTTACTATTCATGCACATTATTTCACTATTCATTTGAGGAAAGTTTGTAAAGTGAATAGTGCTGCTATAGTAATCTTTTGCCTATAAGATGAGAGCATACAGAGGAAGGAAGAAGTGAGAAGAAGAAGAAAAAGATAAGAGAAAAACATACAGAGGAAAGAAAGAGGAGTTATGGAGGAAAGAAGAGAGATGCGGAAGAAATTACCAATGGGACATGCTAGAGAGAAGAAAAAATAGTGAGAGTTATTTTGTACTCTTATTATTTCAAATAATGAAAGAAAGTACTGCTGCTGCCCCGAGGACGTAGGCACACTTGCCAAACCTCGTAAATATTGTGTCTTATTTACTTTATTCCTTTACACATATCGTCAACTTTACAACATGTTATCAGTACGAGAAGCTCTCGTGTTAGTGAAAAGCACAACGTCATAAATTCGGTGAAACACTACCTACCTATCACCTCTGTTGGTTGGAATCTCACAAATAAGAAAATCTTTTCATTTCATCTTCATATCTCTGTATGACTAATTTTCTTCAAGTAAATATACATTTGTTTATATAACTATTATCATTATTATTGGCAGAAAATCTGACAAACATGTAAACAGCCTCTAAACTCCAACTTGCGAACCTCGGATTGAGATACTTACTTCTTAAAAGTTGTTCGTCCACCCAGTACCTATAACATATCAAGTTTTCAGAAAATTCCAACGGGGCGATTGTCGCAGATGTCTAAAACACCAACCCAGTTTCCAATTCAGCAGAAAACTAGACATCCATCTTATGAGTACCGAAACTCCTTTTTCAGTAGTTCAATTCAAAATTGCTTCTTCACGAAAGTTGTTCGGCATCCTCTTATCCATATCATACTAAAGTTTGAGCTAAATCTAATGGTTTGATCTTCTCATAAGTTGCAGGCACTACTCTTGACTCCAAAACTTATAGGAACCGTTTCAATTTTTTCGAAACTCACTAGAGGAGAAACACCAATTGGGACTTGTTGATGCACAAAATCAGCGAAGACTTTGGTACAACAGAAAGTGTCAGGTTTTGTGACCTTCGCTTGGTTGCTTCGGTCACTAGTGAGGATAAGTACGTAAATGAATAGAGACAGAGAAGCAAACACAGGATGTACGTGGTTCACCCAGATTGGCTACGTCCACGGAGTAGAGGAGTTCTTATTAGTAGTGAAGGGCTTACACAAGTACAAAGGATCAAGCTCTCAATTTAGTGAGTTCTTGTGAATGATTTAACCCAAATGGCATTAGGCCATATTGTGGGGGAATGACCCCTATTTATAGAAAAACTTGTAGCTTTGTCACATTGACATGTGTCATGTTGTGATTGGTTCTTGATGTCGACACGTGCTGCGCTCTGATTGGCTTCTAATCTTGACACGTGTCGAGTAGTGATTGGCCTCCTGGTCGGAGGGGAACTCTTCTGGGTCCTTGACAGTATAGCGTTGGCCGGTGCTCGGTAGTTTCGGGATTGGTCAAGTATGGTACAAACAGTGCTCCCCTAAGTTCCCGAGTGAGGGAAACTCCTCGGTTGGGGACTTGCAAGATCCAATCCCTTGAGTAATCACGAAACTTCTAAGTACCGAAGTGTGGTCTGATCTTCATCTGCCCTTCTCTGGAAGTACCTTTCCTCCATCCGGGAATGGTGTATTTAGCTGATGTTGACGCACAAGGTAATGTATCAATTTCACTTGAAGCTTAGTTGTAGTTTCGGGCTTAGTCAAGTGTGATACAAACCCTATAGTAGGAGTCCCCCAAGTCGCCGAGCTAGGAGATCTGCCGAAAGAGGTGACAGACAAGGTAAGCAGTCAAACTTCCAAGTAAGCAACCCAGGATCAGAGGTTTGACTTCGGCTTCCGGTTGATTGTTCTCATTCTCCTTGTCTCTCATTCAACTGCCAGGATAAGGAGAAGCAAATGGATAAGAGATGATATGAGATACTTTTGCTTTTGAAGAAGTAACTTTCCACAGGCTTATTCTTGAACTGTGCTGGAGGGTTTTCTGGTGCCCTTCAGAGTATAAGGCCGACTCAAAAATTTGAGGGTCAAAACAAGTCCATCAAATCTAGAGTACGTTCGACCTTGATGATATGGGATACTTTTGCTGTTGACGGAATAATGAATGTGGTATGGAAAGGTGTCGTGCTGTAGTGATCTGTTTCAGCTCACCGTTGAACCTTCTGCTTCAATCTTTTGCATGGCAGAAGTGGTGTGCAACCTTTGCATTTAAATGGTCCTTCAGAACATTCCTTCATAGTGACTCTTCCACGCTTGGCAGCTTCAGTGTAAAGAGCCAATATCTGATCAACTGTCATGAGGTATTTGCCGGTGGAATTCGTGACCTTGACAGCAGTTGAGGATGAGTACTCGAGAGCAATGCTAAGTAAGCAACCAGGCAAAGGCTCCAGGCAGTCAGTTCCAAATTGGAGGTTTGATTTCAGGTTCCGACTGACTGCTCTCTTTCTCCTTGTCCTGCAGGTGTGGACAAGGACAAAGACAAAGACAGGGAGAAAGCATGATATGGGATACTCTTGCTTTCGACCCTGATGATATGAGATACTCTTGCTCTTGGTGTGGCTTATTTGCTGAGGTATTATCGGGGGGAAATAAAGCTGAGTATTTCGAGAGGTTATGTTGAGGGTGCCTTTTCGAATGCGAGAAAGGGTTGAGCATTTTTGCAGGTTTGCCTGTCCGTTGAGGAGGGAGGTCAATGTATATAGGGATTTCCCAATAACAAATAGTAATGCTATTCCTTTACCCTTCTTGGTCACAGCAATGCAGTGGGAGCTGCCAGCTTCACGTGTTTTAATTTTGTCAGAGCACTTTGAAAAAGTGGTATGTGGTATCTGGAAAGCTGATATTACGTGTGAAGATTACAGACAAGCTTTATCTAAGGAAATCTGGCTCTCGAAGTTCTGAGAGTTGTGCCTCTTCGGTTTTCGAACAAGCAATCCCGTCGAGGATCTGACTCTCGAGATTCGGAAAGCGGTGCTACTCCGGTTTTTGAGAAAGTAATTATGTTGGGAGTCTTTTCTCGAATGTGAGTAAAGGTTGGACGTTCTTGCCAACCTGTCTTGCCGCAAAACACGGAGGTCGACACACATAGGGACTTTCCAGTTGTCAAGCAGTGGTGCTGTTCCTTTACCCTTATGGGTAATAGTAGGGTAGCTGGAACTTCGAAATTCTCGTGCCTAAACTTTGTCAGAGATCTTTGACAAAGTTATATGTGGTACCCGAGGAGTTGATGGTGCATATGGAGAGCGGTGATTGAACAGTAAGATTCACGTGCTTTCTACTTCACCAGAAATCTTCGACAGAGTGCCCGTAATTTCCGCAAAGCTGATTGTGCATGTGACAGGTGCTGACGAGGCTGAAAAAGCAGGTGCTTCTTCGATTTCTGAGATCGGCCCTCGTGGTCTCTGAGCAGCCCAGCTTTTGAGAAAGCAAACGCCTCTTCGATTTCTGAGATCGGCCCTCGTGGTCTCTGAGCAGCCCAGCTTTTGAGAAAGCAAACGCCTCTTCGATTTCTGAAGCTCCGTCGAGTGCAGATTTTTATAGAGGCTGGCATTAAGTTCCACAGCACACTTGAATCTCTACCAGTAGAAGCTCATTTCTTGCACTTCTAAGATCTTGATTTGTCTGACCTCTTCCTTCTTCAACACATTTGAAAATGTCTGGACCCTCCGACCGTCGTTTTGACTTGAACCTTGGAGAAGAGACAGCCACGCATTCTCCAGACAACATATGGCGCCCATCCTTCATATCCCCTACTGGTCCTCTTACCGTTGGGGATTCTGTGATGAAGAATGATATGACCGCTGCAGTGGTGGCCAGGAACCTTCTCACTCCCAAAGATAATAGACTACTTTCCAAACGGTCTGATGAGTTGGCTGTTAAGGACTCTCTGGCTCTTAGTGTTCAGTGTGCAGGTTCTGTGTCTAATATGGCCCAACGCCTATTTGCTAGAACCCGCCAAGTTGAATCATTGGCTGCTGAAGTGATGAGTCTCAAACAGGAGATTAGAGGGCTCAAGCATGAGAATAAGCAGTTGCACCGGCTCGCCCATGACTATGCTACAAACATGAAGAGGAAGCTTGACCAGATGAAGGAATCTGATGGTAAGGTTTTACTTGATCATCAGCGGTTTGTGGGTTTGTTCCAAAGGCATTTATTGCCTTCGTCCTCTAGGGTTGTACCTGGTAATGAAGCTTCAAATGATGAACCTCCAATGCCTCCTCCTTCTGGGGTTTTGTCAAGTACTGAGGCTCCGGATAACCACCCTCCGGTGCTTTCTCTTTCTGGGGCTCTACCGACTGCTGAGACTTCCCCTAAGCAACCTTTGTGAAGGCTCCCTTTTGTTTGTTTATTTTGACTCATGTATATGTACATATTTGTGGCTTATCGAAAATATTAATAAATAAGCTTTGCTTCATTTCAACATATTGTGTTAAATACACCAAAGCCTTCTTCATAAAGTTCTTTGAATTTTTGCTTTTGTTGAAACCTGTATTGTTGAAGCTTTGTGAGTGAAGCATGTAGTTTGAGGTAGTGTTCCCTTAATTTCCCGAGTGAGGAAAACTTCTCGGTTGGAGACTTGAAAAATCCAAGTCACTGAGTGGTTGTGAGACTGCCGAGTATCAAGGTGCAGTAGCATATGGTGGGAGTCCCCCAAGTCTTCAGGCGAAGAGAGTTGCCGAATGAGGTGTCTCGCGTGTTACTAATTTGTCAAAGTAACGAATCCTTGTTTCGATGTCACACATTCGTATATGCTTTATCTAAAAATATTTCCAACTTTTGTGTGTTTGATGCTGCATGCTATTGACTAGACAAGATCAAGTGCAATTAGTAGCTTTTCTCTCTTTTTCATCTTTTCTTTGGTGGAATTGCAGCATCAAAATATTGTTACTATTACTTCCTGGGTAACTAAAAGGACTTAGAACTATGAAATGAAAATAAAATAAAATGGATGAAACAAAAGAAAGTGGTAGACAAAGAAAAAAAAATGGAGACTTAATCATTGCCTTTTCTGTTTTGGCATATTTGTGTGAATGGTACTTGTTTAAAGCCCTATCACAAGTTCTATTTATTTATAGTGGGTGAAATTATTCCAAAAATATGAACCTAAAATGATGTCGATATTGAGAATAAATTTCGAGTCCATATGAATATTGTTAAGAATTTGAAGTTCTAACATTTTGTGTATACATGTGTTATATGTGGTATGAGTTAATTATCGCAATTTCTATCATACCTAAATTTCTTCATTTTGGAAATAAGGAAATGGTGAACTTAGCAAAACCCGATTTTGTGACCATCGACATCTTATACAAGAGATACTTTCATGAATTCATAATGCCCGAGAATTCATGTGGAAGCATATGATATTAGAAAACATCTTTACTTAAAAGCTCATTGACTCATATTAATGGAACTAGAAGTTTCCATAGTTTCCTATATCTAACAATCTGAACCAAAAGTTTCAGGCATGTATAAAACTAGAAGAGAAGGAATTTTCCTACACACACACACATATACATGTGCATACACTTGAGTTACAACTACAAAAAAAAACAAATGGAGGGCCTTCACAAAGGTTGCTCATATGAAGCCTCAGTACTTGGCAGTGCCCCAGAAGAGGGAGACATTATAGATTGATCATGTGACGCCCCAGTACTTGGCAAAACACCAGAAGGGGAATGCATCAATTGCCTTCAAAATCTAGCCATGAATCACTGGTGAACACTTTGAATCCGACTTTCGGATTCCTGCAATGGTTGAGCTTTCTTTTCATGCTTGTCTAGTAAATATTTGCAAGTTTGTGCAACTCTTTATTCTCATGCTTGAGCCCTTTAATTTCTTGTCTAAGACTTGCCACCTCAGCCATTAATGTTTTGACTTGACGAGTTCGAGCAAGTAGACGTTGGCCTATGTTGGATACATAACCCACACATTGAACAATGAAAGTCAAAGAGTCTTGAACAACCAATTCATCAGACCTCTTTGAAAGTATTCTTTTGTCTCTGGGAGTGAGAAGGTTTCTAGCTACTACTGTAACCGTTATATCATCCCTCATCACAGAGTTTCCAACCGTAAGAATGCCATTATAATATAAAAAGGACGGGCGCCATATATTATTCTAACGCGGCTCGTGTGTATCTCCTCCGAGACTCAAATCTAAACAAATGTTGGATGGGCAAGCCATTTTCAGAAATGATGAAAGAAAAATGTTGGATAGAATGAAATCTCATAAATGCAACAGAGATCATTTTAACAGGCGAGCAACCTTCAAAGCGTGCATTTTCAATATAATTGATACCTTTATAAAAGGAAAGGCAACACAACCACCTGTTCAAAAATCGAAAAGACACTGCTCTCCGAATTTCAAACGCCGAATTTTCCTAAATAAAGTTTGTCAACATTTCTCAGACGCAATCGCAGCTTTTTGGATATCAATGACAACTCTATCAAAATATCTCTAGCAAAGTTAAAATGCGTAAAGTTCACTATTCCAACTACATCACTGTTGCCTACAAGCGTGGGTGACAAGGCCACATCCGCACCACTACCTACTATTGGGAAATCCCTAGATATGTCGACCTTAGTCCTCCATGGCAAGGCACACCTTCAAATAATAGTTTGTTACTATTCATCCAAAGAAAAATTAGATGGATTATTATTCATATAAAGAAAAACGGATGGGTTACTATTCATGCACATTATTTCACTATTCATTTGAGGAAAGTTGGTAAAGTGAATAGTGTTGCTATAGTAATCTTTTGTCTATAAGATGAGAGCATATGGAGGAAGGAAGAAGTGAAAAGAAGAAGAAAGAGATGAGAGAAAAAACATTCAAAGGAAAGAAAGAGGAGTTATGGAGGAAAAGGAAGAGAAGAGGAAAGAAGAGATATGCGGAAAAAATTACCAGTGAGCCAGGCTAAAGAGAAAAGAGAAAATAGTGAAAGTTATTTTGTACTCCTATTATTTCAAATAATAAAAGAAAATACTACTACTGTCCTGATGACGTAGGCACACTTGCCGAACCTCGTAAATATTGTGTATTATTTATTTTATTCTACTGCACACATATCGTCAACTTTACAACAGCTCCAAATTTAAATCATGAAGGACAAATTTGGAGAGATGGAGGTGTAGCATGCATACACGAAACGAAACATGCCTCATCATCCCACTTTTATTTTGGCCACATTTCTCCGTTCTGATATACCCTCACCTATTTACGGCTTTTGTTTTTGGCCCCACTCTCGACACTCCCAACAAATTCTAGCCTAAATTATCATAGAAGAATTGCTAGCAAAACTCGCTTGCCAAGATTCTCTCTTCGAGGCCTTCACGTGTATTCTCTCTTCACAACTTTAATGTGTATTCCCCTTAATCGAAGAAATGAAATACACGCACAGAAAAAGAAAGGAATTTTCTTTTAAAAACTTGTCCAACCGTTGGCCAAAGCAAAACAAAAATGATGTATGCTTGGATCAAGTTTGTATTTATGATATGAAATTATTAATCATTGTGTAAAAACTATCGTTTCAGATAATTAATTAATACTAATGCTTTTGAGTCAATCAACAATGATTTTACAACAGTTCGTAACAAATTTTTGTATAGTGCTATTTACATACCTATTTTTACGGCTACACATCACTTAATTCCTTTCATTGAATCGAATAAATTTAAAACACAATCATGTCTAAAATTTAGCAAAGCTATGAGGAGTAAGTTTAGTGACAAAAATATATCATATTATGACATAGGAATTCATAACATGAACAGTCGATCACAAGCACGCTGCACGAAGATGTGTGTGGGAAGGAATTTCTGCTCAGACTTTAGGAGTCAACTTGAAACTCAACAAAAACTACGAGAAAAACTTTCAAAAATATCCAAACCCATAAGCCATCATTAAGATTATAACAACTTCATTAACAACATAATCAAGACAAAAAAAAATTAAAGAAATTGTTGGGTTGCTAATTAATTAAGTGGAAGAACAAGAGTTTTGACTATCTCTAGGAGATTGCAGAGGAAACAGAGGCAAAAGCTCAGGAGTGTGGTCAGTCATCCCTCGGGGTGCACTTAGCGGACTTGGGTGCAAATAGAACCCTTTCCCAGCAATGGCTCGATCTTCCTCTTCACACAGAGACGCCGGCGGCGTCCTCGGGCTCCCACGTCCCAGAAAATCCAGGGTCGAAACGGGCGACGCCATCACCATCTCATGGCTCCCAAAACCCATAAACCCTGCTCCCACTCTGGGCAGCCTGCCGCAGGGCCCACACGAGGAGGATGATGGGGTTGCTGCGGCGGCGGTGTTGAGGTTGAGGCTGAGCGCGAGCTTCTTGGTGGCGTGTCTGCGCTCGTGGAGCTTGAAAGCCGGTCGCCGGGGCCCCATTTCGGTGGCGGTGGGGGGTTTGGGGGTGGAGTAGCGGGCGGGGAGGGTGAGGGGTAGCTTTGGGGAAGATGGGTCTTCGGGTGCTCCGGTCAGTCTTTGGACGACGGCCCGGAAAGTTGTGGGGTCGGCTTGGACGTAAGTTGTGTTGGGGGAGTTGGGGTCGGACCCGTAAGTGGGTGAGTTGACCATTGTAAGAGCCAAAGTGGATTTCTAGAGAGAGAGGGGGGGGGGCGGAAGGGAGAAGAGAGAGAAGGATGAAAAACAGAACGCGAAGAGGGGGGCATCGAATGTGGGGGTTTTATCATGGTTGAGAGAGAGAGAGAGAGAGAGAGATTGCCTTTTGATTTAGTTTTTATATATTTTTGTATGAATTTGTTTTGTATGAGTTATCTGGGTTGTTCATGAGAAGAAATTTTTAGTTGTGATGGGAACATAAATAATACATCATGTGTTTTTATACAAATAGTGAAAAGTTTTAATTTTTAAGTTATTAACTTTTTAACACACATAACTCATTATATATATATAAAGATACGTAATGTATCATCTCGTGTAACGATTACACTGAAAAATCTCTTCTCGGTGAGTTGATTTACTTTTTACTTTTTATGGGGTGGTGGGAGGTGGAAATGTCAGGTATACGGCGAAAGTCAGAGGCAGAATCCAAAATATAAATTTATTTCTCGTGAATTAGGCAGCTACAGACAGAAAGCAAGAGAGAGAAAGGAACCCACTACGAACGTGATGCAGTTGGGTAAGTTTATTTTCTATTTTCTAATACTCCGCGTTTTCACTTTTTTGGGCTCAAAGTCAATTATACTAGTTTTGGTTCCAACCACAGTAGAATATTTGCTCTTAGATTAGCAATTTTTCTTCAATATTTCGGAAAGTATTTTTATTCACCGTTAAATGATAGTAATGCTCATTACTTTACTTACGTGAATATGAAAATGCTCACCTCCTATTATGTAAAGATTTAGGAGTAAAGTTAGTTTTCATTGAAAAAAAAAAAAAAAAAAAAAAACCTCAACCCAAGAAGAACTAAAAATATGAATATACCCTAAAAAGAATTATTTATTCCTAAAATGCGGTCTGCATCACGGATGTGATTCATTTTAGTTAATCGGCGGTAGAGTAACACAAGTGTTACATTGTTTTTTTTTTTCTCGTGACAAATTCTTGAGTAGAAATTTATGTGGCAATTGGAGAATAGACAATTGTCAACCTATGTATATGTAAAGAGTTTGACGAAGACTTGAAAATTTGGAGGTCGTAGAAGGAAAGGGGTGGCAAGAATGTGCTATTTACACATCTTATTTTACTTCTCATACATCATTTATTAATTTTTTTTCGTTGATTTTTTTCAATTCATCTGATCCGACAGTCAAAAATTAAAAAAACACGTGAAAAGTAAAATATATGTGTAGATATCATATCCCGGATGGCAATTGTGGAAAGCAAATATCGAAGCAACATGAAGAATAATAAATGAGATAAGCCTCCACTTTTGATGGTCTCACACTCTTTCTTTGCTTTGTGTACGTTTTTGAAACTTCTGCCAAGCTTCCCATAAAGTGAAGCACAAGCATAATGCGACTTTATGATGTTCATAATTAGCAGAAAGACAAATACACTATGTCATAATTAACAACAATGATAATTGTGGTCAATTAACGAGCGATTGGACTATTTTATGATGTTCATAATTAGCGGAAAGACAAATACACTTTGTCATCATTAACAACGATAATTGTGGTTAATTAACAAGGAATTGGGCTAAGTAAATAGAAAGTTAATAATGTTTTTTTTTCTTTCTTAAAATGAGTACCTGTTAGTGGCTTCGTCATGGCGGTCCATCTTTTCGGAGGTCGAAAAAATTCACAGGTGCATTTCAACCTTCCTTGACAACCATTATGCGATTTACCAGCACTAAAAATTGAACTTAGAACGTACTGTATGGAATACAGGCTGGAATTCGTCTCAACCACTGAGCTATCCCGTAGTGATTGAAAGTTAATAACATTGAGATAAAAGAAGAATAATTTCAACTTAAGTGAGATCGTCTGATTATTCGTAAATCATTTGTCATATAAACATGCGATTTTTCTAGTTGTATTCTTGTTACAACTAATCTCATTTGATCATATCTGATATGAGAGTTGATCTAATCGCATTTCCCTCGTGACCAAGCAAGTGTAGTGTTTTGAATTTGAAATTGTTTTGAAGGTGATAAATGTAACGAAGGGGGCTAGCTGGCATTGAATGATGAATCATGGAGGTCAGCGAGGCATTGAAACAAGAAACGAGGAGAGACTATGCAGTCTGTCTGATGCCTCAGCCCTCTCTCAGACCCTCAGAAATAGCTTCTTCTTTTTCTTTTAAATTTTATTTTTTATTAAATTATTGGATTTTGTACCTAAATTTGTTTCTCCTCCTGGTCTCTGAGGTTTCTTGGTTGTTTGCGTGAAGTTTCCCCTTTGACATTTAGGCAAAAATAATAACGTTTGTTACAGCCTTCTCTATAATTTTCCGTTCTTTCTTTTGACTTCGTTTTGGTGTAACTGACATTAAACAAGTTCGTGTTATCCTATCGTGATTCAATAGCATATAATTTTGGTAAAAATTTTACACATAATAATATATTATTGATCTAAAACGTTACGTGACTGTAAATCTAATTCATGTGAGTCATTTGAACGATGATTTCAGTATTCTAGTTTGTTTACTTCACTCTTCTTCCTCCTCTGTACGCGGTTTGTGGATTGCCTTGTTGGGTTGGTTTTGTCTTGTGTACTTTTTGACGTTTGTAGTTTTCGTGTTTTAGTGGAAGTCTTCCCTGCCAACCTCCTAATTTGCTCAATTTCTACTCCCTCTCCGCTCTCCCACTTCTAAATTTTCTTTCCTATTTTCTAGTTCAATTTCCCCTTCATATGAATGCCAAATTAACAAGCAAGAAAATAGTTGATTGATTGAGAATTTCAACGACATGGGATCGATAGTTCAGTTTGATATTTATGTTACTGTTACATACATGGAAAGTGGAAAGAAAGTTTTCTAGCCAAAAAAACAAATTTGATGAATGTACCATTGTTGCAACTGTTTGGGCACGGTTTTTACACCTGAGCCAAATATTACAATATATATATATATTTATTATTAGCACTTCAAAAATCTCATTCTATAGTCTCTACAATTGTATTTTTCTTTCTAATTATAGAAAGTTTGGAGTGCCAAATGAGATTTTTGGAATGCTAATAATAATTTCCTACATATATAATATTACATATTTAGAGGCGAGCCTTCGTGTAATGGAACAGTTGCTTCTTTTCAAAAAAAAAAAAGTTCGAAAGAATTGAATTTTTTTTAGATTGGATGCGATTACTAATTCATGATCTGGTATGTACATAATGAAAACTTCATTCTCGATTCTACGAGAATTATTATAAAAATCTTTCATTTGCTTCTCTTCAATGGCAGTTTTATTTTCCCATAAGGTGTCCTAATTTTTTGCCTAATTCTTCTTCTGATGATCGATTCAACCTTTTCGGAAAATTTCCAAACGAACAATTTTAACGAAATCTTGCAATTTCTTATTTTCCTATGTTCAAATATATAATATAATATATTTAGAGACGAGCTTTCGTGTAATGAAAAAGTTTTTGCTTTGTGACCGAAAGGTCACCGGTTCGAATTGTGAAAACAGTTTTTTTGCAAAATAAAGATAAGACTGTATACGATAGACGTTCCTCCTAGTCCCGTAAACTTGGAAAGCTTGTTGGCTTGGAATGTGAACCAGTGAAAAGAGATTTCATTCATTGAAAAAACTGGACAAAAGATTACAAGTGATGATAAAAGGGGAACAAAAAGATGAGAGACTTTGTCCAGTATCGGAAAGCAACAAAGATATAATCCAAGGGGGCTCATTCTGCTTGGTTGCCAAACCCTTTGATGTTATTAATATTTTGTTTAAAGTTAATATAATGGGTTGAAAATTAGGTGTTGGTTTATTATTTAATTTAGAAAACTCATAGCCTAATTATTTAATTTACACTAAAAATGATTTGATTTAACATCATGTCTCACCGATATTATCTCCAACTTAACTATCTATTACCAGTTGTAAGGTTTTTTACTCGGTATAATAGTATTGTTGAACCTGTCACATACTAACTATATATTATTTTGTTATATGTCCAAGGTTATTCTTCAACAAAAAATACACCAAATGTTATTGTTGGTTTTTTGTCAAAAATTACCCACTGTGTCACTCAACACAATCTATTGGTAAATTGGCACGATGCGAGAAAGATATAGGGTTGCAACACAAACAAAAGTGTTTAGGGAAAGAGATTTGGAACAAAAACACTTATGTGGACATTGGGGCTTAAACTTACCACTAGATTGTGCTGAGTAACACTATCCATCACTCAAAATTTGTCACGTGGTAAGTTTTGAGTATAGTTTTTATCACATAATTGTATTTAAAGAGGGCTAGAAAAAGATTACATTTTCATAGTAGGGTTAAATTTGACTGGTGCGTTTGTAAAAGGACTACTAAAGCTATATTCCTTTTCTCTTTTGGTCTTTATAAAGGGAAGATGATCATGTCCGGATCTCTCCTATCAAGGGTCTAGGATCAAGTGATCCGGGACAGTTGAATTTTGATTCAACGGCTAATTATTATTATAACTTTTAGAGGGACTTCTTATTTGTAACCGTTGGATCAAATTTCAACGGTCCGAATCACTTAATCCTGGACTTTTGATGGGAGAGAACTGGACCGGATCCTCTTCCTTTATAAAGATTTATGCTTCAAATTGATAGCATTTCAGCTTTCTAAGTTCCAGATAACCTTAAAAATTGTGCTTATTCTCTTCCCTTAAGCATATATGCTACTATTTTCATTAGCTAGGTTCCCTGTTATTTCTTATTAACCACAGACCGAACACTTGTCGAGTCCGTGGCCATTGGTGACTATCAACGGTGGAGATTCGACGACGGCTGCTTTAGAGTTTGATACTCCTCAATCACCAGAGAACAATATATCTACATTATCCTTCTGCAAAGTCAAAAGGTCACCTATCATATATATATGTCATCTGTTTGGATTCCCAGAAAGCATGGTAGATGATTGCCGGGGGAACAATTTAATCAATTGAACCATGTGTTATGCATGTAGAGGACAGTATCATTGCAAATGATGAGTGGGTTGAGAACTAATTTAACATTCGTTTGGAATATTTTTTGTGAAAATGTTTTCAGGTTTGAAAAGCACTTGAAGCGTATTTTAAAAGAAAGTGCAATTATGTGCGCTTAATATAGGCACATAAGTGGTTGCCAAAAGCACTTGGGACTAATGACTGCTTTTTATTCTGAAATTTGTATACATACATATCACAGTACTGTATTATACCAAACAAACAAGACCTCCACTTAAGAAAACCATTGACATTATTTCTCTGCAGCCAAACTATGCATCAGATGGATTTGAGAAAATCAAATCGCTGAAAGAGACGACTGGGAGGGACATGGAAGAACATATCAATCGACGAACCATGTATTGTCAAGAGCAGATTGTCAGGGGCAAGATATTCCTGCATTTGGTGCAAACAAAGAATTGATCCTCGAGTTGCGATTTATTTTGCTCCCATATGTCCTATGGAAATCTGCGCAAGGGAGAACCCATCATCCCAAAGCTAAGCAAGAAAGGAAGACAGAAAACTTTTAAGGTAAAGGAAGTGAGAAGAGTACATCAAAGCGAAAGATCGGCCAAGTCAAAGGTTCTTGAAATAGCCTTGAACCATGAGTCCAGCTTCTTCTTCCTCAACTCTTCATCTAATTTTGGACGGAAAATGGTGGAACTCTTAGTCCTCTCTTCACAAGCAAAAATCTCCTTTTCGCTCCAAACACCAACAGCTAATCCAGCAGCATAGGCTGCTCCAAGAGCTGTTGTCTCAATGTCAGCTGGTCTTACCACTGGGCTCCCCAACAGGTCCGCCTACAGAACAACAAAACAAAGAATAAATTCAATCATTAACAGAATACGAAACGGTTTCACAATACACGAGGAAGATCATATAGCAATGTAGGAACACCTTTTTTCTTTTTTCTGATCTGTATTTCATAAAAATTATTTAATAAACACGATGTCCACTGGCATTTCGTTCAAGGAGATGGGGGTAAGGCAAAGATATCTACTCCTTTTACATGTTTGTCATAAAAATTATGAGCAACGAATATGTATTTTCAAACTTCTTTATACAAACAAATGTAGTTGAACACTCTTTACTAAGTATGTAGAAGCAAAATTGCAGTCTTCGCATGTTTTCATATCAAGCAATAGTAATATATATAATTCCGTAAGGAAAGCCGAGGATGGTTTGTTGGTAAAGGAATGAGTGGAAAGAACTGAACTTCTCCATTATCTGACGTACTGGAGAAATGTCAAATATGTATTTTCACCAGCAATTGTTGGATTACACAACTAATGGCTATTTTGACATGAGGACAACATGCTAAGAGGATGCCAAGGAAACCACAATTGCGAAAGTAATAGAAAGATACAAAAACAAATATTTTCATGGATGGTTCAAGAACTAAAGAGGGAACAAAGAGAAGGCTTGTAAACTAGAAACAAGAAGAATGAAAAGGAAAGAATATGTGGCTCAATCGGTGGATTTGATTAAAACTGAACTACATACTGCAAGTTATAGCATAAAATATGAAAAAAGGCCCGAACCTGAATCTGCATTAGAAGGGTATTAACAGTAGCACCACCATCTACTCTGAGCAGGAATTCCCCCTTCTCGTTCTTAACCTCTCCCTTCTCCCCAGCATCTTTGTGCATTGAATCCAACACATCTTTGACCTGGAAACACATACTCTCTAGCACTGCTCGACAAATGTGAGCCTTGTTCGTAAACCTTGTAATACCAATGCAAACCCCACGAGCATCATCACGCCACCACGGAGCAAATAATCCATTGAAGGCTGGCACAAAATAAACTCCACCTGTGGACTCAACCTGTAAAGCCAAATCCTCAATCTCACTCGCGCTCTTAATGATCCCAAGACTGTCTCTAAGCCACTGAACTGCAGCTCCAGCAATAGCAATCGATCCCTCCAGAGCATAATTTGTCGGAGCCTTAGGGCCAAGTTTGAATGCCAAAGTGCTTAGAAGCCCATGCGTTGACTGAATTATCTCTTCACCAGTGTTGAGAAGGATGAAAGCCCCCGTCCCATAAGTGCTTTTGGCCTCTCCTCTCCTGCAAGCTTGTCCTAACATTGCTGCATGTTGATCACCGAGACATCCAGAGATTGGGACTCCAGTGATTGGCCATCCTGTGTTAATTTTTCCAATAACCTCAGAGTTACTGACAATTTTGGGCAGAATTTGAGCTGGAATTCCTAACGTTTTCAATGTCGTACTATCCCACTCAAGGGTCTTGAGATTCATAAGCATAGTCCGCGATGCATTTGAGACATCAGTGACATGTATCCCTCCCTTGACACCACCGGTTAAATTCCAGATTAACCAAGTGTCTATAGTTCCAAAGAGAGCATCCCCTGATTGCACAGCCTTTTTCACCTTATCCACATTTTCCAACAGCCAGAGCAGCTTCAATGCACTGAAATAGGTGCTTATGGGCAAACCACATGTTTCCACAAAATGAGTTCTTCCCCCAGATAATTCTTTCTCCAATTTTCTGTAACCAAAATAATCAGAAAACTTACAATCATAAGACAGCTCCTCAAATCTTAAATGAGGTGAACAGCAGGCGAATTGAAATTTTCTAAAAAACCAAACATGGAAAGGATCGATCATAAAAAAACATTCACGCCAAACTTAAAATACAAATAAGGGGAAATTGGAACATTGGTCCTGAACTTGTCACAATGTGGAGCAATATAGTTCTTTTGGGTAAAACTTCCGTCCTTATTGTGCCTTAAAATCCTTAACCGTGCATGGAAGTTTCAACGGATTTTTAGTTTACGGACAAAGCTCCAATTGGACCAAACTCCGGGATCAATGCTTCAATCTTCTCTATAAATAACCCAATCAAATGAGCAGGAATCAAAATTTGAAAATCTAGGAAACCCACCTATCATTGAAATCATCGAAGAAAAGGGTATTGTACTAATAAACGAAAATACACCATTAGCAGGAAAATCAGTACAGAATTATATCTTAATTATCAATGTTCGTCCATTGACCAAACAAAAACACTATCAATATTCATCAAAATCCAAAAAATAACAAAATTCCAATTCAGGATCAGTGAAACCCAATTGAGAAATCACATTTGCAGATCCTGATTTCAAAATGTAAACAATTGCAGACATGAAAAAACAATGAAATTGTGAAAGCAGTACCTGCAAATAGAACTGGTACGGACATCCATCCAAACAATAGCATTGTAGAGAGGACATCCAGTGGATTTGCTCCAAACCAGAGTTGTCTCTCTCTGATTGGTCAACCCTATGGCCTTGAGCCCACTGTCCACGTTGTGCCCATCAGCTGTGGCCTTGTCCAGCGCCTTCGCCATGCACACTCTCACACTCTCCAATATCTCCATCGCATCATGCTCGACCCACCTGCCCCAAAAAACCCAATTCAGGAAAACATCATATTTCAAAGAAAAAGTGAAAAACAAATGGAGTTTTGATTGACTGATTTGCTTACCCGGCTTCCGGGTAGAACTGAGTGAACTCGACCTGGTGGGACCCAATAGCGCGGGCCGAACGGTCGTAGATTATGAATCTGGTGCTGGTGGTGCCTTGGTCAATCGACCCAATCAACACTTCATCTGGTTTTTTCGAGTCCTCTGGTTTTTTCGACATTTTTGTTTCTGCAAGCTCCAAAGATCCAAACTTTTGTTCTGGATTTATGAAGAGGAAGAGAACGAACAGAAAGAGAGAGGATTTTGGGAGAAATGGTTTCTTGGGATTGTGGACAAAGTTTATCCAACCACCATTAATGGGGTCAAATTAAAAAATTATAAAGATTGTATTGGTTGGATAAGATTGATGAAATGAACCCTGGAAATACAGAGAGAAAATTTTGGATTTTTGTTTGGGATTTTGAAATTTTAGTAGAGAGCTTCTTTATTGGCGGAGAGTTCGAGGTTTTAAGTTTGTGTGATGCAGTTTCATTTCCGGACTCGGAGGTAGTTGGTTTCGTTAACTACTTTGACCGCCATTGGCAAATATGGCGCCTCTTTTGATTTTGTGACGCGCTTTTGCTTGTGATTGTCGGCACGCTCTTGACTTGGTGCGCACCCTTCTCCACATCCACGGGACTCTCTGACTAATGTTGTGATGCATCTCACGTTCAAACTTTTGCTTGTAATGTTATGGAAGTGTATCATGCTAATGATAAACATGTATTGTGGCGATAAAAATAATCAAGAAAATTATGGAGATGACATATGGATCTTTAGGTTAAAATGACAAAATTACCCTCAAGGCATACCAGAATTCTTAAGCACATGCAACGGATAATAACGGCTCAATCAAGAAAGAGTCAAAGGTGATCAAAATGATATTTATTCAAATCTTTCTCATCACTCCTCATCAAATCCTTATTCAAAAGGAAACTCCTAAAACTTCCAATTTAAAAGAGTCAAAGGTGATCAAAATGATATTTATTCAAATCTTTCTCATCACTCCTCATCAAATCCTTATTCAAAATGAAGCTCCTAAAACTTCCAATTTAATTTGGGATTAATTATCATGCTAATTGTAAGATATTATTTCACATAATATCTTGCAATTATTTTCCAATTACACCATATATGGCTGGCCATTATTCTCCAAAGAGGGTCAGCCATCCTTCTATAAATACCCATCTTATCCCACTAAAATGGAGGGTCATCTGCTACCCATAAACTCCTAAACACATTCTTTTCAGAATTCTAACTTTGGCATCGAAGATTCTTTGGCCAAAGTCCCCCACATTCATTATGGGCGCGTGAGACTTTTGACCTTAATCGAAGGTGTGATTATTTTACAGATGCATTTTCATCAAATGAAAAGACGGCGAAAAATTGCATTCACAAATTGGTGCTTTCATTGAGAGTTTAATTCACACGCTCAAAGAAGACTCTCGCATTCAAAATTTCTCATTTCTTGTTCATTCATAAATTTTTCATACATTCTTATTCCTAGAATTTTTTTTAATTCTTTGAATAGACGTAGGAGAAAAATACAATGGCGGGAAATTCGAAAACCACAACGAATGAAACTTCCTACATTCAAAGATCCGGATTAAATGATGGAGGACGCGATGTAGACCCACAATGACGATTCATAATACTCACCGCGACAAGAGGAGTAACCTTGCCACCACGGAGCATCACCACCATGGCAACCACAGCAATTGTCGTGGCAGTGAAGAGTGGCAACCAACCCAAGACTCGTAAACCCATGATGCAGCGCGAGGCCAAGCCGCGTTGAGAAGAGGAAAAGCCCGCTCGCGCACCCCAGTGGCTCAGCCCACACTCACGATCCAGCCCATGCCCACAATCCGACCTACACCTGCGGTCCAACTCATTCTCATGGCTTGCCTAGCTACCCAGACTTGTTCAACTGTCCCCGTTTCAGATTTTCGAACCGACAATTGAACCAGGGGTATTTTCACCCCATTTTCTACAGATTTGACATATCTCAACTCAAATCTCGCGCCTGGAGTCAATTGCAATTCCACTACTCAAAGAGACGTATATTGTCCAAGCGATTCCATCCTAAATGGCGAACAACACTTGTCTAGACAAGTCATAAAATTAACAAGCGCCCTTGCGCAGTAGACAACCTTTTATGAATCAGCTTTTGCAGCGCACCGAGATGCAGTGTGCCCCAAATGAGGTATCCCAAAGTAAGACAAGGGCAGACGATGAACCTTTCCAACAGCGTCCCAGCAAGCAGCATTTCGACCATTCACAAACCAAGCATTCTGACAGTGTACACTCTCGTCTGGGCCCCTAAGATAGCATATACTCTTGTCTTAGCACACGGAGGAGCGTACACTCCCGGTTAGGCCCACGAATGAGCATATATTCACAGTTGGGGTCACATTTCGATAATCAACATGGACAACCTTCCAGGCGAAGTGTTCATCCGTGGCTAGGCCTGCAATGAGCATCATCCACTTCACATCGGAGTATGCAGCACATTGGACGGAGAGAAGCAGTCACTCAATCTGGCTCAAGTTCAACGGGCTGCCTGCAAGTAACCCACTCACCTACCAGGAATGTACCACATGCACTGCAACATCGACATAAACGAGCCGAGCACAAGGAAGAACAGCCTAGACCAACAGGTCACAACTGAGGGTAGCCGGAAGCTCTGCTGCCTCAGAGAGGCAATTTCAGGAAGTTGAGAGGCTTCTGACTGCACGATTTTGTGGTTTCCAATGCAACAAAGCTACTGACAAAGTGCTCCGACAAGACATAACCAACATAAACAGGTCACCTTTCATTGACAAGATTGAGCAGATGGAACCACCCCAAATACATTAGAGCATACAATGATTACTTTTGTTCCAACAAACGCATCAACTCAGCCTAATCGCACACCGAAGGCAAAGAAGTACTAGATGGACACACCGGCCCAACCACCAAGAACCAAGGGCATGTCTTGTTTTCATCACAACTTCGCGCTCAAAGTCTTGCCTATCTGCTCCACGGCCCCCGACCACCATTGATCTGTTACCATGGCTCCCAGCCTTGTCGATCTTGCACCACAGCTCCCAGTCGTGCCACCTTCCGGCTCCTATCTGCACCGACCAAGCTGACGTTACTTCAAACTTCAAAGCATCCAACGACGAAGCAGAATACGAGGCCTTGCTAGCAACCTATACTAGCGAAAGACTTAGTGGTGAAGAAGCTTGCAATCCATTCAGATTCTTTGTTGAAAGGAAGTTGAAGTTTAACTTTAGAATAATACTTAGCTACTTAAAAATGAGTAAAAGTTTCTACTCAAAATTATTCATTGTAGATATATAGAATTTCGCGTCTATGATCAGAACCGTTTATATTATAAATCACTCTACAAATATCGTCTATACTAAAAATCAATTAAAAAATAAGGTTGTTTAGTCATCGGACTATATTACGAACCATCTATTCATTTGTTACAATAAATTGATTAAACGACTTTAGTTTTAATTCATTTTTTGCATATATGATTTTTTTTTTTTTTTTTTTTGTAGATATGATTTTTACAGAGTGATCATAATATGAACGATTCTGATCACAAGTACGAAGCTCTGTTATTCGAATACGAAATTTTTTTAGTAGGAGATTATGTTCATCTTTGAGTAGTCTAAGTATTTATTCTTAACTTTATATTCAAATCGATATGACGTAAGTGATCTACAAGTCAGATGGATGCAAAGGCCGCTGTCACTGCATATTAGGAAACGCGCAGTGATGCTTATTAAAGTAGGAATAGAGCAGCTTAGTAACCTTTACCTGCATAAGATTCAGTTGCACCAATATTTGTTAGTCTTACTTGTCCCAACCATGTCTTTATTTATGAGTATAGTTTTGACAACAATGACTAATTACTTAAGAATATAATTAACTAGTACTATCCTATTTGGCGGTCATTTATGCTTCTTGGGTGTCATTATAACAGATCTGACTGTTAGATGATGATAGTGGTGCTGAGTACTTGTACTGATATTCTATGTTACTTTAGTTTACGAGAAAAAGATCTAAATTTTGAGTGTAAATGAGCGAGGATACAATCTCTACAAAGCCCCAATGTACTCTAGCCACACTCCATGACAACATTGTTACATTGATTAAAAAAAGAGTGAAATAACTAAATGTAAAAGATGCGAAGGAAGACTTTGTCATGAAAGGGAGAGATTTTTCAATATGTCCGGTACACAGGGTGGTATGCCATATGTCATACAAGTGGAGGAAAGCTTTTTTTTTTTTTTTTTTTTAAGTGTCCCTCTTCTTGTATAATGACATATGATATAAGTGCCCGTATTCTGCACACATTCTCTCCATGAAAAGAGGGCTCCAAATTATTTGTTGATTCTATACGCACACATCTATGCTAACATTGAGTTAAAGTTAGGGCTAATTAAGTCTCTAACATAATTACCATCACTAAGCAAATACTAATTAATATCACCACACAATCACACCGCCACAGATCTAAAGCGCTAACACAATAATTGTATCTCACTAAGGAAAAATGCCGATTGCAAGATACATTTTTAACTTTTGCAAAAAGGACATTTTTCACATCAAAATCATCCAAAACCCTTGCCTGCATAAAATTTGAACATATTTGATAACCGAATGGACAACCTTTTAAAAATTAAATAATGGCGACATACCATAAATTATGTGTCGTTATAATTGTGGTAAAAAATATGCATTAACATGTTATCAACATATTATCGACAAAAGACGGCCGTCATTTTCGTTGAATTTCTGCGTTCTTATATCATATACGTGAGACCAACGTCCAACGTTTCAGAGCTTGTCCACCTTTCCCTTTGGGATATTATTTTGTTAACAAAAGGTCTTAAAATGTCGAAGTGAAAACAAAAAAAGAATATGTGATAACAGAGAATGTTTCGGGTCATCTACTTGGGTCGTCTTATATAAAATTGGGTTTTTGAATCTTATCTGAGGCCTTTGGGCTCGGCCCAACTTGAGCCCGACCTTCATTTTAGGCCCACTTCAATAGCATCATATGCAGCATCAAACCAAACTAAACTGGAGATTCATGCCTCAACAATTTTAATAGGTGAAGCTACAAACACCAGATTTATGCATTAACTTCGTGCACAAAATGATGTGGCACATTCTACATTATATAAATATATTTTCTCACATCATATGATATCAAAACACAATCTCTCGTCACTTAGTATTACAGTCTAGTGATATTCCTCTTCATTTGTAAGTGAGGGATCTTAGGTTCGATTCTCACCAAAAGCGAAATTGAACCACATTATTACTAGCCCATTATAAGGCTAAACTCACCCATTTCCCCTTAGTATAGAGAATATTGTTTATTAAAAAAGCACACAAAATCGAACAACACATGCAGATTGTCAAGGTATAACTATCAGGAAAAACTTGACGTTTAGAGTCGATAAACTATCAAGATTTTTGAAATGCGTCCGTTATCCTTTTATCCCACAGCAACTTGCCATGTTTTTTCATCCAAGTAGTAGTCGCTCTCCTTGCTAGGTGGATTTTGTTTACAAGTAGGGTACTTTGTGTCCTCGAGTGTTGAGGGTTCAAATCCAACTAGCAAGTACGTGTGCAATGTATGGTGGCCCGTTAGGGTTAGGATTAGGTTTGACGTTAAACTACAGCCAGCAAAGCCAAATGGAATATAAATGGAAGTTAGTAAATCAATAACCCAATCGAATCGTCAGAAACTAGGGAACTAGTACTTTTTTTTGGGGGGGGGGACCAAAAGAGAGCGCAATCGTCTCTTTGAGCAGAAAAGGGTAGTGAGTCCTTTTAACTCCTAACTGAGCAAGAGTTTTTTGGTGCCCAAAACACCAAAATAACTTACATAGTACAAGAATACAGTTATGTAACGTCTTGTGCTGATGAAATAAGGACATTTGAATGAAAATTTGCACAATGTCTTTATTTTATTGATACGGATACTATTAAAGTGGTGCACACATGTCATATAAGTTATTCTTTTATATGACACAGAACGCTATAAAACACGAACATATGATATTACTATTTTACTCAAATCATGGTACATGAATTTGTTGACTTTTGTGTATATTTTGTAATATCGGGATTCTTAATTTAATATGATTTCATGTAAATTAGCTCTTTCCTTGTTGATAGGATTGTAACATCTTATAAATTCCTACTTAAGATATGAATAGAGACATATAATTATTCCAAAAGAGAAGGGACCTGAATTTATCTTAGCAAAACTACAAGAAACGTTCTTTCGACCTTGTCATCTACACTTCTCAATTCTCAATTCATTTGAAATGATACACTTCATGAATTATGTTCCCGTTTCTAGTAAAAACTTTTACTCCTAAGAGCATCTCCAACGCTCTTCTCTATACCTATCCTCACTACCTCATGTGACACACCTCGACCAAAAATCAAGGCGTGATGGCTGTCACGTGAGGGTGACGTAGCCATGTGCATAGTGCAGAAGCGATAAGGATAATAAATATACGAATAAATAAAAACCGAAAGCTACTAATGTACACTTATAAGCAGAAAGTATTAGGAATGAGATACAAGTGTAAATACTCCTAATCAGGGCATAGAAAGTCTAGGTGCAGTCCAGTATGACAAGTACTAGTAATACAGTACCAAAAATGTCCTACTAATAATATATATTGTCAGAACCGCCGAGATCATGAAATGCCACCAACAGCAAGTATACCTAAAACCTGGAGGGGCGCAAAACAGAAAGTGTAAGTAGGCAAAAACAAAGCTTTTTAAAACCATTTCATTTATCAAATGCTCTAACCCATCGCCGTAAAACATGTATAATTTTTCCCATAAATAGAATATAAACATATATATATATATATATATATATATCAATTCAAATCATGCTTCACATATTCATAATCATGAGTATGCCATGCCAAGATATAAACAGAATAAGTAACTCAGGTGAAAATAAATTCATAGAAAATAACACATTAGCCGGAACCCCTGCAGAAGTCTGTACGGCTGAATTCATAGCTCATTAGTCAATCTAGCCGGAGTCACTGCAAATGACCTATACAGCACTACACTGCACACAAGTTGGAACCACTGAAAATGTCTGTACGACAAGACTGGGTGTAATATAATTATGCTCAATGCTACGCACTTATGATAGCTCTGCGATAAATCGCTAGTCACCTACGAGTCGGTACCACCTATGATGGTCTGTACGACAAGACTGTGCACCTAAATTGGATCCAATGTGAGCATAGGGTGTGGGAGGTGACATTATAAACAGGCATGTACCATATTTCTGACTAAATCACAATCACCCGGGGTGCAGGTGTATAAGCTCTATGCTTCTCAAATAATCACAACCGTTATTCACATTCATAATTCATAAACTCACATGGGCTTACCTGAGCGTCCACAACACCACAATTATATATTATACATCATATACTAATTCATATGCTGAATATAAATTATATGCATGGCATTTCAAGGCATACGTTCATTTAAGCACATTTTATGGGAAAATATCAAGTATATAAATATATACTGAAAATCAAAAGCCCATTCACTGGTATGTCGAAGGGTCGTAGCCCCCGAGTCGCCCTTGACTGCGCTCGTCCTCGGGATAAGTCTCTCCTATATACGAAACAACTATAAAAACGTTAATTTAAAGCACATAACCAATACTAGCTAATAACTTCTCATACATTGCTCAAATAGGATGTTTGAATATACCAACGTGATTTACACAACCTCACGAACATCCCCATATTTTTAGAAAAAATTTCCAACGTCCCACGCGCTGGCAGGGGCACGGCAACACCCGCGGCCACGATCAAGGACCATAACGGAATCCCTTAACCCCGTTAGGAATATTCCGTTAAAAAGTAACAGGAACAGTTAATTCTACCTGACGGCGTCAGGATATTCCGTCAACTTTGACGGAACATTCTATCTTCTTCTCCGGTTAGCCTCGCTAGTCGTCGTCGCCGTCACCGTTCGCCGGAAACTGGAAAAACACGAAAATCTTCATATCTCGTCCAATTCTCAACCAAATTCCATGAAACTTGAACCAAATTGAAGCTTAGGACAAGTATAACACAACTATACCTAATATGGGACCTAAAATCTACGAAAATTTGCCGGAGAACCTTCGATAATCCGACCAAACTTCAAATGCTTCGATCTCGACTTCCCAACGTCCAAATCATGCCATTTTTCTTCTCCTAGCTTCGTGAGGATGATTCAAAGCTTCCGATGCCCTTAAAAACTCCTTTAAAACCTCGATTCGTGCCTGAAATGGAAAGCTTGGAGTTCGTTCGTACAAAGTTGACGGAAACAGAAGAAAATCAAGAGGGAGGAGAGAGAGAGTACACGGAAGGAGAGAGAGTGTGTGTGTGGTCCAAAGTTGTCCACTCCAACCAACCAAAACAACAAAACAACTTAATTTCCATTAGTTCCACATACTTAGGAAAATAACTTGGGACCTAAAACTAAGTCATGTATACACACCACTACCCACGTTTAAGGGTAAAACCGTCATTTCACACCATCGCTAAATTATCCCAGGACAGGATGTGACATCATGTCCTTAAATTTAAAGATTTTGTGGCTTCCAATGGCCGGAACTTTAGTCCCTATAGTAGAGGGAGTGGTCGGAGACCTCACGTATTTCCTCACAGTTGAGGAGTACTCATGGACTCTCAAATAGGACGAGCCCATGTCCATTTTGAGTTGAGTGAAGTATCAAGCACATGAATGAAATTCTTAGAATATTGTGCAGCTTTCAATGGGATGGGTCCCACAACCTTTTCTTTTGCTTAGATCAAATCTAACACTGGGCTAAATGCTATTTTTTAGGTTTTATTCATCTCCCAAACCCAACTCAACACTTGCTAAATGTGTGGGCTAAAAGCTAAAAACCAAACAAAAGCCAAATTCCTCCCAGTATTTAGCCTAGAAAATGGTGTGGGCACCATCAACGGGACTTCACCCACATGGGCATGTCTCTCAGGATTTATTGAATCTAATGTCTGAGATCGAATATAATCAAATCTAACGGTAAAAAAAAAATCTAACGGCCCAAATTTAAATCCAACGGCTAAAATAATTAAAAAATTTATTTAACTCAAAATTCACCTAAATTTAGTGATTTTTCAATATTTCTCGGAATTTGAATTTAAATTATGATAGTGAAAAAAATTACTTTAAAAGAAAAAATTAGCCTAAATTTATTCTTTAATAATCTCAGAATAGTTGGAGCAGAAAAACTGTTTCTGGGCTAAAAATTTTAGGTTTTAACCTAAGAGTTGGAGATGGTCTTATTGATTGAGATCGAAGGTTATCGATAGTTTTTTGAAATTTTTTTGTTTTTTAAATCAACGTTTGAAAATTAACAATTATTTTAATTTTTTTAGTCCTTAAAGTTAAAGATTATACTATAAGGCCTCATTTGAAACACCGTATTAGACTCCGGATAGGATTAATAGTGCGGAACAGGTGTTTGGTGCAGTTTTGAATTAATTAACCGGCCGATTATATATCCCGGGCCCACTTTTTAGACCGGCTTGCTAAATAATACACTCCAAAAGCTAAGGATAATTTAGCAGGTTCAAAACTCAAAAGCCCAGGAAAATTTAATCGTGTTGTCTCTTCACTCTCAAATAAATTCTCCGTTCTCTCCTCTATCCGAAATGAACTCCATATGTTGTTCTTGTTCTTCTTCCTCCTCTCGAATTCATCTGTTATCCTTCATTCTTCTTCGTCCTTTTTTCCGCTCCCTTTCTCTGTTTGCTCTCTATTCCCTCTCTTATGAAATTGGTTGATTTGTCTATTTCTTACAAATTGATTTTGGTGCGGAGAATCCATTTGGGTTTTGGGAGATTAAGAAATAAGGAAATGGGTTCGGGAGAGAGAGTGAGATTTGACGCGCGGGGATGATGATGAAGAAAGGATAACACAACTGTGAGAGAAACCTGGGTTTCTTTCCTTCCTTTTTTACGTTTTGTTTTTTAATTTTGTCGGTGCAATGAGGATTAATTCTTTTTTTTTCTTTGGTTTTCTTCCTTTTTTTCATTTTAACATCAGTTATTCGGTGAATTTTTTTTTAGAAATTTATTGTAATCTGATATATTATCCGATATACAAATTTATCCGGAAAAGCACCAAACCCCTGACTAATTAGTCAGTACTATACGATGACTATTTATCCTATCTGACTAAAATAGTCAGTACAGTCCGAGCTGCCAAACGAAATCTAAGAACCCTCACGAAGCTAAAATTCTTAAGGACAGATATATTCCTTTTACAGTTGTAAATGAGTCCTCAAATATAATGAAGGGAACCCCTAAATCGGAACTTTCGTTGGAAATGCTCTAATTAATCTTCTGTTTCACTCACACGGCCCACACTTTGTGTGTCTTCTTTCCGAGTTGTACAGTTTCACTTAACGACGAAGCAAACAAATAAAATAGAGCGGAAGTTGATCCCCCTCCCACTACTCGTTTGTCTTTTTGTATGCTTACAAAAAGGTCACCAGCCCCTTTTGCCATACCATTGCGTATTTGCTTGCGCTTCTACTTTTGCTAATTCCACTTCTCTTCATTTGTTCTCTTTTCCATTACTACCCTACTAGGGTTTGGTTTCATGTCAATTAATATGATTGATTACCTTCTAATTTTTTGTTTTCTTTTCACATTAATAATTTGGCATGCTTGTTAGTTTTTGGAAACTTTAACGAAAAACTCTCAGTACTATTCACTTTACGCAAAAATCATATTTTTACATTAAAAAGTCAATCATGGTATTATTCATTTTACCTTTTATTTTGTCCTTATCGTTAAAACTCAAAGTTTTCAAACCCTTTTCATTAGTTTTTCTTTAATTTTTTTGGTTGAAAGAAAATTTAGGAAAGAATTGGTTACTTTTACCATTAGCATCAGAGTATACTTACAATTTCAAGTCCAAAGAAATAATATATGGCACCTAACTGTCAGCTGCAACTATTATGAATTTATGTAGGAATTTACAAATCGCGCACCAATAAGGAATGTTGACAGCATGACTCAAACTTAATGGGGTGACGACACACAAGGTTGAAAGAACGTTTCTTGTAATTTTAATAACATTTTTGCCTTTTTATAAAGCAAATTTTGGGTGCAACAATAGACAATGAATAATATAATTAGCCTTTTAATCTAGTAAAATATTTTTATATTAAAAAGTCAATCCTAATACTATTCACTTTACCATTTATTTTGTTTTTATCGTTAAAACTAAAAAATTTCAAGTTATTTTCATTAATTTTCCTTAAATTAATTTATAAGACTGAAATAATTAATGCAGGTTAGTAAACAATATGAGGCCATAATGTGCTAGCTAGTATTGTATTATATATATTCGTTACCAAAATTAAAGAACAATAAGTTAGACCTTTTCCGGTCGATACATCAACGTGTGATTAAAAGCTTTTAAATTTAAAAATGGTTTTAAAACTTGTAGTATATTTTTTGGTTACGCTACGTAGGAAGTATGGTAATGTTAGGAAAAATAAAATTTTAAATAAAATTTGTAAATTAAATGATTTGATTGTAGATGATTGAATTATTAATTAAGTGTCGATGAACATGTTTGTTTTCTTATTAGTAACACATTATTTGGTTTGCAATTTGGTTTAAAAAATTTGGTATCCTTAACATTAATCTAATAAATAAGATTGATGACTGTTAAGCATTTCTTAACTTTTATGTGTATTTTTATTTTATATTTTATTTTTAACAAATGATAGCGGATTAAATTATTAATTGTAACGATAATCAGTAAAGATCGAATCTGCACAAAAAACTCACCGAATCGTTTAGCTCGCTTAGGTGGCCACCTCTTAATCCAAACCCCTAGATCGTTGGAGTGCAATGCGAGGTATTGTTTGAGAGGACCTTGGATCTCTTCCCCCCAAAATGATTTGTTTGAGGGATTCTCAATCTCTTCCATCAAAGCTACCTGATCAAATGATATGAATTTTTGAAATTTTATCCAATTGTCCACCCGTTTTTTTTTTTTTGAAGCATCGTCCACCCATTTTAATCCCTTAAAAGCTATAATAATTTTTAATTTTTTGATGAAATTTCAAAAATTCAGATCATTTGATTCGATTAATTTGATAGAAGATATCTGAAGATGAACTCTTTTATGGTTTGAGTGGATATGGAGGAAGACAAAATTAAAAATTAAAACAAAAAAAAAGGGAAAAATGAGAATTATCCGATAGGATGCTCTGCACGCCATTCAACACACGCAACGTCAGGACCCCTTCAACCGCTCGAAAACAACCCACAATATCCTCAACTTGCTCTCGGCCGGATGGGCAGTTATTCCCTGCTTCTCTCCCCACCGTAACTTAAATCACACCAGACCAGTTGCAGCATTAAAGCTTCTTAATCCAGCATATTAGCGTAATGCTCAATTAACAAAGGAATAATCCATACTCGGTTAACAAACAACGGGCTCCACTTGATTCAAATGTGCGGTGGGGACCACACATATGGGAATTTCCCACCTACAGAATGAATGAGCCACCTACTATAAACACATGGTCATCACAGATTTCATAGCATCTAAATAATGGCTTTGCGAACCACCACGGGCTGGCCCATGGTTGGAGAGTAATTTCGTGCACCTATTTTTCACAATGCGTTTTGACTTCGGTTCTTGATACCGATGAATCGTATGATGATGGTAAAAAAAAAGATTGAAATGTTTTTGTGAGTCTCTTTGACTTTCAAAAAGATAAACTACCGTAGCGAATCCACAAATTAACTCATTTTTTAAAGAAAAAATAAAAAAATCATAATGCCTTTGCGAGATCTACTTTTGTATTATTTTGGCATGTTTAGGTGCCCTACTGTGTATATACAAGTAGGAGGTGGATTGTTTGCCCTACAATTTTCATACTCTTCCCATCCATTCCTGTTTGTATGGTCATAGCTAAACTAAGTCAACATTTTATATTGATTGTTTTTATAAAAATAATAAAACAAAAAGTAATAGAAATATAAAATGTTGACGTGACTTAACCGTGATCACACAAAATAGGAGGGGGTGAGAATAGTATGGAATGGGAGGGTTGACAATCCACCTTCATATAAGTAACATGTAAACTGTACCAAAAAAGTATTATATTCCTAGAAAACATTTGTAAGTTAGTTTATTTTATTTTGTTAGGAAGAAGTTATGTGTTCAAATCGTTTTATAATAGTTACTGATAAATCAATTTTAATTTGGAAAATTAGAATATAAATTAGATAAAGAATTAGTTAGTAGATTATTGATCGTTGAATTGAAAGTTTAGCTGCCGAAGTAAGATCAGTAACTATTGGTGTTGATTACAAATTGACGTATACACAAATTCACTTGATTATTAGCTAAATTGACAGTTAGAATTTGATTGCCTAATATGATAGCGCATATCATAAAGTCAATTTGAAATTGGAAAAAAAAAAAGATTTTAACTATACTTGAAGTAGCTCACGTAGGCAATGATGTCTGTCTCCCGATCAACCCTTTTCTTTTTTTTTTTTTTTTTTTTTTACATTCAATATTATGATATAGTAGTATTCATCTTCACTTAAAAGTAAGAGGTCTTAAGTTCGAATTTCGTGAATGATGAATTCAATACCAAATTAGATTGTCTATTATGTGACTTAGCTGAACTCTCTTTCCATTATAATGTAAAAATACATCGATATACTAAAAAAAACTATTTTCTTTTATAGGGGTGAGAGTTGATTTCAAACACTATTTTTAATCTCTCATACACCATTTTTTATTTTTGGAAAATACATTGAATAAATCCAATTAAATCAACAGACAAAATAAAACATAAATGTGTATAAGACGAAAATAGTGTATGTTCATCATTTTCACATAAGAATATGTTGTCATCCCTATCACAATATGTTGTCATCCCTATCCCACTCATCAGTAAAGCAGTGATATACTCCTGGTATAAGCAGGTCATTCTTTTTTCTTCTATATATGTTTTTTTCTGAGTAAAAACCACGAAGTGTCCTCGGACCTGGAGGGGGGACTAATCTCCGCTCGAGGTTCTGCTTGCTTCTAGCCACAAAGTGCTCTTTAGCTGGTTTCGAACCCCTGCCAGAAAGACACTGGAGAATCTGCCAACTGAAGAAGTCCATCTTTTACTTAAAATCATGCCGTTTAAATAATAATAACAACGTGATTAAGAATATTTACTTATAAAAATCATGAGTTCAAATTTTTCGTCTATAGAAGAAGTCATTCTCATGTGTACTAAAAAAGTTCATCTTTTACTCAGCATCATGCCATTTAAATAATAATAACAATGTGATTACAAAAATTTACTTATGAAATCACAAGTTCAATTTTTTTGTTGCTCTTATAAAGATATAAAATATAAAATACAAAAAACGATGAGGAATGTGATATCCATTTCATGAGGAATACGTTGAACCTTTGGATGGGATGTCATCATATCACAAGGTTAAATCTTTATTGGGTGCATCATGAATCCTGTACTTGCAACGCAGCCCTACCTTGTTCAAAAATGTGGCAACAACAACAGCCCACACATCACCGAAACAGAATAGCGTAATAGAAAAGTTATTCCGCGATATGATTTAGTGGTTGTCGATGAATTTTAAATTTATATTTCACACGATATATTTTAAATTCGATTTTTGACGTTGGTAAATTACAAAAGGAAGATTAAAGGGAACTGAAATGCTCATTTGAATCTTTCTGACCCTCAAAAAAGTGAACTAACGTGATAAAGTCACAAGCCGGTCCCATTTTTAAAAGAAAAAAAAAAGTGATTCTGGCATCTATGCGTCAAAAATATGCGATCAACCTTTATTTTTGTCCATTTACCCCTTACTGCTTTATCACCCCTCTCGCCCCCACGCACCTCAATCCCACCGTCCAATCAAACAACAGAGATCCCAAACAACGCTCCAGATTTCCTACACTGCATGGTACCATACAGCCGCAACACACAGTATCACTGCCCTTATGCTCCTCCAATATTTGCTCTCTGCGAATATAAAATCCACCCGAGCCTCACGCAAAAGGCTCTCCATCTTCTTATCTCTTCACACTCCGAAGCTCTCAGCAGCTCGAAGAGGCTTTCTTTTTTGTCTTTTAAGTTCTCCGGCATACGGACACCGGCTAAGCTAGGGTTCCGGCGAGTATGGCAGTTCTGCTCTCAACCCTCGCGACGGAGATTGTGATCCCCGTCGCCGCCGTCGTGGGGATCGTGTTCTCTCTCGTCCAGTGGTTCCTGGTCTCGCTCGTGAAGGTCACGCCCGAGCGCAACGCGCCGCCTTCCGGCCCCAACAGTAACAAGAACGGCTACAATGACTACCTAATTGAGGAGGAGGAAGGCTTGAATGACCAGAACGTCGTCGTTAAGTGCGCTGAGATACAGAACGCTATCTCTGAAGGTAGAGCTTGTTTTAGATCTTTTGAGCTTTTTGCTAGATCTGGTGGTTCTTTTGAATTTTTTACAGTGTTTAGATTTGTTTTTGTTACCTCCAACAGTGTTGGAGCTTTATACTGTGTTTGGTTGCTCAGAAAAGGCAGGAAATGAGAGGAAAGTTCAGAAATTTACCGCTGAGTAAAAGAAGAAATTTGACGGAAAATAATTAGTAGTTCATTCAAATTGTCACTTTAAACTTGGTTTGAGTGTCAAAATCCCCTCTAACTAAACTTGTAATTTCTTGCAATTTCTCGGCGGCCAAACAATGTCTTAGGAATAAGAGAAAGACCCAAAAAACCCAGATTTAGCTTTTCTTTCTGGATAAAGATGAATGGCTTTTCATGGAATTCCAGGGTTTATCTTAGCTCAAGCTTTGAGCTTTGGATTGCATATCCGAGTTGGGTCTTTTTTCAAGATCTACTTTTGCGTTTTGTTAAACTAATTGTTTAATTTATTATCCAGATCTAGTTTAATACTGGGAAGAATATGCTAATACTAATAATGCAGCTTTATCTTCTCGACCTTGTTGTTATTGTGATAAATCGCAGTTAATAATTTTGTCCTGTATCAATATTGTTTCTAGCATGTGGTAGGGCATCTTACAGTATAAAATTAAGGTTATTTTTTATTATCTTGTTTTATGGGTCGTGTTGTTGTTGTTGTCGGGAGCATAATTTATCTTGTTGTCGTATATAAATTAAAGTTTTAATTTTTTTTCCTGATTTGAATTATTGTGCTAGTGCTGTGAAATAATTGCGTCTTATACAAAGATATGTAGTGAGTTTAGTTTCTTTTTCCTGCAATTAGCAATTTAGGAGTGTAGATCTCAAACTATTGGTATTTCACATGTTAATGCAGTTGAACAAACTATGCGGTTTAAGGGCTGTATTCTGACTATTTAAAGTGTAGATCTCAAACCAGAAATGTGTCATGGAAAGGGCTAAGTGGCACATATATGAAATTTAACAGGATATACAATTATGTCTGTTGACATGATAATGTACAAAGATAAATCGGATTTGTGCATCGTTTTGATTAGTACCTTGAGAATAACATTGAACATGGAGCGATGAACTACTAGCTTTACTTCTCTAGCACTGATAGAGTGAGACACTGCTGGTCTTTTTGGCCCTTTAATTTATTTTATTTTGGGGGTTTTGAGTTTGGATTTATTTAGATGTTTATAATCAAAGTGTATGCTCAGACAGTGTTATGCTCATAGAAAATAAGCTATTTCTATGTATGTCTAGACCGCAAGCAGATTTTCTTAGCTTTTTATATGTATCTCCATGTTATTAATAAGCTCCATATGCATGGCTGTACAGGTTCAACATCCTTTCTTTTCACTATGTACCAGTATGTTGGGGTCTTCATGGTTGTATTTGCAATCCTGATCTTCCTCTTCCTCGGGTCTGTGGAGGGCTTCAGCACAAAGAGCCAGCCCTGCACCTATGATGCCGCAAAGACCTGCAAGCCAGCACTTGCAACTGCAATTTTCAGCACTGTAGCTTTTGTACTTGGTGGTATAACCTCTGTCCTGTCTGGTTTTCTTGGCATGAAAATTGCCACTTATGCCAATGCTAGGACAACATTGGAGGCCAGAAAAGGTGTTGGGAAGGCCTTTATTACTGCATTTAGGTCTGGTGCAGTTATGGGTTTCCTCCTTGCAGCAAATGGTCTTTTAGTACTTTTCATTACTATCAATCTCTTTAAGCTGTACTATGGTGATGACTGGGAAGGACTTTTTGAGTCCATTACTGGCTATGGTCTTGGTGGATCATCTATGGCTCTCTTCGGGAGAGTCGGTGGTGGTATCTATACCAAGGCTGCTGATGTTGGGGCTGACCTGGTAGGAAAGGTTGAAAGAAACATTCCTGAAGATGACCCAAGAAACCCAGCTGTAAGTAGTATCAATTTTTCTCATTAAGTTTTGTTATTGGGAGATTATAATGGGGTTTGGACATTCAATTTTTTTGGTTTAACTTTCAGGTGATTGCTGACAACGTTGGTGACAATGTTGGGGATATTGCTGGTATGGGATCTGATCTCTTTGGCTCATATGCCGAATCATCTTGTGCTGCTTTGGTTGTTGCTTCCATTTCCTCATTTGGAATCAACCATGAGTTCACCCCTATGTTGTATCCTCTCCTCATCAGTTCTGTGGGCATCATTGTTTGTTTAATCACAACCCTATTTGCCACTGATTTCTTTGAGATCAAGGCTGTCAAGGAAATTGAACCAGCTTTGAAAAAGCAGCTTATCATCTCCACTGGTCTCATGACTATTGGAATTGCAATTGTTAGCTGGATTGCTCTGCCATCATCCTTCACAATTTTCAATTTTGGAGTTCAGAAAGTTGTTAAAAACTGGTAAATTCTGCATGAATTCAGACATGTGTTTCCTTTATTTGCGAAACGAAAAAATTAAGGTTTATTTTATTATCAGCACTTAGTCTATCAAGTTGTAATTGATTATGTTGAGTACCATGGATTAGCTGTGAATTGAGTTGGCATGTTGTTTAAGTATGTCATTGATGTAATTTGGCTTTGCAGGCAATTGTTCTTGTGTGTGGCTGTTGGTCTTTGGGCTGGACTCATTATTGGGTTTGTCACCGAGTATTATACTAGCAACGCATACAGGTACTAAATATACTTGACAATACTGCTCCTCTTTTACTGCCTTCACTTCCTGTCTTGACCCATCCTTTTCTGTTGTCCACAGCCCTGTGCAAGATGTTGCTGACTCCTGCAGAACTGGTGCTGCCACCAATGTTATCTTTGGGCTTGCTCTGGGATACAAATCAGTCATCATTCCAATTTTTGCCATTGCAGTCAGCATTTATGTTAGTTTTAGCTTTGCTGCTATGTATGGCATTGCAGTGGCTGCACTTGGGATGCTGAGCACCATTGCTACAGGATTGGCCATTGATGCTTACGGTCCCATCAGTGACAATGCTGGAGGCATTGCTGAAATGGCTGGCATGAGCCATAGAATCCGTGAGAGAACTGATGCTCTTGATGCTGCTGGGAATACCACTGCTGCTATTGGAAAGGTATAATTGACATACTTTCAGAATGTGCCATATCTACCTGTAGCTTGTTGTCTTATTCGCTTGTGCAAGCCATCCTTCTGTGTGAATTAGACGTCTGTTTTCTTCTGTTTGGCCTGTTTCTGAAGTTGAAAAATACACCAATAAACATAGTATAATTTTGTTGTTTTCTTATAAAAAAAGTATGCCCGTGTGTTCTAAAAGTAGACTGCGGAGTCCTACAGTTAGATTTAATACTATTTATTGCTGCTGTTATTGGAAATGCTAGGAATTCGGCAACTTGATCTACTAAGACTGCCATATTTAGTATAATGTTCTTCGCTAACTACTGCTTTGTGTCTGTTTTCCTTTGCTTGTCTTTATGAAACCTACTTTTACAGTGCTGAGCTAACTCAAAATGTCCTCCTACGAGAGTTATATTGTGCTTGGATGTTTCTATTTTTTTCCTGACTTTGCATGTGAAGAGGTCTTTCTGATTGATCAATGAATTATTTTATTGTAGGGATTTGCCATTGGATCTGCTGCTCTGGTGTCATTGGCTCTATTTGGCGCCTTTGTCAGTCGTGCAGCAATCTCAACTGTTGATGTCTTAACCCCAAAGGTCTTTATTGGACTTATTGTGGGTGCAATGCTTCCTTACTGGTTCTCTGCCATGACAATGAAGAGTGTGGGAAGTGCTGCACTAAAAATGGTTGAGGAAGTCCGTAGGCAGTTCAATACCATTCCAGGTCTCATGGAGGGCACTGCTAAGCCTGACTATGCTACCTGCGTCAAGATCTCCACTGATGCATCCATCAAGGAGATGATTCCACCTGGTGCCCTTGTCATTCTTACACCTCTTATTGTTGGAACATTCTTTGGCGTGGAGACCCTATCCGGTGTTCTGGCTGGTTCCCTTGTTTCTGGTGTGCAGGTAATGTTGTGACCATAGGCAACTACACATATCTGTGACTGCTGGTTTATTTATATGCAATAATCAATTTGAAATTTGGGAATGAAGTATATACTTGTGGATATTCGATATTGATCGCCAATTATTGATTTGAATATATCAGATAGCGATATCTGCTTCTAACACTGGTGGTGCATGGGACAATGCTAAGAAGTACATTGAGGTAAACATTTTGACTCTATTGTTAGGTCAGATTCTTTAATCAACTAGCTCTTAGTTGTATTTCTCCTACGAATGTTGGAAGATGTCCCGAGTTTGAATTCTCCTCCCTGTTGATCCATCGGGTTAAGTTATCTGTTTACTAAAATTTGAAACGAATCATGGATTAATATGGGGGTTTTGGTTTTCAGGCCGGTGCTTCAGAGCATGCAAGGACCCTTGGCCCGAAGGGTTCAGACCCACACAAGGCAGCAGTGATTGGTGACACCATTGGAGACCCGCTCAAGGACACCTCAGGGCCATCACTCAACATCCTTATTAAGCTCATGGCAGTGGAGTCCCTCGTGTTTGCTCCCTTCTTCGCCACTCATGGCGGCCTACTTTTCAAGATCTTTTGAGGGAAGGAGTGTATGATGGCCATTGTATCAGGGGGAAATGGCCTTGTAATATCATTTTGTTCTATTTTTGGTCCAGAGAGCGGAGGTTTTATTAACTTTTCTTTTTCTTGTACCAGTATTCCTCTTCCCTCCTTGCTTCTTAGGCAGTGTTGCAGTTAAATTGCAAACTCTGAGAATTAATGACGAAGATTTGATGTACCGAAATGAAATGTTCAACGAAAATTGGGTTCTATCTTGAACTCGAGATTTCGTTTTCCCCCGAATTTTGGTAGCACTGCCGACTTTTGGGATCATCAATTTGATTTTCTGTCATTAACACAATTTGTTGATGGTAACTGAATGTATTGTTTGGCATTGTGTTGGACATGGATAGGTACGACTCTGACATGGATGATACTCAATATGCCCAGTGATTGATTACAAAATTTGCATGGAAGTTTTCTAGCTCTCGATTTGATTTGAATGAGGCGTTCACTCTATGGATTGAAACAATCGGAGCAGATGTGGTATTCCCTCTCTTAAGTGAGTATTTGATTAGTTATATATATATGAATAAGAGTAATGCTAGGTTAATCAATTGTTTAGACCAAATTTACAAATCATGTGATGCGTCACCAATAGAAAATAAACACACTAATAAATACTTAAGTAATAATTCAATCATTAACAATCATGTCATATTTTTACAAAATATAGTTTAAATATATGGTCTCCCTAGCATTATCATATGAATAAACTATGCCTTGTGTATTCAAGTTACATTCTGAATGTGCCAGAGTTTCAATCAATGACATGAATCTCAATTGAACTCAGCTTTGAGAAAATTGCCTCGCACCTGATATCGGAATTTGAGATGAAAGATCTTGGAAAACTCAACGCTATCTCGGCCTGAAGTTCAAAATTAGTAATATTATATGTACTTGCATTGTTTAGACGATATTCTAGTTCACCAGTCGAACTACACCAGAAGGTGTTGCCTACCCATTATCATCTATGCATTAGATGCAAAGGAGACCTCTAAAGAGGAAATGGAGCCTAAAGATGCAGCACTACGCTACATGCCACCATTGAATTACTGATAAAGACATCGTAAGTTACCTTAAAGGTATTTCATATTTGGGCTTATTCTATCCTGATGGATCTCAAAATAGATTACTCTCTGGTATTTGGAATGATGATTGTCTTGTTAGGTTGCTAACACGGGTTACTTGTCTGAAACTGTGCAGGGCATCTACTTGAGTATTTACACACTCAATGGAAGTAGTGTTGTTAAAATTATGACACGTGTGATTGTATAAATTCTAATAAATTATATATAGAAATCCTATGAGATCTAAAAGATCTTTTCTATTAGCGCAGACCCGACCCTAAGAGTAGCCGAAGTAGGTGCCCGTTTATGGCCTCCACTTTAAAGGGGCCCCCAATTTAAAAAATAAATATTTATATAAATATTACAATTATATTCAATGAAAAAATATATAAAAAAAAATCATGGGCAATAATATAATTTTCCACAATTTTTTTTCTTTTTTTTTCTTTTCTCTCACCTACATGTAACTATAGTTTCGCGTTTATAAAAATTACTATTCTCTTCACTCTAGTATGTTGTAATTCATTCTTTTACTGAACGTAAAGTAACATTGTAACAATAGAAAAATGAATGGAATTTGGCGTATTGGGTAGAGACTCTTATTTCAATTCGAATTGATTGAAAAATTAGATTATATAAACTTAATTAGTACATTTGTGTCTAAAAACGTGAGACGTATAATATTTGTATATCTTTCTTCTTTTGATATCAATCATTAAAGATATTTGATATAGAAATAGACTTTTCGTATATTTAGCAAACTTTTTATTATACTGTTGACCCTAAAAACTACCAAGCTTACGTGGCGCGCATACCAAGTAATTAATAAGCTAACTACGTCCTTTGGTTTGATGCGGGGCGTGCCAACTCGTCGGCCGAGTCCGGTCGAGGAGTAAAATGTGTTGATGTTGCGTTGAGGGCGCGACTGACTTCTCGATCTTGCGACTATGGCCGAGGAAGGAACATTCTCGACCTTCGGGTTCTAGAGCCTAAAGACAAGACTGCTAATTTTGTGAAGTTCAATATCAAATTTCAGCTTTCAATGTGCCGAATGTAGTAACTTGTAACACCTCACTTCGCCCAGAAGGCTAATGAGATGACCTCTGCCAATAAGGGCTTGAAAATCCTTCTCGATCGAGACTTTGATAGATAACCAGTTGGCCTTGGTGCATTGTTGTTTATCCAAACTGAAGATGTTCGCTGGTTGCCTTCACAGTGCTGTTTATCCAAACTGAAGATATGTTGGCGAAAAAGGAAAATAAAAATCTCAAGGTAGTTGAGAGGTTTCGTGTAGAGCGAGAGTTTGTGCATGACAGTTTGTTTGTTGAATTGGAGGGGCTTTACACGTTGTTTGCAGCCTTGTATTTATAGTAGTCATATTTTCTGTTTGGCATGGCCTGGATTATTCCATAGAGTCCAACTAAAAATTAAACTCCTTCCACACGCTAACACAAGGCATCACCACCATATTTTTTCTCTTGATAAGCCAATCCTTTTGCTAATAATTATCACAACCTAAATTGGTGCTAGTTAGGTAGCATATTCGAAATGCCTGATGCTAACCACGTGCATTAGAACTCTCATTAATTTCAAACCCTCCATGCTGCTTGGCGGCCAAATCCTCCACGTGTATGTGAATTATGTATGTCGTAAGCACTTGCAATTTGGAGATGGATTGTCTGCCCTGCCCTCCCTTTCCCATACCCTCCCCATGCCCTCCTGTTTTGTACGGTCACACTTAAGTCACGTCAATATTTTATATTAATTTTTTTATAAATATAATAAGACAAAAAGCAAATGTTGACGTGGCTTAACTGTGACCACATAAAACAAGAGGGTATGGGAAGGGGAGGGCAGACAATCCATCTCCCTACAATTTAATTGCAATGCTAACTCTTGAAAGCCTCATCACATCCCATTAATGTCACCAAGCCTAGGCTACCTAGGCTTCCTACCTTATCACCTTTAAACTCATCCATGCATGCATCCTGACCCTTCTTTCTTGAATACCAGCTTTGCAGTATATCCACATGTCCACACACATACCGCTTGCTTAGAAATATAATTTGCACCTTATCTATTCCATTTAAGAATACGTCAAGATAATTCATATTAAAAAAATACATACTATGATAAAAACCATAATATTATCCTTTAATAACAAAACTATCCTCATTTTTCCATCCGACGATTGGAAGTTATGCTCACTCAACGGCCTTAATTGCACTGGCCGATGATGTAAAATTGGGTCCAAACATATACATATTAATGTACAAAGAGTTGTAGGTCAAAGAACTCTAGAGCCACTTCAAAAGCTAGCCTAAAGCTCCCAAATTCTCAGGGCCGGCATTGTATTAGCGTTTATAAATTTTTTTTTCTTTCACTTACATGCCATCAAAGCATATCGCTAATTTAAAAAAATAAAAAAAATAAAAAAAATAAAAAAAATAAAAAAAATAAAAAAAATAAAAAAAATAATTCACTCCTACGTCTTTCACATTTCTCACCAACTTCTCTCTCTTTCATATAATTCACAAGACTCAGAAGGCATTTGCACCGCATCTCCTCCCTCCCCCCTTCTTGCTCAAAACTCCCCGCCGCAATCAACAGCAACGATGCTCCCATTCTCTTCCACACAAACCACCCCCTCACCTCCCCCTCCAAATCTCTACCCTTCTTCCCACTCAATCTCTCACTCTCTCCCCTCACCTCCTTCCACTCTCAAGCTCCCCAAAAACCACACCCACCTCCATCCCCATCGCCTCCGAATCCGAGCCATGGATGCAGCTCAGCCCTTCGACTACGAAACCCAGATCAAAACCAATTACCAAAAATCCAACGCCCTCAAAATCGCCATTCTTGGCTTCGGAAACTTCGGTCAGTTCCTTGCCAAAGCCTTCGTCCGGCAAGGCCACAGAGTCCTCGCACAATCTCGCTCCGACTACACCAAAGCAGCACAAAGCCTCGGGGTTTTGTTCTACACCGACCCCAATGATCTCTGCGAGCAACACCCAGAAGTTGTTATCTTGTGCACTTCGATTTTGTCCTCTGAAAAGGTAATCAGATCGTTCCCATTCCAGCGGCTTAGAAGAAACACTCTTTTTGTTGATGTTCTTTCGGTCAAGGAATTTCCGAGGGATTTGTTGTTGAAGTACTTGCCTGTTGAATTTGATATTCTGTGCACCCATCCAATGTTTGGACCAGAGAGTGGGAAGAACTCGTGGGCTAATCTTCCTTTTGTGTACGATAAAGTTCGGATTGGGAATAATGGCTTTAGGCTCAATAGGTGTGAGAAATTTCTAGGCATTTTTGCTAAGGAGGGGTGTAGGATGGTTGAAATGTCGTGTGCCGAACATGATAGGCATGCGGCAGGGTCACAATTTGTGACACACACAATGGGGAGGGTGTTGGAGAAGTTTAATTTGGAGTCTTCACCAATTAATACAAAAGGGTACGAGACATTGTTGAATTTGGTGGAGAATACATCCGGGGATAGCTTTGATTTGTATTACGGGTTGTTTATGTATAACAAGAATGCAATGGAGCAGTTGGAGAGATTGGACAATGCGTTTGAGGCTCTTAAGCAAGAGTTGTTTGGGAATTTGCACGAGGTTTGTAGGAAGCAGTTGTTTGGGACTGCAGAAGCAGCAGAAGCTCCAAGAGAAGAGCCTGCCCAGCCCCAGAAATTGCTTATGGTTGATGCTCAAAACGGACGTGATGAGACTCCTAAGAAAGGTCACGAAAATGGTGCTCCTCTGAATTCTCCTTCTGTATTTCCGAGATAATATGCTCAATGTGTGAACAAGTTGTGTTTCGTCTTTCGTCTTACTCCTTCAGTTAAGATGTATGATTTTGTGAATCGTTGACTGGATTTGATTTCCTCGGGCCAGAAGCCCTGCAGCCTTGCACAATGTGGCACATGCCTTCATGTATTTGAAGTACTTAAGACATATTTCAAATTCTTTATTAGTAGTATAATTAATTAATGGAAACATGCTTGCTCTGGTTGAAATTTCACATTCAAAGTTGATTTGCTTCTGTTTAATATATAGTTTCTTACTAGCATTGGGTGTTAATTAATATCTTAAACCATTTGATTTGATCTGTTTGAATGTATATTATAGTAAACTATTCGAATTAGTATCCCCACAATCTTGTAGATTTTGGTGAAATTGAAAGGAGCACGAGAAATTGGTAGCATTAGAATTGTAAAACATCAGGAGTGCAACTGGTCCTCTTCATATCTTCTGTTTGTTGACTGCTTATAAAATGTTGTTGCTTTTCACTGCAGATTAGGAAGGAAATGGATTAACATGCTCCAAAGTTTAAGTTTGCACTGGAAATTGGAAAATAGTTTAGAATATATGAATTACAACTATATGGATATGGATAACTTAGTATCTGATATGTACAACACTTTTGTCAACATTATACTTTCTGATCGTCTTTCTCGTCTTTCTTTTCATCTTTAAAACAATCAAGTTATGGCTGGCTCTTGATAAGTTGATGTCCTCTATTTGCACTCGAATTGCTACATGGCCTTTGATCACTTCCTAGTATATATTGGCTTCCTATGTGTTACAATCTTTCTTAAGAAGATGGGGAAAGTTATTTTTCTTGTACACACGCTTGCAGGAACAAAGCAGCTGCACTAAAGCAACAGCAACTATGTAGTGTAAACGATCACCTTGAAAGCAGCCCCAAGAATTGAGTGCCGATCTGGCTCTGTGCTTGATGAAAGGAGAGTGTTGTTGGCGAGGAAGTTGGAGATAAGAAGGAACCCATTCAGTTTAAATCAGTACTAGTGAAAGTCCATGAATCAGTACTAGTCGTACTTTTTCTTGAAGAAGTGAAATACCAGCCATATTAGCGGCTCAACGAGGAACTCCGCTGTGTAATTGTCGTTGATACGTGCAATGATTGGAACACATTGGACCCTTGTTCTTGTTTACGTCCAAAATTAAGTGACCACTGATAAAGTACAAGGTGGGCAGAGGACAAGAGAATAGTGAAAGAGTAGAGCAGGTAACAAGATCCATTCTCCGCTCAATCGAATTAGTAATCGATTCAGCTTTGTACCTGAATTATTTTGTGAAGGACATTGTATCGTGTGTTGTTAGTTGTTATGGAAGGGTTTGATTCGTATGAACTTGTACTTCGTCTAATGGTTTTTATGTTTCCAGTGTTGAAACTCTTCCTCCCTCCTCCCTGATAAGAAAGGGATTACATTATTTGGTTACTGTGGGAATTTTATGCAAAGATTATTTTGGTCGTCTGGACTTGTAATCTCACTATTTTATAGTAGTAGTATGGTACTATCCGGTGTTTTATAGGGCATGCCAAACGAGTCATTGTTTAGGAGTACTGCCACATTGGGAAGCAAACCCTTGGAACACGATATATAAGATTTTGGGTCTCGAGAAGCAATTTCTTTTCCATTTCGTCTATCAACATACTTTGAATATATTAGATTATCCACGCCAATCCAATTCTAGAGACCAAAACGTCCCTCATTGTTATAATTGGACAATTCTTAAAGTCAATGACCAATATAGAAACCATAATAATGAGCATAAGTTTTATTTGAGCTCACACTCTTTTGTGAGTTAAGCTAATTCGTCAAGGCGTGTGCTCGTCCCTTGCAACTTAAGGTCAAATTATCTTTGGTCAGGGCGTGTGCTCGCCTTCATTATTTTCCAACCAACCGAGCCCACCGCATCCTGTGACCTGACACAAGAACCTCTCCAAAATTGGGCCCATATTTTTCAGGCCATCTCACTCGCATTCGCACAGTGTCACTAATGCCGCGAAGCACCTGATCATCCAAACCAAAGAATAAGATCCAACGGTCCGTAATCTTCTTCCATATCCCATTTCATCTGCTTCAGGTTCCATCGGAAGTCCCAAAACTCTCTTCCTCTCGCTGTGCTTTGCGTAGTAGCTTCCCTTTCAACTTCGGAGCTGTTCCAAAATGCTGGCTCGCCTCGCCTCCAATCGGCTCCAGGAGATCCGTCGGATTTTCACTCAGGTTTATTTTCTCTCATTTTCCCTCTTTATTTTCTCAGCTCCCAAACACTCCCCTAATCTCACAAATTTTCTTTTTTGAATCTTCCGCAGCCTGTCCGGTCCTTCTCCACCGCCCTCAACTACGTGAGTTCCAATCATTTCTTCATTTCGACGTGTTGTCGTTTCCGAAATTAATGTATTAAGGATTGGATTATTGATTGAAATTTGAAACTTGGAGCAGCATCTTGATTCGCCGGAAAACAATCCAGACCTACCATGGGAATTCTCCGAAGCTAACAAGCAGAAGGTAATCCAAAATTTCTTATTTTTCATTATCTGAAATGTGTTTATTTTTTTGTTCGTTTTGTTATTTCTGGAATGCCCCTTTCTATTGTAATTTGTATAAGCATATCATTCAATGGCGATGCAATGCAGTAGCTGCGGCGAAAGACGTGTAATTGTTAAAAGATGAAAAAAGGAGAAAGATTGTGTAATTTGGTTGTCAATGTGTGCTTTACGCTGAGCTATCTATGTAGAACATTAAAAGCCTGGATATTTAAGCAAAGATGTGTATGAATAAAAGGTTTAGGATTTTTTTAGCACCCTTAATTCAAACATGCTGAGCTTTGAATTTACGCATTACTAGAGCCCAATGGGTCGAACGTTCCAACCGCGTAGCCAAGTTGAGTTACTAGAGAATTGGATTGTCCTGTAAGGTTTATATCTCCCCAAGTTATATATCGCATTTTAGAAAGTTTTCTTACTGCTTCATATGATGATGATGATGTTATATAAGTTCTTGAATTGGGGTTCTGAATATAAGCTGTTGGACCACGAGCACTGATTATGTCAATTACTTGACACTTGCAAGATTATTTTTGTGTTTATTGAGTTCTAAAAGGTGTTGTCTTTCCACTTTTAGGCGAAAGAGATACTATCCCATTATCCATCCAACTACAAGCAGTCTGCGGTGATTCCTCTGCTGGATCTTGCACAGCAGCAGCATGGAGGGTGGCTCCCTGTTTCAGCAATGAATGCGGTATGTTTGCATGAGTGCTTTTTTTGAATGATGTTTATCTTGTTCTCACTTAAGGAGGTGTCTATAGTGCCATTCTCACAAGGTGCTAACTTTTGATTAGTTGCATCTCAACATGCGCTTGACTCATTTAGCATTTATGTTGTTCATATCTGATACACAAGATGTTATCACTTAACACGTACGAATTTTATTGGGATTATATACGTAGATTATAAATACACATAAGAAAACTCTCCTAGGGTCTTTAAATTAGGTCTGAATGAGGGTATGATATGTATTGATCCTTCGGTTCTCAACCATGATGCACCTCAACCATCCATATTTGATCTAACAAATAACAATCTTAACCTTATTATGGGACTTGCAAAAGAAAATTATATGATAGATACGTACTTGAGGTCTGCTTTTTCCTAGATTCACTGGGATGTGTTGAAATATATGATAGACACCTCCTTCAATACCCTAGTTATTAATATTGTATTAATTGTACTTTAATTTTTTCTGTTTTATTATATGCATGTGTGTGTATATACTATATACATATATATATTATCTGCAAGCCCAATTCGAATCATATCTATAGTTGTTAGATCAAACTAAGATTCATGTGTGTTCTGTTCAAAAGTAGACAAATCTGGAGATCAGGGTGATTGTCTAACTCTCATTGGCTCTAGTTAATTGTAGGATTTAACAGCATAATAATAATGCTGCCATCACTACTAAAGAAGTAATCAGCAGGAGTTAAATTATTGAAAGGCCTTAACTGAAGAAACTCCTTTCCCTGTTTGTTTGAAGGTCATGCTGTCAATAACTTAGATTAATTCTAGTCTGACACTTTTTCTTAATTTAGAATATATGGATGTGTTGCAGAACCAGCACATGAGAGTTCCTGCTTTCAGTTTATTTAACTAGCTGAAAACTAGCTGAAAACTTGTTGGACACTGATATTTAACAATTTAAACCTTGTTGGACAGTGGTATTTAGATTGTGTTGTTGCAGTATTAATCTTCGTCTATAATTGCCAGGCTAGCTATTTGTCTGTTGTTATTGCATAAGTTTTCTGTTCAAGTAGGCTGATGTTCTGTTTGGTCAATTGTTCATCTATCCATGAAGATTTGTTTATAAATTTGGTGTGCATTATGTGTTGTGTCATTCTTTCTGCATCAGGGGTGGATATAAGGAGCCTAGAGGGTTAGTTTCTATCACTGTTTGTCCAAGTTAAGTATCCACTTTGTCGAATTGTTCGACCAATCTGAAATTCCGGCAAGCAAGGACGATTGATAATTAAAACAAGCATAGATATAATTTCAAAAACCTGAATTAAGTGTTGCCTAATAGTTTAAGAATTGTCCAACTTTTAATTCAGGTTAAGAAATTACATCTGTATTTGCTTTATTACCAATTGTCCTTGAAGTTCAGATTGGTTGGACTGGTTCTACCCCTATATTGCATCACATATTTGCGAGATCCTAACTTTGTTCTTGAAATGCAATTTGGTCATTAGTATAATATTTTTTTTCACAGCTTAACATGTTAAAAATCTCATTGTTGTGCTGATTCGAAGTTCCAGTTATTGGAAATTAAAGAGGCTTATTTGAAGTTCCAGTTATTGGACATTAAAGAGGCTAAGTGAACTTTAACTTATTTTGATTGTTTCATGGATGGTCCAGGTGGCGAAGGTAATAGAAGTTGCACCTATACGTGTATATGAGGTTGCAACATTTTACTCGATGTTCAATCGGACTAAGGTAGGAAAGTTTTGGATTTTATTATCTATGTATCATTTTGTTATTATGCCAATTTCTGTACCCATGTGCATTTCTTTGATTGGTTTTAGGTGGGCAAGTACCACCTTTTGGTTTGTGGCACAACACCATGTATGATTCGTGGTTCACGAGACATTGAAGCAGCTTTACTGAAACATTTAGGAGTGAAGCGCAATGGTGAGTCTTATGCAGTATATATGGCTTTGAAATCCTCTATTTTTTTTTTTGTCAATTTTAAACCACTCTAAGATAAAATGGCATGTACAAGTAAACTTTGTATTGGCCATGTGCAGAAGTAACCAAGGATGGATTATTTTCTGTTGGAGAAATGGAATGCATGGTGAGTCTGTTCTTAACTGTTTAGTGATCTGAACTTTCCGCTTCTGGCTAGTCTTTAGCACTGGTTTTGCGTGATTCATCTCGATTAAGATAAGAATAACAGTAGAAACAAATAATACGTTGGTGAGTAGTGGTCCATGAAACTTTTATTATAACGTCTGGTGATAAAATTTAGAAAGGCAGGTTCCTGCAAACTTAAGTTACAGTTTCTGACTGACAAAAGACTCATCTCATGTCAACACAAATTAAGAGTTAATGTTGGTATGGAATTTCACTAGTTGTCCTCACCATCCTGTTATTTGCACTATTCCTTGGTTGACAGCCTGTGACCCTAACTATGATAAATAACTTCTATCGACCCTCTTTTTATCCACTTCTTTTCTGTAATGTTCCGTTCCTTTCCAACAATTATTGCTATTCATTTTGAACGAGTGATGCATGGACTCATATAAGTCATTTGTTGTCTACAGGGAAGCTGTGTGAATGCTCCCATGATTACAGTCGCTGATTACTCCAATGGATCGGAGGGATATACATACAATTACTACGTGCGTCATGACTTTATAAATTTATTATTACACTTGTACTTTCCAGAAAATTTTGGAATTTATATTTGTATGCTATGTCAATTTCAGGAAGATGTTACTCCTGAGCGAGTTGTGGAAATAGTTGAGAAGTTAAAAAAGGGCGAGAAGCCACGGGTAAGGAAACTAGGTGTTGTTACATTGTGAAACTTTCCCCCTTATTGTTGCAATGAAGTGTAATACAATTTTTCCACATTTCCAGCATGGTACTCAGAATCCTAAGCGCATTATGTGCGGTCCAGAAGGAGGAAATACCACATTGCTCGGTGAGCCCAAACCTCCTCCGTGCCGGGATCTTGACGCATGTTAAAACTATGGTATATGTTGTCTCTAATAAAGCAACGGTTGGATGCCGTCAGGGTTCCCTTTGCTGTGAGAACTTGTCGAATTTGTTATGCTCGACCATTTTTTGTACTAGGATGGCAGTGTTATCTCTGCCGGTAATGTAATTGTGTATTTTTCATCTTTCAATATGCTGTGGTGTAAGCTATACAGCTTTTTAATTGATATCCAGAACTCAAAACCACCTGAGTCTTTGTTTCTTCTTTTATAATAACTGAGTTGTCTAAGGTTAAGGTCGTCGTCGGGCATTGGAAGGTATTTGGGCAAAAATTCTAGTATGTTTCGGTGTATGACATGATACATGAATACAACTTTTGAGACTTGGAACAAGATGTAGGTACTTGTACTGTGTGGCTGCCGAGAAATGGAAAACAAGAAATTCTGGTAATGACCCTTTCGATTTGCAAGCCTCCTATACAGAATTGTAAAGTTTTGAATTTGTAGGGTTCAGATTTTTCTTGGTAAGTTTTCTCGGCAGCCAAACACTGCAGCCAAATCTTTTGAAGTGGGAAATTAGTGTTTATTTATTTATTGGTTTCTGAAAATCCACCCTCTAACCCACTTACACCGCACACCCACAACCCACCACATCCCGTGACCTGAAGGAGGAACTTCTCCAACATTAGGCCCATATTTTTCAGTCCATTTAACTCGCATTCGCACAGTGTCACTAATGCCGCGAAGCACCTGATCATCCCAACCAAGCAACTGTTAGAACCCAAATCTCAAACCCTAACTCAAACCTTAACTATTGCACATAGAAGAGAAGGAATGAGGAAGATAGAAGGAGCAGAGCTCCAATATTTTTGTATTGATTTGTTTTGTTAAATTCTGTTTCGTTTCAAACCAAAGAGCAGGTGCTCTTATACATGAAGTGTGACTGCCAGCTGGCATTTCTATCAAATTCCCCTAATAACCAGTAAAAACCCTCAATTACAACTAATTTGACTCTTTACTTTAAGCATAAACCTCAATTACAAATTGGGTTCATAACAATATTTCCCCCTTGAAAATTAGCCTTGTCCTCAAGGCTTAAAAAAGAAACTGTGGAAACTTGTTTGAACGCAGCAGCACTCTCCTTCAGTTCCAGAAATGTCCATTGCAATCCCAATATGAGCAAGTTTCAAAGTAGGTGCATCATTCACTCCATCAACAGTCATAGCAACAACCTCACCATCAATAGCTACTTGTTTATTCCGCACTGCAATTACCTTATCAGCCATAGCATTTAGTTCAGACACCTCAAGCACACCATTGTTGACTTCCTCAGGATCAAGGAGAGGTAACTCAAATATAATGGGTCGTAAGTCATGAGGCTCAACTCCATTTGTTCCTTTACCTTCTTGGTCCATAGCATCATTTCTCACAACATTATGGCTAGGCTGCAAAATATTCAGCACCATATCACTTTTATTCCCAAATTCCATAATAAAACTCAAGTCCTGCACATCAGCAATGTTTGCCGTTTCAAGCATTGGATAAATTCTGACCACACATTTGATGTTGTTCTCAACACCATTTATTGCTCGATGACATGTTGATCCCTTATCACCTGTACAGAGAGCCCTGAAATTCCCTGTTGTCTGATGAACAACATCAACAAAAAACTCAATAACAAGTTGTTCCACAGGGTCCCTATCAATTGATATATCTAAGAAGACAAGAGGGTTCTTTTTCTTGCTCTTATCTTCAATGGATGTTGATATTCCTTGTAATTTGATACCGTGAAGAGCCCCACCACCTCTCTGCAAAATCTCAGCAACCACATCTTCATTTCCAAGTGAATTTATAGAGCAGGCAGAGTACACCATTATTCCATGGTCTAATGCACCCGAGTGCCTACACGCAGATCTTACACACACAACCATTGCCACGTCTAAGTCATCAATAACCCAAGGTTGAGGGATAAGGTTTTGACAAGTAACTAAAAAGGACATACCCTTCTTTGAGAGAACTTCTGCAAGCTGTGCATAACCAAGATCAAATATATTTCCAGCAACTATTCCTCTAATCAGATTCTCTACCCACTTGACTTCATCTTCAATAGCATCACTAAGGTCCACTACATTCTCAAACAAGGATATGGCCTTGGCATTGTCTTCATCCACATGTCCCACCCGGTTTAAAGCCTTAATTCTTGACAAAGCTGAGATCACATCCCCAAGAGCTGAAAGAGATTTATTGACGTTTTGAGCTTCCTTAAGGTTTTCCCCTAGAACTACAGTTTTTGCTAGACTCTCACTGCCACCCACATTCACAATCCAAAGCTTGCTCATTGTGGACCCTTCATCAAACTTAAGCTTAAGCTCATCAGACTGTGTAACCATCGCTGGAATTGCAGAAACCATATTGTTGAATTCGGAAATCACATCAGCAAATTTATGCACTTCAGAAATAGTTGAGAATAACCTTCCTCCCTCACCTTGACTTTACTTTCTATATTGTCAGCAAGAGATATACAATATTCACGAGACAGAAACTGGTCAAGAGATTGAAATCTGCCCTCACATATCGATCGTAAGGAAACTATCAAACTCAATGGGGAAGCTTCTTTTATTTTCTTGAGAGATACAATATTAATGTCCTGATTGCAGTCCGTGTTAGCCAAATATGCAGCAACTTGTGCAGCAGCCATTGCATAACTGGCAGATTTTGAAGCTGAGTCTACAAATTGCATATGTCCTCCTTCACACCACAGCATGCGATTCGCACCACAGCAGGGACGTACATCAACAGCCGCAGATACAAAATCTTTACCATACTTTACCTCAAAAATATGCCTTAGTGAGATCAGTTTCAAAATCTCAGAACACCTAGAAGAGGCCAAGATTAAACTAGCAATTCCTTCTTTGAGACCAGGCTGACACTCCTTTGGCTCTGCGATGATAGAAAGTCTAGATACTACTAATTCACAGAAGAGCTCAATGAACTCATTGGCAGCCAAAGTGTTATGTTCTCTAATCACATGTTCAACCCGAATTCGAGCAGTAGCGTTTTTACCAGATTGTAGGAGCAAGGCAATGACACGCCTCATTTGCTTCACTACCACCTGCCCCTTGTTCCTCAGCAACTTTATTCGAGCCACCGCCATCTTCAATTGCATTTTGTTGAATTTAGAGCCTCCACCCGTATCCCAAATGCTATTACAGTAGCATATGTCACCAATTGGCGTGGAGGAACCAATTATACTGCCCCCAAATGCTGCCTGTGATGTGTGAGTTGGACTTTCAAAAGGACTTGGTTGAGCAAGATTGGACCCAAATGCTCCAAACATAGGCTTCTGACTAAAACCAGATGAACAAGCAAAAGCTCTACCTAAAACAATTGTACTTCCATATTCAAAACCAAGGTAGCAATTTAAGTCAAAATAATGGAGCTGGATGGCAAGACAGTCAAGATGGAGAACTTCAATATTGTGAACCAGTGGCTGAATGAACATATTGTCATTCTGTCTCTTAGACATTTCATCAAACAGTTTCAATGCACAGAAATTCTTCTTCACAAATTTTCCCACAAGATACCAATGAACCAATCCAAATTTATCTTTCAGGTATGCACCATAGTTATCAGTCAAAAGAGAAGGGAATTTAGCCTCCGAAGTTGCTGAAATGATACTCAAATTAAGAACTACCTCAGGTCTATTTTTCGTAGTATCGAATAACGAGTGCTCATGGAGTAGCCGCGGAGCAGAGGTCATCGTTGAAGCATGAATCCCTGCTTTCGATTCCGGACGCAAAACTGTAGCTGCAGCGGAGTCCTTCGAGTGTGGCTTGACGGCCGAAGTTGCAAGTGCTTGCAACAACGGTGAAGATGAAAGCAGCGGTGGAGCTTGGACTGCCGACGGACTAAGCTGCGATTGGGCTCCTTCAGCACAGATTGGGCTCCGAGTTAGCTGGATCGGATCAATTGCAGGAGAACCATGATGATCGCTCGCAAAAGGGGCGGAGATACATTCCCCGGCACCTCGAAAGAACATGTCGCGACGAAATTGTGTAAGAGAGTCGGCGAAGGCCTGGTCGATCGCAGCGGTGATGAGGGAAGGTAAAGCAGCGACGCAAGCCTCCAATGAAGCAAGACGGGATTCCAAGGCAGCGTCGCAAGTAGCAGCGGATTGGCGGGTGTGCACAGAAGGGAATCCAGGAATCGATATGGGTGATACCATTGTTAGAACCCAAATCTCAAACCCTAACTCAAACCTTAACTATTGCACATAGAAGAGAAGGAATGAGGAAGATAGAAGGAGCAGAGCTCCAATATTTTTGTATTGATTTGTTTTGTTAAATTCTGTTTCGTTTCAAACCAAAGAGCAGGTGCTCTTATACATGAAGTGTGACTGCCAGCTGGCATTTCTATCAAATTCCCCTAATAACCAGTAAAAACCCTCAATTACAACTAATTTGACTCTTTACTTTAAGCATAAACCTCAATTACAAATTGGGTTCATAACAGCAACAAGATCCAACGGTCCGTAATCTTTTCCCACATCCCATCTCATCAGCTTCGGCTTCCATCGGAAGTCCCAAAACTGTCTCCTCCTCTCGCCTTGCTTTGCGTAGTAGCTCCCCTTTGAACTTCGGAGCTGTTCCAAAATGCTGGCTCGCCTCGCCTCCAATCGGCTCCAGGAGATCCGTCGGACTTTCACTCAGGTATATTTTCTCTCATTTTCCCTCCTTATTTTCTTAGCTCCCAAACACTCCCCTAATCTCCCAAATTTTCTTTTTTTTTGAATCTTCCGCAGCCTCTCCGATCCTTCTCTACCGCCCTCAACTACGTGAGTTCCAATTCTTTCATTCCTTCGACGTGTTTTCTTTTCCGAAATTAATGTATTAAGAATTGGATTATTGATTGAAATTTGAAACTTGGAGCAGCATCTTGATTCGCCGGAGAACAATCCAGACCTACCATGGGAGTTCTCCGACGCTAACAAGCAGAAGGTAATCCAAAATTTCTTACTTTTCATTTATCTAAAATATATTTATTTCTTTGTTTGTTTTGTTATCTCTGGAATGCCCCTTTCTGTTGTAATTTGTATTAGCATATTATTCAATGATGATGCAATGCAGTTACTGCGGCGCAAGACGTGTAATTGTTAAAAGGTGAAAAAGAGGAGAAAGATTGTGTAATTTGGTTGTCAATGTGTGCTTTAGGCTGTGCTATTTATGTCGAACTTTACAAGCCTGGATATTTAAGCAAAGATGTGTATAAAAGGTTTAGGATTTTTTAGCACCCTCAATTCAAACATGCTGAGCTTTGAATTTACGCATTACTAGAGCCCAATGGGTCGAACGTTCCAACCGCGTAGCCAAGTTGAGTTACTAGAGAATTGGATTGTCCTGTAAGGTTTATATCTCCCCAAGTTATATATCGCATTTTAGAAAGTTTTCTTACTGCTTCATATGATGATGATGATGTTATATAAGTTCTTGAATTGGGGTTCTGAATATAAGCTGTTGGACCACGAGCACTGATTATGTCAATTACTTGACACTTGCAAGATTATTTTTGTGTTTATTGAGTTCTAAAAGGTGTTGTCTTTCCACTTTTAGGCGAAAGAGATACTATCCCATTATCCATCCAACTACAAGCAGTCTGCAGTGATTCCTCTGCTGGATCTTGCACAGCAGCAGCATGGAGGGTGGCTCCCTGTTTCAGCAATGAATGCGGTATGTTTGCATGAATGCTTTTTTTGAATGATGTTTATCTTGTTCTCACTTAAGGAGGTGTCTATAGTGCCATTCTCACAAGTTGCTAACTTTTGATTAGTAGCATCTCAACATGCGCTTGACTCATTGAGCATTTATGTTGTTCATATCTGATACACAAGATGTTATCACTTAACGGGTACAAATTTTATTGGGATTATATACTTAGATTATAAATACACATAAGAAAACTCTCCTAGGGTCTTTAAATTAGGTCTGAATGAGGGTTTGATATGTATTGATGCTTCGGTTCTCATCCACGATGCACCTCAACCATCCATATTTGATCTAACAAATAACAATCTTAACCTTACTATGGGAATTGCAAGAGAAAATTATATGATAGATACGTACTTGAGGTCTGCTTTTTCCTAGATTCACTAGGATGTGTTGAAGTATTTGATAGACACCTTCTTCTTTGCCCTAGTTATTAATATTGTATTAATTGTACTTTAAGTTTTTCGGTTCTTGTTATATGCATGCGTATGTGCTTGTGTGTGTATATATATTAGTTGCAAGCCCAATTCGAATCATATCTATAGTTGTTAGATCAAACTAAGATTCATATGTGTTCTGTTAAAAAGGAGACAAATCTGGGGATCAGAGTGATTCGCTAAGACTCATTTGCCTAGTTAATTGTAAGATTTAACAGCATAATAATAATAATGCTTTTATCACTACTAAAGAAGTAATCGGCAGGAGTTAAATTATTGAAAGGCCTTAACTGAAAAAAAACTCCTTGAGCATTTTTCGCTGTTTGTTTCCAATACCAGAGAATAATTCTAGTCTGACACTTTTCTTAATTTAGAATATATGAATGTTTGCACAACCAGCAGTTCCTGCTTTCAGTTTATTTAACTTGTTGGACACTGATATTTAACAATTTAAAACTTGTTTGACAGTGATATTTAGATTGTGTTGTTGCAGTATTAATTTTCATCTATAATTGCCAGGCTAGCTATTTGTCTGTTGTTATTTCATAAGTTTTCTGTTCAATTAGGCTGGTGGTTCTTTTGGTCAATTGTTCATCTATCCGTGAGGATTTGTTTATGAATTTGGTGTGCGTTATGTGTTGTGTCATTCTTTCTGCATTAGGGGTGGATATGAGCAGCCTAGAGGGTTAGTGTCTATCAGTGTTTGTCAGTATCCACTTTGTCCATTTGGTCGACCAATCTGAAATTCAGGCAACAAGTACGTTCGATTGATAAATAAAACAACCATAGATGTAATTTCTTAACCTGAATTAAGCGTTGCCCAATAGTTTAAGAATTGTCCAACTTTTAATTTAGGTTAAGAAATTACATCTGTATTTGCTTTATTTATCAATTGTCCTTGAACTTCAGATTGGTTGGACTGGCCTAAGTGAAGTTCTATCCCTAGATTGCATCACATATTTGTGAGATTCAAACTTTGCTCTTGAAATGCAATTTGGTCCTTAGTATAGTATTTTTTTTCACAGCTTAACATGTTAAAAAACTCATTATTGTGGTGATTTCACGTTCCAGTCATTGGAAATTAAAAAGGCTACATGAACAGTTTAACTTATTTTTATTGTTTCATGGATGGTCTAGGTAGCGAAGGTAATAGAAGTTGCACCTATACGTGTATATGAGGTTGCAACATTTTACTCAATGTTCAATCGGACTAAGGTAAAAAAGTTTTCGATTTTATTATCTATGTATCATTTTGTCATTATGCCAATTCCTGTACCCATGTGCATTTCTTTGATTGGTTTTAGGTGGGTAAGTACCACCTTTTGGTTTGTGGCACAACACCGTGTATGATTCGTGGTTCACGAGACATTGAAGCAGCTTTACTGAAACATTTAGGAGTGAAGCGCAATGGTGAGTCTTATGCAGTATATATGGCTTTGAAATCCTTTATTTTTTTTCATTTTACAACACTAAGATAAAATGGCATGTACAAGTAAACTTTGTATTGGCCATGTGCAGAAGTAACCAAGGATGGATTATTTTCTGTTGGAGAAATGGAATGCATGGTGAGTCTGTTCTTAACTGTTTAGTGATCTGAACTTTCCGCTTCTGGCTAGTGTTTAGCACTGGTTTTGCATGATTCATCTTGAATAAGATAAGAATAACAGTAGAAACAAATAGATAAATTGGTGAGTAGTGGTCCATGAAACTTTTATTATAATGTCTGGTGATAAAATTTAGAAAGGCTGGTGCCTGAAAACTTAAGTTACAGTTTCCGACAGAGAAAAGATTCATCTCATATTAACACAAATTAAGAGATAATGTTGTTATGGAATTTCACTAGTTGTCCTCACCTTCCTGTTATTCGCACTATTCCTTGGTTGACAGCCTGTGACCTTAACTGTGATAAATAACTTCTGTCGACCCTCTTTTTACCCACTTCTTTTCTGTAATGTTCCTTTCCAACAATTATTGCCATTCATTTTGAACGAGTGATGCATGGACTCATATAAGTCGTTTGTTGTCTACAGGGAAGCTGTGTGAATGCTCCCATGATTACAGTTGCTGATTACTCGAATGGATCAGAGGGATATACATACAATTACTACGTGAGTTATGACTTTATAAATTTATTATTACTCATGTACTATAATATTGATCAGAAAATTTTGGAATTTATATTTGTATTCTTGTCAATTTCAGGAAGATGTTACTCCCGAGCGAGTTGTGGAAATAGTTGAGAAGTTAAAAAAGGGCGAGAAGCCACCGGTAAGGAAACTAGGTTTTGTTACGTTGTGAAACTTTCCCTCTTCCTAGTTGATTGCTCTTGTTTAGATTATCTATATTGTTGCGATGAAGTGTAATACCATTGTTCCACATTTCCAGCATGGTACTCAGAATCCTAAGCGCATTATGTGCGGTCCAGAAGGAGGAAATACCACATTGCTCGGTGAGCCCAAACCTCCTCCGTGCCGGGATCTTGACGCATGTTAAAACTATGGTACATGTCTCTAATAAAGCAAAGGTTGATGCTGTCAGGGTTCCCTTTGCTGTGAGAACTTGTCGAATTTGTTATGCTCGACCATTTTTGGTACTAAGATGGCAGTATCATTTCTGCCGGTGATGTAATTGTGTATGTTTTCGTCTTTCAGTATGCTGTGGTTTTAAGTTATACAGCTTTTAATTGATATCCAGAACTTAAACCACCTGAATCCTTTGTTTCCTCTTTTATAATAACCGAGTTGTCAAAAACGTTAAGGTCGTCGTGAATTGGAAAGTATTTGGGCGGAAATTCTAGTATGTTTCGGTGTATGTCGTGCACTGGATGCATCATACATGAATACAACTTTGAGACTTGGAACAAGATGCAGGTATTTGTACTGTGTCATGTCAGGACTTGTACCGTGTCATGCCAAACCGCTAGTTGATGGGAAATGGTAGATGATACCAAATCACCAAAGGGGTACGAAGCGGAATGCTAGCAACTTACTTATTTGGACCTTGTCGACTTTCCTTTTCATCATACAATGTTTTTTTATGATCGGAATTGTCTACTTTTTAGATCACCCTTTAAATATTGTCATTGCAAAAATTAACTAAATCTGAAATCAGCTAGTCATTTAATAGTTATCCAATACATTGACGAACCTTATTACTTATTTAAACACTCAAATTTTGACAACGTTGATCAAATAGTTAAATAAATTTTTATTGGTAGATTTTTACGTAGTTAATTTTTAAAGGGTGATATAAGAAGTAGACGGTTGTTCATTAAGCAACATTACAGAATGAGAATGAGAGCCGAAAAAGTAAAAGAAGAAAGTTGCGAAGGTTGATAGCATCTCATTCTCATGTGTAGAAATGTTGTATGATACATATTTTATAAGAAAATATTACTTGATGCATATGTTGATTAGGTTAGGTGATAAATATAATGTATACTTGATGCATATGTTGATTAAGTTAGCTAATAAAGATAATGTATCCTTTTTCTAAAAAATTGAGAAAAATTTACATAAATAAGTTTACGTCACCGTCTATATGATATCTATAGTTTTATTTATTTATTTTTTTGTTTCTTCATGCTACTTGCCGCTGATCCTATTTCATGTTCCTTCCTCTTCTTAGACCCTGACGAACTGTTTTGGGAATTGGGGCAATTAGCCAAACACAACCACATCGTCGTCGTCACTTCCCAAGACAAAAACAATGTCTGTTTTTCAAGTTTATCGTTGGTGACAAACTATAGCTCCTCTCTTATATTTTCCCCAACATATCGTATCATCATCTTATCTGATCCTCCAACCATTCCATTTGGCTCAGATTCCAGCTACCTTTTCTCTCGTTTTCCTATTTATTCTCGCTTTCTGTTTGGCTGCCTAGAAAAAGAAAACAAGGAATTCTGGTAATGACCCTTTTAATTTTCAAGCCTCCTATCTTGTTTGGCGATAAGACAAGATAGGATTTTGTCAAGTTTTGATTTTGTCAAGTTTTGATTTTTCTTGGCAAGTTTTCTCGGCTGCCAAACACTGCAGCCCAATCTTTTGAAGTGGGAAATTAGTGTTTATCTATTTATTGGTTTCTGGGTTTTGTCTTACAGGTGTAATTGCTTAATGGGTTTTTATTGTTTTGATCAAGTTTTTCAGTTTTGTTGTTAGAACCAATGGGGAATGCCTCTTCCATGCTAACTCAGTACGACATTGAAGAAGTGCAAGAACACTGCAACTTTTTTTGTAAGCTTTTGTTTTGATATTTTATTTGTCTCTCTTTCATTTGTTCCCTTTTGCTATTGTTTTTATTAATGCTAAATACTAATACTTGGTTGTCTGATTTTTATGTGAAAATTAGTTTCTCAGCAAGAAATTGTATCCTTGTATCAAAGATTTTGTCAACTAGATAGAAATGCAAAGGGTTTTATCTCAGCTGATGAATTCCTATCGGTCCCCGAGTTAGCGATGAATCCTCTCTCTCAGGTAGTCCACTGCTACGAAGAGCTTAGTTGTTTAATCCACTCCGTCTGTTTAATTGGTAATGCATGGTATGTGTTTCGTAATTTATGGCTCTGCTGTGTTCTTTCCTTAGAGGTTGCTTAAGATGGTCGATGGGTTGAACTTTAAGGACTTTGTGGCCTTCTTGTCTGCGTTCAGCGCTAGAGCTAGTATGCAGCAAAAAAGTGAACGTAAGTGATTGGTCGTGCTAAGTTTAATAGTCATAGCAAACTGCTTCTTTTACAGTTGTGATGTTTTTGGTTTATTTTGAGTACAATTGTTCTAAATAGGTTATTGCTTGTCGTAATGAGTGGGCTAGGGACTACTCGTATTTCTGTTTACATTATTGATGTTATTGACTGTTTCAAATACTCATTTGAATACTTCGTGTGTGTATGTATATATATGTATATACATATATGCATCTGTGCGACATGTTCATATATTTTTCTTGCATTCTTCACAATTAGGAAAAATCTGCACTCTGAGGAACATGTTTATGTGGTGGATTAACATTGACATTGTCTCTTTTCCAGTTATTTTCAGGGTATACGACTCAGACTGTAATGGAAAGGTGTCTTTCAATGATATTTTAGAAGTGCTGCGTGATTTGTCGGGTTCATTCCTGTCTGACGAGCAAAGAGAGGTAAAATCATGGTTTTACCCACTTTTGTTTATATAGTCATAGCCTTGCACAACAAGAGTTAAATGGTTTTGATTGAATATCACCTATTTGGTGGATATTGAGTATTATTTCAAAACAACACTTGTAACCAAATTCAAAGGAGAAGCCCTTTTATTTGCTTCACCCCCCATTGGTGCAGTTTGTGCAAAGCTAAGGAGGAGAGTGTAAACCACATTTTTCTCCATTGTTCTTACACGATTCAACTGTGGTGGAAATTGTTTCAGGAGGTTAGAGTTAGTTGGGTCATTCCAAAGGGTTGTTTCGAGCATCTAAGCACCAATTTTGAGGCCCTAGGAATTGGGAGGAAAGCTAAAGCTTTGTGGGGTTGTCTGGTCTCGGCAGTTTTTCGGAACATTTGGTTGGAGCATAACAAAAGAATTTTTGAGGATTATACTGGTGTGGGGGTAGAAGTACTTTGGGGAAGAGTAAGATTCTGGGCAGCCCTCTGGGCTTCAGTTTCAAATGATTTTAAAAATTACTGTCTTTCTCAGTTACTGTGGGATATGTTAGCAGCAGTAAAGTGATTTAGGTTTAGGTTTTGTTGATGTAGCCAGATCCTCTTGAGAGATTTTCTTGTTTTTGTTCTTGGTGGATTTCTTATCCACTTCTGTGTATTTCTCTGTTCTTTTATAAAATGTTTGTTTCTTTTCAAAAAAAAAAAAAAAACTCATTTTCCGCAAATATCATCAAGTTTTGTCCTCCGATCAATACCTTAATTTGATGAAGAACCAGAAGGTACTGATCCTTGATACTGTGGCTACATAGTGATATTTGGTGTCACGGAAAATATCTAGTCTTCTTTCACAATTTCTTTGGCCAAAACTTGTGACAATTTCAGACTAGTCATTTAAGATAAAATTGGAATATTCGTCATCCATATCTGATCTATGATTAGGTATGCATGTTTAGTTACACATGTGGATCCTAGGTCTTGGTCTTGCCATCGCCTTTTTTATCGTTGTTTGTTTTCTTGACAGTTCTTGACTAGGATACATTGATAAGTTGTTTTACTTTGTTGAAATGTTGCGTAGTCATGGACCAAATTATTAACTTGCGTTGTGCTCTATGTCTTTCAAATGCAGAAAGTGTTGACTCAAGTCCTGCAAGAAGCAGGGTATACAAGGGAATCTTATTTGACGTCAGATGACTTTGTTAAGGTATTTACATTTTGCTGTCATATTTTTTTGTGTGACAACAATTATCATAGCAAAGGGGGTAGACAATGTGTACGCTTGCTGGCTTATATCTTGCTTAGAACTTTCTTAGGCCTTTAATGATGCGAAACTTGATATGGCTGTTATTTATATAATTTTTTTCTCATTTCAAAAAATGAGAAGGACATACGATTCCTTTCTAAACAGAGAGAAATTCAGAAAACTTATCCAACTGAAAATCTTAAAGCAGCTGATTTTATGTCCAAACATATTTGATAATTGAGGCTTATCTACATTAAGTTTACCTTACCTTTGCTATTTTAGAGGTCTATATGGAGCCTAGCCAAACAACAGAAGTCAAAGTTAAACGTTTACAGATCTTGAATTGTTTGAACGCCGTTTAAAATGTTTCAGCATTGCATTCCTTTTAGTCCAATAACAAAAGTTGCTCTACTTAGAAAGAACAAGGGAAAGAGAAGCATACATCACTGTTTTATCCGTTATCTTAACACCCAATGACGCATACAATAAGTAGTACCCTGTGTGTCTCCATAGCTGGTAGTTTGTGCTAAAAAATCAAGTGCAGTTATTTGTGTGTTGCTTTGCTTCCTGAAGTTATCGTCTTAAGGAAGTATAAAAAACTGTTGCATTACAGACACTCAGCAAGTAGGTGGCTAGCTAAGTAACTGAGGTTGTAATTTATATCAGAAATTCATATTTTGTGGACCGAACTCATTACAGAAGCCTACATTATAAAGTTGAACATAGTGTTCAGTCTTCATGTAGCTGTAAGATACTAAGCCGGGTTCTGGTATATTGCCAATGCGCACTAATTAATGAATAATTAAAGTGCTCATATAGGTATTCCCAGTATTACAGCATGTAAATTTATTTTTCTTTAGAAATTTATCTTTTGAGTAAAATTTTAATCCTAACCCAGAAGCTAGAAAAAGGAGTCATTGATTAGAATGGTGTGGAAATGCCGTCGTAGAGATGGAAGTTTAGCCAAATGCACGAGTGTGCTTTATCTTTCAGGGCGAATTCGAACTTTTGGTTTTAGATTCTTGGGTCGAGCATTTGGTTTCACACCTTCCCAGTTAAAATAAAAACCATGAAATAATCATCTGATTACCTGCCTCTACAAAGAAAAAACAAACTTGCAGGTTTATAAAAGTCTGCATTTGTTTATTATACTGTTTCATTGTCCCATATAAGCCCAATTTCAAATTCCAGATGGCTTCTGAGACATTGAATATGAATAACGTGATCAATAACTTTTACATCTGCAATACCTATCCGTGATTTTATTAACTTTTGAAATTTTCGTCAGGCGTTTAACATGTTTCATTACGGCTTTGTATCTGATGCAGGTTCTTGGTAGTTATGGTCTGAAAATGGAGGTTGAAGTGCCAATCGACTAAGTTAAGCTGGCCTGGTTTTTTCTTTTCCGTTCGATTTTCCCCTTGTATCAATTCAAGAAGTTTGAAGTGGCGGGTAAACTACATCGACAATCCCTGCTGCACAAATTAGATGAAAGTCGATGCGGACGCCCTGTATGAATGCTTCTTATTCTCTGTTTCCAAATTCAATAAAACAGAGTAGGCAACCAACCTGTGTATCAAGTACAATAAAATGCCAAATCTCCGTTTTTTCTTTCTCTCTTCAATTTTGTGGATGGCTACTTCTCCAGGTCCTCTGTAAATGATTTTGTACCGTCGAAATGAGAAGTTGAGAACATTGTGTCTATATGTTACGCTATATTTCAGAAACTACGCGCGCACGCACACACGCACACTATATACCGGAATATAGGATGTACTATGAGTTCTGTTTGTTCTCTTTTGAAGACAAATTCCTAGGCTTTCCTTGTTGCTTAATGATACTGGATGAAGAAAAAAGGGCGAACTACGTTTACACCCTTCAAGTTTATTGTTTTTAAATCCGTCTCCTAAGTTATTTAACTTCTGATCCTTTGTTAAAATGATGATGTGACAATTATTGGATCCATTTAATGTTGATGTGGTACTCACACTTGCACCATGGACCAAAAAATTGTCATCTTAGAGCTTTCGTCTTTTGCTTGATCGATCATTTGTATGTCAAAATGAAAACCATTCACATTATTTGATTTCAAAACATTTTGGTGCAAGTTCATTGTTTTGTCGTGGTTGTAGAAATAGGCGGACCGACTGTTTTTTTTTTGGAAAAAAATGATAGCATTAGTAGGTTAAATTGTTAATTGTTAGAAGGAAGAGTGATTGATAGGGATCGAACCTGCACCAGGTGTAAATTGGAACGGAGCCAAATTCGCCCACCATACAAAGCTGACGATTTTCTTGTTTATCAGAACAGAAGGGAAGGACTTGCGTATAACTTACGCTTCGCTTGGATTTTGCTGACATTTCCTCCTCCCAATAAGAATGGAGGCCAAATTTGCAGAAAAGGACACTATCTGCAACTGCTTTGCAATTTCCTCTCTCTCTCTCTCTCTCTCTCTCAGTACTGCAATTCTGAAGTACGCATCCATATGCCATAACAGATGATGACACTACAAACACCACCGTCTTTCTTACAAGTGAAGCAAAATCATGGAAGCAATCATAAGCCACTACCCCCCACATGTTCTTTAACCAATTCTTCTCTATCGTATGCCCTAATATTCTTGTCAAATTATAAAAATTCCAAGGAAAATCATTATACTTTCTGCAATGGAAATTGTTACACGGTGAGTTCCAAAACATTTTCATCGACGAAAGAGCTTTCGAGAATGAAGTGTGCAAGTGCAAGCACTGGTGAGGAAGGAATTGGCGACAATTGTTCTATGTTGGTGCGCCAAAGGATAGGAAAGGAAAGAGAATTTACTCGGTGCAAGTTGAAGACTCTGTCAAGTGGTAAAAAACCATTGCAGGATTCAAGCGCTTCGGATTCTAAAAAGGCAGAGAAGAAAAAGCTGCTGCTTGGAGGTGGTTCAACGAGTAAGGCTCTCAATGTTTCCGGTAAGGGGAAGGCTGTAGTGTGCACTGGTGAAGTTGAAGAACTAAACAAGCGACTGAGAGTTCTTGAAGAAGAAACTGAAACTATGAAGCAAGAAATGTTGGAGATTGCAGAAGAGAGAAACAAGTTGATGAAGGAGATATATCAGCAGTTTCAGATGCTAGAAATTGATCCCAGATGTTTGGCAGCAATAGAACTCAAGTCTATCGATGGAAACACAAGTATCTACTCGTCACAGGTAAATTATGATATATCCTCAATACATATACAAGTTATTGGTTGGAACTGTAAGTTTGAAACAAAATTTCATTCTTTCTCAGCACTCATATGCTGAAATGTTTGGCTCACTGATTTCAATGCATTTGATGGATAAACAGGATCAAAGAATGGGAGTTAGTTTGTCACATATTTTACGCCAAGATCAAAATCCATCTCTGGTCAACAGAAATCTTAGAGCTAATAATTTGGCGATGCTCATGTGATGCATCTATTGTAAACTAGATAGATGATTCCATCAACATGTAATCCCAGATAGTATTTGTAAACACCATGTTCGAATCTCCTCTCTATTAATATAGACAACCATATTCTGTATTTTCTTGGCTAGAACTTTACTGTTATATCATAATTAAACAGACAATAATCTCTATTTAAATTGTTCTAACAGCTGCATGTTAAACATTCACTCCCATTAAAGAGGCTCACAGCAATGCAAAAACGTGTTCATAGATATTATATTATCAGATATAAATATGTAAACATCTATAAGACATACATGAGATGGTCTAGAAGCACTAACAAATTAAAGTTACGGCTCACGTCTAGGGAAAGGCTCAACTACATATGCCTAAATAAACAAAAAAGAGTACAAAGGATCAAAGTTTCACCTGTTTCAGCTTGTAAAGTGAACAGTGAAGGAGGTATACATAAATCTTATATTTCCCCTCTGTAACCACCGGATCCAAAATAATCCCTTCTAGAGCTGGCAATTGCCATGCTTTTCTGATGCTCTAGTTTGGGGCAATCTTTGATACGATGACCAAGACCGCCACAGAAAGCACAACCCTTAACCCCGCTTGCATTTGTAATTGCATCCACATCTTCCATTGGATCATTAAGCTCAGCCAAAACGGGTGGAATCCTTTGTTTTGCCTCTTGCAGGAGGTGTTTCAAATCAAGAAGTGTTGTCTCAGTTTGATTCTTGTTTATGAAAGTTGTTGCTATTCCAGTCTTGCCACATCTACCTGTTCGTCCAATCCTGTGAACGTAGTTTTCAATTTCTGGTGGCATGTCATAATTAATGACATGTTGAATGTCAGGAAAATCCAAACCCTTTGAGGCAACATCAGTGGCAACCAAAACATCTTTCTTCCCTGCCTTAAAAGAAGAAATGGCATACTCTCTCTCTTCCTGATCCTTCCCTCCATGTATGGCCACTGCTTCCACTCCTTTTAACAGAAGATACTCATGAATATCATCCACGTCAGCTTTGTTTTCACAAAATATTAGAACAGGAGGTGGGGTCTTTTGTAGACATTCAAGAAGGTAAACGATCTTGGCCTCTTGCTTCACATACTCAACCTCTTGAATCACATCAAGATTTGCTGCTCCAGCTCTTCCCACATTTACAGTTACAGGCTTTACCAAAGCACTTTTAGCAAAGTTCTGAATTTTTGCGGGCATGGTGGCTGAAAATAGAAGTGTTTGTCGTTGACCTTTAAAGTGGTCAAAAACTTCTCTTATGTCATCCTCAAAGCCCAAATCTACCAATCTATCTGCCTCGTCCAAAGTTAAATATCTGCAAATAAAAGTAGCATAAGTCTACGAAGCTCAGTAAAAGTTTCTCCATATCAAAGATTGTATATCATAGCCCGAATCTTTATTTAAACCTAGGAATTAGGATGCCCCAATAACTTAACTTAACTAAAACCAGCCAAATCAGACAACCGTATCGAAAGTTGGAAACCTAAATGTACAGGCAGAAGCAAGAAAATGCACAAACACTTGTTAATGGACAACAACCAATAACATAAGCATTCTTAAAATCATTGGGGAACTACCCAAAAAATGAACTCCTCATAATTCAATTGCATCAATGTACAAACTTCATGTTAAGGACTACAAAAAAAATCAGAGTCAAAATTAGATAAAAATCATTAGGGATTCACGATTCAGTTATGTATACCAGAAAAAGCAGTGTTGTTTGCTCAATATCATTATTCTAGTAGCTATACATTACACTAATAGAATTGCAGACAGAACACGTCAAGATAATGACTTTTAAGAGTTTTTATAATGGCATTCCTTACCTGCAACTATCGAGGTTCATTTTTTTCTTTGCCAGCATATCCTTCAACCTCCCAGGAGTAGCAACAACTATATGGACACCTTTTTTCACAATTTCCAGCTGCGAACGCATATCCACTCCACCAATACAAAGCAAAGGCCTTATTTCTGGATATCCAGCCTCTCTCATAGGATGCAGAAACTCTTCCACCACGTCATAAGTTTGCCTTGCAAGCTCCCTGGATGGGCAAATAATCAATCCAAAAGGCCCTTCACCTTGATTAATTGGCATCATAATCTCCTCCTGCAATGCTATCATAATCAACGGCAACACAAAAACCAATGTCTTTCCTGAACCCGTAAACGCAATACCAATCATGTCCCTCCCGGTTAAAATCACCGGAAGACCTTGCACCTGAATGGGGGTTGGCTGAACAATCCCCTTGGTTTTCAACTTCTTCAGAATCGGTTCAGGAAATTTCATATCCTTAAAATTCTTAATTGGTGGTGGAATATCATCGCCGCTAACTATGATGTGCCACTGCTTTCTAATAAAATCACATTGCTGGCTCGACATCCGCCTTATATTCAATGGGGGCTTCCAACCTGTCAGTAAAGGCTCCGTGTAAGTGATTCCCTTTGCCAATTCGCGAACTGACATGAGGGTTTTGCGATCTGATAAGTGCTCAATCATTTCCTTCTCTTGTTGCAGAATCTCCTCAGCCGGAGTGATCTCAGGAGCGTCACGCTTCAACTGTGATGCTTTTACAAGAAGGCTAGGTTTTGCTTCAGCAAGCTTCGATTTCTCCAACTCTTCCTCAAGCCCGGAAGACTTCCCCTTGCGCTGAAGAATCTTCTGAGCCTCCATTGCTCGTCGCTTCGCCACTGGAACATACTCAGAATAATCATCTTCTTCTTCCATGGTTCAAGTTCCTGCAGTCAAACAAAAATCTACAACAATTATTGAATATTAAAGACATAGGATATCCAAAACAGAAAAAACTAAAGAGACCCAAGAATCCTAATACCAAAACCTTGATGAAATATAGGCATAATTTTACACAGGCAAACACTCAATAGAAAAAAAGCAAAAATTAATCAATTTATGCAACGTTTAGCAACAAGGTTATCGATTTAAGCTAACTTTTCACAAAACTAACAAAAAAAATCCCCGATTCGATGGTAAACTAATGAAATGACGGGAACGACGGTTACATAAGCAGAAGAAGAAGGTGAGGGAAAACTTACAGTCACAGCAGAAGAAAGAAGAAGAACGATAGGGGGCGTGATGGCTACAGCTTCTGCAAAATCCAATGATTCGATGGGTTTTCGTCTGTGAGTCTCGCTGTTTTATATCCCGCGGTTTTAGAGAAGGGGTCATGACAAATATATCTATTTAAATTATATTTTATAAATTATAGGATTGAATTTTTATTTAAGTTTTTATCAATGTACTTATTTTTTATTGACACATTATATAATTTATAAGTATTTTTTTATTCTTACGAATTCACTTTTATATAATAAAATTAATTGATAATTTCATCATGCAAATCCAGTTTTTTCAGAAATTATAAAAACTAACATAGATATTTTAACTTTTTTTTAAGTCACTATTATGTCGCATTGCGTCAAAATTTGAACCTAGAATACATATCGTGAAATTTATACATTTTATTATGAATTTGACATTTCATTGATGATAATTTAAAAAGACTTTTGCCTTATTTTATGTTTTTTTAGAATTTTTGCCCTTAATCTCACGTAAAAAGACCAAATGACCCTGTTGTGTTAATTGCCTTTCCCTTCTCCTTCCTTGCAAACAACTAATGCCGCCTCACAAAAAGCTTGAGAGAAACACAGAGAAGTTCACCGCCGCGAGCAGCACCGGCAGTCAGCCACCATCTCCAAGGGTTTGAGCGAATTGGGCAACACTTGTCTCCTCTACTTGTCAAGCGCGTGATATTTTCTACTAGTAGTTTACCTACAGCCTACACCACTCCTCTCTGCTACAATGGAGATCCAGAGTTCCCGCCACACTACTGCTGCTGATTTTATGCTGCTTTCTTTGCTGGTGGATGCTGCCATTCTTGCTCACCAATCTCTTCTTTTACTGATTTTTAAGGTACTCATCACTCAATCCCTAATTATATTATTATTTTCTCTAATTTTGACTTAGGGTGGATTCAATTAGGATTTTAAGGGATTTTAATTCTTTTAATGAATCTAGGGGTATTCAATCAAGATTTTAAGGAATTCTCTGAAATTCTAGGTGTATTTAATTAGAATTTTAAAATAGTTTATTAAAATCCTTAGAAATCTAGGTGTATTCAATTAAGATTTTAAAGAAGTTTATAACATTCCAGGTGTATTCAATTAGAAATTGATTTTAAAGAATTTGAGAAAGTTGAGGAATTAGAGGGAATTGGAGAGATTTCATAGTGTATTTTAAGTATCCACAAATCTCACATCTTCCTATGAGATTTCGAGGGAATTGAATCAAAATTTTATATGGAATCTCTACAAATCAATTAAACTCCATAAAAATTCATGGATTTATAAATCCATTAAAATCTCTCACATTCTCAATTGAATACACCCCCTTATAGTTTGCTGATAATCTCCTCCAATTAGCTTATAATGAATTTAATTTCTTGCCGGGGCTCATTATTCATTCCCAAATGATTTTTTCTGTGATTTTGAATTTGACTTGCGTGAATTGTATATACCATGAAGCCCAAAAATTGATACAATTGATTGAACTATGAGGATTCTTTTTCTCTGGGTCGTTATCAATGATTTTATGAATACTTGTGTTAATTTGTAGTCGTCCATTAACAAATCTTTGTGAATTTTCTCGCGTCTACCTCTACATTTAGGTTTTGATTCGATACAAAAGTGTTATTTGGCTGTTTTCACTTATTGGGGCATCCTGCTGCAACACTTCTTAGGTTCAGATTAGGGTTCTTCTTTTTGGTTCGAGGCACCAACAGAGATATTATCGGGTTTTTCTCTTAGTTGATTGTACTTATCCTTAAATCAATAAAAACGTTATCGTTTCTTCTTAAAAAAAAATATACGTCTTGGAGTGAAGTGGGTTCCTTGAAATTTCTTCCAGCAAAATTAAACATCATCAATATTGAATATGCACGGTTTTCTGTTGAAGTACAACTGTAATCGTACTTTAGTATTCTATTTGATTTTTCCTTTCTCACAGTTTCTCATCAGCAAATAGAATGATAAAGTGTAAGGCTTTCAGATTGAACTGTTCTCCTTTCCACAATTGAAGCACTAATGTTCTCTTGGAAGCCTTTAATACGAGCTTTGTTTTTGCAGAAGCGATTAATTCCAATGATTTATTTACATGCTCTGGTGGTGATGGGTTTAGCTTTATCTTATTTATAGTAAGAAAGCTGGTTTTCAGACCATCATGCTCTTTAATGTTGTCTAAGGGGGGTGTAGTCAAACTAAGATTTAAAAGGATTTTAAAAGTGATAGATTTTATAGGATTTAAAAGGATTAAAGAATTCTACAAAATTCATATGGATTTTAAAGAATTTGAATGGATTATGGTGGATTGTGGTGGAAGGATTTGAAATCCTAGGGGGTTGGATTCTTTTTAGTCTAGGTTATATATATTTTTTGCTCTCAAATCCTACAAAATCCACAACTTATTGAAATCCTCCAAAATCTTAATTTTTTGAATACACTTAGATTTGGATGGATTTTAAAATCCTTTAAAATCTTTTAATTGACTACACTTTGATTTTAAAGGATTCTAAAATCCTTTAATTAACTACACCTATATTTGAATGGATTCTAAAATCCTTTAAAATCTTTTAATTGACTACACTAGGATATTAAAGTCTTTTAAAATCCTCTTAAATCCGAGTTTGACTACACCCCCCTAAACATGTACATTTGATCATTTTTTATTTGGGGCTACAATGGCGGGCTGAAGATTTGAGCATTTCTGATGTTACAATTTGAAAGAAAGATGCTTATATTTCCGTGTATGGATCATACTGGTGGGATAGTGTATGTAGACATAACGTTTTTCCTAACAGTCTGTTTTTTTTTTTTTGAGGTCTGCATTACTCGTATATGATACGGAACTTTTCTGCCTTTTTTTTTTTTTTTAAATTTCAATGAAGGATATGGATTTTCTGCTCTCTTTCAATGAAGAATGATTGGAGTGAAGAGCTTGCTTGATTTTCCAAATTCTATGCTTTTCGATACATGTTATGCATTTTATTACATTTCTCAGGCTGGCTTTATGTTTGTTATTCAATAGGTTGGATCTTTGCGTGATGATCGTGATGCATTTCAAGATTCAGTGAGAACAGATCAGAGGTAGGAAAGACATTTTGCATTTACTTTTTGTATTGTTTGTTGTATCTAGAGGTCGTACTTGGTGCGATGGCAAGTGCCTTCGCCCATGAGCGGTAGGTCTCGGGTTCGAGACTTGGGAGCAGCCTCTCCATAAATGGGGGTAAGGCTAGCCGACATTCACCTCTCCCAGACCCTGCGTAAAGCGGGAGCCTTGTGCACTGGGTACGACCTTTATTGTTTGTTGTATCTCCATAGTATGGGGAATGGAAAGTGATGGGGCAGTGCGTATGAGACTGCATTTCAGGTTTCCAATGTCCGAACTTAATAAAGGGAAAGAGCCTGATGCTGAAAACAACGATGCAGGTGAACCAGAGGATGCCGACTCTGATGATGATGAAGATGTCGACGATGAGGACAGTGACGATAATGATGAGGATGACGGTAATGATTCAGAAGAAGATAGTGATGATGACGAAGAAGATTCTGATGATGAGGTTGAGGCTAATGGCAATGGAGAAAACGAAGATGAAGATGATGACGAAGATGATGATGGTGATGATGATGATGAAGACGATGATGATGAGGAGGATGAGGATGACGAGGATGACGAGGAGCTTAACAAGTTGCCTTCAGAAAGAAAGAAAGTAAAATAAAATGTTTCAATATGTTTTAGACTGTTTCTTTAGAAACTTGGGGCAGGTCGGAAAATATTACTGTTATAACAACATTATTTGTTAAGACAAAACCGTCGAATTTCCTTTTATAAAGATGGAAAGCGTCTTCCGATTGTCAATTGAACGACAATGTTTCCCTCCATACCCAAAGAAAAACAGAATCACGTCGGAGGAAAAAACCGAAGTGAACCAACGCACATCATCAACGGCTAACAATCATTCACGGTTTGTTAAGCATGAGCACAATTGCACATTACTAGGGAATTATTTTGTTAATTGAATGATAATGCACAAGCACTACATTTTCTACACAAGAAAGCCTTGAATCCCAACACAATTTACACACCAATTACTTGGCGTCCAAGTTCCAAAGTAGCTTTCACTCCGGCAACTTCCCGGACCGGAAAATCGCAAACTTGGAGACCTCCGAGTACCGAAACCTAATCCCGTTCTCTTCCAACAAGTTTTCCAGAACCTGCTTATCCCTGTCAGGGTTGGAGCTCTCGCACTCGAGCTCATAACACGTCCCAAAATCGTAAATACTCTCGTCCACCTCTATCTTCAGCCCCTTCCACTTATACACACCCCTCACATTCCTAAACCCACCCAAGCACACAAACCCTTGCCCTCCTCCGACACTGTATTCCTCCCTCACGCGCTTTAAGATGTCGGAGGAGTCAACGGCCGTAAGCCTCCACGGCTCGGCCACGCAGACGCGGCCGAGGACAGGGTCGAAGGGCTCTTCCAGCTCTAGGACTCGGCTGACGCCGTCGGAGATGACGGGTTTGGCCTTGAGGCAGAGGACGCAGCGCCTGTCGACGTCGTAGAAACGGAGGCGGAGGATGGCGAGGTTAGAGGAGAGCTCGGAGTTGGAGCCGTCGAAGAAGATGTTCTCTTGGATTAGGGTTTGGGTGTGGAAGGGGGAGAGGAGGTCGGTGAGCTTTTGGTGTGCGGCGGCGTCTGGGAGGCGGAGCTTCACTTCCACTTCCATTGCTTTGGGGGTTTGCTGAAGGAAGGACCAAACGAGTGAACAATGTCGTTGATAACTTGATATGGAAGCACTTGGTGGTGGGAAATGTGGCTGCGGATCTGGTGTCCCCATTTTGGTGTCCCTTTCATGTCTCCTCCATCTTTCCTTGACATGTGTCCATTTACTTGACCCAAAATGAGTTAATTATGCTAACACTCCCTGATATTTATCGAATTTTCACAAACCCCCTCATGTTTAAGCCATTATACTAACACCTCTTCAGCTTGAGTTAAGTGAATGAACACATGTCAAGCAAATAAAGAGGAGACATGAAAGAGACACCAAAACAGGGATAGAACAGCCATAAAATGTAGTAGAAATTTTTCATGGGCAAATTTCAATTTTGGTCCCACTAGGTTGCTTTGAAATTTCAGTTTTAGGTCGAGATCCAAATAAGGATAACGTTTGACGAAGGCTAAACATACAATAAATAAAACTTAATAATTTAATATCGAGCCTGCTACATGTGGTAACATGGAGGAAATTGACGAACCTCAAAACAATTGAGATGCCCCGTATGTTGAAGGGAATATGTCAAACTTGCCCTTGTATTACAACTATCAGTTGCTAAACTTCTTGTTGCTAGTTGACATTTTGGTATAGTAATATTCTTTCTTGCTTGGAATTGAGCCGGATGTGTTAGATTCGGCTAACTTGAATGACAAGTTTGATACTAAATTAATATAGTCGGTCCATTATTCTCTTTGCTGCTGGAGTAGTTGACATGGAGTTGGTATTGGACAATACATTAACTGGGAAGAAGGGCAATAGCAGAACCATTCTGCATTTCTTACTTCATATATTCCTTGTTTTTCTTCTTCCATTGTCAACCAACTCCGACGCCAAGAAGGGCCGATGCAGAGAAGAGGCAAATGAAGGAAGCCACTGCGAGAGACTGGTTGGAGAAGCTGAAAGATGTCTCATATGAGATGGACGACGCGCTAGATGAGTGGAACACTGTACTGCACAAACAATCAACTGACAAACAAGTAGAAGAAAGTCCTCTTGCTACACATTGCTTTTGTTCTCCACTTAAAATTCGATACAAGTTCATGAGTTATGGCAATATCCAAACTATTTACAACGACGAATTAGATGAAATTCATGCGGCAAAGTTGTTTGATATAATATGGTGAAATGTGCAAGAGAACAATGTAATTTCAGGGGGATGGGCAAGTAAAATACAGGGAGTGATGGCTGTAGGATTACGGCATTTTGAAAGTGCCTGCGGAACCAAACTTCTTATGTGCTTTGGAGCTATCTTGAGCATTGCTACTTTCCTCAGTTGACTTATCTTTCGCATTGCTATTATCCTCGGTTTCAGAGTATTTGAAAGTGTCCGCTGAACCAAACTTCTTACGTCCTTTATAGCTATCTTGAGCATTGCTACTTGCCTCAGTTGACTTATCTTTCGCACTGCTACTTTCCTCAGTTGACTTATCTTTCGCACTGCTACTTGCCTCAGTTGACTTATCTTTCGCATTGCTACTTTCCTCAGTTGACTTATCTTTCGCATTGCTACTATCATCGGTTCCAGAAGCACGGGGTTCCGATGAGTCAGAGAAACCTCTTTTTGCCGCGCAATCTCCGTTGCCAAGAATGTTGACTTGAGAGTGTCTAGAGATTTTAATATCTATAATCCCAGGTGGTAGTTGTTTCAATGGCGATCCATCAATCCTCATCTTTACAGATTCTGCAGCACCCTTAAACTCAAAACGAATTTCTTGTACCTAACAGAGGAGGGAAAAGCAATTCATCGGTGACTTCATTTCTAAAATTCATACACATAACATAAATTTGCTCGCTTGTTACGTGCACATAAAGAACTAAGTACTGAAATCAAGTTCCTAAAAATCAAAATTTGGCTTTATGGTATGTTTTTCTTGCCTGATGCATATGTGTAATATTTGGGTAGTTTTACAAATTAGAGATTAAATAAAATAAAAGAAAGAAACAATCGAAAAGTCTAAACATAACTGCAAGATGTTATATGACCTGATCAAGATAAATACGTTCGTTCTGAGCCAGCAAAACTTCTTTCAAACCGACAATTTCAAGCTGTCCATCATTTATGACAGACGGCTTCATGTTCTGTTGTTCAATTCCAACCAATAAAGTGTTAGGAAATAACAAAGAACACTGTTTGCAAATTCTAACCAAAAAAAAAAAATCATTAGCCTGTGCACTCACACAAATAAAAGGTACAACAACAACAACAACAACAACAACAAAGCCTTTTCCCACTAAGTGGGGTCGGCTATATGAATCCTAGAACGTCATTGCGCTCGGTTTTGTGTCATGTCCTCCGTTAGATCCAAGTACTCTAAGTCTTTTCTTAGTCTCTTCCAAAGTTTTCCTAGGTCTTCCTCTACCCCTTCGGCCCTGAACCTCTGTCCCGTAGTCACATCTTCGAACCGGAGCGTCAGTCGGCCTTCTTTGCACATGTCCAAATCACCGGAGCTGATTTTCTCTCATCTTTCCTACAATTTCGGCTACTCCTACTTTACCTCGGATATCCTCATTCCCAATCTTATCCTTTCTCTTGTGCCCACACATCCCACGAAGCATCCTCATCTCCGCTACACCCATTTTGTGTACGTGTTGATGCTTCACCGCCCAACATTCTGTGCCATACAACATCGCTGGCCTTATTGCCGTCCTATAAAATTTTCCCTTGAGCTTCAGTGGCCTACGACGGTCACACAACACGCCGGATGCACTCTTACACTTCATCCATCCAGCTCGTATTCTATGGTTGAGATCTCCATCTAATTCTCCGTTCTCTTGCAAGATAGATCCTAGGTGGCGAAAACGGTCGCTTTTTGTGATCTTCGCTAGATTGCTCCGGTCATTAGTGTGGATAAGTATATAAATGGATAGAGATAGGAAAGCAAACACAAGATGTACGTGGTTCACCCAGATTGGCTACGTCCACGGAATAGAAGAGTTCTCATTAATTGTGAAGGGTTTACACAAGTACATAGGTTCAAGCTCTCCTTTAGTGAGTACAAGTGAATGATTTAGTACAAATGACATTAGGAAATATTGTGGGAGAATGATCTCGTAATCACGAAACTTCTAAATATCGGAGTGTGGTGTCGTCTTGACTTGCCTTATCTGTCTCATAGGTAGATGTGGCATCTTCTCTGGAAGTACTCTTCCTCCATCCAGGGGTGGTATCTTTAACTGGTGGAGATGCACAAGGTAATGTATCAATTTCACTTGAAGCTTACTTGTAGTTTCAGGCTTGGTCAAGCGCGATACAAACCATGTAGTAGGAGTCCCCCAAGTTGCCGAGCTAGGGGGTCTGCTGAAAGAGGTGACAGACAAGGTAAGCAATCAGAGCTCCGACTGATTGTTCACCTTCTCCCCATCTTGCAGCAGCATGAAGGATAAAGAGAAGAAAAATGAGAAGAGATGATATGAGATACTTTTGCTTTTGAAGAAGTAACTTTCCACAGGCTTATTCTTGAACTGAGCTGGAGGGTTTTCTGGTTTCCTCCAGAATATAAGGCCGACTGAAGAATTTGAGGGTCAAAACAAGTCCATCAAATCTAGAGTACGTTCCACCCTGCTGATATGGGATACTTTTGCTTTTGACAGAGTAATGGATGTATCGGCACGTGTGCTGTTACGCTTGTCTCCACATGCTTCCTTGTATCCTTCGCACTTGCCCTATCTGTTCCTCAAGCAGATGTGGAATCTTCCCTGGAAACATAAGATGTTGAAGATGAGTACTCGAGAGCAATGTCAGGTAAGTAATCAGGTAAGGGGTTCCAGGCAATCAGTTCCTGGCTGGAAGCTTGATTCCAAGTGCTGACTGATTGCTCTCTTTCTCCTTGTCTTGCAGGTAAAAACAAGGCCAAAGGAAAAGACAGGGAAAAAGCATGATATGGGATACTCTTGCTTTTAACCCTGATGATATGAGATATTCTTGCTCTAGTATAGCTTGTTTGCAGAGGTATTATCGGGGGGAAAGAAAGCTGAATATTTCGAAAGGCTTCGTTGGGAGTGCCCTCTCAGATATGATGAAGGGTTGAGCATTTTTGCAGGTCTGCCTGTCCGTTGGGGATGGAGGTCGACATATATAGGAGTCTCCCTAACAACAAGTAGTAATGCTATTCCTTTACCCTGCTTGGTCATAGCACGGTAGTGGGAGCTGCTAGTTTCACATGTTTTAACTCTGTCAGAGCACTTTGAAAAAGTGGTCTGTGGTATCTGGCTCTCGAGATTCGGAGAACGATGCCTCTTCGATTTTTGAGAAAGCAATCATGCTGGGGGTCTGGCTCTCGAGATTCGGAGAGCAGTGTCTCTTCGATTTTTGAGAAAGTAATCATGTTGGGAGTCTGGCTCTCGAGATTCGGAGGGCGGTGCCTCTTCGATTTTGGAGCAAGCAATCCTGTTGGGAGTGTTGTCTCGAATGTGAGTAAAGGTTGGGCATGTTTGCTAGTCTACCTTGCCACGAAGCACAAAGGTTGACACATAGGGACTTTCCAATTATCCAGCAATGGTACTGTTCCTTTACCCTCTCTTCGCTTTTGAGAAAGTAGTCATGTTGGGAGTCTGGCTCTCGAGATTCGGAGGACGGTGCCTCTTCGATTTTGGAGCAAGCAATCTTGTTGGGAGTGTTTTCTCGAATGTGAGTAAAGGTTGGGCATGCTTGCTAGTCTACCTTGCCACGAAGCACAGAGGTTGACACACAGGGACTTTCCAATTATCCAGCAGTGGTACTGTTCCTTTACCCTTGTGGGTAATAATATGGTAGCTAGACCTTCAAAATTTATGTGTCTAAACTTTGCTAGTGCTGTTTCTTTGCTATTCTTTTACCTTTCTTGGTCAGAGCGATGTAGTGGGAGCTGCAAGCTTCACGTGCTCAACTTTGGCAGAGAACTTTGGCAAAGTTATCTGTGGTACCCATGAGCTATTGTTGCGTGTGGGAAGTGGGTGATTGAACAGTAAGATTCATGTGCTTTCTACTTCACCAGAAGTCTTCGACAGAATGCCCATAATTTCTGCAAAGCTGAGTGTGCGTGTGACAGGTGCTGACAAGGCTAGAAAAGTAGGTGCCTCTTCGATTTCTGAGATCGGCCCTCGTGGTCTCTGAGCAGCCCAGCTTTTGAGAAAGCGAGCGCCTCTTCAATTGATTCGGAGAACGATGCCTCATCGATTTTTGAGAAAGCAATCATGTTGGGGGTCTGGCTCTCGAAGATTCGGGGAGCAGTGTCTCTTCGATTTTTGAGAAAGTAATCATGTTGGGAGTCTGGCTCTCGAGATTCGGAGGGCGGCGCCTCTTCGATTTTGGAGCAAGCAATCTTGTTGGGAGTGTTTTCTCGAATGTGAGTAAAGGTTGGGCATGTTTGCTAGTCTACCTTGCCACGAAGCACAGAGGTTGACACATAGGGACTTTCCAATTATCCAGCAATGGTACTGTTCCTTTACCCTCTCTTCGATTTTTAAGAAAGTAGTCATGTTGGGAGTCTGGCTCTCGAGATTCGGAGGACGGTGCCTCTTCGATTTTGGAGCAAGCAATCTTATTGGGAGTGTTTTCTCGAATGTGAGTAAAGGTTGGGCATGTTTGCTAGTCTACCTTGCCACGAAGCACAGAGGTTGACACATAGGGACTTTCCAATTATCCAGCAATGGTACTGTTCCTTTACCCTCTCTTCGATTTTTAAGAAAGTAGTCATGTTGGAAGTCTGGCTCTCGAGATTCGGAGGACGGTGCCTCTTCGATTTTGGAGCAAGCAATCTTATTGGGAGTGTTTTCTCGAATGTGAGTAAAGGTTGGGCATGTTTGCTAGTCTACCTTGCCACGAAGCACAGAGGTTGACACACAGGGACTTTCCAATTATCCAGCAGTGGTACTGTTCCTTTACCCTTGTGGGTAATAATATGGTAGCTAGACCTTCAAAATTTATGGGTCTAAACTTTGTTAATGTTGTTTCTTTGCTATTCTTTTACCCTTCTTGGTCAGAGCGATGTAGTGGGAGCTGCAAGCTTCACGTGCTCAACTTTGGCAGAGAACTTTGGCAAAGTTATATGTGGTACCCATGAGCTATTGTTGCGTGTGGGAAGTGGGTGATTGAACAGTAAGATTCATGTGTTTTCTACTTCCCCAGAAGTCTTCGACAGAATGCCCATAATTTCCGCAAAGCTGAGTGTGCGTGTGACAAGTGCTGACAAGGCTGGAAAAGTAGGTGCCTCTTCGATTTCTGAGATCGGCCCTCGTGGTCTCTGGGGAGCCCAGCTTTTGAGAAAGCGAGCGCCTCTTCGATTTCTGAGATCGACCTTCTTGGTCTTTGAGCAGCCCAACTTTTGAGAAAGCAAACGCCTCTTCGATTTCTAAGATCAACCCTCGTGATCTCTAAGCAGCCCAGCTTTTGAGAAAGCAAACGCCTCTTCGATTTCTGAGCAGGCGCCTCTTCGATTTCTGAAGCTCCGTCGAGTGCAGATTTTTATAGGGGCTGGCATTAAGTTCCAAAGCACACTTGAATCTCCACCAGTAGAAGCTTCATTCTTGCACTTCTAAGATCTTGATTTGTCCGACCTCTTCTCTCTTCAACACCTTTGAAAATGTCTGGCCCCTCCGACCGTCGTTTTGACTTGAACCTTGTTGAAGAGGCAGCCCCGCCTTCTCCAGACAACATATGGCGCCCATCCTTCGTCTCCCCTACTGGTCCTCTTACCGTTGGAGATTCCGTGATGAAGAATGATATGACCGCTGCGGTGGTGGCCAGGAACCTTCTCACTCCCAAAGATAACAGACTACTTTCCAAACGGTCTGATGAGTTAGCTGTTAAGGATTCGCTGGCTCTCAGTGTTCAGTGTGCAGGTTCTGTGTCTAATATGGCCCAACGCCTATTTGCGCGAACCCGCCAAGTTGAATCATTGGCGGCTGAAGTGATGAGTCTCAAACAGGAAATTAGAGGGCTCAAGCATGAGAATAAACAGTTGCACCGGCTCGCACATGACTATGCTACAAACATGAAGAGGAAGCTTGACCAGATGAAGGAAACTGATGGTCAGGTTTTACTTGATCATCAGAGATTTGTGGGTTTGTTCCAAAGGCATTTATTGCCTTCGTCTTCTGGGGCTGTACCGCGTAATGAAGCTCCGAATGATCAACCTCTGATGCCTCCTCCTTCTAGGGTTCTGTCCAGTACTGAGGCTCCAAATGATCCCCCTCCGGTGCCTTCTCTTTCTGGGGCTGTACCGACTGCTCAGACTTCTCCTAAGCAACCTTTGTGAAGGCTCCCTCTTGTGTGTTTATTTTGACTCATGTATATGTACATATTTGTAGCTTATCGGGGATATCAATAAATAAGCTTTCCTTCATTTCAACGAATTGTGTTAAATACACCAAAGCCTTCTTCGCTAAGTTCTTTGAATTTTCTTTTGTTGAAGCTTGTATATTGAAGCTTTCTGAGTGGAGCATGTAGGTTGGGGTAGTGTTCCCTTAATTTCCCGAGTGAGGAAAACTTCTCGGTTGGAGACTTGGAAAATCCAAGTCACTGAGTGGGAACGGCTATATGAATCTTAGAACGCCATTGTGCTCGATCCTGTGTCATGTCCTTCGTTAGATCCAAGTACTCTAAGTCTTTTCTTAGAGTCTCTTCCAAAGTTTTCCTAGGTCTTCCTCTACCCCTTCGGCCCTGAACCTCTGTCCCATAGTCGCATCTTCTAATCGGAGCGTCAGTAGGCCTTCTTTGCACATGTCCAAACCACCGTAACCGATTTTCTCTCATCTTTCCTTCAATTTCGGCTACTCCTACTTTACCCCGGATATCCTCATTCCTAATCTTATCCTTTCTCGTGTGCCCACACATCCAACGAAGCATCCTCATCTCCGCTACACCCATTTTGTGTACGTGTTGATGTTTCACCGCCCAACATTCTGTGCCATACAGCATCGCCGGCCTTATTGCCGTCCTATAAAATTTTCCCTTGAGCTTCAGTGGCATACGGCGGTCACACAACACGCCGGATGCACTCTTCCACTTCATCCATCCAGCTTGTATTCTATGGTTGAGATCTCCATCTAATTCTCCGTTCTTTTGCAAGATAGATCCTAGGTAACGAAAACGGTCGCTCTTTGGTATTTCTTGATCTCCGATCCTCACCCCTAACTCGTTTTGGCCTCCATTTGCACTGAACTTGCACTCCATATATTCTGTCTTTGATCGGCTTAGGCGAAGACCTTTAGATTCCAACACTTCTCTCCAAAGGTTAAGCTTTGCATTTACCCCTTCCTGAGTTTCTGTAGACATCGAAATTTCGGTAAATAAATGTTGACCGATAAATCAAAGTGTCAACGCTCATGTATTGCATAAATTTTACACGTAGCATGTGACTCAACGAAAATTGAAATGAGTTGGAAAAGTCATCAAATAAGACACGTGTCAACACCTGGCAGAAACGACTTATTTCATCTGGGATATTATATTCAAAATTAGGCCTTGGAAAATTCTATAAATACAAGCCCATTTCATTCATTTGAGGAGGAATTCATATTACACCTTGAAGCTCTGAAGCTCTGAAACTCCGAAGCTCTCAAGCATCCAGGTTCCCGAAGAATCAAGAAAGCTCTCTTCGTTCTTCGTTCATCGTTCATCCAAGATCAAGCCCCAACGGCCCTTTGGATCAACAATCATCCACCAATTCAAGATCAAGCCCCCGACGGCCCTTGAAGAAAGCACCATCGTTCATCATCCGTTCATCCAAGATCAAGCCCCAACGGCCCTTTGGATCAACAACGTCGACAAATCCACACACATCCAACCGTTCTTCAAGATTAAGCCCAAAAGCCCTTGAAGATCCGTTCATCACTGTTCTTCAAGATCAAGTCCCAACGGCTCCTTGAAGATCCGCTCAAATCCACCTTCAAAGATCAAGCCCACGGCCCTTTGAAGAAACTTCCAACAATTCATCCAAGATCAAGCATCAACGGCCCTTGGATCAACAAAACATCCACCAATCAACACCTTACGGAGATCGAATCAGAGGATCAAAATAGAGAGAGATTGTAACCCAAAATCATCAAATACATAATATTTGTTTGTGCACGTCGTTCTTGTCTCTTTCGTTTCAGGAATTTTCCGTGTTCACAGTTTCATCTATCAACACTATATCGTCTGCGAAAAGCATACACCAAGGAATATCATCTTGAATATGTCCTGTTAACTCATCCATTACCAACGCAAAAAGGTAAGGACTTAAGGATGAGCCTTGATGTAATCCTACAGTTATGGGAAAGCTTTCGGTTTGTCCTTCATGAGTTCTTACGGCAGTCTTTGCTCCTTCATACATATCCTTTATAGCTTGGATATATGCTACTCGTACTCCTTTCTTCTCTAAAATCCTCCAAAGAATGTCTCTTGAGACCCTATCATACGCTTTTTCCAAATCTATAAAGACCATGTGTAAATCCTTTTTCCCATCTCTATATCTTTCCATCAATCTTCGTAAGAGATAGATTGCCTCCATGGTTGAGCGCCCTGGCATGAACCCAAATTGGTTGTCCGAAACCCGTGTCTCTTGCCTCAATCTATGCTCAATGACTCTCTCCCAGAGCTTCATTGTATGACTCATTAGCTTAATACCCCTATAGTTCATGCAATTTTGTACGTCGCCCTTATTCTTGTAGATAGGCACCAAAGTGCTCGTTCGCCACTCATTTGGCATCTTCTTCGTTTTCAAAATCCTATTGAAAAGGTCAGTGAGCCATGTTATACCTGTCTCTCCCAAAAGTTTCCACACTTCGATTGGTATATTGTCTGGGCCTATTGCTTTTTTATGCTTCATCTTCTTCAAAGCTACAACCACTTCTTCCTTCCGGATTCGACGATAAAAAGAGTAGTTTCTACACTCTTCTGAGTTACTCAACTCCCCTAAAGAAGCACTCATTTCATGTCCTTCATTGAAAAGATTATGAAAATAACCTCTCCATCTGTCTTTAACCGCGTTCTCTGTAGCAAGAACCTTTCCATCCTCATCCTTGATGCACCTCACTTGGTTTAGGTCCCTTGTCTTCTTTTCCCTTGCTCTAGATAGTTTATAGATATCCAACTCTCCTTCTTTGGTATCTAGTCGTTTATACATATCGTCGTAAGCCGCTAACTTAGCTTCTCTGACAGCTTTCTTCGCCTCTTGCTTCGCTTTTCTATACCTTTCACCATTTTCATCGGTCCTCTCCTTGTATAAGGCTTTACAACATTCCTTCTTAGCCTTCACCTTTGTTTGTACCTCCTCATTCCACCACCAAGATTCCTTTTGGTGTGGGGCAAAGCCCTTGGACTCTCCTAATACCTCTTTTGCTACTTTTCGGATACAACTAGCCATGGAATCCCACATTTGGCTAGCTTCCCCCTCTCTATCCCACACACATTGGGTGATTACCTTCTCTTTGAAAATGACTTGTTTTTCTTCTTTTAGATTCCACCATCTAGTCCTTGGGCACTTCCAAGTCTTGTTCTTTTGTCTTACTCTTTTGATATGTACATCCATCACCAACAAGCGATGTTGATTAGCCACGCTCTCTCCTGGTATAACTTTGCAATCCTTACAAGTTATACGATCCCCTTTCCTCATTAGAAGAAAATCTATTTGTGTTTTTGACGACCCACTCTTGTAGGTGATCACATGTTCTTCTCTCTTCTTAAAGAAGGTGTTGGCTAAGAAGAGATCATATGCCATTGCAAAATCCAAGATAGCTTCCCCATCCTCGTTTCTCTCCCCAAAACCATGGCCACCATGAAAACCTCCATAGTTGCCTGTCTCCCTGCCCACGTGTCCATTTAAATCTCCTCCTATAAATAACTTCTCCGTCTGAGCAATTCCTTGCACCAAGTCTCCAAGATCTTCCCAAAATTTCTCCTTCGAACTCGTATCCAACCCTACTTGAGGTGCGTACGCACTAATCACATTGATAAGTTCTTGTCCTATTACAATCTTGATTGCCATGATTCTATCTCCTACCCTCTTGACATCTACAACATCTTGTACCAAGGTCTTGTCCACGATGATGCCAACACCGTTTCTCGTTCTATTTGTGCCCGAATACCAAAGTTTAAACCCTGAGTTTTCTAGATCCTTTGCCTTACTACCAACCCACTTAGTTTCTTGTAGGCACATAATATTTATCCTTCTCCTCACCATAACTTCCACTACTTCCATAGATTTTCCCGTTAAGGTTCCTATAAAAGGTAAAGAGCTAAAAACTAAAGAACCTCACTTTTCGATCTTTGTTCATATTGGATGATCCCCCAAGATCGCTTGGCAAGTTAAGACAAACAATTGACTTGATTCTGTACACCAAAAAGAAACTTAGAATGCCAGCAAGAATTCCGCATCAGTATGCATGTTTGTGAATTTGTTCCTCTGTTGTCCATTTGTCTATGCACACTTGGATACATATCATGAAAAAAGATGGCTTGGTAATAGAAGAATGGATATGTGTGTGTGTGTGTGTGTGTACAGAGCATTGCCCTTCAGTTTGTTTGACAATGACAGAAATATGCCAAGATAGGGGAAATAGTCCATAGTCGCTTCGTCAATACTTGATACACTAATGAAACTTTCCATCTGTTTGGAGTAAAACAATTATGAAATCCAAGGGGGAAAAAGGAAAAATGGCTGGAAGACGCCATAATGAAAAGTCAAGAAACATTTTTTCTCCATTTAATCATGCAAACCAGTGAGATCTGAGATGAGAGAAAGCATGGTTCATAACAACATATTTAAGAAACTAAATTACACATTAGTATAATTGATTTAAAATGTAAGTGTTCGAGTCAAAAGCAACAAAAATGAGGTGAATATAAGTTTGATTATTTACCCGCTAGGAATTTTAAGTGGTTCCAAACGACCATGCCTTATAACCTCAACGTTTACAAGTGATTTTAAGGACCTGTTTGGGACAGAAATAATTTTAATATCAAAGAACGAATATTATAATAACAAAAAACCTAAAACATCTGAGCTGGAGTGCCATATTAATTCAATGTCAAGTGCTTCAAGTGCAGACTCCATGCTTCTGCACTGCTGGTCAGCCATAAGTACATATGCCAGGCCACCACCAGTATTCATGATGCAGTACCAGAAATTCATAAAACATGGAGTTTGCACTGTGGACATCTGCTCCTTAACCAGCATGTTTCAATGACTATTCATAGTAACATTATGTACTCAACTTGGCTTAAAGTATATATGAAGTGTCACACCCTGCTAATTATGTCGGTAACCATAAAAATCATATGTCATGACTCGTGGGATAAAACCATTGTGTAAAAACTGATAGTAATTTCAACCCAGCAATAAAAGCAGGGTATTGTATACACCAATAGACTAGATTTTAACGCCTAATTGGCAATGTAAACAAGCACGAAAATGGTCAGGGAATGCATAAATTAAGTCCTCATCTTGAAGATTGAGCTCATGTAGCCCTTACGGTACAGTTTTTTGTGTTTAATGCTGTATGACACCAACAGGGTAACTTTGTGGGTCATGGTGAAGGCTTATAATGATTAAGGCTGACATCAACATGACCCGATTCAGGGATTCTATAGTTTTAATGGCTTTTGTTGGTGTCTTGAAGGGTTAAAATTCAAGAATTTCAATACTAACGGATTAAGCCTTGTATTAATAAAAATAAGTACACTAAAGGTCGTACCCAGTGCACAAGGCTCCCGCTTTACGCAGGGTCTGGGAGAGGTGAATGTCGGCTAGCCTTACCCCCATTTTATAAGTACACTAATAAAACTTAAAACTACAATGTTAGCTATCTGTATTTAAAAATGTGCATTTGCCACCAGCATGACCATAGATCTTGTCGATTTCCTTTGATAGAAATCTAATGAGCACATCTGTGACTGTCTAAAGTGCTTAAACAACACACAGAATGGTAGTAACACAATCACTACAACAACAACAACAACAAAGCCTTTTCCCACTAAGTGGGGTCGGCTATTACAAGTACAGTGCCTTTTCCCACAATCACTAACAGATACAAAATATATAACAAGAGTTTTCAAACCAACTTCTCAATTACATGAACATAAGCTAAATAACTACCTTGCAGTAGACCAGTAACCTCCGCACGATCTTGGAGCATCAACTCCTGTTGGCATATAAATAGACAAGACACTGTACTTGTAGTATTTATTAAGGTCATTAAACTTGAATATCACAAGACCTAACTCCAAATGAAAGAGAACTTTTATCTTCACAAAGTAATTATGGACCCCATACCAAGAAAACAAGAATATAACATTACCAATATTTAGATATGCTTCAATTAAGGAAGATGATGAAGTCCTCAAACCAATAAACATAAACACAACAGGAACCCTGGTCTGTTTTTATGGTAATTTATTTGGTTTTCATTGGAAAAATAGTATATAATCAGGAACCGTGGTCCTATTAGAATATAGAAAAGTTCATTAAAATGTCCATGCACCCATCTCATTTCACTATATCTTGAATACAAGAATTAATAATGCTTTTATTGGCAGTCTTTCCTATTTCATGTGCTTCTGCACTGATTTTTAGTTCTCCGCATTATCATCCATCAGTTTTGTTGTATTCCATTAGGTTTTCAGAATACCTTTTTAACATTCACGGAGAATTTAGACATCTAGCGAGTAAATCAAATAAATTGCAGCATGGATTTCAGGTAAACAATGACATCTTCATCTAGCGAATAACCAAATGGCTAAAAGTTTCCTATTGAACAGATTTCTTGCAAAATTGATTCTTAAAGGGAAAACTATACAGCTATGTATCAATGCATGGAAAAAGGGAATATCTGACAGGATTAAGAAGGAAAATGAAAATATAAAAAACAAAAACCCAAAACCAAAATCCAAAAACTTGGTGGCTGCCTTATATACTCTTACCCAAGCTGAAATAGCTCCAGAATCCTCCTGATAATTCCAGATTATCCTAAAAAAATGAGAAGTCAGGGTAAGGAGAATTAAATAAAAATGAAAAAGTACAGACTTCATAAGTAGATTGTTCATATGTTGTGCTGATTTCAAACAGAAATGTCAAACTGTGGTCCTTCAGTACTGCATGTTGAAACCTCTTTTACCAACCGCCAATTCAAAGTACAAACAAGTCAGGATCATATCCTTGAAGTCATGGTGATTACAAGAAATCACCATGAATCCAGCTAACCATTTGATTCACCCAGTAAATACTGATGATCATTCCAAAATAAATCGGAACCAACCATGACGGGGCAGAAAAGGCCCAAGAAATATCAAAATTGCCAACGTTAATAAGATTTAAGTTCACAAGGACTCTCATACTGGCACTCCTCACCGAATTGAGAGTACTTTGTATAAAGCACTTCTACTTAGTAGTATTCTAATTAGTGGGAACTTTTAAGAAACGCATAAACCTTTAATAAGTAGTAACCCAAGTGCTTCTTATATTCACTGGCAAGCAATAAGTGTTTCTCCAGGAACCACTATAAAAGCACCTCTGTCTATTTTATCCAAACACTACCTAAAGAATTGTTGATATCTGGAAGGTCTTTTGTTATTGTCACAACAGTGTGAAACAAACCCATAAAACCTTTGGATGCCTAAACCATTTTGTTTACTTGAATTAGAAAACATAAGGAATTCATGTTTGTGTTCTCAAGTTCTTGAAGTCAAGGGTATTTTTGGAATTTCAAGATTCGTTGGATATAGGCTATAATCAGGATCCAAGGAGCCTACATCAAGTCTATTAGGACCCAATACCAACCTTCCACAAATACCAAAGATGAAACTTAGAGGTGTATAGGAGGGAGGTGGAATATTTCTCCATGTAGTGGTGTCTATGGTGAACACATTTTATCTCAAATTACAAGGAAAGCTTAGAAGTCTTTCTGTCTTAGAGTAATCAAAGGTTGCAATGGGATCTGCACCTTTGACGTGATTGACTTAACATGGTGCAGTCCATGCAATATAAAATTTCTACAGGGCTGCCACCAGCATTTGTGTGGTACTAACGTCAGCACATAACTCTGATTACCATTATGGTTAAGCCAGCCCTCTATTATGGATTTATCCACTCCCAAGGTGTTATCTACAAAGATATTATAATTTATAAAGGTAAAGGATGTTTGAAGAAGAGAAGAAAATAAAATCAAGAGCAAAGGTCTGAGAAAATATATTAAATTGACAACTGACAAGTAACAAATATTTTCTATAAACTGAACTAATCTATGATTTAAGTTAAAGTATGATGTCATCATCATTCATTGAATACTTCATTAGTCTCAGGATCACAGAAAAGATGGGCCCGTTGAGAATAACACTTAACACTAGAGGATAAAGGCATGAAAAGAGAGATTTTTTGTTGGTCCGAAGAAAATGGTGATCTTTTTTTTTATCTCAAAGAAGTGATTCAAATGGATAGAGTAGGGGGATTGGGGATGGGGAATTGAGCACTTGGTTACCTCAGTTTCCGTAGCCCCCTTGTGAACCTTAGTTTCTGTAGCCCCTTTATGAACCTCAGTTTCTGTAGCCCCTTTGTGAACCTCAGTTTCTGTCGCCCCTTTGTGAACCTTTGTTTCTGTATCCCCTTCGTCAACCTCAGTTTCTGTATCCCCTTTGTGAACCTCAGTTTCTCTCGCCCCTTTGTGAACCTCAGTTTCAGTAGCCCCTTTGTGAACCGCAGTTTCTGTATCCCCTTTGTGAACCTCAGTTTCTGTGTCCCCTTTGTGAACCTCAGTCTCTGTATCCCCTTTGTGAACCTCAGTTTCTCTCGCCCCTTTGTGAACCTCAGTTTCAGTAGCCCCTTTGTGAACCTCAGTTTCTGTATCCCCTTTGTGAACCTCAGTTTCTGTATCCCCTTTGTGAACCTCAGTTTCTGTATCCCCTTTGTGAACCTCAGTTTCTGTAGCCCCTTTGCGAACAGGACGAAATACATGAAAAAAGTGTGGTATTTCTTTAAGATCTGTAGAACTTTGAATAGATTTCATCTTAATGAGAATATGCCAGCTGAAACCCAATAATAATCACATAAGATTACCACTGGAAGCCTATAACAAATATGCAATTCACATACAAAAGCCCATATATAACCCAACACCATTCAATTTCTAAATTTTCTTAGAACCAAATTATGGGATCCATTAAAACATACTCAAGTTTGGCTTGTTTGTCTACTGGAAACGGTCTATCAATATATTGTCTCAAGCCTGGCTTGTTTGCCCAAACCCTTATTGTACTTTTCCTCAAATTCCAACTTGTTTTTAATAAGAAAACAATAAATATGAGTTAGACCTGTCAGTTTTTATCTGTTGTGCCGCTTGTACTTGATCCAGGAATGATGTCACTGATTGACGATCAACTTTAGGCACCTTCTGCAAAATAGCAAACAAATTATAACTTAAAAGAAGCATACAATACTGACCTAGCAAAACCCTAATTTAGACAGAAAGCAGAAGAAGAAAGTGCAGAAGGAGGTAACAGCCACTTTCAGTTTCATTCTAATGTGATAATGAAATTAGACCCTCTTCCGAAGCTCTAAACCACACACACCTTCTACATGTCTGTATATACTCATAGTAGTTATCAAATCATGCTCTGGAATCATGTGCGGGCTCAAAGTTGTCCTGACCCAGCGCTCTTCCCAAAACCTCACCTTATTCCTATAACCCACCTCAATCAACAACAAAAGAAGAAAAATAATTGATCCCTTGAAAGATGCTTTCATAAACTAAAAGATGTCCTACCCATCCAAACGAAAGTGGGATGTTATTTTCAGTCCCATGTGATATCGGCACAATGGAGGGCGACTCTGGTAATTTCAAATCACAAATAACTCCAAGAATCCGGTTAACCACGTCATCCCCACCAACAATCTGAAAAGAAATATATGTTAGAAAGACAGCTACAGCACAACCCAAAGATTAATTAAACGAAAAATATCCAAAATGTATGTCAGAAATTGTTGAAATTATAAATACAAATCCGAAAACAAAAAAAAAAAAAAAAAAAAAAGTGTTGAACAATTGACTACATGGGATAAATTTAACATGTTACTCACTATAATTCTCATCCTCTTTTGAATATAATCAGCAAACTCAAATTTTTTACTCTTATGTAGAGCACCATAAACCTCCTTTAGCACGCTCTCAGGATCCTCTACCTTTATTGGTCCCTTAGAATCAGAGTCCTCTTCCAGCACAGCAAGGACCTAGGAAAGAAATTATAATTTGAACACTATCAAGTTAAGAATGTTTACAATCATACAGGTCAGATTTCTTTTTTAAAATAATCATTTCAAAATGCCTTTCCTCAAGGAGAGACAATTACAAAGAGAAAATAATACCTGCTTTTTATTAAGACGGTAGCAAAATTCGTTATAGAGTTGTACTCCAAGTTTTTCATCTTTTATATCAACAAACACTAAAACTGGGCAGCTTGGTATATCGACAGAAGGTTCACCAACCAAATCATGTTTAAGCAATTCGTCAGGTATATACATCTGCTTCAAGAAACGTTTGGACCTACAATTTGATCCACAGTATTCTTATTGCATGTAAATATGAATTTTGGGGAACCAAAGCTTAACAAATATAAGAATCACCCTATTTAGTTCACTTCTTCATAAGGGGTAATCTTATATAAAAGAACTTGAAACAAATTCAAGGAACAGCAGCATCAAATACTAAGCATTAGTCTATACTCCACGAAATTCAATATTATATGTATGTAACACTATCACAATAAAGGAGTTAAACTGAAGAATGAAATACCAAAATTCACCCATATATATACAAAACCCATCAATGAAAAAGAGGGGTTTAGAAGAATACTCAATCTCACGAATCTGCTCCGGAATGATTCCTGCAAGCGCCTTAGCAGCCAATGGAAGGCCATGACATTGATCCTTAATTTCATTCTCAATCTTACTCAAAGTTTTGTGAAGTGAAATGTTTAAAACTTCTTTGTTATTCTCCATAGTCTCCTCAAATATGCTCCAGCAAATTTCTTTGTCCAAAGGCTCAACATAAATCAAGTCCCTTTTTTCCACCACCTTTCGAGCCACTTCTGTTAACCTACTAGTGACAATGACCGCACCACCGCTACCCTTAGGCAATCCGCGCCATAAGCGATCCTCAATGTTAATGTGGCGCCGCTGCACATCATCCAACACAATCAGATACCTCTTACCAGAAAACAGTTGGTTGAGCCTTTCCAAGATCTTACCAAGGTCAACAATCCTCCCATCCAGAGTTTTGCCCAAATGATCGAGAATGCACGTCTCAAAGCTAAACCTACTAAACTGTTCTTCCTCTTCCCTCATACCCGAAAAGGGTAACCAAATTATAGGATTAAACTTACCCTTTACTCTCTCCCTTTTCAAAACCTTGTGCACCAGGGTGGTCTTACCCACACCAGCAATCCCCACCACCCCAATTGTCGTAAACCCATTTCCGGTAGAGCCCTCCCTACACAGCAAGTCCTCAACTTTTTCTGCCAGCTCATCAAACCCATAAACAACCTGCTCATCAAACCCATCAACGACTGGACAAGGTGGCGGTTCCACCTCCTCCGCCCAACAATCTCCGACGTCATTGTCCAGCCCCCGGGCGTCCCCCAAACTCTCCAGCTCCTTCCTCAATCCATCCAGTCTATTATTCATCTTCTGGATGAAGTAAAATCCAAAAGGGTTGAAGAGTAAGAGCTTCTTGTTGAGCTCCTTGCATTCCTTTGCGAAGATTCGGCACTCGGCCAAAACGTCGTTGAGTTTGTAGAGAAAATCGATGATTTCAGAGTAGTCGTAAGGACTGCGGGGCATTATATCTATCTCTCTGGCCCGATTTTTGATCGACTTGAAGGAAGAGATGAGATTTTTTATTGTTCTGAAGTAGGTGATGGAAATTGAACCTGATAATTCCGACTCGGCGTCTCGAAGCGAGCTCAAGAACTTTCTCCATTGAAATTCTGCAACGTCCACTGCCATTGATGCTCGTTGTTGTCCAACAGTGGGCGCTTAGCTTCAATTCTATGAATTCATAAGGGAAGGAAACCCCGCCTTTGGTTTAGGCATCAAATGCATTTCACATGGACCAAGAAAAGAATCAAAAAGTAAAAAATTATTAAACACTCCCTAAAAACTTGTGATTTATTCCAAAGTAAAACTTGTCATCTCTTTTCCGCTCTCTAATTTGAAATTTGGGTGCTTAATTGTTGATGGATGCCAAAATAAAATACAAAGATACGTAGAGAAAGTCGGCGGAAGTAATTTGCTTCGGAACCCTTTCTCTTAATTCATCAAGTTCGAGAATTCGAACCATTGAAATTTGATTCAACGATTACAAACAAAAACTCACTTTAAAAGTTATATAACTTTAACTGCTGGATCAAATTTCAATGATCCGAATCCTAAACTTAATGAATTAGGAGAAAGGTATCTAGAGAGGATCCCTTTCCATATCTTGCAAATCAGCCAATCAGAAAATTTGTTTAGGAGTGTAAGGTATCAATCTCTTCCTCTCCCTAAGTACTACAACTTTCCTTTTTGTTTCACCCAATTTTGTTGAGTATTGAAGAAGTTATACTCATTTGAATCTTACCCAGTTTCCGGCGAGTCCGACAGCTTTCGAGGCTTTTTCCAGCCAACCCACGGTGATTTAGACGTCGTGCGAGGTACCATTCTCTTCATCTCTTTGAGAACTACAACTTTCGTTCTTGTTTCACTTGATTTCGTTGAGTTTTGACAAAGTTATAGCCGTTTAAAGGTTGTGCAGTTTCCGACCGATTTCCGGCTTTCTCTCCCTTTGGGTCTGGCGACCCACCAAACCCAAGGCCTTTGGGCCTTCCTTGCCGAGCCCAACCCTTTTGGTTGTGAGGCCTTTGGGCCGTGAGTGTGTTGTGTGTGTGTGTATGTGTGCTGTGTGAGTGTGTGTTACGTGCCGTGGGTGTGTGTGTGGGGGTTTGGGCCTAAGCCCAAACCACCCATTTTCACCCTAACCCTTTTTTAACCAATAACCTTAGGACCCTAAACCCAAAACCCTTTCTTAGCGTAATTCGACGTCCTGAATCCATTTCCTACGTCCGTTTTCCCAAATTCAATTGCTATTATATAGTTTTATTAATTGAGCCCTTTATGTGCTTAGGGGCAATTATAGTGACATTTATGTCTTCCCTAGTTGCGTGGCTCTTCGGCAGCGAAGTACTGTGAGTGGACCCCTTCTAAAAATGCATGTTTTAATAGTAGAAATGCATACATGGAAAGGCATGATTTAATGATTACGTTTTATGAAACGCTTTGAGATAACATGCTTACTAAAGCTAGTTTGAATTATTACTATTTTTCCTATAACCCATGTTCTTATAGAATATCCGATGGATGATGATATGATATTTAGAACATGTTTCGAACACCTCTTTATAGTATAAATGATGGATGACTTTATACTATGAAGTTGCTTTTCAATATATATATGTTCAATGGTTTTGTACTTACCTAGTGGTCATTTCCGCTACGGGACGTATGAATAGATTCCGGTCCTTCCCGGGCGACGGTTTGGGGTTGGCATAGGGACTGGAGTGTGTTTCATCTGGCTATTTAGCACAGGGACAGGGAGCCGGCATAGGGCTTGGGGGTTAACGAACATTCACTAGTGATTATTATATATGAGTTATGATTTGAGACATTACACGGCATGCTAGGTTTCGGAAAACCTATGTTTAACATTATATATGTGTTTTCATAAAACATGGGGGTTAGTATGTTGATAACTGTTTTATTATATATATATCAACTTGGTCCACTCATATTTGTTTTGCGTCCCTTTCAGGACTTAGAATCGAGGCATACAATCTCGGCATCAAGGCACTTCCGCATCGGCATCTTCGAGTCCTCTTGGTGTGGGACCCATTCTTTTATTCATTCAATTTTATATTATTTCTTTTAGTATTCTAGTTAGTCGTATGTTCTGAACACGTTCCTTAAATGCATATTCTTTATTCTTTTATATTTATAAACCTTATCTATTCCTTGTTTTCAGCAATTGCACTCAATAAATGGCTTTCGTCACCATCAGGTGTCGGCCAGCATGTGCCTATCCTAGTATTCGGGGAAATATCGGGATCGGGGCATGTCAGCCATGAATTGAAGTGAAAATTTGGGCCAAGGACATGAACCAAAAGTGGAATTTGGTCTTTGATGCGATGAAAGTTAAGCACTCAAATTAAACCCTCTTGTTGTCAAATTGTAGTATAAATGCAAGTATGGATCGTTCTAAACCGGGGATTAGGATGGCTTGCTAAAACCTTTAAACTGACTCAAAAACATAAAAACAAAATTAAAAACGTTTGAATAGACTCAAGGGACTCAAAACAGATTCTAAAGATTCAAAACAACTTAAAAACACTTAAAACTGCCTAAAAACACAAACTGGGCAGATTTGGACTCTAAATCAACTTTGGACGAATTTAGTGTTTTGGCTTGAATCAAAACACTCAAAAACACAAACAAAACATAAATTTAACATTTTGAAACAAGAAAGTAAAAAGGGGATTTTGGTTTGGATGAATTTGAAATAAACAAGCAAGTTATAAAACTAGGCAGATTATAAAATGAATTTGAGAAATAAAATGATGGATGGATTAGTTAGAGGTCCGTTCTTCACACATGACACACTTGTACATAAATCGATTTCCAATTGCTTTTCAATAAACTATTATGCTCAACACCCCAGATTAACCGTGATGCACAAATTAACCCTCAGATTTTTCTTTACTCATTGAATTGGATGAATGCATGCGACAACCCAAATCATTCTCTAAAAGTCCCCTATATGAATGCATAATAGAGATACAATTAGAGATCATTACGTTCAATGAAAATCATAAGTGTTGACGAGACAATTATAACTATGAATGCATGATACAATTGCCAAGAATTCAATTAACGCGATTGTGATAAACAACCTTCACTACTCATGAATATAAACTTGTAACGATTAGGTGATACTCATTTATATTCTAGCATCTAATTCATCCATGAAAATTAAGTATGCATCCTTAATAAACATACAAGAATCAGTTATGAATAAAATAGATAATTGAATTGCAATCACAACTTATCACATCACAATTGGAAGAAATCAATTCATATCTCAAGCATGTTCATGGCTTCAAACTTCCCCCTAACTAAATGGGGGTTTAGCCACTCATAATTGCAACAAAATCAGAAAATGAATTTAACATTGGAAACAAAAGAAAGAAAACACATAAACGCTCCAACGATCCAAGTTGACAGCACGCACGTCCAAGCACTTTCCTTTCCTTCATTTGCTACGGCACAAGGTGTTGGTGAGTGTTTGAAGGTTTGTTTGTATGGAGGAATGGATGTAAATATGAATGGATGTGTTTGGATGAAGGTTGTATTGAAATGGGAGTGAATGATCTAAAAAAAATATAAACTCCATTTATGTTGCACACACTTCCTTTTATAGAGGAAGTGCAAGGCAAAGCATGGGTAAAATGGAATGGTGTTGAAATGATTCAAAGGTGAAAGTGGAGTAATGATGCAAAGCATGGGTAAAATGGAGTGGTGTTGAAATGATTCAAAGGTGAAAGTGAAGTAATGATGCAAAGCATGGGTAAAATGGAGTGGTGTTGAAATGATTCAAATGATTCAAAGGTGAAAGTGGAGTAATGATGCAAAGCATGGGTAAAATGGAGTGGTGTTGAAATTATTCAAAGTAATGATGCATGAAATCTGAAATGATTGAGGGAACAAGGAATGGTGTAGCAATTGAGTGCAAGGAGGGAACATGGATGATGATAAGGTAATCTTGACTTATGTTTCTTCTTTGGTTGCTGAGCTCTTTGTCATTTTTACATTAATTCTTCTTTCTTTTTAACACATTCCAAGCCTCTTTAGTCTTCAATTTCGTCCATCCACCTTGCTCCATGCATGTGCTATCCATTCCAAGCCCAAAACTGCTCCAAAATGCACCTTATTGCTTTATAAGGCCTATGGACCTACAAACACACGAAAATAGCTTAAAATACATAATTAACTAAGAAATAACAACATAAATGCATGAGAACAAGCTAACTCAATCACATAAATATGCTCCTATCAGTCTTCAACTAACGTCTTTTTTATTTTATAGTATATTATATATATATATAAAGAAGGTACGATATTCATTGATAAGAGAGGAATACGTACAAAGTATGAATAGTGTGTTAACATAGGGCTCGATAAAAACCTATGCGTGAGCCCGAGGCTTTCAACCTGGTCGAAAGGAAAAAGAGTGTCTCGCACAAATAAACAAATGTTTACCATCCTCACATCGCTAGGCAAATACAAATTAATTTGATGCATCTTCAAATAAAGCATCCAAAATTAAGTCTGGAGGTTCCGTCAGCCATATTAGCTCCTGAAAGCTTCCAACTCCAGCTCGAGCAAGCCTATGAGCCACCTGGTTTTCCTCTCGTCTGACATGGTGGAGCTTTGTCTGCAAAAAGTCACTGAGAAACGCACCGATGTCATTGATTATTGGACCCAGGGGAGAGCTATCATCTCCATAGCCGTTCATGGTGGCAATGGTAATAAGAAAATCCCCTTCCAGCACAACCTGAGACTCATGATGATGGATTTTTTTGGTGAACAGGAGAGCACTTCGCGCGGCAAGAAGCTCCAGATGCAGCGCTGATGCCGCAAACTCAACTCGCGCAGAGAGCACAGTAACAAAATCACCATGGCTGTTTCTGAGGATTACCCTCGATCCTCCACGGTTTGTTCGTTCCTCCCAAGCCCCATCAAAATTATACTTAAGTCATCTATCGTCAGTTTTAGTCCATCTTTGCTTAGTGCGATCCTCATCTTCATTTGTGGCTAGTGCCATTTCTTATACTCCAATAGCCAACCCTCCGCACGGACCCGTATTTCTCTCGGTGGCAATTGCACCCCATTCCACAACAATTATGCAAGCTTAACCTGCAAAAATCATTAGTTCTTAAACCCAAGCAATAAAACTGCACGGCTGCTACCATAGAGCAGTCCCTCAAGACATGTTCGATAGTTTCCGGTTTTCCGACACAGAAAAGACAACCGTCGTCCTGAGCGACTTTGCATTTAGCTAGATATTGCGAGTAGGGAGGGCATCGCAGCAGCTCCGCCAAGCATAAATTTTGACCTTGTTCGAGACACACACCTTCCACAATTTTCTCCAAAGATTTCCCACCTGTCCATTTGAAGCTGACCCTCCAGCCGCCTCATTCCCCGACTCCACCTCACTCCGAGCTATGTGATAAGCACTCTGAACCGAGAAGCATCCATCTCTTTCGAAATGACAAATTAACTTGTCTCGTACATCCCTTACGCTCAGGGGGATATTGAGTATCACATCAATCTCTTCTGGACAAAATAATTGCCCCAGGAGCATTGCATCCCACCTACGTGTTCCTTCACAGAATAACTGATCAACGGTAGCCTCCTTATTCCAGTCCAACGGGGGTGGGTTATTACTTTGAAAAAATTGGCACGGGGCAGCCAATTATCATGTCATATCTTAATGCAATTGCCACTACCAACCTGCCATCTCATGCCTCTTTGGTCTTGAACTAAGGTCTTTACTTAAAATGGTCACTAGAGAGACTAAATTTGTAAACTAAATGAGATGAAAGTTGATGATTGGATTATTACTAAAGTATTGATTAACGTGCTTATTTTTATTGGTGACACATCATTTAGTTTTCAAATTTAATCTACCTAGTATTACTCGTGCAAGAAATGTTAATTATCTCCAAACAAATAGCAATGGATGGTAAATACTGCATATATTTCAAAGTTAAGGTCCGTTATAAAATTTCACTTAATTTCAAGGTGCAAAGTGTAACTAATGCCAATTAAAAGTGAAACCACTTACAGCGTAAAGAAGATATGGAGAAGGCCCTAGACTCTAGTTCTTATGAAAGATAATGTCGATCAGATAAATAAAGGCTTAATCCTTCTAAGAAAATGTCTGACCAAGAACCCATTCCAGAGTCACGGGTGCATTGGTCGAAGGTCGATCAGAAGATGTCACAGTAGTGGTCACAACTAGGCCTAGAGGATAGAATTTATGAGACTCCTGCCATGGCTAATATAAGGATGACATATGAAGATCTGGTTTACTGGTGGATCGGTGAGGGCTTCATCACATCCACCCAGAAATAGAAATAGAAATACTCCCTGCAGACTTGGTGATCTTGCCAAGTTAAAGAAGCTCAAGCGGCTTAGCATACACATGGGGAATTAGGCCATTGTTCAAAAGGGGGAACCACAATTTGAAGGAAAGTAAATCTATTTGTCGCCTCAATGTTTGAAACCACTTGGGGAGTGGTTTCTGAAAGGATGAAAACAAAAATCATATTCCAATCTTTTGAATTCTCATTCCCATGGATTTAGAAAAATTGGATCTTCAAAGCATCCATCTAGCAAGCGTACCAGAAAGGATAAAGCCTAGCAAACTGAGGAATTTAAAGAAGCTCTATATACGGGGTGGGGAACTTGATAGCTTGGATCATGGGGATGCTGAAATGTGGGGAGTAGAAATCTTGCCTCTCAAATACTTGAGGAAATTGCAAATAGGATTGCCAATGTTGATTTGGAAGAGTTTCCCCATCTTTGTTATTTGGAGAGAAGAAAATGTCATGAGATTGAAGAGGACACATACAAAGAAGACATTCTTTGGGGGTAAATTTTTCTGCACATTGTAAAAGTGTGATTATTATATGTATTCAATATATTAGTATTGTTGGAAATATGCCCTGAAAGTCAATCTTTGGAAGAAATCTTTCGGGACAAATGAATGGATGTATGGATGAATCTTATACATCAAAGGCAAAAACACGAATTAGGACTATCTCAATGAACGATATATGTCCTAAATAGTGTATCCATGGACAATAGATTGATTGAAGAAGTAATCTAATGATGTTAGATTACAGAGACCTTCTTCATATAACCAAATGTCTAAAAGGTTCCTAGTCATTGGATTGTCGGAGGGATACTGACAATGCGTAGACTGGTACATACTGTGTCTGCTTCAAATGGAAGGATGGAAAGTCTCATCCCATTCGTGTTGTGACACTAAGACAAGTATGTAGGTGCTCATTAGGGGAATGAGTTCACTGAACACAATCGAACGAGAGTACTTGCATGGAGGTCTACTCACATGTCAAGCAAGTAACTCTAATGGTTGGAATAATGTAAGTAGTCCTTAGACCTGAGGCATCGTCGTTGTCTTGTGGCTAAGTACTTAATCTTTGATTATGTCAAAGTCTCCCCATTCGAGGGTGTCCACGGCATGATTGGGGTTAAGCCACTTAGTCATGAAGGCAAGTGTATGCGCAACAAGGAATCTCTAATCCTCGGTAAGAGAGGAAGAATGCTCTAAGATATGATTCGAGAATCTTCGGCCGAAGTATCGAGCGTATTAAAAGGAATGTGTTCCTATACGACTCAAATGAATCATATAAGAAGGAATAATCACATTAGGGGTTTGACATAATATATCCATACCCTAATGATGTGATTGAGAGTATTGTATTAGAGAAGGATCGAATTACATTGTAATTCTAACTGAATAGGTTCTCTGAATAAACTTCTACATTAGCTTGGGTAGCTATGACATATGGTTAGATGTCACTCATAGCTTGTGAGTTCTTCTAGATGATTAAATGTAGTCATCAAAGAAGAATGGTGAATTGAAATGAAGTTTCAATTCACTAAGTGATTGAATTAATTGGATTAGTGCCAATTACCTCACTGCCTTGCTAATTAGAACCTAAAAGATTGTTCACCAATACACTATTGTAGTGAGTAATTAATGGATGATGGAAACAATTAATTGGATTAATTATGTGTTGTGATTAATTTAGAAAAGTCTAAAGAAATCATAAAAGCGATAAAGATCGTTTTGGGCTTAAAGAAACGTTCGGGTTTAATTGGGCCCATTGGGCCTAAACCCATTGGGCTTTCATTCAAGCATTGGATGACTTGAAATAATAAAAGCCCAAAGCCCAAACAACACTACAAGGGCCGGCCACTTTAGGTGTTTAGGAGAGAAGAATAGTCAAGTTGTTGACTAGGTTTCTTTTGTCTATAAAAGGAACTTTATAGCAAATGTTTCATAAGGGTTTTTTTTTTTGTGTGTTTAGAACTACAAAGAGGCTAAAGAAAAACTCTCTCAAATACTCACAAGGGCCGGCCACCTTAAGGGAAAAATAGCTAACAATCTTTCACCCTTTTGGTTATTCCTTCATCCTTCTCATTACACTAGTGGGTGAGGATCTTTAGAGGTTTCCTACTTTGGAAACTTGAAGAGAACCTAGGAGCACTCATTCTTTCAAAGTGGAGGAGGCAAGGAGGGAAGCTAGGCTCAAGGATTTCAAGGAGCAAAGAGCTTGGAGGTGGTCCATCATTGGTCTAAAATCAAGATCAAGAGGTATAGATCTATTCCTTGACTTTGTTCTTGATTCTTTAAAATGTTTTGATGCATTATATATAAACCTATGAACCTTGAAGGGGATTTGCATGACTATAGCTTTGATTTTATTTGATAACATGCTTCCGTTGCTCATGTATATAAATTTTGAATTGTATATGCATGCTAGTCATCTAGAAATCCCACATGAAACTCATAAATTTCCCTTCAAGTATAACAATCAATCCCTTTTTCTGGCCTACTAAGAAAAGCCTAACTACCCAAAAAACAAATAATAAATAGACACCATCATGCTTTGCCACGTCTTAACAAATGGGCTATTGCAAGTAGCCCTTTATCACAATGGTAAAAATGAGTTATGTCATTTCATCTTAGTATGGGTTCAAATCTCGTCGACTCCCTAATCTAACATCTAACCACTAAGCTATCATGGCTATCATAGTTGTGCTTTAGAAAAGGAGCCATGTGAAAATTTGGGCCAAGGACATGAACCAAAAGTGGACTTTCCAAAAACGAAATTCCTTGTTGTTGGTTTCAGCCAAGGTCTAAAATATCATTGATATCGGAAATATCGGTAGTCCAAAAACACAGAAATTTCGATGGAAATATCGGGATATTATAGATATCGATAAAAATTGAATAAAAACCACGGAAATTGTAAGAAAAACTTGGAAATTTTTATTGAAACTTTGCAGGATGTTTATTTAGTCAATTATCTATTAGTTTATCACAAAAAATTGGAAGGAAATGTATTGCATGATGGATTTAACTGATTTAAGTTGATTATATAGCGAGCTGGCAAACATTGTGAGTGTAGAAAATATGTAGTAATTAATTAAAGAAGTTTAAACACACCATAATCATTTATATATAATGAATTAGTACAATATTTTACAATTTATACATTGCATGGTAAGATACATGAGTGACTTCGTACCACATAGAGTTCCTATCAAGGTCTAAAATATCAATGATATCGGAAATATTCCAAAAATACGGAAATTTCGATGAAAATATCGGGATAATATCGATATTTTAGACCTTGATTTCAGCAACTCAAAAAAGAAATTCTTTGTTGGTGGTTTCTGCAACTGGGTTGCCCATGGCGGTGTTCCGAGGGGGATGGGCGCTCCATGAAAGAGGAAAATTGCTGTAAAGTTTTCAAATCAAGAAGAAAAGCAGCAAAAGAGGATCTTAAACCGGAAACTGAACAATCTGCTTTTTCGGAATTTGGTTGACTTGATATGCAGCTATATTTTAGATTGTTCTTATTAAGCATTGAATAATTTAATTTCTTCTAAGCGTTGAATGATTTAAATTTGCTAAAAAGAAAAACTGATCTAATTTCCTCTAAGCATTGAATTATTCCGTAGGCCGAATGATATGATTCTGGTTAAAATGAAAGCACATTGCACGCTCTTGTTCAAAGGACTTCATGTTTGGTCTGCATCATTTAGATGGAAAGAATCTCCCATAAGCGTATCATAAGCATAACTCATAGCGTCTACCCCCTCCGATGCTTCTAGGCTAACCCCAATGTCTTCTCTTCAAGACCATCGTTGTCTACAAATCTCGTGCCTACTATGCTTCTGAGATGACAGTTATTGACAACAATCAAATAACTAAAGAAAAGAAATAGTTACGTTTTATGACATCCAGAATACATTATACAAGGGAAAAAATGTTTACTGAAGATTTGGAACATGGTCTTTCAAACTGTGGCTATGTACCTAACCTTCAAACTGATTGCAATTCAAATGCCCCATTTACAAAACAGGTCTTTGCATGAATATGAATTACTGCTCAATTTGTTCAATACGTTTGTTTACTTGCCCACAATCAGTTTTCCTGTCAATTCTTCTTCCACGACAAACTGCTCCCATATGCCAAAATGAGACAACAATAACCAAACAAAGGTGACAAGCTCTCCACCTTGACCCAGGAATTCAGCGTGGTTGTGTGCTCTGCAATGAGTTGCAGTATATGATAGCAACTCCACCCACACTTTACTGATGATTTCCCATTTCTTTTCTTCCAATTTCATCAACTCTTTGGCCAGAATGCATGCATCAAACCATACAGATTTACTTTTTCGCCCTCTCACAAATACAGGTTTAAATTCTGTATTCACCTTGAGGAATCTATTACAGGCCTCTTCATGTTTTCCTGGTCCTAGTTTCCTTTTGCTAAAGAAACTTTTGGCTTCTGCACACGTATCCAACAATTCGATTTGCGCAACTCCTGCTACAGACGACATCATAGTAGTCTGCATAACTAAGAGGTATAGCATGTACCCAGGCATGGTCTTACTATATTCACGGCAGCCATGATCATCTGCTTTGTATTCACGACAGCCACGATCCTCTGCATTGCTCTTGTCAAGGGTATCGCATAGATCTGTAGCAATGTGCCACAACAGAAGGCTCTGAGCATAGTTAAAATCATCAACAAACGGTAGTAACTCATTGCGTTCACCACACAATTCGTTATCTTGGAGAATCCAATCACCTCTGGCTGAAAATAATTTTTTGGAAGCTTGAGGGTCTTTAGCAAGTATAGATTTATATTTCAACTCTTCAAATATGAAATCCCATAACCCCATAGTGAATGGCTTGTGGAACACATATTTCATCTTCTCTCGAAGACCCTTGAGGCCCAATAAGTCGATAACTGTAGGTCTCACTTTTGTACATTCCTTGAGCGAATAATCGATCAAGTTGAATGTAGAGACAGATTCAGACCATCTTCGAAATAGAAATCGCCTGGTCCGCTCCAAACAACTGGTTGCTTTCTTAGGACACCTTGTTCTCTTGAAGTTAAGATATGCACCTAAGATAGTACCCAAAACAGAATCTCTCCAAGGGTTACTCATAGCAACGGTAGTCCAATCAGAGAATACGAGGATGAAAACAGCCATTAAATCCAATCCTATGGCACCATAAAGCAAGGTATAAGTAATTACAATATCAAACCTCTGGAAGTCGTGTTTCTCTAATTTATAGAAGAAAAAAAGGGCAACAGAAACTGCGCAGAAGGATATAGCACGGAAAATGTATCCTAGCTTAGAATGCACCACAGCCACCTTTGTGTAGAAAGATTCATACATAAAGTTGAGTTCAGCAGTAACTAAGTCAAGAGCTTCTTGTGATGTTCTCTCAAGGAAAATCGCACGGCTCTCTTTGCGTTCATAAAAACTAAGCTTAAGGCCTATAATAAGAGCCTTGAAGATTTGAAAGAAGTGATAGGCGTGTCGCACTACTGCAACATTATCGTCCATTTCGTCTCGTCCTAGGCGATAAGCATTAGGTTTATCCATTATGGAGTGTTCTGTGACATGGATTTCAATTGGAAGGTTGGCATCCTTTTTTGACGAGTACTCCTCCATGAACTTTGCATAGTCCCATCCAGGTTCAGGTTTTCTTAGCATGACTTCCTTGAGACCATCCACGCTTGCAAGATACAAAGCGCGTGTGCATTCTACATACTTAATGATTCCTGCAAGAAACAGGAGGAGAGTTGGGATCCATAGTTTGTTCCGCGGTAATGATTGAACGAAGATGTAAAGTGCAGCTATAGCTTGGAATAAGAGCCCTAGCAAGTGCCTTGGCCACAAGGCATTATCTTCAAGAGCAATGGCAATTATAGTGTATGGACCGCCAAGGTGTAACAAAAGAAAGGGAGCCCAAAATGCCAGAAGATCACCATAATCTCCATGGTTCTGAGTATCGCTTTGTCTGCTCGAAATTAATCCAACTGCACAGCTAGCAGCCCAGTCAGCGAGCAAGTAAGCTAACCAAATAGGCATGAGCATCAATTTGTTGGAAGTGCGCTTTCTCAAGGGCGCAAAAAGAATTAAAAAGGTCTGTAATGAGAGGCTTAAGATGATAATGCCCCGGAGATTCCACTGATCCCATATCTTCATGACGCTGCTAGGAATTGGGGAATCCGTTGGGGAATCCATATACTTTCTTTGGCTCCCTTTCCCTTCCCTGGAGAGAATTTTTAAAGTTAGTTTCTACAATATATATTGGCAGGCAGGGGAGAGATTCCCATTCTCTTTTAAGAAATTTGAATCTCTTTTGCATATATTGGAAAGAGAAATACCACGAATTAAATTAAGCAAAATAAATACGAAAATTGTTTACTTAATCTGTATTATTATTAAAGGGATACGTTGGATGCAGTCCTTGCTAATCCTTAACATTCTTTAATTAAATTATCAATATCTCTTTAAACCCAAATTTATTACCTAAACTACCGTCACAAACCTAATTCAATTGATAAATTTATCTCTATACTCATTTTAGAAAATACAAATTCAAAATTTGCAAAAAAAAGTCCATTTCAAGTTAGGACTATGAAAAAGTGGACAAATTCATAATCTATGAAATATGGTCTTCTTTGCAATCGTATTAGGATAGGGTTACCAATCAATAATATTTCAATTTCTGTTTCGCTAAACTAAATTGTGAAACTATAAAAACCATGCACTGGTTTTTTTGGAGAGAGCTCATCAAAGTTGAAATCAAATCACCAACTGAAGTATGGCCCTTTTCTTCATGGATATGATATAGGGCTAATTCAAGTTATTTTCTATTTGTATGGGATGCAACAAATTTACTTGCTTTTAGTAATGTTTGGAAGAGTGCTTATTTGATTTCATGTGTGTTCATATCTTTAATCAAGAATCATTTTTCACATCTTCAGACCTTGAAGACTAGTGCAGATCCCAAATGCCATGTACGGTTGATCAACACTGACTTGCGTGAGGTTGACACAATCTTATCCAATTGACAGGGAAAAGGTACCCCTCTGTCCCTACCAGAAGCAGATGACATTTCAATGATTGCTAGTTTCATGGCTTGAATGAATCATGTCTCACCCATGGTACTGTAACGAAAGAACCATGCACTAGAAGTCCAGATGAAACCATTACATGGATTATTAATTTGGATGAAACAAGGAGTGACGGTAGGGTTTATATGGGTTTATTGATAAGTTTTAGTTTTATTGTTAATTTCATTTCGTACTTGATGATAATTATGCAATAGAGTAAAAAAGACAATTTAAATTTAAATTTAAATTTAAATTAGGTGTAGAAATAAATTATATGGGAGCATTTTTGCTCACCACCATAAACTATGGTGTATGCTCACCATACACCTAATCAATTGACACGTGTCATTTCACTTAACTCTAGTTAACTTTCACATTAAATGTTAGTTTTTCAATTTTGAAAAAAATTAACTAAAATTAAGTGAAATGACACGTGTCAATTGATTAGGTGTATGGTGAACATACATCATAGTTTATGGTGGTGAGCAAAAATGCTCCCTAAATTATATGGGTTCAAATAAAATTTTCCTTAAAAGTAATATCTTTCCCTCCAAGTCAATCAGCATTCCCTGCAGGTTTACTTTAGCAATTTAATTGTGCTTTAACCAACTCAAAAAAATAAAATAAAATAAAATTTTTTGCTTGTGGTTTTAGCAACTCAAAAAAAGAAAAATTCTTGATGGTGGTTTAATAAATTCTTTGCAGTGGTTTCAGCAACTCAAAAAAAAAAAAATGTCCTTGCTGATGGTTTCAACAACTCAAAAAGAAATTCTTTGCGGTTGGTTTCAGCAACTCAAAAAGAAATTCCTAGCTAGTGCTTTCAGCAACTCAAAAAGAAATTCCTTGTTGGTGCTTTTAGCAACTTAAAATTAAAAAATAATAAAATAAAATAAAAACAGAAAAGAAATTCCTTGCCGGTGGTTTCAGCAACTCAAAAAAAAAAATTCTTTGTCGGTGCTTTCAGCAACTTAAAAAAAAAAAAAAAAAAAAAATTCCTCGCTGATGGTTGAAGCAACTCAAAAAGAAATTCCTGGTTGGTGCTTTCAGCAACTCAAAAAAATAAATAAATAAATAAATCCTCCTCCCTGGTGCTTTCAGCAACTCAAAACGACATTCCTTGCAAGAAAATGTGTAAATTTACACAATGTATGCGCTGTTTTGACCATCACCACCGCAATTTAGAGCATGAACGGTGACAAAGAGTGTTGAAAGTGGTGGTAGAGCCCCACTTGACACCCCAGCACCGGAGATGCTCCTTCATCGTTTGATAATGTTATTTTATATAATTTGGTTTTGGATTTAGCACCAAGGGGAGCTGATGATTTTGGTTTATTGGCGGCAGAAAGTGATGATCTAGGGGAAAAGCATTGGTTGTATCTGTTCAGTTCCACACCTTATTCTGCAGCTGCTACACCTTTTCAGACATTGCAAATGTCAACCGCAATGGATTTGGAGGTATCCATACCAAAGTTGCTCAATCTTTTGAGAAGAGCCAACAAGGATATGGCCAAAGATCCTGAAGCAGGTGGGCACTTGAATATATTGAAAATAAGCTCATCCTCATGGAATGTACTGACTTGCTACCCAAAGTGAAGATCTTTAATCAAACTCGGTCGGAGAAATTTACTGCCCTAGAACGCCGCCTTAGTGGCATTATCTGTCAAGCTGAAACCATTTACAGCAGTCAAGCAGACATGGACAAGGCCCTAGTTCTCATGAAAAACAACGTCGTCGATCAGATAATTGAAGGCTCAATCCAGGCAGTGAAGAATTTGCCCGCCACCGCCCCACAACTCATTCCACAGTCACATGTGCATGGATCCGCTGTATGTTGATCATCTTGGCCAGCGAAGCTAGGCTGTTTCACTTTGATGCAACATGGGCAAGGATGTCATCTTATGATACTTCAACCTGCAGCCTGCAGGCGTGCATGAGATTGGCCTAAGTTGAAGGGATCTTTTCCTCTTCTGCAGCACTCGGATTTGGAGGACATCCACTCTCATGAGGTTAAAAGGAATGTTGTTCTACCGTCTGTCTCTGCAACTTTGCTGTCTAGAAAGTTTGATTAAAAATGTATACTTTGTTCTGTTATATGTAATGGACATGGTTACGAAAGCTCGAAATCAATTTTCGGGTCGATAATGTGGAAATAAGCATTTACTATCATACAACATCATCGATCGATTCTCTCTATCGTGACTCGTACACTGTTTCCGGCTACACCACATGTACATGTACATGTACATCAAAATGTTCAATCATCCCCTTTGGTCAATCTTTAATAGGGGAATAAAAGTACCGAGCTTTGTCTCAGAGATCACAGTAAACAGCCTTTAAAACCCTTTTCCAACTCCTGCGCATCCAAGTTCTTCCCTATGAAAACAATCTTGTTCGTTCTTGGCTCGTTGGGGCCCCACGGCCGATCAGGCGAGCCTTGGAATATATCGTGAACTCCCTGTTACCCAACCGAAAACACATTATTACAATAACATACACAACAAAGATAAACACTCACTAAATTTGTTCAGAACTACATATCGAACTTCTTTATCAGAAAGCAAAGGCACGATCCAAAAATCCGTTACATAAAAAAGATATCAATGTACATTAGCAGCAAGTTTCTCACCTGGAAGACAAATCTCTCATTCATTCCTTGAACAGATAGAAGACCTTTCATACGATATATGTCGTCGCTTCGTTCCAACAACAGCGTACCAAGCCATATGTTAGCCTGAAAAAATTAAAACAAAATTAGTAGTCTTTGTCAGGTTTTCTTTCATACCTGCCGGACAAAGCCTCTGGATGCAACTGGCCCTCAAATGTGTACTTGTGTCATTTAAAAGGCAACAGGTCCACATAGAAGACACAGAGAGAAATTATCATATATATCGCTAAATAAGATGAAACAGGATCCTACCTTTTCAAGATCTAAGTTCCCTTCACAAACTATGCTGACAGAAGAAACACCAGGATCGTGAACATGATCATGGGCGTGGTGATCATCATGATGATCTGCATATCAGTATCAAATGTGTGAATATCACTTCATAAATCTATATTAACAATAGTAGCAATGTCAAATTACAATTATAGTGGAAGATCGAAACTCTTAAAGTAAATCAAAATACTATCCAAAAAAAAGCCAAACTAAATCAAAACTATGAGTAACCATGACAAAAAGAAAAAAAAAAAAAAAAAAAAACTAATCATCCCCAACTTCGAATATGTAGTTATCTATTATCTATTCCAAGAAATACGAAATGCATAAGAGAAAACGTAAGACAACTGGAGTCAGAGGGAAAAGACTGAGCTGCTGAGCGGTTAAGATAGTATAATAAAATCTTATCCTTAACACTTCAGTAATGCAAGGGTTTCAGCAATGGGAATCTCAACACTTGCGACAAAATTCAAAGGAGAAACCCTCTTATGTGTTTATCCCCACATTGGTGTAGTTTGTGCAAAGCTAAGGAGGAGAGTGTAAATCACATCTTTCTTCATTGCTCCTACTCGATCCAACTGTGGTGGAAACTGTTTCAGGAGGTTAAAGTAAGTTGGGTCATTCCTAAAGGGTGTTTCGAGCTACTAGGTACAAATTTTAAGGCACTTGGAAAAGGGAAAAAATCCAAAGCTTTGTGGGGTTGCCTGGTATCGGCAATTTTTTGGAATACATGGCTGGAACGCAACAAAAGGATTTTTTAAGATTATACTGGAGTGGGGGCAGAAGTACTTTGGGGGAGAGTAAAATATTGGGCAGCTTTTTGGGCTTCGGTCACTAAAGAGTTTAATAATTGCTCTCTATCTCAAATACTGTGGGATTTGTTAGCGGCAATTAAGTGAGCTAGGTCTAGAAATGGCTGCTGTAGCCAAATCCTATTGGGATTTTCCTTTCTAATATAGTTGGTGGACTTCTTATCCACTTCTGTGTATTACTCTACTCTTTAATAAAATTGTTTCTTCTCAAAAAAAAAAAAAAAAAAGGGTTTCAGCAAATCAGAGGACTCGGTTTTGAAGTGACGCCATAAACCTGCAGCTAACTTCAAAGCTAAAACATAAACTTACCACCCTGCCACTAATTTTCAAGCATACACAATAATGATTTGTTTTCAAACTCCAAAAACACTGCCTACTGGGACCCATTCCAGAAAGGCAGTGATGTGTGTGCAACAAACAGACTTTGAGAACTATTTAGCTTTACTTCAACAACAGATGAACAAGAGTACCGTCATCAGCATGTTCAATGTGTAGAAAAAATAACTTATCTTTCTCAGCAAAAACAACTTGTAATTAGTAATAAAACAATTATTAACAAGGTACCATCAAGATGAGTATGTGCCCTAATGATAAAAAAGATGTACCATGCTTGTGATTGTGTTTCTCATCATGATGGTGATGATGGTCATGGTCATGGTCATGGTCATGGTCATGATCTTCCTTTTCACCTTCAGCATCAATAGCACTCTCTATCCTGGCAAGATTATAGCAAAGATTAGGATATCATATCAAACTCCACATACAAGATCTGGTGTGAAATTATGAAGCATGGAAGCATGTTATGGGGCATTATATATCAATATGAAACAGCTTAATGTCACCTAGACCAAAGAAAATTAACACATGGGAGAGTAAGGGACATATGATTGAAAATTTAGACAATATATCAGACCAATGGTGGACAACACAACTTCGAAAGTAGTATACAAAGGGCGAATCGAAGAAACGCAAACCAAAAAAATGAGAAGGAAAGGGGAAAAAAAATATTCCATCAACGATCCAAGACTCATACGAGTGAAATTTTAGTCAAAATATGAGTAGTCTGATTACATTTACTACTTTTACAAACAGATTCACGAGTCCCCCTTAATGTTCCTACTTGCTGAAATTAATATTTACAAAAGCGCAAAGACACAAATATTCAATTGATACAGTTAGTTTGATGCCTAAAGATAAAGGCATAATTTGCAGGGTAATCTGCCTTTCTTTTCACATGCAAATTGTACAGAACAATTAGAACCATTATGCATCATCATGGAGAACCTTTATAGAAATGGCAGTAATGTCCACTAAGCAAGGACAGAATTGTCTAAATCCAACAACGATGAAATGGTTGTGAAAGATTACCTCTCCAAATCAAATCCTCCAATACCAAGAACATAATCCAGGTTAACTTTCCCAAACTCAGTCCGCTTCAATTGAGCCATGCCATTGATGTTCTATTGCCAAGACAAAACATTTTGTTCAATGGACTGATCATAAGCAAGCATGATGAAATGGGGAAAAAAATTTAGAAACAATAAAAAAAAAAGGTACAGACCTTAATTCGTTGCACCAAAGAAGCAATTTCTGGCTCACCAACAAGATCGGTCTAGGAGAGAATGGACAAGTAAGTACTCAGGCATTATAATAAAACTGTAACAATCATAAGTAATTCTGAATATAATATCCTACAATAATCTTCAAGTGAACATAAGTTCTTTCCAATTTTTTTTTGTCAAAATGTTTTTTTCCAATTAATGGTGCCCCGAAGGAAAGGGACGAAGCCACAATATAGAAAACCTTCATGTTGAAATATTAGGGCCACATTATTTTCAGTTTTCAAGAATCAAGAGGATTCAATTTGAGTGCAGTGCAATTAGATTCACAAGTAAATCATAGTAAATTAGTGTACCTTATTGACAATGATACGGTCAGCATAAGCAATCTGCTCTATAGCCTCATTGACAACTCCTTTTGGCTTAACTTCATCCAAATGAAAAACAGCATGCTTAGCATCAACTAATGTTACAACACCGTCCAACTTGACATCATTAAAAACCTGATCTTCAGCATAAAAGGTTTGAATGATCGGTGCCGGATTTGCCAATCCTACAAATAAGCAGAAAACAAAATCACACGGTGGTCAATACCGGCCAATCAAATTCAGAATATTAAGATTTCATGCACCCTACAACTTGCAAACAACACATTACTCAAAGCTTAGTGCACTAAAACAAAACAAAAAAAATTCCATACCCGTAGTCTCTATAACAATATGATCAAACTTCCCTTTCTTCTTATCGACCAAGTCCGCAATCATCCGCACAAGATCACCCCTCACAGTGCAGCAAAGGCAACCATTATTCAACATAACAATGTCTTCGGCCTCAGTGGTTTTCGCAGCAACCAAAGAACCGTCAATGTCTATCTCACCATACTGAAAAATCAACACAATCACATACCTTCGTATCCACACAAAAAGGCACCAATAGAAATAATAAACTGCAAATCCCAGCCCCATACCTCGTTCTCAATCACCGCAATTCGCTTCCCGTGTTCCGCAGTCAATATATGGTTAAGCAATGTAGTCTGCATATTCCATTTCACAAGTACATTTCAGTAAATAATGAAGATTATTGCGGCATTCAAACAATGAAACACCGATACAAACCGGCCACCAAATATTCAAAGAACATCGAACCTTTCCGGAGCCCAAGAAACCGGTGATTATGGTGGCGGGGATGCGATTATCCGGCTCAATCTGGGTCAAAACGTCGGAGCTCTCGCTCTGCGACGTCGTTGCGCTGCTCGCAGCCGCAGTGAACCTTCTGTAGCCTCGGTTGGGCTTGGCGACAAGAGGTCGGCAAAACGACGACACCGAGTAGTGTAGGGTTTGGGAGCGTGCGAAAGTCCTCGGTCTCCACGTGAAAGGAAAGAGGGCTGCGGCTCCGACCCTGGGGAATCGGGTGGAGCGGGGAGAAGTTAGCCCGGTAAGGGTCGTGGCGATGTCCGCCGATATGGAAGCCATGGAAGCGAAACGGCGTCGCTCTGGTAGAGGGGTTCAGACAGAGAGAAGGAAAGAGGTGAGGGTTTATGTGAGGTTTGTTTGAAGAGTGAAGAGGCGGATAGACTGATACGGCGCCAAAATGGTAGTTCTGGATTGTTCTGTGTTCGCAATTATCTACCAATCAGAGCCACCCACGCGCTTGATTTTTATTTTTCATTTTTCTTTGGGCGGTTTTGTATTTTGCATCTTTTATGTACCACTAGAGCTGGAATTTTTTTTCGAAAATTACAAACCAAACCAACAAAAATTTGATCTCCAACCAAAAAATTCTCAAACCAATAATATCGAAATTTTTGGAATCCATATAGAACCGATCTTGAACTTTTCGGTACGGAAATCGGAATTACATGTTCAATGATTCGAGAATTCCAAATTGAACCAAAAATATATATATTTATTTTGGTTGCATACAATTTGAATGTTAAGTTTAAGTAGTTTAATAGTAGACTATATTATAAATAGAAGTATGAAATTAAGTAGTTTTGAACTTTGGAACATTAATTTGACTTGGTATGAACGAATTAGTATTTCAATTTGTATGAGGCAAAAAACCTAAATTTCAATTGATATGAAATTAGAGGACAAAATTTTAGACAAAAAGCCCAAATTATAGTCTATAGCCCAAATGACACACCCCGACCCTGAATATCCATTAGGACTCCGAATCAAGTCGTGATAGCCGACACCTGGAAAGTGATGAAGCCATAAAGTGTAGTGATGTTGAAAATATTAATAAATTTAAACCTAAAAGTGCCTAAATATAAAACTGCTTTGTGAGTGGAAATAAACTCAATTTACACGTGATGACAGAGCATAAGTACAATACAATAAAATATGGTGAGAATTATACCATCGATGGTAATCGTCCATACCAAGATTTGCCAATAATCCTCGTCAGTACGAAAACTCTACTACTAGAACCTGGAGGGGCGAAAAACAAGTGTGAGTAGGCCTGAAAATAAAGTTTTAATAAAAACCTTTTGAAAACATTATAAACCCTCACCATAAAACCTGTATAGTTTACAGAAAATAATAATACTACATAAGTATAAAAACCAATACACAAGAACAGCGAAAACTGAAGTATGCCATGTCATAATATCTCAGCAATAATAAATGTCAGCCTGGTGTGAAACCAATATAAAATAGTATGTCAGTTAGAGTCACCTAACACGACCTGTATGACTGGACCTGTATCTCATCAATCTAGGCTAGCACACGAGTCGAAGTCATCTGGTGTGACCTGTACGACAGGGTAGGTATAAATATGTACGCTCAAGTGCTACGATCACGTGAAGGTTGTGCGATAAGTCGGGGATCACCTACGAGTCGGAACCACCTATTGTGGTATGTACGACAGGTTAGCACCAGACTTGGATCCAAGATGAGCATGCAGTGCGGGAAGTGAACAATTACGTGAAGGCTGGCCCTAGCCCCGAGCGGGAACACTAATACCAGGGTGCAGCCATGATAAGCTCTAAATGAATATATGCATGTCAATATGATGCAATAATTCCAATTACAAAGTAAACTCACCTAAACTTACCTATGCATATCGTAGCATCGTTTGGCATTTCATGATTTCTTAACAATGCAACATTTTAAATATAACATTATTTAATCATATGCATAACTTCAAAGCATTTGTGGAAACTATAAAGTTTTTATATATATATATACCATAAAAAGGAAAAAGACCAACTCACTTGAGGTCTGCGCTACAACTTCCTAACACGAATATCGAGGCGTCACGAACGATTGTCGCCTAAAACAAATATTCAGTCATGTCTCAGAATTCTTATCGATAGAACCCGTAACTTACATAAAACATATCCCCAAGGACGTTCTAGAATGATTTGAGACCCATTAACTAAAAGTCAACCGTCGGTCAAAGATCGACACATTAGCCCTGCTTTAGGGCCATCAACTTGGCTCAAATTTACACCTTTCCTTGGCAGGGAATTTATTCACTTTAAGTCTAAGGCGTTCGCCAAAGTGATCTTCTAAAATGTCAACAAAAATGCCCAAAACTTAGGAAAAGCTAACACATTTTTCGTGATTCGACAAGGTGGTAAGATTAGAAAATTAGGCTCAAGAACCTAGAATGCTTACATTATGCGTGTGATAAATGCAATACTGCCCAACTTATGCTCTGATACCAAACTGACACACCTCGACCCGGAATGTCCACTAAGACTCCAAATCAAGTTGTGCTAATAAATTTAAACCTAAAAGTGCCTAAATATACGAGTGCGCTATGAGTGGGAATGAACTCAATTCACACATGATGACAGAGTATAAGTACAGTATAGTATAATAGAGTGAGAATTATACCATCGATGGTAATCGTTCACACCAAGATTTGCCAATAATCTTTGTCGGTACGAAAACTTTGCTACTAGAACCTATAGGGGCGAAAAAACAACGGTAAGTGGACCTGAAAATAAAGTTTTAATAAAAACCTTTTGAAAACGTTATAACCCTTCGCCGTAAAACCTGTATAGTTTCCAGAAAATAATAATACTACATAAGTATAAAAACCAATGCATAAGAGCAATGAAAACTGAAGTATGTCATATCATAATATCTCAGCAATAATAAATGTAAGTTAGGTCCAATTTGGCGATTTGAAGCACTTACCTTCAATCGCCAAGTCCAATTTGTTCCTGACCTCCAGATAAGTGTTTTGGTGGTGGTGATTGAAGGTAAGTGTTTCAGAAATGGATGGATCGCCGCCTAGTACCACCAAGCCGTGCGTCGGCCTTCACGAAATTGGAACCAAAACTCTCTGTTTTTGGGTTAAGATGGTGGATGGCAGGCCACTGAGTGATTTGAAGGTGATTGAGGGTGGTGATTCAATGAGAAAAATAGCATGATTTGCCCGGAATCAAATCGGGGTGCAAACGGGTTGGTCGTGGGTGTGCACAGGTCGACGGGAAAGAGACTCATTTCTTTCCTTTCCCAATTGGCTGCTTCTCTCTCATCTGATTGGTCATTACCCTTTAATCTGATTGGTCAGTCTTCCCATAAGGTGGGAGTTCAATTTACTTAACTGAACTTTAAATAACTAATTTCAAACGTCTGTAACTATATCATTATAATCCGGACTCGCAAACGGCTTTCACATATAAGTCCTACGTCTCTCTAATCGATGGTCAATGAAAGGTAAAATCTTTGCCTCAAGGGCATTTTCATAAAATCACTAATTTAAAATTTATAAAGCTTAGAATTAGGGACAGGTTGTCACACCAAAATTTTCAAATTTCAACCCCAAAATCCAAAAGCTCAAAACCGAAAATGCAATACAGATCCATCCCGAAATACTGAAAATTGGGAATATCGAAATTTCGATTTGTAATTGGTTTTCAAATTCCTGTCTCAAAAATTTTCGAGATCCCATTTTCGATTTGGGATCCCGTACCGAACCACCCTCATGTACCACCCACTAATTTATAAACAACTTTCATCTTTTCGTACATCCTTCGGAAGAAGACTTTAACTTAAGGTTTTTTTAGCCGAATTAGTCTTTGAAATTGACATAACTCTTTACGTTGATTTTTGAGATTTGAACTCAATAGAGGTGGCCCATGAGTTTATCAACTATCAATTATTTTGGTTATTCCGTGAAAAATCTTTATTAAATAAGGATAAAATAACAAAAATATTCTCAATTTTTGTCAAATCATCTGGCCATTGGTTGTTAAATTGAGGATTTTTTTTTTATCATCATTTTGGTATTTGTTTAATAATTTTTTTTTATGAAATGACCAATGATAGATGGTAGACAAACTCAATGACCATTTGGCTAAAATGCCTTACTTTAAATTGTAATTGGGGAATTGCAACTTAGCGCAACTGTCTATTGTTATTCTTTTTTGTTTGTAAGCGCAAAGTATTAGGTCCGATTCTAGTCAAAAGTGTGTCCAAACCAAATTGTTATAACTGACCTGTTGTGTGGCTTATCTCAAATCCATATATTTATATTGTTTTATTATAAAACTACAATTGATGGGCATCTGCCTTCACATTCTTTATAAAAATGGTACTATATTTCAGATTTATATATTTAGAACACCACATAACCTGCAAAGAAAATAAAGTAAGTATTGAAAGACACTGGTGTGATACTGACTTAAGGTATTGTTTGGTACGTGGAATGAGACGGAGGATGAGACGCACTCGTCCCATGTTTGGTGCGCCAATTTGTTTGGGACGCGCTGTCCCGTGGAACATATTTTAATCAATTTTTTGTGTCACCCTCCCCCTGGAACAACTTGTTCCAACCCATAGAACACAAAATTAAACTTTTTGGATAACAATACCCCTTATCTTTTTCATTAATTTCATTATCTACCCTTTCTTCCGTAGCCTCCCTCTCTTCTACCATCCCTCTCTCGTAGCCTCCTCCTCCTCAACCACAAACCCAGCAACCTAGGCTAACCCAATAAACCCATATGAACCCAACCCCACCTTCCTCTCGCTGCCTCCCTCCTCCCTACTAGTCCCACGATGAGACCGTCGACGTCTACCGCAAAAACATCAAGACCATCCACTCACAAGACGTGGCCGACGCCATCGCTCGAGGGATAGGATGGCGATGATTAGGTGGAAGATGTGAGGGATGATGTTGAACTCATCGGTAGTGGCTCAGATAAGGTCGAACTCGTCAAAGTAGATAGGTACGGTTGTCATTTAATCCGTCATTCCATTACGGCATGTGCGTACACCAAATGTAGCATGTAACTTTCGTTTCGTTCTGTCCTGTCTGCGTACCAAACGGTACCTAATGTCACCGATGCTTAAGATATCAAAGTGTGCTTAGGGCACCGCGTTGAAAGCTTAGTGGTAATATAATAATGTGAACTTTAACAAAAAACTTCCAGTACTGATCACTTTAATGAAAAACCACATTTTTACACTAAAAAGTCAATCTTGGTACTATTCACTTTACCCTTTATTTTGTCCTTATCGTTAAAACTCAAAATTTTCAAGCCTTTTTAATTAGTTTTTCTTATGATATAATGTTGAACATTAATTACCGGTAAGCTTTAAAAAGGAGTAGAAACTACCTTTTATAGAGGCAAAGTTGGAGGAACTTTATTGATAGAGATTCCATATAAAATTTTGATTTAATTCCCTCGAAATCTCATGGAATGAGGTGAAATTTGTGAATACTTAAAATGCATTACGAAATCTCTCCAATCCCCTTGAATTCATCAACTTTTTCAAATTCTTTAAAATCAATTTCTAATCGAATACACGTTGAATTTCAGATAATCACTTAAAATTCTAATTGAATATTTATAAATTTATTAAAAGAATTAAAAATTTTCAAAATTCTATTTGAATACACCCTTATCAGATGAGTTTTGGACCGTAGCGGAGAAGAATAGATTGCGTGCACATACTTGCAAGGCTTGATACCCAAGTGGGGCCCGGAACTTCTCAAACTCAACCTTGTGGCCCACTCCTTGCCCCTAATCGCGCGCTTCACCTACGACACACCTGCCTCAGGAGCCAACCCCGCGAAATACACCCACACGTGGCGCCCATCTGTTGGTTCGGGTTTTGGTTCGGTAGTACGCCACCTCGCACTATATGCCAGCCTCCGTCACTCTCTGATTAGCTCTCTCTCGAAAGCACTGAAACAGAGACCTTTTGGAGTTGTTCATCTCTCCTTTTTCTGGAAAATCAAACTGCGAAATCATGATCGGATCAAGCCTTCAAGGTACGAGTGGAGAAACACTTTTCTCTGTTAACCTCCTGATTTTGTTTGGGTTATGGGCTGTTTGTTTCTCTGGAAAATTTTCATTTCCCTAGGAAAAAAGTGATTTTTTTCTCTGCTGTAAGCCTTCCCTCGCTTCATCAACCAAGATACGAGTTTTTTTAAGGAAAATATTTATTTTTCACTCCATTATTTCGTTATCGATGATGGGTTCTGTTTGTTTCCTCAGAAAATTCAGAAAAAATGAAGTATAAAAATGCAGAAAGTTCAAAATTGTAGTTCTTTTTGTAGTTGGTCTCTGTGTGCTGATCGAATACGTGAAACTAGTCGAAAATAAGGGAAGACGAAAAGGAAATTCTTTAATGCCGATCAATATGTGACCCAAAGTTCTTTCCTTTATGACAGTTAGTTAAAAAACTCGAGCATGAATTACAAGTTTTAGTGCACCTTGGTTCAGTGGCGGAGCTAGAATTTTCGGTGAGGAGGGGCCTCTCATAAAGGTTTTTTTTTTTAATTTTTTTTAAGCGGATGGTATTTACAAAGCTAATATGATATATATATATATATATATCAAAATCAAATGTTCAAAACAACATATGCACATATAATATTACATACTCACAAAAAATTATAATTATCCTTGACGACTATTCAACTCAATGAGATAAATAAAAACTTTATGAACCATAAATCTCATGTAATATGGAGAATAAAGCAGAAACAATAGAGAAACAAAGAAATTTAAAACTTATTTGTTTAATAGATTTCAAATTTAGGATTATAAAATGTATGAGATATCAAAAAGAAAAGGAGAATTTTTTTAATTTTCATAATTAAAATTGAATGTTTTCTATTTAAAGAAAACCGAAATATTGCTTTGATTTTAAATGCTATTAATTTGTGTTAAGGAGATAGATAAAATATTAAAGCTAATTGGGAGATGGGGTTATGCTTGAAACTTGGAAAGCAGGACTTGAAGCAATATAAGGATGCATAATTCCCTTATATATATATTTGTTTTAGAAAGCTAGGATAGGCCCAGGCAACCCCTGGTCCTTAACTCTCTCCGCCAGTGCCTTGGTTTACAAATGGACACACGAATTAATCGTCTTTTGCAAGTGTGCGTAAACTGGTGCCCCTTGGACGCCGAATGCAGTAAAACTTGTCGTACATATGTTAATGCTCTGCTTTAATTATTGGTTTGTTAGTGACTAGTCTTTGTAAACTGGGTGTTAACTGCAAGTAACCAGAAAATCTGGGCTCAGTAATTATGTTCCTAAGTGTTTGCGGGGGTTTTTATTCTTTTGTTTACTGCATTAGTACTTGTATAGTACACATTCTTTGCCGTGGTTGATTCTTTTGTTGTCTATTTTTAGCTGCAATGCTGTTTAGTTTCGGTTTTTCCTGTTCATCATTCCATGTTGATGTTTGCAAGAAAGTTTGAGGAGAATATGGCTTTTGTTTATAAACTGAGTACTAGAAAGTTTCACACTACCCCACATAGTTTGCAAAAGGAATCAGGACAATCCTTTTCCTTTCTCTTTGTATTTTTGGGTTGGGGGACACGGGAGGATGTTATGGACAATATAAAGGCTTAGTTGGGATGAACTTTTGATATTTCCACATCTGGACCTTTCTTTATGCATCAACACTGTATTGTAGATTTAGTTTTTTCTGTTCTAGCACAAATAAGCACCAGTTTGAGTTTGCTCACTTTGGTGCATAAAAGCTGTATTTCGTACTCTTATGCCGCTAGAATTTGGACCAACTGCCTTTTTATATGTTGTAATGTTCATTAAATAAATTGATGAGTTGTGCTTGAAGGCATTTTTTGCAAGGTCAATTGATTACCATATTGAGTACTTGCCCTCTACTTTTACAGGTTTATAATGAAAGCTTCCAGTTTGGCTATTGAAGGGATAAATAACGTTCTGATTCAGTTTTTATAAGATATATTGGTTACAAGGTATTTTCTTAATGGGGGGAGCTTGTTCTAGGAAGAGAGACCACCAAGACGATGTTGATGATTTTCAGAGAGGGTTTTCTAGAAGATATTCTAAAAGTGGGAGTTCAAAGTGGTTGGCAACCTCCTTCACCCGCCCTGTTACGGATATTCAACCAGACACAAGGAACGGTCCTTCTCTCATGGACATGTGCATCCGTAAAATATGCAAGGTAATTGCTTTTCGGAGTATTTCTTGTACTTGGGACTGAGGTTCACTATATTTTGGCTTATTGCAATTGTTGCTTTGATTTACAGGACATCAATAAATTTAACACATTCTCCATGCTCCCAAGAGATATTAGTCAACAGATCATTAATGAGTTGGTGTACTCCGGATGCCTCACTGATGTTTCTTTTGAAGGTTTTCGTGATTGTGCTTTGCAGGTAACTCTTTTTCGTAGTGCTGGCAATCACATTTCTAATTCTTTATTTAAAAAAATTGACAGTGTCATCCTGTTCATCTTTGTTGTCAGTGTTGTGCTGACCTTGAAAGTTTCTTTCATTTTTTTTTTGGAAGGATCTTTACTTGGGGGAATGTCCTGGTGTAAATGATAGTTGGATGGATGTCATCTCCTCACAAGGGTCATCTTTACTCTCTCTGGATCTCTCTGGTTCTGACGTTACTGACAATGGGTTAATTTATCTTCAAGATTGCAAAAGTCTCCAAGCATTAAATTTTAATGATTGTGACCACATATCAGACCATGGCCTGGAACACATCAGTGGTAGTCCATCTTAATCTTTATTTTTGTTTCTTTGATAGCTTTCCTCTCTAGTATTAAATCAATTTGCAATATAGTCAGTTTATATTTCTTTCTGCTGAAGCGCAATTCCCAAAGCCATTTTGGATAAAAGATGAAGCATATCTGCACAAAATTTTGTTACCCATTGTAGCCTGCCAAAATAGCTGTTGGAATAGCACATCCCTTTTATAATCAGCTAAAACTATTCAGTAAGCTCAGTGTTAAATAAAAAATTTTGAGAAGCAAGAGAAAAATGAGGTATGATTGGGGAGGGATGGCATGTCATCTGATACTTCTTTGTGATAAATAACCTGTGTAGTATACATAGTTGGAGTTTGTACCATGTCTGCAATTATTTTGTCCAAGACTGAATTGTTTTCCACACTTACAAAGCATTCATTATTGGTTCAACACTGTTACTGTTACACTTATTCTTCCTATTCTTTTTTGTTAACCCTTTTATGCTCAACATTGTTGTATTTCCTTCTTACTGCACCTGCAAATGAAATATTTATGAGAGTTGGTTGCCATCATTGAGGATCTAGGAAAGGGGAGGAAAGCTAAAGCTTTGTGGGGTTGTTTGGTGTTGGCAGGTTTCTGGAACATTTGGTTGGGGCGTAATAAAGAGTTTTTGAGGATTATAAGGGAGTGGGGGTAGAAGAACTATGGGTAGAGTAAGATACTGGGCAGACCTTTGGGCATCAGTTTCGAATGAGTTTAGGGAATAATCTCTTTTTCATAACTGAGGGATGTGTTAGCAGCCATAAAATGAATTTGGTTCAGCTTTAGTTACTTGTAAATAGATCTACTTGAGAGGTCTTAGCTAGTTTTGCTAGATGGTGGATTTCTTATCCACCTTTTTGTAATTCATGTTACTGTTTTAATATAACTTTATCGTTTGGTTCTGCATATGATTTTGTTAGATTCTTTCAGGTCTGTCCAGCTTGACAAATTTGAGTTTTAGAAGAAACAGTGCAATTACTGCTCATGGAATAAGTGCGTTTGCTAGTTTGATTAACTTGATGAAGTTGGACTTGGAGAAATGCCCTGGGATTCATGGTGGACTTGTTCATCTACAAGGTAAACGCCTCTAAATGAAGTCATCTGGAAAGTGTTATTTTCTTTGTTGAAAGTGCTGGTAGAAAGTACAACCATGTCCGAAGGATTGTACTATGTATTATGTAAAGGAGAATAGTTTTCTTATGTTCTTGAACATGATGAGAAAACATTCTCAAGGGAAGCGTGCATTCTTTATTCTACAACACAGTTGGAGGTGGTGCTATTATCGTCTATACAGTTTAGTACCTCTCTATAATATACGTGAATTGTTACGGTATATGAGTCGGGCATCCGTTTGAAGTGATTATGTCATTAGCTTACACTCAACTAATGTACGTACAAAAATACTGTAAATGATATGTGGCCCAATAAATGAAACACTTGCGCAATATGACAACAATCTACTCGAGGGTGGACTTGTATGAGTACAATGATATAATGGTAGGCCAAAGGTCCTCAAACCTCTAGTATGAGATGTCTGATAGTGATTATTCACCATAATATGATCCATGATGTCTCCTGTGATGCACGTTGGAAATGAACCATGTACTAAATTATGGATAATGCTTTCATCTCAGCATGCCACCATTCTTATCACTTTGAATTCATTATTATTCTAATACATTTCATTTAAATCTTTGTACAGGCTTAACAAAACTAGAGTCTCTTAATATCAAATGGTGCAACTCTATAGACGATGCTGACATGAAACCTCTCTCAGGTAATATACATAATGGTTTTCTTCTTGTTTACAGTGAAAAGGAAATGTAGGTTTTAATCTTATACTTTTGGGGTTTGACTTCTATTGAAATGATTCTCTGATATGACTTCTTAGCTTCACCCCTGGACACAGATGACAGACTTCGATACCAATCCCTTTCCATTTCCCTCTTCTCTCTCTCCCCCAAAAATGTGTTGCTTATGTCTAAAATAGTTGCATATTGTATTAAGAATTTGTAGAGGTCGCACTTGGTGCGATGGCAAGTGCCTTCGCCCATGAGCGGTAGGTCTCGGGTTCGAGACTTGGGAGCAGCCTCTCCATAAATGGGGGTAAGGCTAGCCGACATTCACCTCTCCCAGACCCTACGTAAAGCGGGAGCCTTGTGCACTGGGTACGACCTTTTATTGTATTAAGAATTTGTGCCAATCTTGATCCGTCTTTGTCGATAATTTCTTCCCCCACAAGCTGTTCAAGTTCAGTTCCACATCTTCATTCCATCTGCAAAATGTGGAAATAGACAGAGCATAACTAAAGTACCAATTCGAAGCAACTTTGACTGGAAGTCAGTCTATTATATTTACATTTGGCAAAATCAAGTGCATCCATGCCAAATTAGATGCAGAGATCTATCTTTTCACATGATTTTTTTTTAATCCCAGTCTTCAAGAAGAGCGCATTTTAAAATTTAAATACATGTTTGTGTGTGCTTTGGTTTTTAATGTGAATTAAATTTCTGTTACAGCACATTGTGTGAATCACTTTTTCATTTGTATTTCAGGGCTTACAAATTTGAAATGCTTACAAATCTGCTGCAGTAAGGTTACTGATTTTGGCATTACTTACTTGAGAGGTATATGCTTTTGTATTTCATTTATCTACAACTTGCATCTTTGTGCTGCAAGGAGAATCATGTGTAATAAGTTTTTATCTATGGATCTTTTATAGTTTGAAACTATTGTGATTGTGCAGCGTACTCCTTAGGACTTATCTACTTGCACCCATTTTTTAAAACTTAATACCTTTTAGTATTTTATCGATATGGGATGCCAGTATTTTGTCTCTGTTAATAAAAAACTTATTCTAGTCTACTTAACCAGACATGAATGTTGTTAGGCGTAAGTTTATTGCTGTTCCTCCATGTAACTGTTTATATCATCTATGTCTTACAGGTCTGCACAATCTTTCTCTTTTGAACTTGGAGGGATGCCCAGTTACTGCCGCATGCTTGGACTCACTTGCAGGTTTGTATGCTGAAGTAATTAGACTTTTCTTAGCCATTCTAATATTGTTCTGGTCGTTGTATGCCATGCAATCCTTTTCTCATTGATAAGGTTGATAAATTACTATCAATTGATTGTCCACATACATCTTTGTATTAAATATGTCATTACTTCGTATTTGACAATATCTATGTGATTGTATTATGTGTGTAATCATTTCTATTATGTCTAGTGATGGTTTACTTTTTGGAAATGCTAATAGAACAAAGAATTAGTTTGGAATTAGTATGTGTCTGAATCTGAGCCTGAATAGCCAAATTAAATATTAAACTCTTTGAAAAGCTTTCTGCTTGCATATTAAAACGTTTCTTGTTCCATAAAGATAGTGTGTGATGAAAATGCACCATTATGCACAGAAAAGATTGGGAATCTGATTTTGGTTAGGTCTTGAACAATAACTGATGACTTATGGAGTAGCATAGCCGAAAGTTATACGTGTCATCTACTAAAGCTGAATGTGAAGACTTTTGCCATTTTTTTTCCACTGCCTAAGTACGTACTTTATCTTTTGTTCTAGCTTTAATTGGGCCTGATATTTATCTGGGTTGCTTGCTTACCAGCTCTTGATGGCCTGCTATATCTAAATCTGAGCAGATGTGATCTGACTGATGAAGGATGTGAGAAGTTCTCCCGTAAGTAGTTTTTAAACTGACCCCAATGACTTTTTTTTCCTTTTCTGTTGAAGTCATGGAATACAGCTCTACCTAGAGGCTGGCTGCGTTCTACTTTTATTTTTTGTTAGGGGAGCCCTGAGCTTAGATTGTGGCTTACCTCATACTCTGCAGGATTTGAGAACTTAAAAGTATTAAACTTGGGCTTCAATGACATCACTGATGCTTTTCTGGTGCACTTGAAAGGTGGGTTTTTTTTTTTTTTTGAACTCTTGCATTTGTTTGCGTTCAAAACTTTGGTTTTTGGACTTTCTTTAGGCATTTACTTTTTCATCAATAGTAGAGAAAGTTTAGTAATAGAGAAAGCCCTTCTATATGAATTAGAAATATATGCTCTGATGGAACCTATACCGTGCAATTTCTTAATTCATTGAGCGAGTTGGTGGTTGGTTCTTCATTTTTATATTGACTACAATATCAGATCCCATAATTTCCCTTGTGTAATATATGCATATCTTTAAATTGTGGTTTTGGCCTTGCTGCAAGTAGGTTTGACAAATTTGGAGAGTTTGAACCTGGATTCATGTAAGATTGGTGATGAAGGGCTGGTTAACTTGACAGGTCAGTGTTACAAACATGCATGATACTTATAATTTATGCCCTTAACCTGGAATCTTTCCAGAATGTTTGTCTTGCATATTATATTTGCGGAAATGATGAGAGTTACCATACACAGTTGTATTTGTCGTCTTTTTTCCTCTGTAACTTACCTTCCGTTTGTGTTTTGTATCAAGTCTTATGGCATAAATCCATCATAAAGGAATTCATATATTTCTGGTAAACAAAGTTGCCAAAGACCCATCGTAGAGGAATTTGAGTAAAAGCTAAGGGTAAGGGCCTGGTACCCTACTTAAAAATTGATTCCAAAAACTGTGATTTTTATAAAAACTCGGGTTGAGCTCCAGTTTTTAATTTCAAAAAGATGTTTGGTAAGAAATTTTATCAGTACTTTTTAATCTTAAAAGTTTTATCCACACCCTTTGTCCCTCACAGTAACCACTACATCTTCCCTTCATGTCCTCCCAGTCTCCCAGTCTCCCAGTCATCCTCAGATCATGACTTCACAGAGAAAAGCTTCACCTCCTCATAATCTATCGAATCTGAAAGGGAAGCCAACTTTAATTGACTCCGGCGAGCCAGTTTCACCCAATTTTTACCCAAAATCTTCAAATTGGTACTACCATTCTCAGTAACCAAGACGTCAGGATTAGAAGCGTCGAAAACTTCATCGAATTGGATTGGGACCTGGCCGGTCTTCCGGACTTGACAGATCAGATAATGCGGGCTTGCTCGGACGTCGTCGTGTTGGAGTGATTACACCGATGGCGATGACACTGGGCAGCCATGCAAATAGCCACGTGGGACTCGGTTAAGTGACGCATGGGATCCAGAGAGATGCAGCGGCGGCGGCTAAATGAACGGAGTGGGCGTTGGTGTCAATGTCGGATGTACATTAGAGTAACCCTGGTTGAAGAGTCTATTGAAGACAAAGACATACAAAAACTCTAAACACATAAAAAGTCTCTTCTCAAGAATCAAGTATTGTTTTTTAGTTGTGGATTTGAAAATTTGCTTGCCAAACGCAACTTTAGAAAAAAGTGTTTTTGATTCTAAAAAACTGAATCCAAAATGAATACCAGACAGACCCTAAAAGTCTTTTAGTGACATTCTTCCTAGTGAATTCTAGGGTTTGCTAGTTGTTTTCTAGCGAAGGAATATCATTTGATTTTGTTATATCCTGCTGCTCAGAACCTTTTAAAGATTTATGTGAATTTCAAAAGTGATCCCACGCGTGCAGTTCTTAGAAAAATTGATGTATCTATTGTGGTTTTCTTTCTTTTAGAAGCTTTTATAAATAAAATTATCATTTTAATAGTGGCTGCTGAATCTACTGTCAATTAAAATTTTCAACAATATCAATCACTGCTTTTTTATTATAACCCATTTTCATGACAGTTGGAAGGATCAGTTTTTCTTATGTGTGAAATCGTGTAATTTTTATGAGTCTTGTGGTTTTTGCTTATATTGTATCTTGGTGGCTTGACTGGCAGAGTTGTAATATTTGGGGTCGGAATCATGCTGACAATTTTAAATATGTCAATATGCTGATTTTGAGTAGCTTTATCATTCTTTAGCCATGCTTATGAAATTAAGCATAAAAATCTTCAGATGGTACCCCTTTCCTATTCCTCCATAGAATCTGATGAATGCTGGTTTACATGCTTTTAGGCCTTCAACATTTGAAAAGTTTGGAGTTATCAGATACTGTTGTTGGAAGCGGTGGGCTTCGCCATCTGTCAGGTTATACGTTTACCTTTCTCTTTTGGCTTGCAACCATACAGAATTTCATTAACTTTTTGCCGCATCAACCCACTTGCTCACCCAATCAAAGACACAGGCAGAGAGTTTGTAATAGAGAGTTGTGTATTTTTAGTTGTACTTGGTTTATCCATTTTTTTTTAAATAAATCGTCTTACATCTAGTTTGGTCATCAAGTGAACATGGTTGTACCTTTGGTAACTTAACTATGCTTTGTACTGTTAAGTTTTTGTTGGCTTATTAGTTAGTACTGTTTTGGTGTTTCCAAAAGCTTAAGATATGAAGAATTGAAGATGTCCGACAATTAGGAATTTTTAGGTTTCAGTCTTCAGTCATAAGATTAGTAATTTAGTAGTACTGTGCGTTTTTCTAATCATCGAGGGTCCCTAGACAAAGTAACAATGAATTAACAAAAGTTCCATCCTATTACCAATGACTACTGCTGCACCATAAGTTCTCTCATTTTATTATTTCTCAAAGTTAGGAATACCATGATTGTGAATCTATATGTCGGGGCTAGAAATGCCAATCTGGTTGTAATAGAGGCTTTTGCCTCTAAACTTTGTGGTTTATTTACCTACAATATACACACACGTCCGTTTTGCATAAATTTTAATTTTGAAAGCAATGAATTTATTTGTGTCCGAATAAATTTGAACTAATACTCAAATGTGATGACACAACATAATTCATTTTTTCAGTGATTGTCTAGATGCATTATCCTCACTTTATTTAATAGATATTTTTAAAAATTCATCATCAATTTTCTTTTATATATATCTCCTATGAATGCCTTACAAACAGAAAAGTTTTGTAGAAAACAGATTTGTAGAATGAAAGTTTTGGTATTCTAAATTTTGAGAAAAATTTAAACTGAAAAAGAAAAAAGTTAGGTCACATCTGTCTTTTTCTTTGGTTTTGAGTAAGTGAATACAATTTAATTTTATAGAAACATTATGATGCCATTAATATATACAGTAAAAGAGTGCATAAGTGTTGGCCCATAGGGTAAAAGAGTGCAAAACTGTGCATGATTAATGTTCATTTTTTCCGTATATGGCCATTGAGTTTTTTCTTCTTAAATACGCACTTTAATCAAAGAAAGGTGTTTTCTATTGATCTTTAACCCTAGAAAGGAATGGTGTGCAAATTTGGTAATTCTATGAATAAATGGGTGGCCATCTCTGATGCCACCATACAGGAGATGAAAATACTGAAGGATCCACGTCTGTTCTTACTTCTTATTACCAAAATGGAATTTTTTATCAGCTTTAATTTTTGGGAACTTTAACGAAAAGCACCAGGTACTGTTCACTTTAACGAAAAACCACATTTTTACACTAAAAAGTCAATCTTGGTACTATTCACTTTACCTTTTATTTTGTCCTTATCATTAAAACTCAAAGCTTTCAAGCCCTTTTCATTAATTTTCCTTTAATTTTTTGGTTTTGTTATTCCGTAACCTGACTATTGTTTTCTTGTAGGTTTGATTAATCTTGAAAGTATAAATCTTTCCTTCACTGCTGTTACTGACAGTGGTTTAAGAAAGCTGTCTGGTCTCTTGTCTCTCAAATCCCTTAATTTGGACACTCGCCAAATTACAGATTCTGGACTGGCAGCGCTTACAAGTAAGCATGGTTAGATGAAACTGCATTATGATATTTTGGCCTCCCGACGAAATTTTCAAGTCTTGTCCAACATTACCTGGTAAGCCATCTGATTCTATGAATACTGCATGTATTTTCCTTTTGGATGCAGGCTTGACTGGATTGACACACCTGGATCTATTTGGAGCTCGAATTACAGACTCTGGAACAACCTATCTGCGAAGTATGTTAACTACTTAACACTGTGCTGGTTCATTTACATAAATTAGATCACATGTGATGTGAGTTATTGATGATAACCGAAACACACACCAACCACTTCTTGGTGCAGTTCTGGATCTGTTGATTCAAAATTAACTTATTGTAATGTTATCAACAGTTTATATGCAAGCTGGAAAGCCTGTTGTGATGCAGGGTAGTTTAGATTTAGGTGAATCACAATAACCTGACCAAGCCTTCACATCGAGCTCACATTTAATTAAAGTTTTGCATCACTTATTCAGAATATGGCATCAGTCATGTAGATCTCGAGGTTCTTTTTATTTCAAGTATCACTTGGACTTAAAGAGTAAGACTAGATCCCAAAATACACAAAAGCCATTATTCTCACAAGCCTAAAGCCTAAAGCTAACTAGCCAATTGATGGGACCAGAGTGATGAACTTTCCATATCGTCTTGGGAACCGTGATATTGATGGTGTTACCCTTATATTCCAGGGTGACGAGTTACCGTAGTTTACTTTCTCATTGTATCTGGAAGTTGTTTCGGTCGAAGTAGCAGGCTTAACATTGCACCCTAGAGTTGGGTAACTGACCTTATTTTATTTTTTGGAATGTTAAAATTTAGATGAGATATACTATTGAATATAATTATAGAGATAACTTAGAGTTCTATGTTGTTGGGGGGCATGATAGTTGCATATGTCAGATAAAGTATTTAACTAACATGCTAAATTCTACTGATAATACTTGCAGAACGTGGAAACAATATTGCCTGGTCTATTAAATATTAATCTTAAGAGGCTCGTGGTCATAGTGGAGAGGATTGAGTTCCGAAAACAGTTTGGAGTTTGGTTTTTTACATTGTATCTTCAATTTGCAGGCTTTAAAGATCTGAAGTCCCTAGAAATATGTGGTGGAGGACTGACGGATGTTGGAATAAAGAATATTAAAGATCTTTCATCCTTGACCCTATTGAATCTATCACAGAACTGCAACCTGACCGATAAAACCTTGGAGTTGATTTCTGGTATGCTTTCAAACTTTGGTTTATAAAATGATACATATGCTAGCTTTACCTGTTTTATGGACTATTAAATGGTGGCATGCCGGTGTTTGAGATTGGACCATTTTAGCGAGTCAAACTTTTCAAGCGCTGAGGATATAAATGTATACCCATTGTCGACAATGTTGGTTAGCATGTGGTCAAAATTCTATTTTCATTTAGTGACCGTCGTCGTCTTGAGATATAGAGTATTGATTAGCTGACTTTTCAATCTTCGTAGCTACTGGGAATGTCCTTTTGTTTTGCAATTATGACCATGACAACTGCATGATCCCATTCTTTTTCAACCCTGACGTGCGTTGATGGCCATGAGAAAGGGAGAGAGGGTTGGTTGGAGTGCCTTCCAAGTATTAGCAAGGCATACCTGGTTGTTTGTTTAGGGAAAATTGAGGCATGTTATAGTTTCTCTGCCTAAGTTTTAAAGTTGGCAGTACCAGAGAGCATATCAAAACGACTCTGAGAGTGCTCGTATCCGTACACCCTTGGTTCAGTATTGATTCTGTGAAGCAATGGGACACTTCAATTTTAATTATGTTGGTTAACGTCATTATTATCTTTTAATTGTCACACTTTTCTATGGGGAATGCAGGGTTGACAGGATTGATATCTTTAAATGTATCAAATTCTCGTATCACAAATTCTGGACTTAAGCATTTGAAAATGCTGAAGAATTTGAAATCTCTGACATTGGAGTCCTGCAAGGTAACAGCAAACGAAATAAGGAAGCTTCAGATGACTGACCTTCCAAACCTGGTAAACTTCCGCCCTGGAGGTAAATGAAATTCGTAACATTTAAGCTTCTGGCAGCGTGGACAGACAACTGTGTATATAAAAACACTATGGAAAGAAGACATCTGGTACTTGTGTATATGGTTGGACGTGGATGTGGTTTTCCAAATGTCTATAGAACTACGGATTCAGAAAATAATTTGCTCCGTTTTCATGTGAAGCTTTCTTCTGTCATCGAATTCTCATGGAAGATAGTGTGGATAAAGCTTTCCTCCAATGTCTATTTTGTCGAGTCCCATCCTACGTTTTTAGTGTAGAAGGCGATCATTTGTTAAGACAGACTTGTTTATTTATAAATATTTATAGGGAACTTTAACGAAAAGCTTTCGGTACTGTTTACTTTAACGAAAAATCACATTTTTACACTAAAAAGTCAATCCTGGTATTTTTCATTTTACCTTTTATTTTGTCCTTGTCGTTAAAACTCAAAGTTTTCAAGCTATTTTAATTAGTTTTCCTATATTTTTATAACCAAGGTGATATTGCGGGATGGCTGATTCGAAATTGGGATCTCGGATTGTAGGGGAATGTGTTGAACCCACTGAGCTACACGCCGCTTGTACATTCATTTTATAATCCTTTACATTGTAACCATGATTTTGGATAGGATAATGCTATCCACACATCTATTTTTATTTCTCACGTCCCTCTCAATTTTTGGCTGTCGGATCAAATAATTTGAAGAAGATCAATTGTCACAAATTAATAAGGATGTGTGGGAGGTAAAAATGGCTGTGTGACGATGGATTAGGCGAGCTGAATTATACGAGTTCATCGAATATTTGTAGTCCTACTCTTCCTGAAATGCGGGTTGAAAGAACCGTACTCCTCGGAATTTAGCCATCGGACTGCTTGCCTAGCCTTAATTGGGTATTCCTCGCTACACGTTTCATTGTTTTAAGTCACCTTTCTCGACAATTTATTCCTTCTGGTAAAATAGACAGATACGATCGTGGTTGGTAAAATAAATGAGGCATAATATTTATGTGGTTCGGCAAGTATGCCTACGTCCTTGAGGTTGCAGCAGTATTTTGTCTCTCTATTTCTCTCCTACGTACTTACTGCTCGACTCTCTGGTGCTTAGAAGCAACTGGCGTGGTATGGCATGTTACTATTGGAACAAGTCCAAGCAACTCTTAGAGATTTTGCAGTTTTATGACTTGCTGGAGAATCTTGGTCAACCCTAATTTGCTCGTCGGTGTTTTCTTGCGATCCAAGTACTTTCCTAACTCGAATCTTTTTCAGGTCAAGCTTGGCGATGTTCCATGTCGTTTACCTGACGGAATTTGCTTTGGGGATGCTTGCCGGATGGCGTACTGTGAAGTACAGATTACAGCTCTGGAGAAGCATACAGCTACCATTGGCTTTTGATAGCTAGAGCTCTTTGGCAACTAGAAATGCAAGTTTGTGAGGAGCTGCTGCTGGTGCTCTAATGGTTCTCCAAGAGCTCAACTTCAGGCCGAGCTTCGGCAGAGATACGCCAGTTTCATTACCTTGTAATAGGTTTTTCTTCGAATCAAGGCCGAACCCATAAACATAATAACAGGGCGAGTTTTGTGGCGCGCGAGGTTTTGCGAGTGTGATGAACTTTTGAACTGATGGGTTCCATAGAAAGAATGTGTTGGTTTCTGTAAGGTAATCATCTGAGAAGAGAAGTAATCCGTTGCACGAGCCCACAATTCGGAAACACTCGTTGAAGCTCTGAACTGGAAGGAGACATACTCAAAATGCAGAGAACAGCACTCGACTGTGGGGGTCCTTGGTGACAATCTTATCGTTGTTGTCCCGTTGGCGCCATATTTCCTCGGGCTACACTATTTCTTGTTGCCTGCACCCCCATCAGTTTCATCGGTGCTGCGGCTCTGAGCTCCCTCCTGCCTATGACTCACTCTTTCAAACTCCTGTTTGTAGAGCTTGTTGCACAAGCTTTTCTTTAATTCGAATCAGATCAGACCTGCTTCTTTGGTTGACTGTCAATGTCATGCATGCTTTGTGGGAACGTACTAGTGCTGCTCGTCGACTTTGGGAGTTGGCTATGCTCGCTCATTGAGGCACCTAACGCGACGAAAACTTCCGAATGGCCTTTTCTTTCGGTTCTACACATATCACTAAGATGCCGACGGTACATCAAATTCATTCTCATCACCCTTTGAGTTGTTAAAAACAAGAAAATAGTAAATTCTTACACTCAATCCTTATTCAGCAGCACTTGTGCCTGTAAAAGTCGATTTTCCGGCATGGAGTTTTGAGTCTGAAAAAGCTTGTGTAAACATCTATTGTGGTGCCTGTAAAAACTGAATTTCCGGCATGGTAATGAAGCGCTTGTACGAGGGTATGCATTTTTTACGACAGTGATTCGTGGTACATGTACAAGTTTATGCACGTTCTATGTCGTTTTTTTCTCGGTGCACTTTGTTTTCCCCCAAACACAGAAGAACATGGATGAAAATTATCACTGATGTCACACAACTTTTATCATAGATTCATAGGCTGCGCCCTATTTTGGACATAGAGAAACTGAAATCTTATTTGTCCAAACACTGACTTGCAGGTTATGTCTAACATCCAACTAACGACGGAGGAAAGACAAATGAAGAACGCGACAGCAACGCAATTTGACATTAAAAAAAACACTAGAACTATATTCATGATCTGATCATCTTTGGAAATAAAGCATACCTGAGAAACGTATTACTCTTCATTTCCGACACATAATTTAAATACATTTCACTGCTAATACTCCTGCATTTAACTTACTTGAGATTCTGAACCAACTTGTTAAATCTACATTATCTGCACATCATTCCTCGATTAAATTACACTGCATGAAGAACACAACTGCAACAACGCAAAATGAAAACGTGTTAAAAGGAAAAAATAGGCATAAAGTGTCGAATGATTGCTCTAGAAATCAGCGAATAAAAATATTGCTTGAATCGAAAATAGAAACTAGTCAAATGTAAAAGCATACCTGTATTTGGAATAGGCCAGCAAGCCAAGCATGTAAAACAACTTGTGCTCTGCCAGCCACTCAATCATCTCTGCACTTGATCTGATCCTGCAGCTCCAACTTGATTAGCCGGCGCACTGCTTGCTGACCCATTTTCAACTGGTGGGGCCACACCCCATTTGCCTTCAGATTCAAGGGGCTCAAAGACATGAACAGCACCATCCGATAGTCCTAATGCGAACTGATTTGCTTCTTGCGGATGCGCCGCAATCACGAGGGGCTGCACGTTAGAACTGCAGCACAGGGGAAGCAAAAGCGTTGGAATTTTCAACAGCTATCACAAACCCAGTTAGTTTTACCTAACTAGTAACTTTATTGGGAGTTGTTATTTGCACGCCAAAACAGTAATCATGCACTCCTCAATGCTAATCTCCCTTCATTCTTTTACAAAAGAGCGCAGGATTGCTTATTCAGAGTGGCAATAAAAAGTAATCAAAGAGGCACTGCAATTACGACTAGTTATCTGCAGTTTACTATAATTTTGTCAAACGGGTAGTTAAAGCTCATATACATATTTAGATTGGAAAAGAACGTTTCTGTTTGGACTGCATGCAGAGATCATCACTCCAACGTACGATTTTTTTTATAAGCCGTGAAGGCTAGTATCGGTGAATTACTAAATTCCTATTCTATTAGGCCATAAGCATCAAATGTTGGGTTTTTAAGGAAGTAGCAGCTAAACTTGGCAACTTTTTTTTTAAAAAAAACCATTGCAAATTACGTATTCGTTACAAGTAAAAGTTCTAGCTATACCACTAGATTATGTTATAGCATAAATCGGACAGGCGCATCATTATTCTTATCACATGGATCAGGAATTATAGTGCATTAAGAATCATGTTAAATTGTTTAGTTTATGACCCTCTCTCAAATTATAGTGCATAAAACATGTATGCACTGAAGGTTCAGCTGATTAAGATTATAAGGTTTTAGATCATACTGCCATGATGGTCAAGGATGACAGCAGCTTCCTAGGGACAGCAATGAAGAAGAAGAACCTATATCCATCCTATGTAAGTATACTAAACTTGCTTGGTCCCTCGTGATTTTCTAAGGTTGGGCACATAACCCAGAATTCAAAGTGTAATCTTAAACCCTAACACGAAGATCGTGTTTAAACTGTTGCTCAAAAAAAAAATCAAACATATTCCGGACTCGAAAGTGATAATGAACAAGTACAACCCATATTAAAACTTGAAATGAACCATTGAAATGAAGAAGGAATTACCTGACATTAGCAGGAAGATAAGCAGAAGGATTAATACGACACCGTAGTCTGAGATTTGCAGCACTAAACACACAAACGGTTGCATCTAAAAAGCTGGCATATACAAGCTGGCTATCGCATGAGAATGTTGCATGAGAAATTGGTGCAGCAGAATCACGTGGGACCCACTAAAACCAGGGAAAAAAAATTAATTTAAACAAACAATTATTGGGGAGGTGATAAATCTTCACAACAATGCTCCTATAGACAAATCTACCTGCTTGACACATTCTAGTTTTGTTGTTTCATATATGGCAAGTTGAGTCTCGTGAACAACCAAGAACTGTTGCTGGTCGTGATGAAACTGTACACGCGTGTCTGATAGTGAAGCTGTCGTTCTTCCAGCTGGAAGCGGCAAGAATCTGGACTTCAGCTTTTCCCATCCATCAGAGCTCCATACGCAAAGCTGAAGAAAGGAGGGGGGAAAAAAAGGAATACCCCAACGAACATTAGTGATTTCAGTATTGTTTTCACAAGGACTATTACATTTACAGAAATGCTTGTGTTGCGCGATTCCAAATTTAACAATTGAATAAATTCTTCAAAGAGAAAAATAATTCCGAATTTGACAATTGAATTAATTCTTTAATGAGAAAAGTTGGAGTCGCTGGAAAAAGTTTGAAAAGGTAAAATGAATGCATGTTGGATCAGAAACTAGAACACTGTTATTCTCTAAGATATGAGTTGTAATTAAAGGCCATAGATTTGCAAGTAAAATACACAAACAGTGGTTTTTTCAATGTCTCTAGTAATTTTCTTACTTTGGTTAGAGCATACTTGTTGAGGAAAGGTATTCGGGAGTCAGATTCAGTTTCAGTGTACCAGGGAGGACAACTAAATAAGGAATATTAATTCATGACACCAAAGTTGATAAGTTCTAATACCTGTGCATCTGCTCCTGATGAAACTAGCACATTCAGTACATGAGAAAATGCCAGGCCAGTTATCCTTTTAGAGTGGCCTTTAAGCTTGCTCTTAACCTGCATCAAGAAAATTACAACAAATTAAGAACCATCTCAAACAGTAAGTTCAAAGACAAATTGCATACGTATGTCATCATACCTCATCTACGCGGACATTATATATCTGAATTGTTGAATCATCCATTCCAATAGCTATAATATTGTTATCTTGAGGATGGAAAGCAAGAAATGTTGCGGCAGGCGGAGGTGGCATGAAAGTTGTCATTGTCTGCACTCGCCAACAAGTTGTGATTATAGCCAGATGAAAAATGGAACGAGGGAAAAAAGAGGGCTATCTATTTTTAAGACGTGTTACCTTAAATGTCATCATATTGAACAGGGAAATCTTTCCACCAGATGCTGACATTACATAAGAATCATTCTTGGACAAAGCGAAGCAAGGAACAGCTTCTTCAGGACTTGTGTCAGTAATATCATTGGTCATTAAAATGCCACTTGTGGGTTGCCACAGTTGAGGTGAAACACTAGCAGTTGCCTGCAGGGTATAAAAATTGTTTTGGCATTACGAGACTCACCTCTCAAATTTATGATGAAAGAACTACAAATGATTGATGGAAACTACTACTAAGCATTTACACACCTTGCTAGTAGAGTTACGCTCACTCCTCTGCCATTTCCATAACAAATGGATGGCGTTTGATGCTAATGCCAAAATTGCACTTCCTGAGTTAGTATAGATTAACCTCGAAATCTGTAAAAATCAAGGATTCATCACATTGATACGGCACCAAGAATTATCTCTTGGTTAACTCAAAATATACCATGTAAAAATGCAACGAATCAAACTATTTGGAACAACCTGTAATTAATATAGGTAATGGAAAGCATTCATGTCATATTGAAAGATAAAGAGAGATTAACAAAAAGCCATATATAAGTTATAACTCAGTTGTTGCTGCTGCATAAGTTGTCTATTTCACTTTCATATTTTTGAAGAATGAAATCATGTGAAGCACCATTCTGAAAACAAAATATTATTTGTTTCATATAAAAACTACTATGAACGGAAATAAATCACTCATTTCGAGAAGCAGGGTCAGGGCCAAGAAAAAGGTAATAATATTTTTGTTGATGAACACATACATTAACTTGTACCATGTAGTAAATGTTCCAAGACCACATACAGATTTATACCGTAAGTTGTAGAACACAAGGAAGTATTTATAAAGTACCATGAGAAGGATTAACCAGACCAGGAACAAACAAATCCATCAATAGACATGAATTTTCCAAGAATAAGGCAATTAGCAATATCATACCTTGGTTACTCTCATGTTTTCAGGTAGCCTCAAGGAACGGCATTGGGATGGTTCACTGATTTCAGTGAGTTTCCAAATCTTTGATTTGTCATTGGATTCTTCAGCTATTCTAGGTTTCACATCCCCCAAATTCCGAGCATCCCCATTCTGGTATAAATATGTTTGAATAATTAAAAGAATCATAAGTGTAGGTAATTTTAAACTCTAATTTACATATAATAAAAGAAGTCTGACTTAAGAACAACAAATGACCATGAGAGACTAATTGCAGATCAAAATGCAATACGAAACAAGCAAAATAATGACAGTCCAATCAACACAAAAAAAAAAAAAAAAGGATATACAACGAACCATTCCAGAAAGAGCAGCTGCAGCTGCACTTCGTTCAGCCAGTCCAGCACTGCTAGCAGCTGCTTGAATTGGGGTTATTGCAGGCTGAAACAGGTTGAGTGTTAGGCATGCTTAAGTTAATAAAGGATAAGCTTAATTAAATGTAGGTAGGCAAAATCAATTAAAATACCTTTGTCACAACTTCAGAGGTCCTTGACGCCTCATAAGAAAGATGGTTCTCAAATGTTCGCAACAACCGCATTCCATCTGCATTTGCCAAAACTTTAATCCCATTCTCGTTGGCAGAAACAGCCAAGAGAGTGCCATCCTTGTTAAAGCGGATACGAGGGCTTGCCTAGGAATTAGGAAGAGTAAAGATGAGCAGCTGGTATTTTAGATTCTATTATTTTAATTTACTTTAAGGGAATGAACCTACTGGGAGGCCTCCATCAGCATCAACAGTTGTCATAAGTTGAGTGTTGTCCATGTCCCAAAATTTAATTGAAAAATCATCACCAGCAGCCAAAAACCGGTTTTTAGTAGTATCGAATTGCACAACACCAAAAGAACGCTTGCGAAAGCCTTGATAGGTCCTCTTCACAGCGCCTTCACTTTCATTCCATTCAACAATATATGACTCACCATCTTTACTTGTCCCACATGAAAATAGCCTGCAACCCACCAGGAAAGAAAAACAACGAAAAGAAATAAATAACCATATAGTTTGCCCATCCAGCAAAAGGAAAAAGGAAACTCTGAGCTAAGTAAACTAACCTTGTACCATCAGCACTATAAGCCATTGTTGTGCACCAGCGACCGGGAGCATCATAATCAACTCGAGATCCCAAATTGTCATACAGCCAAGCCTTTATCTTTCCATCCAGTGCCGTTGAAAAGATAAACTGAAGCATAGCAGCAAACAGTGAGTATCAAAAGACAAGGACAAACAGGCACCAGAGACAGAAACACAAGGTGTAATTAGTAAGAATGAAAAAACAAAATAAAATACCACAACACCTGAATGTTTTCCTTATAATGCGGGCAGACAGAATAAACTGGAGCCTCGTGACCTTCAAAAGTATATTGTTTTGCACCGGTTGTAGCATCCCACACCTAAATTTATGAAGGAAATCAGCAAGAAACAGATAACGCTCTCCAGTGAGACAAGCAAATATGTTAGACAACAAACCAACCTTGATGGTCTTGTCATCCCCACAGGTAATCACACAAAGCTGCTTATTGGGATGGGAGAAAGCTAGATCATTTACTCCACCAACATGTGCATCAATCTACGACAGTAATTCCAGAGTAACCATTAGTACATAAAACTCATAGAAACTCATAGATATCAAAACAAAAGTGGAAAAAATTGAAACAGCATCTTCAGTATATACCTCTAGGTGTTGTCGTACGTCATCTCCCCCATGGTAAGAATATATTTGAACAATATGCCTTGAGTAAGCAACACCTGTAATTGGATTGTAAATGATACAATAATTAGGATCTAGTTCAGTCCTTAAATAATTATAAAGCCATAAAACATTTGCCACGGTTACTTCAGTATGCTCAAGCTTACCAAATAAAGCACCATCAGGGCTCCAAATCACACGGTTAACAGACACACCAGGTTCCTTAACTAGAGCAGCCTGAATTTCACGAAGACAAATTTATTTTTCAGTCAACCAACTCATACAATCACAAAGAATACAGTGCACACAATTTTTTTTGTCATATATGAACCAGTATAGAAAGGGAAAGACCTGCAGGGGCATTGAGCATGAACTAAGATCCCATACTTTGAAGTTCCTTATAACTAGTCGCTCCCTAGATCCAACTTCCCACAGCCCAATGTCCCCCACATTGGTACCAACTGAAGCATCACATAGAGAACAATCAACAGTCAATTATGAGCACCAAGACTGGAAGGGAAAACCCCAATTAGCAAACATAAACGTGGAGCCCGAAGGTGTACAAACAAATATAAGGAGCTACTTCAAAAATACAAACCAAGAAGCAAAGTCTGCTGTGAAGGATGAAAATCCATGCTCATGGGTGATGAACCCTGATTCAAAGTCCGTGTGACATTCTTAGGCAAGTCATCAGGTGCATTCAAAGCTTGATTATGACCGTGCCCTTGAAATGTTACTGGCAACATGTTAACAGGGAGATTAACCTGCACGAAAGAACAAACTGTCAAATACAAATAAAAGCTAAATGAGGACGAATATAGAGATCATCATTCAAAAGTTGATCTTTGCAAGCATGTACATACTTCGGTAGAAAGCCCCATCGGCCTTGTTCTTTTAGAAACATGATCAGAATCCCCGGACGGGTACTCCACAGAAGGATTAGTTGGAGGAGTCCTTGGATGTTTCAAGGCAGCTATACAAGGTTATGAAACACCACAATCAAAAACCATCTTATCAGGATCATACGCACCACAATCAAAAACCATATTGATCCCGAAACACCACAATCAAGAACCATCTTATCGGGATCATGATAAATGAAAACGAAGAGATTGAGTATCAACAAATGCATTACCTGTTATTGATGGACCACCAAGACCAATACCTCCTCCTTCAGAAACTGCTGGATGTGTAACAGTGGAAGGATTGGACATCCAACCTGCAAGGGGAATTGGAACCGGGGCTTGTGTAGGTTGAAAAGGCTGAAAGTGCAAAGCCAAGCACATTAACAAAAAGTTAATAACAATAAAGTGTCTACTTCATTAGCGTATGAACAGTTAAGCTAGATAACTTACCCCATGTGCACCTATTTGAGGAAACCCTCCAGCTTTTGGCAAGGACCCTAGCAGTGGGTTGTTTGCAGGCGATGGTGCCCGTGCACCGTTCGGTTGTCCACATGAGTGATCCACAAAAAGTGTTTTTATATCAGGATTTGGTCTTGGGTTCTTACAAAGTTGATGCTGCCAATTTAAGCTTGAATTTACAGAAAGAAAATTAGTTCTCTCTCAAAAGAACCAGAAAGGCCATAATTTGCACAAATAATAGTTACTGGTGTGTGGAAACTTCTGACACCGTTCATCAACAAAAAAACAAAAGAATCCTGACACCAGACGCTGGAATCAAGCAGTGATGTAGCCCGTGCTATATGTAGTAACGAACCATATGCTAAATTAAGATTCAGGCACATTTTTAGGCATTGCAAGAATACTAATGACTTCTTTTTGTTTCCACAGAATTCAAGCCATAGCCAACTTTTTGATTGGCCACACAGACAACGTACTTAAACAATAGACTCATTAGCTACTGCTATCAACTTGATGAAATTCTCTTTCTGAATGCAATGGGAGACAAAAGCACTCATTCCATACATGCAAACATTAAAGCAAGACCAGTATTTGCAACAATATCCAAAAGTCCCAAAGAAGTGCGAAGCTAATCTTATATAACTGAAGTTGTGGTTTCTGAGTAAGTACCTTTGGTTAATGAGAGTCCGTAGCCTCGAATTCTTAAGGTTTGGAAACTGCAATTTATCACGGAATAAGGGATTTGCTTCAATCAGTTTCTTAAGTTCAACCAACATGATTGCCCTGGCAGACTTTGTATCTCCATACTTGGATAGTTGTTCATTCTCCCTAATAATGCAAGAGACCATTTTTCAGTAAATTTGCCATAACTGTTATCTAAAGAGACCTTCATATAACGGAATTCTCATACCTAAAGTTCTCCAATGTCAAGAGCTGAGTGATTTCCTTGAAAAGTTCTTCATTGAATGTGGCAAAAACCTTTAAATCCTTTACTAAAATATCCACGGCTTTGGAACGATCATGCCTGCAAAGTCCAGTCACATTACATGCAATTCAACCATATAATTCCTCAATACCGATCATAAAATTCAACCCACGAAAGTTACCAATGAAATGACATCAAAACATTGTAAGCTTACTTGTCCAGTGCCTCGAGATACTTCTGCTTCCTTATCTCGAAAAAGATTTTCATGGAGTAGCGGTTATCGTCCACTTTAGTGAAGCCGGAGAGGTACTTCTCAACTTCATCCCAATTGCCATTATGCACCTCATCCTCAAAATATTTCATATTGAAGAAAAACCCAGATTCCTGCTCCAGCCTATTTTGTATTTACATCACAAAAGCAATTAATGACGCAGTATACCAGTACATAATCAGCAATTATGCCAACAAAAAAGCATTAATTAAAAAAATTAATTTAAAACTACAGAAGTCAGCCCTACTTGTGAACGGTCTCTTTGAATTTTTCCTCATCGAGAAACTGCAAGATCAGGAACACCAGCTCCCTACTCAGAGAAGACATCTTGACCGCCCCCTCTTTGATTCCAGAACCAGAAATATCACCAACAATATAACCAGATCTGCAAAAATAAAAAATATTATTAAAAAAAACCACATAAATATGAAAGGGGTCAACTTAGACAGCTCAAAAATCAAAATAAATTACAAAACAAAAAATTAAATTCAAAAGGAAAATACCCAGAACTAGATCACAAAGCTAAAACACCAGTTTTGCCAATAATTTCATATATTTTCACTCATGTTTTAAGTAAAATTTAGAAAAAGAGGACAATTTTTTGAACTTTTTTGGAGATCAAAGAGGCAAAGAAAGCAGCTTTCTTAAGACCCATGTGGGAATCGAAGATGCAAAAGAAAAAGGTTTCGAAAATTCGAAAACCCCCAAAAAAATATCAACCCAAAACAAAAAATAAATAAAAATAAAAACTTCAAGAGAAAAATTAGAAGTTAGAGATTTCAGGAGAGAGAAACTCGCACCTTGAGAAAACCAAATCAGAACAAACAGCCACACATCCAGAAGAAGAAGAAAAAGAGAGAGAGAGAGAGAGAGAGAGACAGAGCTCGGAGAAAGCTTTCTCTCTCTAGAAACTTATAGTAAACTCTCCTCTCTCCAGAAAATTTTTGTATTTATATTTTTCAGAGAGAAACGAGGACGTTAAACTTACGGAAATGGGTGATTTTATAGGAGGCCGGGCGACAGATAAACAAGATGATAAGTACTTGCGCTTATCATCCATCCTCGACTTATCAAGCAATAGGTTATCGTAGCCTGTGATAGGGTTCTATGATCTGCACAGTCGCTTATGCGTAGGGCGAATGGAGGTGGGCCCCACTTGGCCGGCTACGTTTGTCGAGTCCACCGGAGCGGAATCTGTAGCTGACACTGTACTTCAGCTGAAGAGTTGAACAAGACCTAGAGCAGTTATCCCGTACATCGCAGACAATTGTGCACCCGTACGTCATGCCGCTGGATGTATCAAATAAGGTAGACATTTGACTTTTCTGAAAATATAAACGGCTGAAATTAACCTGATGCGAACCTGAAAAGGATGGGAACTGAACTTGGAAAGCGAAATTCACTACCATCAGATCCCCTTAACAAACGACAAGCTCTCTCGGACGGTCCCACAAAAGTTCGACCCCAGATTTTGCGAAATATTACGAAACATACCACTGGGACACTTAATACGGTTTAAATTCATTGTGTATCACGTGATACGGTGAGACAGGTGATGATTGCGATATGATATTTTAAAGTCACGAAGTGGTTTTCGTTTACTGGCTCGCGATATGAGGTTTGAGATTTCGTATGGCAATTATTCATTTAATTTAGCTGGGAAGGATTTATTGAGGATATTGGATATATAGTTAAGGCTGTGGTTTTAGAGTCGTAACGTGGGGTTTTGTCCACCTCACCAGTTCCGGAAGTACCTGGACCACTGACACAAATTGGGTTCTCTTTAGAAAAAAATAGTACGAGGCAGGCTAATTATTTAAGAGGTGTGCTATCCATATCTTTTTTTTACTTCTCACATATCCTTATTAATTTTTGTATGTTGATCTTCTTCAATTCATTCGATCCGACAATCGAAAACTAAAAATGTATGAGAGAAGTAAAAAATAATGTGTGGATATCACACCCCTTATTTAAAACAAGTTTTATAAATTATAAGACGTGGTTATTGATAATTTTTTTTATTACGTATTATTAATTAATGTGTTTATATTTTTCAACCCAATGTACCAAAAATTCTAGCGAATTGGGTTATCCTTTAGGGCGGCAGAAGAAAACTATGGACCCGAAATTCGGTGTGTCGAGAATATTCATCAGAGGAAGAAGAAAGAGATAGTCTGGGTTAGGAAGAAGGGAGAGATTTTTCGGTATGATCGTCACGTAAGGTGGTAAACCATGTGTTTTCATACAAATGATAAGATATGTATGTTAAAAGGTTAATAACTTAAAAATTAAAAACTTTCATCATGTGTATCATCCAGGCTTCCGTCACAACTAAAAATTATCCGGAAGAAGGAAGGTTAAAAGGGCTTTTAGTAGGGGTCAAACTAGAATTATAATAGTGAGTTTTGTACGGCATTAAAAGCTTTGTGTGTGTGTGTGTGTGTGTGTGTGTGTGTGTGTGTGTTGATGAGTGGAGACTTCACAGACATCTCAAGTCATACCGGGGCAGGGAATATGATACCCATGTGTCTGACCGCATTACCTAACCACCGCCATGAGCCCAAAGCAACGAGTAACGTAAATTCTGCAAATCAAAGAGCTCCATCGCTTTTACTATATTTGGTGTCTAAGAATTAAAATTAATCAGATCATTCATTTTAATTTTGAATTAAGTTTTTGATTAAAAATATTTTGATTAATATATAGAACTTTTTGGAAAGAGTTGTGTAGCTTCAGATATATTCAAAAAGTATTTGAAAAGGTATGAAAAAGCTTATATAATTGGAGTCTCGGTTCCGTCGTAGATCATCTCTTTCTTTTTCCCATCTCTCCCATACAAAACCTTACAGAGAGTAAACACTCAAAGCAATTCGTCAGAATTCTATAATTCAGTACGGGTTGTAAAATTAGATACTTGTATCCTGGTCGAACAGACGTCACAGAACCACAAGCACAAGAGTGAGACGGAAATACTGTTCGATTGACATAGCTTTTGCGCTAGCCTCTATTTGTGATTCAATCAAGTTAGTTTAAATTTAAATTCCTGTATTTATTTCTGTAATATCATTCTGTATTGCAAGTATATTTCGTTAATAAAGAATTAGTATTTCAATTTTTGTTATTTTATTTATTTTCTGAATTGTTATCCAACAATGAGTTTCTAGCTCTTATTAAAAAAAAAAAAAAAAAACTAAAAGGACAAACCCAAAGGGCGTCATAGTGTCGTATTGGCTAAACTCATAATTTTATACTGGCTAAATTTGAACTCAACGCAATCCGATGCACCTTGTCGCTCCACACCCATATCAAATACTATAGTTAGAGCCCAAATGTTATGTTGGTTGAGTGCATGGGGAAAATTTTCATTGTGACCGAAATACGTGTGGTACATCATGTATTTTTTTGTATAAGGGGTGGAAAATTTTATTTTTTAAGTTATTAATTTTTTTAACACACATATCCCACCATTTATATAATAACACATGTTGTATCACCTATTATACTAAAATATCTCTCGCGTGCATGGGCCAAATGACAACTACAATGATTCATAGCGACATTCTACACCAAGATCAAAGGCAAGAGCCGACAACAAAGGATTTTTCCTTGTTATTCTTCTGTCTAGACCGCTAGAAATTTTTACTTTGTAACTTTGGATCCTGAAAGTAAAACGATCATGTGACAATTGATGAAGCATATGCTATTAGCACTTGAATCTAGGTATTTTTACCCTCATATAAATGGAAGATTTTATGTCGACTAATATGATTTAGGGCTGGTTCGGTATGGAATACCGAATTGAAATGCAAGTCCTGATTCCCAAACCAAAGTTTTCGGGAATCCCAAATTCAATATTGATCCCAAACCAAATTTTCGGGAATCCCGAAATAGTTTCGGGACAATTGGAAATCCCAAAATAGTTTTGGACTTTTGGGCTATTGTACTAAAAATTGAAGAGAGAAATACTGCCTAAAGAAAGAAACATGTACAAATACATAAGCAAAATGGGAACCCGAAATTTAGCAACAGTATCCGCAGCAAGCTCAGTAGCTTCTTTGTACTTCGTTTGGGTAAAAAGTTCTTGAAAACGTTGGACAACCTGTAAAAATCATGTAGGAACATCAAAAATTAAAGTAGAGAGGACCAAAGACATTCAATATCATATAACCAACATGACCAAAGAAGTTACAGTCAATTCGATTATGGCAACATATTTAAAATGTTGATCATTCTTCATTCAAAAAGGCATGAATCATGATACAATGATCATTGATCAACATAATACTAGAGCTCCTCTGTTGCTCCAGCCTATCTTGTAATTTTTATATTCTTCAACATATATTGCAGGCTGTTCTAATATGTAATGTCACATTCATAATATAGTGGGATAAAATCATAAAATGGTAACCTTCATCCAGAAACATTCAACATAATAATCACTATCTCATTAATAAGTACACATGTTGCAATAGTTTTTCGCAACTATTCTTACGAAAAAAAAAGGAAACAAACTTTTTGTAGATAATTGTTAGCATAAAAACATAACAAGGAAAGCAACCATGGCCAATGCCCAACACTAGCTACAATCATATGCATCATATCAGATTCAAAATGAAAAGAGAGAGAGAGAGAGAGAGAGAGAGAGAGAGAGAGAGAGAGAGAGAGAGAGAGAGAGAGAGAGAGAAAGAGCATAACAGATATAAGAAAAGGTCCTCACGTTTCGTTGTCAATAATAATGCAGGTAAATGTTGAGTTCAAAAAAATGATAGCAATATTCAGATTGCACATCAGTCAAGTCCTATTTGTTCAACTCCATTAGCATACAAATGCAAATGCAAATTAACACATTGACTGTATTGCCACAATACCTCAATTTCTTGCTTGCGTGCTTCCTCCTTTCTCGCTTTTAACCAAATGCAAACTGTAAATACATTTATGGTGCTGCATTACAAACATCCCAAAATCCCACGGTTAATTCTGAACTCCATTCGTCATTTTTCACCAACTCTCGAAATTCATTTTAGCAGCTGCAATTATTACTACAACTATGAACTATGAACTATCAACCCGTAACAAACTTATGCTTCAATTGTGAGTCTGTGACAGAAGAGAAACCCTAATCTCGAATTCCAACCACCAATTCAACCCCTAAACCCTCAATATGCAGTATACTCTATCTTCCAAGTGCTAAATTTCACAAACCCTAATCTAGAATTCTAACCCTAAATTAAAATTCAAACCCTAAATTAGCTTGTGAACTTTACCTGATTTGGTGGAGAATTGCACAGTGCACTGGATGACTAGAATCGAGAGAGACTGAGAAGGAGAGTGACGCTGGTGGTCGTGATTTGTGAAGGAAGAATCCTCCATTGTGACTCTGTGTGGGATGAGAAGTCGAGAGAGACTGAGAGAGAGATCAGAGAAGTGATAGTTGAGAGAGACGTGACTTAAGTGAGTCACTTATGTGGCCGGATTCGAAAACGGACAGAAAAATTGGCGACAAGGGTGGTGAGGTGAGGGTTTGAGTCTGAGGAGAGCCGCAAGAAAGAGTGAGTGAACTGAGTGTCGAGAGAGACGGGAGAGACATAGTGTAAAGTGTAGGGTTTGATTTCTATTCAACGGTTGAGATTAAATCTCAACCGAATCCAACGGCTGTTACAATTTCAAATATATATTTAAAAATTAAATAATATATTTTTTTTATTTCAGTTTGGTTTGGAAATACCGAAAAAACGAAGACTTGAAACCGATTCCCATACTGAAAATTTCGGTTTGATTCGGTATTGGGTACCATACGTTTCGGGATTTTCGGTTTGGTTTCGGAAATTTTTTGGTTTGGTTTGGGAAATTTGGTATTTTTTTCCGTCCATGATTTGAGGAGTTTATTGTGTGTATTTCATGCTACATGTCAACTATGCATCACAACAATTGGAATACTCCAACTACAAAAGATAATTTATTTTTGGGGACTTTAACGAAAAACTCCCGATACTATTCACTTTAACAAAAAACAACATTTTTACACTAAAAAGTCAATCATGGTACTATTTACTTTACCCTTTATTTTGTTTTTGTTGTTAAAACTCAAAGTTTTTAAGTTATTTTCATTAGTTTTCTTTTTATTTTTCCTAAAAAATGTACATGTGGCAAATTTCTATGAGTTGATAATGTTGAGTTGTGGACTATTGTAGTATACATATGCGGAAATTTGGCGGGACATATGAGCATAAATAATTATATTAACATTCACAGTTAGCAAAATGTTGGATTTCGTTTAATCATATTAAATTCATCCATATGACCGTGGTTAATCGGATTTCTTGTGTCCATGTAAAAATAAATTAAGAACACGTGCATAAACTTTAGGGAACTTTAACGAAAAGCACCCGGTACTGTTCACTTTAACGAAAAACCACATTGTTACACTAAAAAGTCAATCCTGGTACTATTCACTTTACCTTTTAGTTTGTCCTTATCATTAAAACTCAAAGTTTTCAAGCCTTTTTCATTAGTTTTCCTTAAACTTTAGATGAAATTTAGAATTCCAACTTCTAGATTTCATATGCGGACAAATTCAACGTTGTTGAGCCTCCCATGTGTAGCTACTACGATCTAGTGTTTTTTTCTTTACTTGTAATGGAGATGTTTCAATTTCAATCACTAATGTTCCAATATCGTTGTATGAAAGAAGAAAAAATGAGTATGTAAACATATTAATAATAAAACAATTTTTTTTTATAACAAAAGACATACTAGGACGCTTAATTTGGCGTTTGCTCTGAGCCTCAAAAATCAATAAACCGACTTTGATCTTGTATACAAATCAATTGTATATAATTATTTATATGTCTATCTTGTGGTGTACAAATACAACACATGATTATATATTATTACGTGACACATAATAAAAGATAAACATGTGATTGTATGCAAAACGCATCCATACGGCAAGGAAATGAAAAACCTAATGAAAACCCTGGAAACATTGATGCTAAAAGAGCCCTATCTATGAGTTGTGGCTTTCACGTAGCCTATCTGACAAGGGTTTGGCGACATGTCACTTTCGCCTAGTGGGGATGCATATTTTATACAGAAAACTAGCGACGGTAGTCAAGCCAGTTGGATCACCGGATCCCAATTTCATCAAATTATCAGGAGAAAATGAGAAACGATTTATTCACATTGGTTCCTTCATCCTTGATCTCTTCTCTGCCTTGTGCCTTCCTCTTTCTTTTAGAGGTCAGTTGTCAGTGACAGTAAGCCCCAGTGGGCTCCCTTTTGTGGGGAAAGTGGTGATCCTTCTCCACTCTATCAATGACTTTTTCAATCCAACAGAGTAGTCATCTAGTAATCGAGACGAATTTTCTATTTGTATTTAACATGGTATTTTTTAAATTTGATTTTTTACATTAGTGAATCAAATAATGATGATTTGAAAGAGATTAAAATGCATCTGTTAATTTTTTTAACCTTTAAATAATAAATTAATGTGACGAACTCATCAACTTGTCTTTTATTGAAAAAGACAGAAAAAATGACTTTTTCAAACTTTTTATCTTCTTTTTTAATCTTTTTTTTTTTATTAGTTGGTTGGATAATGACTAATCTCCTTTAAGCCTAAGGTCACATGCCCAGGAAGATTTATTAAAAGAATAATAAAATATTAACATGTTTTGCCAAAAGGCTTATTTTATTAACATTCCATAAATTATTGAATAAGGGGGTGTATTCAATTGGGATTTTAATGGATTTTAATTCTTTTAATGAATCTAGGGGTATTCAATCAAGATTTTAAGTAATTCTCTGAAATTCTAGGTGTATTCAATTAGAATTTTAAAATAGTTTATTAAAATTCTTATAAATTCAGGTGTATTCAATTAAGATTTTAAAGAAGTTTATAACATTCCAGGTGTATTCAATTAGAAATTGATTTTAAAGAATTTGAGAAAGTTGAGGAATTAGAGGGAATTGGAGAGATTTCATAGTATATTTTAAGCATTCACAAATCTCACATCTTCCCATATTCTTAATATACATCTTACATTTTCTACATGCACCCTATTTTTTCTATACACCTCACATTTCTCAAATCTTATAAAGCTTTTAATTTGGACAAAAAATGCCGACTAGAATTTTGACAAAAGATGCAGCTTGAGATTTAAAGCATATGTGGGTTGTTTTTAATTCCACCATTAAAAGTTAAAACTCATGTCATCTGTTTTTTATATTTGGTGGTAATTTTAGATGTTTAATTCTTCATGTAATCCATGTGATCCCTAAAAGATGAATACGAATATAGAAACTTGAATAACGCATCAAAAGCAAGATTAAATAATTATCGATATCATCAAAATCACTAAAACAATAAAAAAAATATGAATTCTTATCTCATGTGAAACTTCTGAAATATCGATTTCCTGTTTCATTCGTCAAAAATAATTTTTCTCAATCAACATGTTTGTAGTTTCATTGGTTAGGGTTTTGTTCAACAATGGAGGGTTTGAGGAGTTTTGATAATTGAAGAAGATAAATAATACATTAAAAGTGAATTGAGTGTATATAGATTTTTTTTTTAAATCTAATAAGGTCAAAATTATCATTGCATAGTAGTTTAAATAAGTTATTTAATATTAAATTTTAATGTGGAATGCATTCAATATTTTAGAGGATGCTAATATAAAAAGTCTTTGCCAAAAGTAAAAGAATATTAGGTTTTCTTGTGCGTTATGCAAAGACATATGCTAACGTAAACCCTAAGGAGGTAGAAATGTCATCATCCACCACAGGTCACGTTATTGACTATGGAGCATCAAATTCCTTCCCTCTTTCCCCAAATGAAAAATGTCAAAAGAAACCACATTGTACAACATTTTTATTAGAGAGCGAATCAAACCTACCCGTATTGGTAGCCCTAATTATTTCTATTAAAAAGAGTATATTATATAGTAATGGTTGGAGCAATGGCGTGCAAAAGGTTTATCGGCATAGGGCTCCATTTCTGAGAGGCCCATAAAAAATTTCATCCTTCTATATATACTAAAAATATATATTTTCTAATAAAAAGTTTTCAATTTTCATGTCGCATCCCGCCCCGGGCCCCCATCACATCCCGGACTCAACTCCGTCATAGCACGATATTGTCTGCTTTGGGTCCCCTCACGGGTTTGTTTATGGGAACTCACACGAAAACTTCCCAGTTGGTCACTCATCCTAGGATTGCTCTCGCACGAACTCGCTTAACTTCGGAGTTCCGATGGAACCCGAAGTTAGTGAGTCCCCAAAAGGCCTCGTGCTAGGAAGAGATGAGCATATACATATAAGGCAGGGAGGATCCATTCCCCTGGGCGATGTGGGATGTTACAATCCACCCCCCTTAGGGGCCCGATGTCCTTGTCGGCACACTTCCGCCCAAAGATTGGCTCTGATACCAAATTGTCACATCCCGACCCGGACCCCCACCACATCTTAGGCTCGACTCCACCGTAGCACGATATTGTCCGCTTTGGGCCCTGACCACGTCCTCACGGTTTTGTTTCTAGGCACAATTCCGCCCAAAGATTGGCTCTGATACCAAATTGTCACATCCCGACCCGGGCCCCCACCACATCCTGGGCTCGACTCCACCGTAGCACGATATTGTTCGCTTTGGGCCCCGACCACGTCCTCACGGTTTTGTTTCTAGGAACTCACACAAGAACTTCCTAGTGGGTCACCTATCCTGGAATTGCTCTCACACGAAGTCACTTAACTTCGGAATTCCAATGAAACCCGAAGCCAGTGAGTCCCCAAAAAGCCTCGTGCTAGGAAGAGGTGGGCATATACATATAAGGCATAGATGATCCACTCCCCTGGACGATGTGAGATGTTACATTTCATGTGATAAATTTGATTTTTTTATTTTTCAGTCAATACATTTCACAAAATAAATTAAGTGGAGGTTGTAATTATTATATTAATTTTTCAATTTTCTCTAACAATTAAAAGTAAAAGGTAAATAAATTAATTTGTATGTTACTTCCTCCCACAAAAACAAGTGTCTTTCCGTACCTCTCTCTTTTCTCCTGCACGCTCTTGTTTTTTACACGGATGCAACCAAAATCTAATTTTAGGGCAGTTGAAGGAAAGAAAAATCCCAACTAGTGAGATTATTCAATAGTTGGAGCGAGATGTTGGCATTCATTAAGTTGGAATTTTCATTCTTGAATTTTGCATGAATACATTGTTCAAAATAAATATTTGCTTGAAAGTCTCCTTAAGAAGGGTCACTTTATAAAATTCGCATAAGGCTCCCGAAATGTCAAATGGCCCTACAATGTAGTCACTCTAAAAATCATGGAACTCTTCTTAGGTTCGAGAGATATAGAGAAAAGAGTTGCAATACCTGTGATGGAATTTTTTTTTTCCACTATGAACCCTCGTATCATTGCTACAAGTAATATTAAAAAATAAAAAAAATAAAAAAAAGGTTCTAACACGTTCTTTAGATCAAACAAGAATTTATTAAAAACGATCAAGAACACACATAGGGCAGACATGCTAAACATATAATCAAAGAGGTTACACACTTAAAAAAAAAAAAAAAGCACAAGAGCTTCATATATAGTTACAAACTCACTAGAAATACGATACAACTCCTCAATTACGGAGAACCCAAATTTAACCGACATGAAATATAACACTCATAAAGAGAAAAAATACAGCACCACTCCATAATGATATTGCAGTCGTGATCAAAAGAAGTACTGTTATCAGAAATCTCCAACAAATATCGAGTTTTCTTCTCATAGTCATTTTCTATGCATACAAGCCACAAGAAACACAAAAACCTCCACCTCAACTCTGAACACAAGCGCCATGCAAAAATACGAGTTTCAGACGTAAATCATAGACGCTAGAAAAACTTTCATAGACAAAATGATCAATGAACACAACCACGATGACTTCTCACCAGTGCGAAAGAGAAATCACAACCAAAGGAGATGGTTTGAATACAGGTGAAACAAAAAGGAGAAAAGAAAGGGAAGAGAGCGAGACGAAATGCCACCGACCTCAAAGCCAATGATAGTAGTGAAAAACTTATCACACTAATTTATTATAAAAACAAAATTCATTATTTATCAATTATTCAATTTTAAACCTCACGTAATTTGCACCAATAAATATTTATGCAGTTTGACTACTAAAAGTAGGACCTGACTACTAAATGTTATTTGAAAGCTTACGTAGCAATGCCAATATTTTTTAACGAGGATTGTCTGCATTTCCATTTCTAGTCCTTTTCGTGCTCTTCTGTTTATATGGTTACAGTTAAGTTACGTCAATATTTTATATTATTATTTATTTTTGTCTTATTATTTCTATAAAAAAATAATATAAAATATAAATATGGCTTAATTATGACCACATAAAACAGGAGAATACCGAAAGTAAGAGGGCAGACAACCCTTGTCCAATATTTTTTTCTTCAAACCTTTTTTTTTTTTTCAGTTACAATAATAAATGTAGGACCTGATTTTGAAATGAAAAGATTTAAAAGCAACATTTACTTGGACCTACACAATAAATAATATAAAAAAAAAAAGACACCAGCTTTGTTTGCTGTCAAATTTGGCAGCTGGTAGTCTCAACGCTAATTCATGTCAGACTGACGTACCGGTGAGGTTTCATCTTGTCTTAAAGTTCTGCTACGTGACATTTCACTGTGGATTTGACCCCTAGGTTAAACAATATTTTTGGAATGTATTATTCACACATTTTTTTTACTTCTCACATAATTTTTAGCAGTCGGATCGAATGATTTAACGAAGATCAAAAGATATAAATTAACAAAAAATAGGAAAAATAAAAAAAAGTGTGGATATCATACCCTTATTTCTTTTTGGAATTTTAGTTTTATAAGCTATTGTTTGTGAGATTTGTGAACACGACATCTGCTAAAGGTAAATTTGAATTACATTATTGCTAGTCCATTATGAGACTAAGTTCACCTCTTCCATTTAACATAGATAATATCGTTTGTTAAAAAAAAATTCATTAGAGTGACAAACTATTCTATAAAATAATTGAACATACAATATGTCATGTTAGTCTTTATAATATAATTCTGCATATTTGATTTGCCTATGTACCATTGAAAATGCTCTAGCCATGCCATAGATAGGAAACCACTCCCTACAAAACTTCCCCGACACTCACATGTCCGAACAATTCAGAACCAGAAATGCCCACGAGATTTCGTTATAATTACTGATCATCCGTACCGTGACTTGTAGACTTGTAGTTGTTGTTGACACAAACGAACGAGCAAGATTTAATAGTCTGAGCGTGACATCCATACCCCACGATAACCAGTAACTCCACGCTCAGCTTGGAGCGTGAACACACGCCCCATTGTAGAGCCTGTCGTTTCTCTTTCGTCTTTTATCTTTTAATATTTATTATTACTTTGTCTTTTGGTTGTTGGTTGACAAACGGGAGAAGGATTCTCTTCATATCCTTGTAAAGAAGATTTTGACATCACTTTATCGTGATCGTTTATCATAGATCATTTAATTAATTTTTATTAAGTATTATTTATGTTTAATTTTAATTAAATAATATAAAACAATTTTTAACTGCATGATGATAAATGAACTAATACTATAAAGTGATGAGCAGGATTCTCACGGATCCATATAGGATCCTATTCCGACAAACCCAACATGATCCTCTTAGGATTTTGAGAATCTATCAATTGTATCGGTTTATCGTACATTATGTAGTCAATTTTTATCAAATACTATTGTGTTTAATTTTAAATAAAAATATTTAAAATAACTTCTGATTGCTTAATATACGATAAACAGACATAATTTACAAATTTCAAAGATTCTTATAAAGAAGATCCGGCAAGAATCCGAATTCCCGACAAACACATAGGCTTATCCGGACCGAAAAACAGAACGTAGGCTTAATGGACATATAGGCTTACGTGGATGGGTTCTATCCATACAATAGGAAACATGACATTTTCCCCCTCCTTTTGTTAGATAATGAAGATTAAGTAAGGGTGTCATGGTTGATATGACAAGAGATAATATATCAAAATATCGAACGAAAGAAATTTATTATTTCACGTGATATATACGCGTCACTTATTATATCAAATAAAGCAGCAATATAATATAAAAACGATCTTTCTAACATTTTCGTCTAATCATCGTCCAAGATCAATCACCAAATTTATAGAGAAAATGCACATTTGAAGAGTATTGTTTGCATGTTGCCAACAAAAATGTAGAAGCACTCAAAACATTTTGGTTAACAAGAAGAATATTATATCAATTTGTGGGTTTTATTTCACTTTACTTTATATAATCAAGAAATATTTGTGCAGAATCTTTAAAAGGTGGTCAAGAAAATAGATTATTTTTTTATCATCAAGTAATACTGCAGGATTGTGAAAAGAACTAAGAAAATAGAAGATGGTCCAATTGTAAAGGTTGACAACAACTCTCAATCTTTTTCAGTCTAAATTAAATGTCTCCGGTTTGTGAAATGTGAGCCGCCGTAATAGTGTAACAAGGTATTTTCTTCTACATACTTTTACACGTTTGGAGTACCGATAACAACTACTAACAATTTGAATCATAACAAAGAAAGATGTAAGGCAAATATTACTAGGAAGTTGCCTTTCGGCTTGTCTTTTGTCCTCTTGACTCACTAAAGGCTTTTTCTTAGCATATACCGTTTCTTACATTTTACACTCTCATATACCATCTCTTACCTTTTGTGTCAAAACCAACATGTTGCTTTGTCTTACCAAAAACAAAATGTTGCTCTGGTCCTTTGGAATCAGGTTCATAACCATAGTGCTTGATCTTCTCCTTGATTAAGTATAGCTCATTATGTCAACGTAAAATTGTACGATAACATATGATTAGTGACGTCATATTTTTGTTCTTTTACATTTAGTCACAAAATACAGCGGGATGAAAGTAATTCTACATGCACTTGTGAGAAACTAATAAATAATGCTCAAGAATACACTCACAAATATGAGTAAATCTGTCTTATATTGAATGATTTCACTGCTAATATAAGGTAGATTTGACTACATGAGGTTTCTAATGTGGAACATGCTTCAAAAAATGACATTGTCCTCCATTGCTTCTTCTTGAACCGGGGTATGTGGTTGCAAGTTATTGATTATAGTAATATTGTCTGGTGATATGGTTTCAAATTGTAAACAGAAAGTCTTAGGTTTGATTCCTATATATAAATAATGAATTAAATATCTAATTATGGCTAGCTATTGTGACGTAAAGCATGTCAGTAACATAATTCAAGAACTAATTTTGCATGCATTCCTATTTTTAGATTATCAAGAAAGGATGAGAATCCTCTTCAAATCCTCTTTGTGGGAATCCTAGGGATCCTCACATCCTAATCGTTTATCGTACATTGTGCGGCCAGTTTTCATTATGTACTATTTGTGTTTAATTTTAAATAATTTTTTACCACACGATATATAATGAATAGCTAAGATGTGAGTATCCCTATAATTCCAACAATTTGAATCCGGATAGGATCCAAATCCATCAAGAAAATAGTCTTGTCTCATCGATCTGCAATTCACTATATATATATTTTTTCCAATCATTATATACTTGAAATTGTTATTTGTGTCGTTGATATATCTTTCTTTTAAAATTTTTTATAACGTGTTTACTTATTAGAAATAAGTGCGAAAGAAAAGAAAGAAAATCTTTCCAATGCCTGACTTGCCACACGTTTACTTGTTCAGTTATTCATATTTACTTTACTTCCATTCCTAATATTTAAATAAGTTAAAGATACTCTCTTCCTCCTCGTAGTTTTTACAGTCCTTGGAATCAATGTAAATAACATTATTATTTTTTTTTATCAATTTTGTTATATTAGATATTAAATTAGTTATTAACGAGATTCGAACACATACTGTTATGTAAAAATTCAACATATTTTTACTTATGTGGTAAAAATGTCACCGGCTAAATAACAATAATAGTCAAGACAGAGAGAGGATTAGCCAAATAGCCATCCCCATACATCCATAATCTCCGGTTAGATTTGACAGCTTGTCTTCCAAAGTAGCACCACATAGACGTACGCGCAAATGCAATAATGGATTTATACGAAACGGTGCAATGCTACAACGACGTTTTGTTTGTTCTAACAAAATAAATGTATGTGTGACGTTGAATTTATATCGGTTTTTATTGGTATAAAACGTTACATGATAATATGCTTTTGTCATATAAGTTATTTTTTGTGAGGTCCATTTTGAAACTTAGAAAAAGAAAGAGGTTCGTTGAAGATTGTGAAACCCATTTTCTAGCAAAGGCTTATTATTTTTTCAAGAAAAATGCTACGAGAAATTATGCTTTTAAGTTATATTTTTTAAATCACATGATATGATATTGATAGTTGGATTCTATTTTTAAGGGTTTAGAATTAAATCCAACAATCAACCGTCATATCAAAAATGCTGCATTTACACACACTCTTATTATTTTAACACTACATTAATTTACATCCTTTAATCCTGTTGAGGCCGAAAATTGAGTGAGGTTACATTAATCTTTTTGAGCAAATGATATTATCTACACTAAGGGATTATGAAGTGAGCTAAGTGAGCTAACAATAATACGATTCAAATTCATCTTTAATGAGAATTAAACCTAAGACATTTCACTTATAAAAGAGAAAGAATTCTACGGTACTAAATGACATCAGTCTTTTTCAATTGAGTGGAGTACCACCAGTCTTTTTCTATTTAATCGGTACATTGCATCCTATAGTTAATTTACAAGGACTTCATCATTGATTCGGTTTTAAGCAACTGCAACTTCTCCTCGAGAATAAAAGTATAAAAACCCATCGTTATTTTGACGATCTATAAATCTAATGAATTTATCGCGATATATTGACCATGGTACATCTTTATTTTATTATGGCTTTTTAAATTTGGTGCCTTTTGACAGTGAAATGATTCCGACCTTCTCGTGGGCCCGTGGCCATGTGGGGAAGGTAAAATAAAAGGAGATAAGGGGGATTTTATGTTTTTTTTTTTTTTTTTATCAAATATGATAATATGAGCCATTCAGGCTATTTCCAATCGAATAAGGGTCAAGGAAATATGTTTAGCCCTTTAGTTATATAATAAATTATATTTTAATAAACAATGACAAGTCATATTTTATACCATCTCTAACTGAATGAGTTAAAGGATCATAGTCCAAACATAATTTATTATTTTAATTGAATTAATATAGTTTTTTTATCTTAAAAAACTACTATATAGTTAATTAAATTAAACTACCATATTAAAATAAGATTTTCGGACATATTGGAAAATTATTGAAAGAGGTGGCCATTTGAAAAATATTGAAAAAAAATTAAAGGATGTTATAAATATGTAAAAATTAGAGAGATAACATTTACTAGTGACAGGAACGAAGCAGGTGTAAACTATCATACTAAAGCTATAGCACAAGAGGATGACAAATAAAAGAAGGAGGAATAGCTACTGAAGTTATTAATCTTTCCTTTCTTCTCAGTAGGGGTGGGTTCAATAAACCAAAAACCGAAAAAAATCGAAAACCGAAAACAGAACCGAACCGAACGAAAAAAACCGAACCGAATTGAAAAAATCGAACCGAACCGAATTCTTTTGGTTCGGTTCGATTTTAGTGATCTAGAAACCGAACCAAACCGAACCGAACCAAATTAATTAAATTAATTTTTTTATTTAATTATTTGTTTTGGGTATTATTTTCTAAACCCAATTTGTAAGTTAAAATGCGCTAAACCAAATGTGTTGCCAAACTTTAAGCTCAAAATATTTAAAAAAGGCTTATAAAAACTCTAAACCCTAACCTATTATTTCTCTCCCATATAAGGTTCCGGAACCAAACCTCCTCCTGAAATACCTACATCCATCTCCATAGCACTGTCTACTTCTACCCCAGCTTTCTTGTCCAAATCTACTCTCATATAACATGTAACAGAATCCATAAACATTTATTTTGGGTAAATTACTTGCGTAATTTGTGATGGAAAAGAATCCAACATACACTAAATAAATCCACCCACACATTACTTTTATTAATCAAGTTGTCGACATGCAGTTACAAGCATACAACCTTGATCTTTGAACAATATCATACAATTTAACTTTTCTAAGTCATTTGTACGATTTTTGTATTGTGAGGTTGTTAGTTTGGACTTTGGAATACTTGATTGATGATTTTAGTTCAACTTTAAATGTTTATTTTTATTGTCTTTGATTCTAGTTAGAATGCTTATGTTATGATTGTGTTGGAGGTGTTAAAACTTAAAATTTCAATGTTTTTCATTTTTTGAAGAAAAAAAAAACAAAAAACCGAAACCGAACCGAAAAAAATGAACCGAACCGAAATTTCGGTTTGGATTCGGTTTTGGCAAAAAACCGAACCGATTTGAACCGAACCCACCCCTACTTCTCAGTATATCACACTATCCTTTAATAGCTGTCAGAGCGCTCTATTTATAGAGCAACTCCGTATTATTACAGTTTGAAATTTACAATACATTGAAAAACGATCTCCTTCATTTCCAAAGTCCACATCTCAACACTGCTAATGTTGAAAATCCAATCTGTGTGTTTTCAATATCACTGTGGGCATTCACTAACCCACCAGCATTTTCAACAAAGGAAAGATTATTGGAAGATAATAGAATGTGAAGAATTGAAATAAAATGAGGTAAGATAGTATGAAATGGTGAAAACTATGTGAGAAATGGGTTGGGCTCATCGGGCTGGCTGGAAATGGCCAGCCCGCTGGCCTGATTTGGTGGTTTTGGCCCTGTGGGGTCCACAAACCCTTTGGCTTAGCTGTCGGTTAGAGACTGTTTTCGTGTCATTTCGAGCTATTTTTAGCCCTTTGGCCCTGTCGGTTGGAGATGGCCTTAGTATTACGGTCTAGTGATATTTTTCTTCACTTATAAGTGAGAGGTTCAATTCTTGCCAAGGGAGAATTTGAACTAGATTATTGATAGCTCATTGTGTAGCTTAGTCCACCTCTCTTCCCTTAGTGTAAATAATATCGTTTGTTAAAAAAAAGGTAATATGGAACATTTTAGGTCTTTCAAACGCAAAAAAACCCATCCAACTGCTAGCTAGGGTTTTTGCTCCTTGCTGTCCCAGTCTTTAATTTTTCTTTCTTATTTTTTTAACAGGTTTTATTTAGTATTTTATTTTTCTTTCTTTAAATATAAGAGGTATCTCCCTACATGTTGATGATAGAAGATGTTGGTACCAGACATATTGGGTCTCAGACTTTGATACATTATGCCTCATTACCCAGCCCATATGATTATGTAAAAGGATGAGCCCCTTATTCTATAAAAGGGGACTCCTCCCCCTCACAAAGAGGAGAGACTCTGGGAACCCAACAGAGGGCAAAACCCTCACAAACACAACAACACTCTGTTTCTTTGGGGGACTCCCCCTCATCCTTGTAATCCATACATACAGTTAGAGAGAAATACAATCAACATCAATGTGGACGTAGCCCAAACATTGAGGTGAACCACGATACATCTTTGTGTTCTTGGATGTTTGCATGATTTACGGTCGGATTTACGTTATTCCAAGACCCCTCCGGTTTTGTGCATCAATAAAAGAAAATCCTCATTCCGCAGCCCCAGTACCCTATTAGGCGGCAACATATTTTTAGTCTCTCGAATCAAACAGTAAGTCAAAGCATAACCATCGACACCAATATGCTAACAAGTCTTATTAAGAGAACAAGAAATAAGGTAAGATCCAAAAGGACTCATGGACATTTTTGTGTGGAGTAACGGAGATGCTAAACTTGTAATTGATGATGCTCTTGGATTTTACTCGATTCAATAAAAGAAAAGGACTTGCAAACCATTATTAATTTGAAAACATATTGGTAGAGAGACGAATCTTGTTGATGACACTATTACTAACATCGGAGATTCATAATACAATGTGCACTTATGAGACTACGCTATTTCCTTAGTAGTGAGAAGTATTCTTTTATTTGAGTGTTTGGGTTTAGGTGGTAATACTAGACATGTAACTCAATTAGTTAAAAGTATTAATCCTCACTTGCATCTGAGATTCTGAGTTTGTACTCTCCTCCAATATCTTATGTATAGAAAATGAAGATTTTTTTTAAATTGATTTTTGTTACTGGGTTTTCCTCATGCCACCCCATATCACCTTTCATAAACATGTGTGAGATTCATACCATAGGTTTTCCTCTTCTGCCAAACCCTTCCTCTCTCTGTCTGTCTTGAGCGTTGACCAAATCAAAAATCCTCTCTAGATCTCTTGCTTGAGGACAAGGATCGTCTGCCCTTCCACTTCCGGTGTCTTCACGTGCTTTTCTGTTTGTGTGGTCATGGTTAAGCTACGTCAACATTTTATATTACTATTCATTTTTGTTTTATTATCTATATAAAATAATAATATAAAATGTTGACGTGGTTTAATTGTGACCACATAAAACAGAAGGGCACTGGAGGGCATCGGAAGTGGGAGGGCAGACAATCCTTGTCCCTTGCTAGAAAGGGATGGTGGAGGGCATCATGGCAGACAAGGGTCTATGCCATGAGGTCAACCTTATTTTTCAATGTTTTAAAGTTTAATTATTAGAAACAACTGGGCATACGGTCGTCTAATGATATTTTTTCTTTAATTGGTAAGTAAAAAAACTCTCAAATTCGACTCACATAAGTAACGATGATGTATTATATTTGTATTGAATTTGATACTTAGTTAGTGATTGGTCACTTATGTAGCCTACCCAGTCCTCCTCCACTTCGATGTACAATATCGTTGTTAAAAAAAAGTTTAAACTATTATAAGTGAAAAACATGCATGATACAACTTTATATTACAATTTAGTGATATTTCTCTTCACTTATAAGTGCGAGATTTTATGTTCAATTTTCATCAAAGGCGAATTTGAACAATACTATTACTAGCCAATTGAGAGGCTTAGTTCATTCCCTTACTTTTTTAGTGTAGATACTATCATTTGTCGTAAAAAAAAAAAAGGTGATAGACGAATCGCCAATAATATTAAAAAGTTCGGTCAATCGAATTATTTCACCAAAAAATGGAAAAAAATGGGGAAAAAAAGATCTTTTCAACATAATTTTTCTCTCAACCACATCAAATGACCTAATAGTAAAGTGCGGACTCCGGCTCCCCAATAAAACAAAGAAATTGTGAAAGGTCTCGGATTTGATGCTCCGAACTAGTGAGTTTGCTTGACCGTGGCCACAGAAAGGGTGAAATTCCCCATAATCTCTTTGGACTTACAAATTATAGATAATCGTAGCTTGATACCAGTTGTTTCTTTAAAAAGAAAAAAAAATAATAATATTTCTATCTGAATGGTCGGCGACTGCGATTATCTATATTTAATGATATACAGCAGAAAGACGAGGTGTTTGTCCTGTTCCTTTTTTCTTTCATTTCCTTTTCTCTTCTTTTGGTCGAGGTATGTGGTTGTGGGTCTGCCATTTGTTCAACCACATGTTGATGATGGCATCAGCCGAGTTGGTACTTATTCTCTCACCCTTTCATACAGCACTGTTTGAAGAGATTTTTCGGTGCACTGTCTTGAATGAGAATAATAGGGATTCTTGAAGAGATATGCTATTCACACATTTTTTTTTACTTCTCATATATTTCTTTTTAATTTCTGTTAATTGATCTTTTTTACTTTATTCGATTATCTTTTTTACTTTATTCGATTTAACGGTCAAAAATTAAAAGGGTGTATGAGAAGTAAAAAGGGTGTGTGGATATCACACCCTTTCTTAAATCGTGTCCGTTCATTGTAAATTGTGCAGTCAGTTTTCGTTAAATACTATTCATATTTAATTTTAATAAATATATTTAAAATGATTTTTGATAGCACGATGTATGATAAACGGACACGATTTAAAGATCTTTGGAACACTCACAAAGAGAATCAGATCCTCATTCCACTTACTATGTATCACAATATAAATACAGACATAAAAAAATATATATACTTTAAAAATGAAATTTAACATTTTTCATATTTTAACAAGTTATACATCTTATTGTATTTCGAACGCACATAAAAATTTATCTACGTAAATGTCTTCTTTATAAGGAAAACTAATGAAAATGGCTTGAAAATTTTGAGTTTTAATGATAAGGACAAAATAAAGGGTAAAGTGAATAGTACTAGGATTGACTTTTTAGTGTAAAAATGTGGTTTTTCGTTAAAGTGAACAGTACCAGGTGCTTTTCGTTAAAATTCCCTTCTTTATATTCTATTTATTGTACGTATGTGGGTCCATTACAATTTCCATTTTACATCTCAAAATCACATATTCCTATTGGAGATGCTTTAATTAGAATGGACAACTTTCTTGCGAGACACAATTTCTGATGCATAAAATATCATTTATATACCAATCAAAGAGTGTTGGATTATCCTTTCAATCCTATTATTTTTTTTTCAACCAAATATATTATCTACACTAAAAGAGAGAATGAGGTAGGTTAAGCCTTACAATATACAAATAATAATGTGGTTCAAATTTATCATTAGCGAAAATTGAATTTAAGATCTTTTACTTATACGTGAAGAAAAATACTACTAAAAAATCGTAATACTAAGTGACATCCTTTCATCCTACTCGGAAACCAATAATTCAAAAAGAAGAAAAAGAAAAGGTCACCATCAACCATGAGACGGTGAACAATGATAACTTCTCATGCATGGAAATATCATGGTATTACCTTTTCCTTAAAAGTTATATACCATGATATGTTATCTTATTAGGAAAAAAGATAATATCATGATATATTGCAACAAATACTTATCCTTTCACCCAACTTTGAGAATAATAATGCGAAAAATAGGGAAAAAGAAAAGGTCATCGTCAACAATGAGGTGGAGAGGGAGAGAGAGAGAGAGAGAGAGGCTGAATTATTTGGACCAGAAATGCATGCAGGAAGGGACAAAATACGGTGTTCGACTTTGATTAAGACTTGGCCCATGCCTCTCAAAATCTTGGGGTGTGAAATGCTAGGAGCCCTCTCAAAACCGGGATTTTTTTTTTTATGAATTCTCTGCAATTTAATGTTTTTTGGCACAATATATTATAGGGTTTTTGGTGAAAATGGTTGCTTAAATTGACATAACTTCTCATTTTGATCTCTAATATTTAAAACCGATAGAAGCGGTCTCTGAGTTTGTTCACCATCAATCATTTTGTTTTTCCGTAAAAAATTATGTTAAACAAATACAAAAATTACAAAAATACCCTCAGTATTTGTTGATTTGTCCCCCCGAACTTGTATGGAGCTGCCAGTATCCCTTTTGAACTTTAATTTTAGCCGATTATTCCTTGAACTTTTATAATTAGCTAATTTCCCTCTTAAACTACAATTTTAGATGATTATCCCCTCTGAACTTTTATAAATAGGCAATTCCCCTGACATTAGATTTTAAAAACTTTCATTTAATTTTTCATCCAATTTGCCATCCTTTATGCCCTCATACAGGTGTAATGTGCTGTTTCCGTGATAAAGATGGATGAAAAATTGGATTAAAAACTTTAAAATCTAACGCCAGGAGGGAAGTTGTCTATTTATAAAAGTTCAGGAAGGTAATCGGCTAAAACTAAAGTTCAAGGGAGAAATTGGTAATTATAAATGTTCAAGGGGGGAATTGGCTACAATAAAAGTTAAGGGGGGAAATTGGTAGCTCCATACAAGTTCAGGGGGCAAATCGACAAATATGTCTTTAATAAACAATACGCCAAAATAATTTGACAAAAGTTGAGGATTTTTTTATTATTTCATCCTTGTTTAATAGAGATTTTTCACAGTATGATCAAAATGATAGATGGTAGACAAACTCATGGACTACATCTATCGATTTCAAATATCAAAGACCATTTTGGCTAAAAAAAACTTAGTTTTTAATATTGGCACATAAATTAACGTTAAATTGTGAAATGATAGAGAATCTACAAAAAAATTATTTTTTATTTTTAAAAGAGGGACAACTGTTGGCAAGCCACGATTATCCACCCATTCCAGGGGCCGGGAAGACTCACAAAGGCATTTCAGCCTCCTCCTAGCCATAAGTAGGGCTTCCACACCAGCAACGGGTTTCGAACCTGAGACATCCAATTTTTAGTTTTAAAGAAACTTCGTAATCTGCCATTTACCATTGGGCTACCAGCTTGTGATTCTACAAAAAATTTATGAAGGATTTCACTTTTAAAAGAATCATCTTAGCATTTATCTTCTACAAATTCAGCCAAATACTAATTAAAAGTCGCACAGAAACGGACGAAGTCATAGTTGCAAATATCTAATGAAAGGAAACAAGTCAACCACAATGCGGATTAGCCTTAAGAAAATTTGTAACTAATGGACTAAACCATGTTTCCAAATGCAACTCCACGGAATATTCCTTATCAAGGAGCACACGACAAATACGACCAAGACTACGAATTTTGGTGCAATGTAATTGGTTCCAGTGGGAACTCATAGCCTTTTGTTTTTCGTAATCGATAAGATAAGACGAGCCTATCATAATTAAGTATCGAATTTATTATGATGTGTAATTTTTACATTTGTATAAGTAGAGGTGACTACCACTAAATAAGAAATTAGTTTATAATGGTGAACTCATATTTTATCGAATTTCAAATTAAAAAAATAATATGATTATCATGTCCATTTATACGATTCAAGTGACATTTGATCAACAACTTTTAAAGTTACGTTTCATAGACTACAACTGTTGAACAAATAAAAGTTCTAATTACATATAACAAAAGAGTCTAGTAACTTGTCTCATTCATAACGAGTTCAATAAATTGTTATTAGTTTATTGTGCGGTTTAGGTTAACCCTCTCAATATCCTGTGTAGGATTGGAATCGTTGGAGGTTTTGTCGAGGGAGGATGGACTTCCAGGCAGGCTAATAGAAGTGGGCCCGCATGTAATACCTTAGGAACAAGGTAACCTATGATTCTATGAATGCTTGTTTTGATGATAAGTCAAATCTACCGGTTTCTTAATCCAGAGCCACACAAATTTTTTATCTTTGCATAATCCTTATTAGTCACCTTCATTGTTTTCGTTGAATTTATCTAATTCGACGATAAAAAATAAATAATGTTTGTATGTGAAGAAAAACGATGTGGAGTCATCACTTCTATTTTTTGTACAACTAACTACCTTGAGGCCACAATTAAATCGTGCCCAACAATCAGTTTTGGTCTAAAATTTGTGTGAGTTTTTATCTCATAAGAACTCAATGCTATGAGTAGTAAACCACCTTTATATTGGTACCCTTCCATCTCGGAACATGCATTCCCTGTAACCAAAACTCTCACTTGTGTTCACCTTAATGTGCTCTACTTTTATCGTAGTTACTATACGCTTACTTGGGAATAACGCCAGACTATATTGGGCATGTGATGGGTGTCTATAGGGAATGCTCAAATGGTTATGGCTCGTGAAGAAATTCGGTAAGATTGCTAGACTAGAATAGCTCTCAACTGTGTAGGGTCGTATGAGACCGAACCATAAAGGGCTCATACCTTTGTGATCAAAGCACCATTACACAAGTTTTTCTCATCCACTCAGAAGGTCAACTGGCTAATTGTTTTTCTTTTGTTTGTTTGCTTACATGGTGCAAATTTCACATCCACCTCAGCATGGACAGGGGCATACACGTGCCACGTAAGCAACAAGCATCTGGCTAGCGAAAATATATTAACAAAGTTTTTGTTTCTCCCCTTTGAAAAGGAGACCAGCTAGTGGCTCGGTCCACCCTTCAAGGAATGAGGACTAGAAATTGGTCCAAATAGTTGATAGGTTAATAATATTTCTCTTCACAATTGAAGAGGTCCCGAAATTCAAATTTCCGGTTTGACCAAAACAAAAAAAAAATCAAATTTCCGGTCTCAATTAGTTGTTAAAGGAGGGTTATTTGTGCGCCCTTGCTAAACAAGACAAGTTCTTCTATTTGCTGGGCTACATAAAGAGTAATTCAATGGGCTGCCTTGGGCCCATAATTGGGTATATGTCCCCACTAACCTCGTTGCCTCTAACCTTATTTATTATTTTTTATAAATATTTTTAGTAAATACGAATATTTTTTTTTAACAAATGATATTATTTATATACTACAGGGGAGGAGAATGAACTTAACCTCACAATGGCTAGCAATAATGTAATTTAAATTCGCATTTGACAAGAATCGAACCTAATAGAAATAGCATCTTCTAGTGATGTCTCATTTAGAATAAAAACTTTATGGCCCTCTCCTTACCCTACAAGAGATTCTAATATAATAATTGGTTATATATAACAATATTAATACAGATATATTCTGGTTACACCTTACAATTTCACCTCTACTAACCCATCCACTTGTTAATCTAAACTATCTCTTCACTCCACTCTCCACTTTTCTGCTACATACATCCACCACGCATCTCGTGAGAAATCTATCTTGTTAGTAGTTTACCTATAAAAAACGTTAAAGGTTTCGTAAAATCAAAGAAATATTTTGAATTCCCACAAAAAACAGAGTGCTGCTAGTCCACTACATTGTCTTTTTTTTTTACTCACCTTATTTTCCCACACCCTCATGGAAAGTTAAAAGATAAAACACTCTTTCCCACCCATCGTTATTTCAAAAATACTCATTTTGTGTCAAATGATAGATTTAATTCAATCAAGTCTAATTAATAAGTTCACATCCTCATCAAGAATGTTAAAATGAAAATCGGGACCAATAAATTCCCAAATAAACATTCCTCTTACATATTGCATGAAAGCTGCAACAGTATGGGCTGCTTTGTTGGTTTCTCAATGAGAAAACTCAAACTCTACATATTCCATCTAAAATACCCTTTCCATGTATCAACTTCAAAAACTATTAACTTGTCTTTTAGAAAAAAGGAAAAAAATAAATGGAATTGCTTATCTGTCATGTTTCACAGAAAACTTTTCACTGTAAAAACTTCCAACATTTAGCACAAAAGCACAATTATATAAAGTTAAAAGTATAATCATCAACAAACTTAATTTTTGTCACATCCCAGTCTCGACTCCGCCGTAACACGATATTGTTCACTTTGGGCTTACCATTCCCTCATGAATTTGTTTCTAGGAACTCATATGAGAACTTCCCAGTGGGTTATCCATCATGGGATTGCTCTCGCCTGAACTCGCTTAACTTCGGAGTTCCGATGGAATCCGAAACTAGTGAGTTCCCAAAATACCTCGTACTATAGGGAGGGGAGCATGTACATATAAGGAACATCACCCTTTCTCCGTTGGTCGATGTGGGATTTCATAATCCACCACACTTAAGGGGAACCCGGCGTCCTCGCTGGCACATCCGCAGCAAACGGCAGAGTGGCTCTGATACCAAATTGTCACATTCTAGTCTCGACTCTGCCGTAACACAATATTGTCCACTTTAGGCTTATTATTCCCTCATGGATTTGTTTCTGGGAACTTAGACGAGCAACTTCCCAGTGGGTTTTATGAGATCCCACATCGACCAACGGAGAAGGGGTGATGTGCCTTACATGTACATGCTCCCCTCCCTATAGCACGAGGCATTTTGGGAACTCATCGGCTTCAGATTCCATCAGAACTCCGAAGTTAAGCGAGTTCAGGCGAGAGCAATCCTAGGATGGGTGACCCACTGGGAAGTTCTCGTCTGAGTTCCCAGAAACAAATCCGTGAGGGAATGGTAAGCCCAAAATGGACAATATCGTGCTACGGCGGCGCAGGTCTGGGATGTGACAGAATGGTATCAGAGCCACTCTGCCGTTTGGTGTGGATGTGCCGACGAGGACGTCGGGTTTCCCTTAAGTGGGGTGGATTGTGAGATCCTACATCGATCAACAGAGAAGGGGTGATGTACTTTATATGTACATGTCCAACTCTATATAGCACGATGCTTTTTGGGAACTCACTGGCTTCGGGTTCTATCGGAACTTCGAAGTCAAGTGAGTTCGGGCGAGAGCAATCCCAAGATGGGTGACCTACTGAGAAGTTGCTCGTCTGAGTTCCCAGAAACAAATATGTGAGGGAATGGTAAGCCCAAAACGGACAATATTGTGCTACGAGGGAATCGAGACTGGGATGTGACAATTTTGGCATTAAACATAAGTGGAAATATCATCTTCAATGAACAATCATATGAACATACGTGAAAAAATTGAAAAATATATATGATTTGAACATGTTTTTATTACATTTTCAATGGAAACGTCATCTTCTACCTCTTCAATAGAAATGTAATCTTCTACCTCTTCGATAGAAACGTCGTCATCAACTTCTTCAATGAAAACGTCATCTTCGAAGCCCATTTTCTTGTTGTTTTCTCTAAATAAAAGGAGATGGAAAGATGAGTTACGGCCTAAGGGTAGATAAATTGTTTCTGGACAGAGAGTGAGAGTTAGAAGTGGGCATTGTTATATATTTATTAAGAAATTATTATTGACACTCTCAAATTCTCATTGTGTACTCCAAATGCTCTATAGTTAAAAAAAGAAAAATACATTTGTAAAATTAATAAAATATTTAGAATGTTAATAATGTTGTAGACATAATTTACTGAACGATTATGAAGGCCATAGAGAGAGATGGGTGCGGCACATAGAGAGAGAAGACAGAGATGTGTAATTGTGAGGTGTGTTCTATTCCACCATATTGTGCCTTTATTTATAGTAGTAGGGAAGGTTAATTCCTTACCCTTTTAGGATTACAACTCTAATAGGATATTAACTACTAAAGGGAATATTCAAAGATATCCCTAGATACACTAGAATTTACACAATCACATTCCTAATCTAATAGGACTGCAACACTCTCCCCTGATTGTGTAAATACTTAAACAAATGGCGCATCAGGTCTTCAGCGATGAAGTAAGTACAGTTGATGAAGTTGTCAGCACAATGAGCGAATGCAAGTCTCAAATCAACGGAAGAATGCATAAAAGGTATAACTCACAAAACTTCGCCATGGTAAAACCCAAGGTGGGAGAAAAACCCATAAACTAAGGAGAAAAGTGAGAAGTTGTATTAAGTCAAAACTATACGTCTTCTGGACACAAGTAGAAAGCTCATAAGGGTATGATCAGCTTAGGATGAATGTCTCGTTAAAACCTAGTTAGGTAGCAAAAACCCAGTGGGAAAAATTCTCATAATCGTAGGGAAAAATAGTACATTAAAATTGAGTATACTTTTGAAAAAAACTACAATCATTGCATATGAATAGTTAAGCATACCAATTCCTCAAACAAGCTTCTGGAAGGTTAACTTCGGCAGTGACGTCGTGTAGAGGTCAACAAGGTTGCTAGGATTAGCTTGCTTGACTTCAATCTCCTATTGTTTTGCTGATATAAATGTAGATGCAATATGTCTTGGTGTTGACTTCGTTAATGTATCATGGCTTGGTCAAGTTGATACATGCGACATAGTCCTCATGGATCGTTGTTGGGACTCAACGATGGACGAAAACAATAAGTACTTCGAATATGCTTAACAAGAGCTCTCAACTATGCCTCACGTGTGGTGTTGTGAAGTAAGGTGAGTCTTGGAACGTTTCGAAGATTTCGCAACTAAAGTCATATCGTGGACTTCCAAGATATTGTGATATCCCTCAATAAAGACATAACCATTCAAGAATTTTGCCTTGCGCGGGTTTAATAAGTAACCTACGTCAACATAACAAACAAGGCAATCATCATTCTGAGGAGCAGGGGGGGTTGGATCCGCTTGAGACGCGTTGGGATTTTCCCAAATCTGTAGTACTTTTTAGGGTAGTGGAAAAACGTCTTTAATACCAATTTAGTGGTTGCGTGTAGGCGTGGTGTTGCATCTTTACAACAGATCAATAGTGAAAGAGATGTCCTATCTAATGCAATGAACTAAGTACAACAAAGCTCAAAGTTGAATTTAGATATGGAATTTCGGATTCCATAACCTCTTCAAGGGTCTCATTTGCATATAGCGTTGGAAGATCATAGGTATACTTAAAGGTAACACCTTCGGGGTGTAGTTCAACTAGTAGACCAAATATCGTGAAAACAACGCTTGCACTTCAGGTCAAGATGAGTTTTCCTAAGATCCATCATCTCAAATTCCATCTTCAGGTACAAGGTAGTTTTCTCAAGCTCTTTTAGAATCTTAGTGAGATTCGTCAACGATATAAACTATAACTCTAGCAATTTGGAATAAGACTTCATAGTTTAACACGCAAAGGCATAATTCATATCCTTAACTGATCAAATAATCACTTAGACGAGTATACCACAACCGCCGGATTGCTTCAATCCATAAGTGAACGCCTCAAACAATATACCATATCTGCTAGATTGCTTTAATCCGTAAGTGAATGCCTCAATCAAGTTGATAGGGTGTTGAACCAGTCCATGTAATCCTTCGGGAACTTATATGTAAATCTCCGTATCTATATCCCCATGGAGAAACATTAACCACATTTCATAGTGCTGCAATCAATCATATGGCGTTTTGAGAGAAACCTTGCGTCGTAAGTTGTGCACCATATTGCACTATTTCATTTATCTCATTATGTTTTCTTTCCCACTTGTAACACAACAGGGTTACCTTGGGTGATGTAAGAATGATAGGTCCAAACACACTTTGGTAAGGAATTTTAACCAGGATTGTAATTTCGGTTATCCAATTAGTTTTACGTTGTCAATAATCAACGGAACACGATTCGATATCATTGTTTTTCATTTATGTTGGTAGCTACCATATAAGTGAAAACATCATCTATGGTAATCTCATTTCAATTCCATTATCTCATCCAAACTAGTATACTGGACCAAGAACTTCAAGTCTCGGGTGTAATCCAGATTAATCTCATAAGATAGAAATGATTTGAGACAGCGATCAAGTATAGATTCATTTTGTGCCGTGTTCTTCTCTTCTAGGGAAATGAATTTTATGAATTGAGTGATATGTCATGCTTCAGGCCAAGATAGATTGATTGGTTATCCGCCGGTGTACCAGACTGTCCAACAAGGGCGATACATCATTCGGGGATGTTGACTTGACGTCTTTTAAGTACTTCTATCCTTGGAGGCATGTTTGCAGCTGGTATATGATCTTGTCACTTTAGCTAGATCAGAGGAATGCGTCTGGAGCAACATTCTGAAAGCTAGAATACATCGCACTTACTTATCACACTTGTGCGGTATAGGGATCAAGATGAGACATAGTGGGTAACGTTTATGAAAATTCATGCTGTTCTACAGGAACGTTGACGTTCTTATCTTTGCCTAACGGCGGGAAGACTATTTCATTGAAGTGATAACTCGCAAATGAGCGATAAAGAGATTGCATGCAAGGGCTCTAAGAGAGCTGGTGTGAAGAAGAATCGTAATCGACAAAGATTCACATCCTTCTTTGAGGACCCATATTTGTACGTTGTAGCGGCGCAACTTGGCACATGAAATGCACACCCAAATGCATAAATACAAAGAGTCAGCTTCGTATCTAATAACCAACTGTAACGTCAAATAGGTCGGGTGGCAATGTGGCTCAAGGCGGACCAACATAGCTGCGTACAAGATTGCATAACCCTAGGCAGAAACCGAAAACTTGGTACATTCACCAGGGTCCAGACAATCATTTAAATTGCGCTTTATGATCACTATGCGAGGCTATTTGGGGTGAACATGGGAATTTGATGTTTAATTATAAACCCAAAAGACATGCAATACTTTATTGAAAATCGTCGATATAAAATTTCCCGCATTATCCAGTCTCCTAGACTTTAAGGGATAAGTAGGGAGGTGAACCCTTAAAATCGACCATGAGGTTTAGCAGCAATGTGCGTGGACAAACATGTGACCAGTTTGTCGATTCATTAACCAAAACCATAAGTATTTATATGGTTTGCATTTTTGGAGGTGGTGCAAAGATATTCCACTCTATTTTCTTCAGTGGTTTCATTAATGATCATTGTTCTCTCGAATATCCGTAAGACTCAACAATGTTCTTCCGAAACGGGGAGAATATAAGGTCACTGACATGGTAATTTAGTACCATTCATACAACGAAGAGCGTGCCAATGCTCTTAATTAGGTTGGATAGACCTGAAGTCATTGCTAGAGATGTGATTTAGGTACAAAGTCAGTGTGCGTAGTATCATATTCATCCAGACAACTAACTTTCTCACATTCGTACCTAATCATGTGTTTAATTGAATTCGGTCACATGTATACAAGAAACATGATTAAATTAACTCGTATTCGAGGACAATATCAATAAGATTGTCCATAATGAAAAACAAACACCAAACTTGAATCCAAGAACATGAAAAAATGTTCACAAAGTAAATGGTTTGCTGAGGGGATTTAGCCAACATGGCTATCCATGTCAAAATTCTGCTCGTTCAACGATGTTCGGTGGAGCAAAATTAGTTTCACATATTGACTACTAGAATGGTACTCCTCAACAACATTGGTAGGGGCACGAATAGGTGCATAACTAATGATCTAATTCCATCGAGATAGAAGTAGATTCTGCAGGGTTGAGGTTCTGGAATATTATCCCTTATTCTCAAAGTTTTAGGTCTTAGTAGACTCCAGCTGAATTGAGTCTATACTGTTCAGTAGACTCCAACCAAACTAAGTCTATATCGTTCGGTAGACTCCAGCTGAACTTGGGTCTATACCTTTCTCTCATGTTGGTGGTAGTAATTAGATCCGAGAATTTGGTAAACTTCTACTTTCTACATTGCTACTTCAGGAACGAGTTAGAAACATGGAAAGACGACAAAAGTATTCTCCAGTCAAAATTTGATCAGATTTATAAACTTTAGAATAGTACTCATTCATAGATGTAATCATTGTTTGCTTCAGACAATATCTCGCATGATCAGACAGTCCGTGTGAGCAAGCTAAAGAGCCATGGAATCCTTGTTCGGAATGTACTTCCGTTTGTAATGCTTCAGGCATAAGTCTTCGAATGAAGAGCATGGCGGGAGCTTATTGAGCTCTTCCATGCCATTGTTGGCTTTAATGGTTTCTTAGCTACTTGATAGTCAAGTGGAGATTCACGTCTTGTACCCCACATAAAGTGGTTTCTATTAGAAACGTCCAAATCTGTGAAATTGAACTTGTTATGGTTCGACAATCCACTGAATGAAGGGAACAAGATTGTGATTTATGTTATGGAAATAAGATATCCATAAGCATCAAAGTTAGAACATTCGAGTTCTAAGACATGGTTTTCATGAAAAACGTCAGGTTTTCAGGGGTGTATTATTTTATGAAAACTTCGGGTTTCAAAGGCACTAAATTCGAAACTACATGTTCGAGTTTAGTTATGAACTTCTGGTTCATAAAAGGAGGTACCTGTAAGAACACATAATACAATATACAACTAAGTGTAGTGGATTTGGGTTGCTTTAGGAACTTAAGTGTGAGTGTTTCAAGACTACGAAAGGGAGTCAATAGTTCAAAGAAAAATAAAATATTAAATTGTTAATGTCCAAAAGAGGGCTTCAAGCCAATAATTTTGGATTAATTGTCAGATTAATAGACTGCTGATCACTTTAATTAATTTAATAGATCGAGACCATTCGGGGTCCATCGTAGAAGCAAAAATAAAATTTGCCTACGCCTTTAAATGATTTAATGTTGGCTGCAGGCTAGACATGAAGAATCAAGCCCAAAATTAGGCTTAGGTTGAATGAGTTGCAAACCTAGACAAAGTTGGGTTACAGGCCAAGGCAAGGAAATAACCCAGAGATAATTTTTGGGCTATGATGGACAGCAGCCCAGCTTTAGGCTAGTTGCGGGCTAAAACAAGAGAAAAACCAGCCTAAATTAGGCTGGGGATATCAGGATGCTGCATACCCTTATATGTTGACCCAAGGCAAGCCCAAAAACTGAAGGGCCATTATGGAAAAACAAGTCCTAAGCCCAAACAGTGGGTTAGGTCACACGTGGGTTGAGCATCGAGGGGCCTAAGGCCTCGATGAGTGTATCCAAACAAATCCCAAAGGTGCTGGGTGTGTGAAAGTCGTCGGGGAAGAGGGTGGCGTTGCCACGGCGACGACAATATTAGACCAAAATAAAAGGTCGGAATCCATGGAGCTTTGACATAAAAAGATCAAGATGTCAGAGAAGTCCAAAAATTCGGAGATTATTCTAGAATCTCTTAAAATCCGTCGAACATCAATGGGATATGCTAGAAATCGTTGGAACGATTTGCCATGTTACTACCATGGCCTAAACCATGGTCGGTATCAAGATTTCCACCTGGAAATATGGTGAATCCAGCTATGCAAGTGACAAAACATCAAAACGGCTCTGTCTCGAACCTCAAAGTGGTTCTGTGCATCTGAGTTTTGGAACAGAGTCGGCTTGGCTTTTTTGGTTGGATGGCTCACGGCTCAAAAAGGGCGTGGCTAACTTTAAGAGGCTTAGGCATGAATGCGGCTCCAGTGTGATTTTCCCCTCTTTTTTTTTCTTTTTCTTTTTTTCGATTTTCTATTATTTAGGGTTTTCAGAACCCCAATTTTTTAAAAAAAAAATCATGCTTCTATTTTATTTAGATTCTTTGACTCACAAATTTCACATAGTGAATTTATAATTGTGTATGCATGAACATATATATATTGACAAATATATGAACATATACAATATATATAATTGAAAGGAAAATATAAATATAGGGGGTTTATACATCATGGGGAATACTTTCATACTTCATGGTGTTTCAAATATCTTAATTTATTTTAAAAAAACCTGATTGGCAGAAAACAACTGAGCCTTTGAATGTGTAGAAGATATTTCTCCGAAAGTCAGAATTGCATCTGCAATGTGATTATCACGTTCAACAAAGAAAAATTAAATTGAATCAATAGCACGGAGATCAATTCAATAAAATAAAAACTTAATCATAAAATGAATGATTAAAACGTAATACTCCCCTGATTGAAGATCAAACTCTTTTTATGTAGCGTCAAGAGTGTGCTGATAACGTGTTGTAGGAATAATTTACTGAACGATTATGGAGGCCACTGGGAGAGAGAGGTGCGGCACATAGAGAGAGAAGAGAGAGATGTGTAATTATGAGGTGTGTTCTATTCTATCCCATTGTGCCTTTATTTTTCCTTACCATTTTAGGATTACAGCTCTAATTGGATATTAACTACTAAAGGAAATATTCAAAGATATCCCTAGATACACTAAGATTTACATAATCACATTCCTAATTTAATAAGACTGCAACAAATAACAATTTTTATTTGTCGTTTTACAAATGGGCAAATTTATAATTAATTTTTTTATCAAAAATGAGTGGGTAGAAAAGACAATTGGGTGTATAAAATATCGATGATATCGGAAATATCGGTAGTCCAAAAACACGAAAATTTCGATGGAAATATCGGAATATTATCGATATCCATAAAAATTGAATAAAAACCACGGAAATTATAAGAAAAACTTGGAAATTTTTATTGAAACTTTGCAGGATGTTTATTTAGTCAATTATCTATTAGTTTATCACAAAAAAATTGAAAGGAAATGCATTGCATGATGGATTTAACTGATTTAAGTTGATTATATAGCGAGCTGCCAAACATTGTGAGTGTAGAAAATATGTAGTAATTAATGAAGGAAATTTAAACATATCATAATCATTTATATATAATAAATTAGTACAATATTTTACACTTCATTCATTGCATGGTAAGATCCATGAGTGACTTAATACCACATAGAGTTCCTATCAATGTCTAAAATATCGATTATATCGGAAATATTGGTAGTCTAAAAATACGGAAATTTCGATGAAAATATCGATATTTTAGACCTTGTAGGAGGAAAATTAAATATAAATCCAAAATCCACGGCGCCGAAAAGTACACGTTTTAAAAATCAGCCAATTGCAAAACCTTATTTACTCCCAAAGCCTATCTTCCATTGGTCGCAAAGGAGAGGGAAGTTGTTGACCTTTTGAGATGCAAAGATCACCGCCGAGAAAACATCACAAAGCTCAAATCTTTTCTCCATTTCCAATCTGAATGCGGAAACCCCATTTCTCTGTGTAAGTTTTTCATGCATCTTCTTCTTCTTTTCTCAGATCTGAATTGCTTTGATATCTTTATCTTGCTTTGTTCCTATTACAATGGATAGCAACTATTCAGCTATCCCTAAGAAGTCGTACGTGGAATTGCAATCGCAGTATGATTCTGAAAACCCAGAAAATCTTTCAAAATCCCATTCCAAATTATCGGATTTTGATGAGGAAAGCTTTCTAGATTCCAAGAATTTGAATGGGAATGATGGCGGTGATGATTTCGATGATAATCTTGATTTCGATATTGGTAGTTATCCTTTAATTGTTGAGGGGTCTAATAATGGGTCTGGAATCTCCGGGGCGGTGTTTAATCTCACGACATCGATCATTGGGGCTGGGATTATGGCTTTGCCTGCTACCATGAAGGTTCTTGGATTGGTTTGGGGGTTTGTTTTGATAATTTTGATGGGTATTTTGTCAGAAATTAGTGTTGAATTGTTGGTGAGGTTTTCGGTTTTGTGTAAGGCATCGTCTTATGGGGAGGTTGTTCAATGTGCACTGGGTAGGCCCTGGAGGATTCTGTCGGAGATCTGCATAATTATCAATAATGCAGGGGTGTTGGTGGTGTATTTGATAATTATGGGTGATGTTATGTCTGGTTCACTCCATCATATTGGGGTTTTCGATCAATGGTTAGGACATGGGGTTTGGGATCATCGAATGCTTCTGATTTTTGCTGTGGTGGTGGTTTGTCTGGCACCACTTTGCGCCTTGGAGAAGATTGACTCCTTGAGCTTGACTTCAGCTGCTTCGGTAGCTCTTGCAGTTGTGTTTGTTGTAGTTGCTTGCGCTATTGCGTTTATTAAGCTTGTTGAAGGGAAAATTGATTCTCCAAGGATGTCACCGGATTTTGGGTCGACCAAGGCAATCTTGGATTTGCTTGTGGTGATTCCTATCATGACCAATGCTTATGTTTGTCACTTTAATGTTCAACCTATATACAATGAGCTTGAAGGCCGGTCTCCTCAAAAGATGAATCGGGTTGGAAGGATCACAACTGTTCTTTGCATTGTGATCTATTCTTTGACAGCCATTGCAGGATATCTACTCTTTGGGAAAGATACAGAGTCTGATATTCTGACCAACTTTGATAAAGACCTTGGAATCCGTTTCAGCTCAGCACTGAATTATATTGTCAGGGTTGGGTACATTTTCCATTTGCTTCTTGTTTTCCCTGTTGTCCATTTTTCCTTGAGGCAAACAGTGGACGCCTTGGTGTTTGAGGGATCACCTCCTCTCATGGAGAGTAGGAAGAGATGTTTTGTATTGACACTGGTTCTGCTGGGGCTTATTTATTTAGGATCTACCGTGATTCCCAACATTTGGACAGCATTTAAGTTTACAGGGGCAACAACTGCCGTGTCATTGGGGTTTATATTTCCTTCCCTCATTGCTTTAAAGTTAGGTCGGAAAGGGGAAGGCTTGAGCGTTGTAGAAAAGACCTTGTCATGGTTCATGTTGGTAATGGCAGTAGCAGTCAGCATTGTTGGAATTATTGGCAATATTTATAGTCTCAGAAGCAAATCTGAATGATCCTTGTTATAAAGGTTTGAGTGTTGTTGCTTTGCACAGATTTTCACAGGGAAGACTACCTGTATACCTGCTGGTATGCTGCCTGTCTGATCCAAACAGTCAAATGAAACCGGTGCGATTGGATCCTTGGCCAGGAAGTTAGAGGGTGGGAAGATGCGTTCGGCAAGGCTGAAGGGGATGCGCTCTTGTTCCAGTTATAATGTTCTTGTATACTTCCGAGTTCTGAGGGATTCTGGGAGGTTGATTCAGAATTCGTGGAATGTTTGCTACCACTTGTAGGTTATGTTAAGATTAATTCAAATGTATTCACACAATTGTTTATCCTTTTTGTTCCCTTCCTTCCCCTCCCCACAACATTAAACACCATTGTAACAGTATGAGCAATATTTTCCTCCTTTTTTGGATGATACCATGTGTAAACAACCAGCTTTTTTAAGGAAATTTTCGAACATCGTTTATATGTTTGGCTTTCGGACATTGAGTCCTGAATTTTTTCTTTGGCTTATTTTCTTTTCTAATGATGCCTCTGTTCTTAGAGTTGAATATGTGAAAATGATTGCGTTAAATAGATGCAATAGGCGGAAAAATGACAGTAAACAAACCTGTCGGATAGTATTAAAGCTCGAGGTATTAATATACAAGAAGGAAATCCAACACTGTTACATCCCTAATCTAATAAATATTCTGTATGAAGAAAGAAAAATATGAATAAATCAAGGTTTCTGCTGAATGCTCATCCACCAAGGTCACCAATAATCACCACAAGAGCACAAACCATCTTCAAAATGGTGGAACCTATTTCCATCTCGGAGAATGATTTTGCGCTTGGCAACACTGGAGACAAATTTCATAAACGAATGGCAGTCACCGCATATTCGGAGGTTCTTCAGAATCTGAATTGGACTACCATTTGGTGTCTGCAAGATTCCATATGCAACAGCAAGTTTCTCACTGTGGTATACAAGGTCATCCTCTTTTTGCTCCTCTGCCACATCATGAAGAACAAAACTAGTATCCGGCACATAACCTGTTGCTCGGAAGCGTTTGTGCAACTCATTTACTGTCAGGTTTATCTCTTTGATGTTGTCATGTGCCTTATCCCCCATTAGAAAATAGTGAACCTTATTCTTGATCTGAATCCAACTGAATCCGGGTTCTTTGGTCACTCCCCTATCTTTCATCATTTCCCTTACTTCCCGCACTTTCTCCCACATGCCTTTAGATGCATACATATTTGATAATAAAACATAGGTTCCAGATCTCCGTGTTCCCATTTGGAAAAGCCTTTCAGCCGTTCTCTGGCCAAGTTCAGTGTTTCGATGGATCCTACAGGCACCAAGAAGTGCTTCCCAAATCACGGAATCTGGTTCTATCGGCATGCTCTGAATGAGATCTTCAGATTCAGAAAGCAATCCTGCCCTACCCAGGAGATCAACCATACAAGTATAGTGATAAACCAAGGGCATAATCCCATAATGTTGGCTCATGGAATTGAAATAAGCCCATCCTTCGTCTACTAACCCAGCATGGCTACAAGCGCATAACAGTGCTACAAAACTAATTTCATTCGGAGAAATCCCAGTAGTTTCCATTTGTTTGAAAACTTCAACAGCTTCTTTGCCTGATCCGTTTTGAGCACACCCGGTCAAAACAGCATTCCAAGTGACAATATCTCGATCAGGCATCTCTTGAAAGATACAAAGGCCATTGGGGCTTCCACACTTGAAGTACATTGTTATCAAAGCATTGCACACAAACAAACATGAATCCAGTCCAAGTTTGTGTATCAAGGCATGAATCTGTTCCCCAAGCTTGGTTGCACCAAGGTACCCGCAAGCACTGAGGAGGCTGGTTATTGTTGATTGGTTTGGTTTCAGTCCCCTGGATAACATTTCAAGGAACAATTTGAACGCAATATCTCCTTGCCCGGCTTGCTCATAAGCTGATATAATAGCAGACCATGACACAACATCCCGTTTTGGCATTTGTTCAAAAGCTTTTCGAGCATCATCCAACGTACAACTTTCTGAAACCCAAGATACGGTGTCTCTCACTCTCTTTATCCTAGAAGCTTGTGATATATATGTGGTTTTGCACTTTGCATACATTGATATCAACCCATTTCCCACGAATGAATTGAATTGGTACCTTGTTTTAATAGCAAGCGAGTGTATTTGTTTTCCCATCTCAACATTGTTGATATTTGCACATGCAAAGAGAGCACTGGTGAAATTTGAATGACTTGGCAGTACAGTGCCTGATCTATGAAGCTCAGCAAAGAGCTCCAGAGCTTCTTTGCTTTGTCCGTTCTGGACAAACCCAGAAATCAGGGCTGCCCATGAAGCAGCATTTGGTACCGGGATTTTGGAAAAAATATCTTTTGCTTCTTCAAGCATTCTGTTCTGGGCATACCCTGCAACCATAGCATTCCATGCAACCACAGTAGGGTTTCCAATTTTATCAAATATATGCCTTGCTTTGTGAATCCTCCCATTCTGAGCATAGGCAGTTACCATCGCCGTCTGTGTACCGACACCTTTTTCAGTGTCTATCTCATACAATGCAATGGCATCATCCAACCTACTACACCGCGAAAATGCAGCAATCATTGTCGAACATGAGTAATCATTCCTTTGTGGCATTCTCATGAAAAACTTCTCCGCATCTTCCAAACTTCCATTTGCTGTATAAGCATTCAATATTGCCGTGTCCACTACCACATTGCTCTCACACCCTGTCTTCAAAGCCAGTACCCTTAAACTCTCAATCAGCTCCAATTTTTCTAACCTCATCACAGCTGATAAGGCAGCAACTAGTATGGCCTGGTCTGGCCTCACACTGCTCCTCAACATCATCAAAAAAACCATCAAAGCCTCATGAAACTCACCTATCTCAACATAACCAGAAACCATAACCATCCAAGAGGCAATGTTCCTGTCCTCCATTTGATCGAAAAGCTCACGAGCTACATTAATCCTACCGCAACGACAGTACCCGGTAATAATTGAATTCCATGACACTATATTTCTCTCAGGCATTTGATCAAAAACGTCCCTAGCACTATTTAACAAACCATTTTGTGTATAAGCAGTAATCATAGCATTCCACGAAACTACATTACGCTCAGGCATTGACTCAAACACCGCTTGAGCTTCACCCGCATGCCCATGTTTCGCATACCCGGATAGCAAAATGGTCCAAGTTCTCACATTTTTATCTCGGAATGAATCAAAGAGTTCTTGGGCTTTGTTCAAATGCCCGTTTTGGATGTACCCAGAAATCATAGTGTTCCAAGAGCCCGAGTCTCGTTGAGGCATTCTTTCAAACACCTGGCGTGCATCTGTTAATCGGCCGAGTTGGGAGAGCCTGTGGATTTCTTTGTTGCATTGCAAGAGATGACCGGTTTGTGAAGTTGGGGAAGAGAGAGTGGAGAGCGAACGCAAGTGAGATAAATGACGATGCATCATTGAGCATAGTTGGAGCCGTTGTAGCCTAAACCCGACGGTAACAGAAGCGAGTTTGGTTGCGAAGGAAGCAAAGAAAAAAATGGGTATTTTACCGAAAGAGTTTTTATGACAAATATTTTGTGAAATTAATCCACCCTATTAAGATAGTTTAAATTACAAAATCGACCAATGTCGTCCATAAATATTAATGCGCTAAATCATTGTGTTATTTCTGATAATGTGCTCATGTAGTGTACATGTGGGCCCAACGCTTTCAATAACGAAGTGTACATGTGGAACCACGTATTCGGAAATGCCTCAGAGAAGGTCGTCTCTATGTTCCCTCTCCACTTTCATAGCCGACAACGACGACAACCATCACAAGCACCCGTCCATCACCACGGACGACATCCTCAGGAACATCCACAACTCCACCATCACCGCTGCCACAAATGACATGGACGACAACAGTCATCGTTATAACTTCTTACATTTTAGATTCAAACCTTCCCATTCTCTCCTTTTAGTTTAGTTTAAATAATAACGTCGCTTGTAGCAAAAGAATTAAATGATAATTGCTTGCCCAGTTAGATGCATGCATGCACACACGTATAGTATAGTAGGTTAGAAGGATGCATACTGAGTATGGACGGTACTAGTTCCTTTATGGGGATGCATATATTCCGCTTCTTTCAAATAATGTATATTTATTATATAAATTTATAATCGGAATTATTCAACTTCTTAATCTTCATTTGAAGATCGTCCCTGCAAAAAAATCATTTGAATCGAAGATCGTTTAGTCATCTATGTAAATAGAACAAACTGATGGAGTGAGTATCGAGTAACATATTCAAGATGATCTGTTCATTTGTTTGATGCATTAAGTGCCTAAAACGATCTCCGATTCAATTTTTTTTTTTGTAGGAACAAAATTCATATGAAGATTAAGAAATTGAACGATTCTAATTATAGAGTTCAGAGGATGATCATACGTTAGGTGCAAAATGTGAAATATGTAAATTCCCCATTGGGAACACAAGTATTATTAGTGTGATTATGTTGACAAAGTGATGATAACCGAAAGGCCGGCATTTTATTATGTTGTTAATTATTGTTTGTTGGGGCGGTCATTTGGATTGCATCTTGGCTTGTTTGTTGGGGCGGTCATTTGGATTGCATCTTCAACTCTCACAACAATTGTATATATATAAATCAGAATTAGAGATACCTTTGCTTTGCTTTCCTTCGTGTCACTTGTTTGTTTCTAAACCTCCAATTTTAATCATCAACAAAAAGAATAAAAGATAAAGAAGAATAAGCAGATCAACAAAAAGAAGATTTGTTCTTCACATGGAAATAGTGCTCCACTTAATAGGGCCCGTGAACCTCTTCTGGTCTAAATTGTAATTGATAGGGGCATGTGAATTGTGGCGCAAAGCACAAATGTCTACGGGTAATTTTGCAGGCGCCAATTTGTTGGAGCTAAATTTCAATGTGTTAGTAATTTTAATTAAACATTTATTATAGTACTCATTTAAATTCAATCAAGTAAATGATAACCAAATGACATGTACAAATATAAAACAATACAATTAATACGAAGGAGTTGAGTATATCTAAAACGGTATAGCAAGGAGGAATATAGTTGTTGTCCTAAAATTGTAGACGCCTCCTTACATGCATGTTGTGAGAGTCGTCTACATTTTCAAGTTATAACTCCTTAAATCTCACAGGATATGTCTAATCCACTAAAAACAATTACGGCAAATAGGAGTACCAATTGTTTATTGATTGGCCATTGATGAAGCATGAATAGGAGAGGATATAATAGGGAGAGTAAATGAATTAGTGAAATATACTATATATAGAGAAATATTATTATTTTTATACAACAATATATATTTATACTAAGGGAATGAGAAAATAAATTATCTACTAAATCGTAAATTTCAAAATTGGAAATTGATATTTCACATATAAGTGAAGAGACGAGAATTTAATTTAAAATGTAGTATTATCTGTGTGTGGTATTATCTTTGAGTAGTCTTTTTATTTATAAAACTCTATATATAAATTTTTCATCTAAACTAGACATGACTCTTTATATTAAACATATACGTTTTAGCTCTTACAAACTCTTGTATACTCATATTCGTTACTTTAATAATAAAAAAAAATGGGTAAAAAACTAAAAGCAGTATACGAAAACAACCCACTTTCTTTTAAATAGCAACAAATAAGTTTTGAATCTTTTAATAAATAAACTAAAATATCACCCATATGTGTCTAAGTTTAAAGTTGATGGAATGAAAAGAAAGAAGACACTTTATATTAATGGATAATTAGTGGCTTTCCTTTTATTGGGCAGTGCCATGTAGCAGATTGGAGGACGGTCAAAACAAAATCTCTCAAAGGCAGCAACCCGACCGACCTAAAGATGCACTAGGGATTTTTTGGGTGCCTTATACACTAAGATTGGCTTTATGAGGACTTGGTTTATTGTATATTTAGAGTTAGAAGGCTAAAGTAGAAGTAGTCAAGCTACAACGTAGATGTATATCTTTCTAATATTATTTTTATTGTCAAAACTTTAGGGATAGATTGATTATTTTCAATACTAGTACTGGAGTATTCTAACAACTTCAAGCCGGAATGATTTAAGTTACGCGTATATCTTTTTACTTTTAAGTGAGAGATCTTTTAACTCTCGTGGATGAGTTGATACCAATTTATTATGACTCTCACTGTATGCTCCTAGCCAAAATTTTCATCCCTTATTATAAGCGTTGTATAAAAAAAAAAAATAAAACATTGAAATTTAATATTAAACCTATACTCTAACAAACAAAAAATCATTTTTTATTAAAGAAAAATTTCCATAAGTTGTTAGGGCATAACTATGAAAAAATTGTCTCCTTGCAAAGTAGTGTCCCAGATGACAAAATGCTAGAAATCAATTAGTTGACGATGGCAGAAAAAAACTACTACCATAAACTTGCACAATTAATTAATTAATTTTTTTCAAGCATTTGCCGTCTCACTTCTGTAACGTTTTCAGATGCTAGATTCGTCTAAAATTATGAATAATTAGTTAATTTTTTTCAAGCATTTGCCTTCTCACTTCTGTAACGTTTTCAGATGCTAGATTCGTCTAAAATTATGAATAATTGGTTTCTGCATAATTAAATACTGCAAGATTAAGTAACATGTTAATCATTGTTACTTCCTCCAGTTTAGTAAAGAAGAAGAAAGCTTTATACTTAATCACAGTCAATCTGCACTAGATTCCCATGTCACAGATTGCTTATATAAGATTTCAGTAACCAAATGCCACAACAACCAGCCTCGGAATTGACTTCTTTGATTAGGGGATTCTTCAATTTATTAATTAGAAATTTGCATGATTAAATAAAATTGGTGGTTTCAAAAGATGTTTTTAATCATTTTAGGTGGCCAAATTATATTGCACTCATGCAATGTGTTTGGCCATGAAAAGAGAAAAAGAAAACAATTATCGTAGTTGCTCCACCTCTTAATACTACAATTTAGTAGTATTCATCTTCGTTTGTAAGTGAGAGGTCTTAAATTCAATTTTCGTCAAAAAATGAAGTTGAACCATATTATTATTGCGAGATCATTATAAGGCTTAGCCCACCCCCCACCCCTAAATTGGAAATATTATTGTTTGTTCAAAACAAAAAAAAACAAAACTTATGTATCCTAACTTTGTAAATTGCAACTGATGCGATGGTATCTCATTTAATTAGTTGATGAATTTTATTTATGTACGAGCATTATCAACTCCCTACCCTAGCACATTATTTGATGTTGGAGAATCCAAAATAATGGTCTATGCGTGTAAATGTAATGCAACTCAAAAACAAGTATGGTTGTTGATTCAGACCAACAGGTTATAGAAATTTCAATCGTCATGCAAAAACAATTTATTAATTTTTATTAGAAAATATATGTGCATGTCACGATGATGAAATTTTTTGGAAGCTCCTAAAAATTGGAGACTTTGTGTTGCTGCACCTTTTGCACGCTTCCAACACCACGCTTGTCAATTAATTTTATGATGAAACCTACTTTCTTCAAACTCATCATTATACAATTCATGTGTATATAATTAGATATCATATCAATTGCTAATTGAGTTGCCTTCACTTTTGGTTTAACCAAAGTCTCATTTATTTCTCCCCTGAAGTTTCATTATCTCTTGCAACAACTAGGGTAGCACTTGTCAATTTCTGGGATTGGAGAGTATATTTATTCCACTTTCTTCCAACTAAAAACGCACAAACACAAGTAATGGGATTGTCCCACTCCACACCCTATTTTGTTCCCATGCCGTGATTGATGGCACTACAATTCCACATGGAACCCCTTTGCTCTCACTCCCTTTAACCTATTTTGGAGGTAATTCACATCCTCTTTGAATTTCGCAGTCCGAAGCCGACGGACCGATAAATTTAGATCGTTCAAGAGAATGAGAGAGATTTAGACCCTTAGTTTATGTGAGTGGGTCAGTAAAATTGACTAATCGAGACCATAAGGTTAAAATAAGTGGTCCAGATCTCAAGATCTGTCAATTCTGGACCCAGAAATCGGATAGGATTTCAATTCTTTTGGAGGAGGATATAATGGACACGCAAACCCCACACTTTTTTCTTTAGTCACCCTCAAGATTTGAACTAACCACCAATCCCCTATTGCAAAAATCAAACCCCCAAAAGTTAGTCTAGGTCACCACAACAAACTCCATCTCCTACTTTATATATATCATCTCTCTCTCTCTCTCTATAGCTACATCTCAATTCTCAAATCCTAACGCACAAACTACACAAGTTTTTTTTAGATCATCCTACATCATTTGAATCCATGGATTGGTTCTCATGGCTGTCGAAAACCGGCCTAGAGCCGTCGCTTGTGTACGAGTACGGCCTCGCTTTTGCTCACAATGAGCTAGAAGAAGAGGACATAATGTACTTTAACCATGAATTTCTTCAAAGCATGGGAATTTCCATAGCCAAACACAGGCTAGAGATCCTCAAGCTTGCAAGAAAAGCAAAGGGCATGAACACTCCGCGTCCGATGCGAAAGCTTTTGGTGGCAATCAAGAGGACTAAGAGGTGTTTATCCGAGTACATACGCACGTGGATTCACCGGGATCGGGACTCAACGGCGCTGGCGCTCGTGACAAGGCCAAGCAATTACAGGACAAGGTTTAGAGGAGCCATGCTGAAGAGGAACAAGAAGTTGATCACGGCCAAGCAAGGCAGCCGGTTGCTGCTCACAAATGGGAGTCCTCTGGTGGTTTCCGCCGGACCCCATCATGTCGATAGCTTTTCGAGTCCGGTGGTGTATGATTTACGGAAGGAGGAAAAGATGATGGATGGTGATGAAGCAAATGATGATGGTTATTGGTGTACTGGAGTTGAAGAGTTCAGGTGGGATACTATGTTCCAGGACTTGAAACCTACTTGAAATTTTTATTTTTTATTTTTTTTGAATTTTAATATTTCTCCTAATTTGGTTATAATATTTTTTTCCCTTTTTTTATTTATTTATGATATTAATTTAATGGTGAGAGATGGGTTTTTAGGGTTCTTTCCACCAAGATTTTTTGTTTTTGGGTTAGCTTTTTCCCTAGGTGGGTCTAGTTAGGGAACGAAATTGCCTCCCCTGTGTTTTTTTGTATGTCACTTGTCTCTATCTTTGAATATCATTCAAAGCATCTAGTGTCTTTGTGAAAGCTATGATTTTGTCAGGCGTGCAAAGCAGCCTATTGTAACAACAGCATCATTTCACATCACATATAGTTTTTACAAGTATGAATGTCCGCGCTTTGCTGCGAGTTTTAAGAACACCGATAAAGATAATACTATTTAACATAAGATAAGTTTTATATATCAATATTTAAATGTCGGTTGTTTGAGAAGGTAAATTAGCAACATATTACCGTGATCAAAAGATTAACAGCATTAAACTGCTCATTATTCAAAATATTTAGATAGACTATGAATATGTTACTGAATCTAGATTTTCCTACTTCACTGTTTCCGGCTCATCTTCACCTTCATTATGTTGAGGTTTAAGGTTTCAGCTAGTTCCTACAAATTTTGAAAAAAAAAAAAGAGTTGTTAGTTCGTACATATAAGAAAACGAAAAGGGGATGTATAAATAAAACTGAGATAGATTTTTGTTTCCCTCTATTTTCATCTGCTCTATCAGATACAAAAAGACTAAAATGAGTGCATTCAAACCAGCCCATTTTTCGCACTTCAATCCTATATCAAATATATCTCAGTGATACTAATTAGACAGAGTCGGGTAGAGGGTATGCGTGGGGTACTGACCTTCGCCGGCATGTCGTGTTTGAAATTGGAAGAGTTTGAGATGTGATTTTGGTGGAAAATGGGTAGTGCTGTAGAGAGAACCATGTTTCTGTGGAATCGAAATTCCAGAAATCAACGATGTAGATAAGGATTTCGAAGATTCCGAATGCAAGAAAGAGAAGAGAAATTTACCTTTGGGGAAGAGTGGTGGCCACTGTTGTTGAAACAATCGGTAAGAGAGCTTTTGGGAAAAAGGGCCGGAAAGGATTTGACGATGGAATTTGCAGAATCAAGACGATGTTGCAGGTCGGGTGTCGGCCGACGATCACAATTTCTTGGGTTTTCCGGTGGACGGCGAAGATGGGTTTGTAGTGTAGATAGCACGTAAACGTAGAAAAACAACACGTATACCATACCTGTTTTCATCATTTCATTGTGCACGTAAGAAAAAGAAAGAAAAAATTGAATAGAAAAACGGGGGTATTTATGTCCTTTCACTGTGCTTAGGAACGATGTTTTTTCTATTGTGCTTTAGTATATATAATTTTTATATTATTTATGTTTACAGTATTGGGTTAGGGAATTCGAACATATGCGCAGAATAAATGCGTTTAAGTACTTGAGCTACAGACTCTCTAATGGTATTTGTTTTTAACTTTTGAGATACAATGACTGAAAATTGTGCTTCTTATCATTTTTTTTGGGTCAAAGGTAGAGTAATTTATTAAACAAAGTCCAAACAGACATAAAACAAAAAGAACTAGCATACAAAAAGAACAACATTGATGCAACCACTGCATGAGTAATAGTTTCTTTCTGTAGCGAGTACAAAAACGATAGATAACAAAAATACATACGGGTTTCAACTGAAAAATAAATACCGTCCTAAGTGGCCCAATCAATAGAGATTCAAAAGTGGCTAGTAGAGAAAACTCTAGAAGCCTGCATGAGGTGACACACCCTGACCTGGAATGTCCACTGGGACTCCGAATTGAGCTGTGCTGGCCGACACTTGGAAGGTGACGAAGCCATAAAATGTAGTGATGTGAAAATTGTGAATAAATTTAAACCTAAAAGTGTCTAAGTACATGAGTGTGCGATGTCAGAGCCTAAGTAAAGTACAGTAGGGTAAGATAAGGATTATACCATCATAGGAAGCCACCTGTACTGGGATATGCCAAGATTCCTCGTCGATACAGAAACTTTGCTACTAGAACCTGGAGGGGAGCAAAACAGAAAATGTGAGTGGGCAAAAACAAAGTTTTCCAAAAGGAAAACTAATGAAAATGGCTTGAAAACTTTGAGTTTTAATGATAAGGACAAAATAAAGGGTAAAGTGAATAGTACCAAGATTGACTTTTTAGTGTAAAAATGTGGTTTTTCGTTAAAGTGAACAGTACCGGGTGCTTTTCATTAAAGTTCCCTTTTTCAAAACCATTTCTCTTTCTAAAAATAATAACCCCTCACCGTAAAACCCTTATAATTTTCCCAGAAAATAGTAATACATATGTATATACGTAAAAACAATGCACAAAGGCAGTAAAAACCAAGTATGCCATGTCATAGCATTTCAACAAGGAAATATGTAAGCCAGGTGAAATAAATCAAAGTAAAATGATATGCCAGCCGGAGTCACCTAACGTGACCTGTACGGCTAAACCTATAGCTCATTAACCAATTCCTGCATACGAGTTGGAACCACCTAATGTGGTATGTACAATAGGACTATGTGTAATAAGTACGCTTAAGTGCAATGATCACGTGAAGGCTGTGCGAATAATCGTGGGTCACCTACTAGTCGGAACCACCTAATGTGGTATGTACGACAGGACTAGGTGTAATAAGTACGCTCAAGTGCAACGATCACATGAAGGCTGTGCGAATAATCGCGAGTCACCTACGAGTCGGAACCACCTAATGTGGTCTGTACGACAAGACTGTGCACCAAACTTGGATCCAAGGTGAGCGTGTGGTGCGGGAGGTGAACATCACGTGAAGGACTGTGCCCTGGCCACGGGCGGGAGCACTAACATCGGGGTGCAGGTGTATGAGCTCTAAATGCCTTTATATATAACCATCATAATGCAACTCACAATCATCAATACATATACTCACCTGGAACTTACCTGAGCGTCCGCAGCGTTAAAAATAACATACACAACTAATAAAAGCATATACCAAAATATAAAGCATTTGACATGGCATATAAAACACAAAATCATTTAAATCAAATTTTCTGGGAAAAACGGAAAGCATATATACATATATTGAAAACCAAAAGCCCACTCACCTGGAGTCTGCACTACAACTCCCTAGTACAAATATCAAGGCGTTACGAACGATCGGCGCCTAGAACAATTATCAAACCTAGAACAATTATCAAACCATATCTCATAATTCTTGTCAATAAAACACTTAACTTACATATCCTATTCGGGAATATCTGTACGTCGGATTCCCGATCCGTAAGTTTCTAAAATTCTCAAATATTATGTACTATAATATATTAAAATTTGGTGACGATCCAATGGTCGAATCGTCGATTCATATAATGACCTATTAACGTATTGTAGAGAATTTAGGTTCCAATATCAATCTACGTCATATGATTATTAGGACTGAACTCAAGGCATCTAATTTATCCTAAAAATAAAATTGACGACCCTCTGGCCATGCGCCTCCGTGGGCGGTCGGCCGCCCGCCCCGACTTGCCAGAAAATTCAACTATTTTTAAAAATTCTCAAACTTCACAGAAATGAATATCTCAGTGAGTGGAGCAACTTTCATACCTGTGACTAAGGCCAATTTGGCCGGGAAAAGCCCAAATTTCAAAACCGCCGAAAACCCTATAAAGGGTGATTCTTGATTCATCTTTAAATCAACTATGACGCTCTAACTAATGATTGAGCATTGTTTCTGGCCTCTATATGAGTGTTATGGTAATGTTAATTCAAAGAAAATGTTTCATAATTAGAGGATAAACACTGAGAAACCCTCGGACCCGTGGGTGGTTTTCCTCGCACAATCAAAGCAAATCTCGTCAGGTTTTGGTTAGAATTAGGTGCTGGGATGTGGTGATGAGTTTTGGTGATGAGGGGAGGTTGAAGAAGGCTGGAAAAATCAACGGAAAATCGTCGGATTTCATAAATCCCAACGAGTCGGGTCGAAGAAGGGAACGGGTCGAAGGCTTGGTGACATACCCCGACCCGGGATGTCTACTAGGACTTCGAATCGAGCTGTGCTGGCCGACACCTGTAAGGTAACGAAGCCATAAAGTATGAAGATGTGTAAAAATGTGAATAAATTTAAACCTACGAGTGCCTAAATACCAGAGTGGATTAAGAATCGTACCTTTGAAAGAATCTCCAATACTAAGAATCGCCACGAATCTTCAACGATAAGAAAGCTCAGCTAATAAAACCTGGAAGGTGAAAACAAAACAAGGGTGAGTGGCCCTAGAAATGAAATTTTAATAGAAACCATCTACAACATTATAACCCATCGCTGCAACACTTGTATAGTATCCAGAAAATTATACCATGTATCAATGTGAAATCAAAAGTATATCAACAGTAAACCATAAATATACCACAACACAACATCTCATCAGCAATATATATTATCATGTGGTTAATAACCCATACTAGCACGCAAGTCAGAGTCACCTATGGTGACCTGTACGACTGCACCCATATCTTATCAATCAATGCTAACTCATAAGTCGGGAGTCACTTCTAGTGACCTGTATGACTTATCCATATCTCATCACATATGCTAGCTAATAAGTCGGGAGTCACCTTTAGTGACATGTACGACATATCCATATCTCATCACATATGCTAGCTCATAAGTCGGGAGTCACCTCTAGTGACCTGTACGACTTATCTATATCTCATCACATATGCTAGCTCATAAGTCGGGAGTCACCTATAGTGAACTGTACGACTTATCCATATCTCATAAGTATACCTGCACACGAGTCAAAACCACCTAAGGTGGTCTGTAAGACATGACTGGGTGTAAATAAATACGCTTAAGTGCTACAATCACGTGAAGACTGTGCAAATAATCGCGGGTTACCTACGAGTCAGAACCACCTATAGTGGTCTATACGACAGGCTTGTGCACCTTCCTAGGATCCAAGGTGAGCGTAAGGTGCGGCAGATGAACATCATGTGAAGGACTGTGCCTTGGCCACGGGCGAGAGCATTAACATCGTGGTGCAGGTTTATGAGCTCTAAATGCATCTCATGTGACATATACAACTCATATGCAACTTGTACGACAATGTCGGAGTTGCCTAAAACCTAATGTGATCATGCCATAACTCAATCATTTCAACTAATACCATAACTCACCTGAACTTACCTGTGGGTTCTGCGTTCATCTTCACACTTCAAAGCATTCATAATAATTTTGTGCAAGTAGTATACACATGGATATGCCATAATGCAAGTCTAAAACTCAACCATATCATTGTATTTTTTTCAATATATATACATATATATAATGTGGAGTAAAATGCACAATCTATAACGTCCTACTCCCGAATTATTTATTTTCGGAAATAATTATTGGGGATAAGTCCAACTAAACATTAGTTTAATTAACTATCATTACTTACGTTTCCTTATTTTAGTTTCTTGATTCCTTCCACATTGATTTATAACCAACATCCAATCACTAAAAACATAAGGTTAAATCTCATATTTTCACCGATTTCCTTCACATTGCTCAATTCCCAAACAAAGTTTTTGTTTCAAATATTGTATGGTTGCATCTAACGTCTCGTTAGACTGCTTATGTACCCTAAACATGGATCAAGCCATTCGTAATTTACATAAGTACTTCAAAGCATTCATAGTAATTATACGCAATAAGCAATTTATAAGAGTTGTGGAATTGTCAATCACACACACACACACACATATATAATATATATATATATATATATATATACACACACACATAGAGCTTAAGGGGAGGGATCCCCATCTTTTGAAAAAAATGGGGATTAGGTGTGGGGCCCACTTCATATCTAATTTCAATGATCCGAACCGTCTATTTTGTTAGTCTCGATTCATAGATCATCCTTGCAAAATATTAGCTAAATTGGAAATGTTTAAGACATCTAATTGGGCTCAAGGAAATGAACGAATACTTTGTTATATAAGAAAATATGAAATTTGATATTGATAATTAAATAGGCAAATGGTTTCGGATTGAATTGAATTTTTGCAAGGATGATCTATGAATCGAGACTAACAAAACAGACGGTTCGGATCGTTGAAATTTGATGTGAAGTGGGCCCTACACCTAATCTCCATTTTTTTCAAAAAATGGGGATCCCTCCCCTTAAGCTCTCTCTCTCTCTCTCTCTCTCTCTCTCTCTCTATATATATATATATATACAGGCCCTTTATGCAAAGGGATCCCCATTTTTTGAAAAACAAATGGGGATTAGGTGTGGGGCTCACTTCACATCGAACTTCAACGATCCGAACCGTCTATTTTGTAAGTCTCGATTCATAGATCATTCTTGCAAAAATTCAATTTAATCTGAAACCATTTGCCTATTTAATTATCAAGATAAAATTTCATTGTTTCTTATATAACAAAGTATTCGTTCATTTCTTTGAACCCAATTAGATGTCTTAAACATTTCTGATTTGGCTAATATTTTGTAAGGATGATCTATGAGGTGCAACTTGAAAAATAGACGGTTCGGATCGTTAAAGTTCGATGTAATGTGGACCCCACAACTAATCCCCATTTTTATAAAAAAATGGGGATCCCTTTCCTTAAAGATTTCATATATATATATATATATATATATATATATATATATATATATATATATATAATACACGATAGAATGGAAAAGACCCACTCACCTGAGGTTCGTGCCACGACTCCCTAGCATGCAGTCGAGACATCACGAACCATCGTCGCCTATGACCAATTATCAAATCACATCTCAGAGTTCGTACCGATAAAATACACAATTTACATAAAACACATCCCTACGTAATTCAATTTGGAAAATATACATCATGGATTTCTAATCCGTTGCTTCCAAAGATCCACATTATACCTCTAGAACAACATCCTAAAGTCCTATTACGATTCAACGGTCGGATCTTCGACAATTGCCAAAACTAAGTGGCGGTTAACCTTTTATTTCATGAACTTACAAATTCAATTTGGGAAGATCCGTACATCGATTCCTGATCCGTAAGTTCCTATGGTCCTCAAATATGACGTACTAAAACATATTAAAGTTTGGTGACGATCCAACGGTCGGATCATCGATTCATACAATGACCTATTAACGTATCGTAGAGAATTTAGGTTCCAACGATCAATCTACATCATTCAAATATCAAAACTGAATTCAAGACATTTAACATAGCTTAAAAATAGTATTGGCGGCCCACCGGCTGCGGGTGGGGGTCGGCCGCCCGACTTGTCAGAAAATTCAACTATTTCAAAAAATTACCAAAATTTACAAAAATAAAGATCTCAAAGAGAGAAACAACTTTCATACATGCCACGAAGTCCAAAAGTGGACGGAAGATGGTCAATTTTGCCCACGAAGCCAGCGGGTGACTAAAGCTTCCCGGTGTCGATTCGTCGTCTACGGTGATCTAACGGGGTCAAGGTTGGTTGGGTTTTGCTCCTGGGATGATGGGCTACAAAGCCTAAGTTGTGGCATCGGCCATCTCTTTGCCAATTCGCCGGAAAATTGAAAAGGGTGGTCGGAGCATTGTTGATTTTCGTTGACTTTCGTGGCTTCAAACTGCCTCATACCGTGGTTAATCAAGGTGGTTCTTGGGTGGGTTTTGTAGAGGGGAATGAGAACTTAAAGATGGTGGTGGTGGCATAAAAAAACTCTATCGGAGTTGGCTGGAATCAACCTTGGAAGATGGGTGGTCGCAATGGGTGTGGATGCGGTTTTGGGGGAGCTTTTTTTTTCTTTTTCTTTTCTTTTTCTTTTCTTATTTCTGATTGGGCTGCTGCCCTTTTTCTACCTTTTATCTAATTGGTCATCCTTAACCAATTAATTAACTTTAAATAACCAACTTCAAATGTTCGTAACTACACCGTTATAATCTGGACTCGTAAACGGCTTTCACCTATGTGTTCGTACCAATGAGTACTACTTAAATATGCCAAAAGAATAAGTCATACGTTCCTCCAGACGATGGTCAACAGAAATCAAAATCCTTGCCTCTAGGCATTTTGGTCAATTCCCTCGATTAAAATAAATTAAAAAAAGGAAATTTTAGGAATGGGTTGTCCTAATCTACCCAACTTTAAAATTTCTTCCTCGAAATTTAAAATCAACTAGAGATGTTGCATAAAAGAGAGTGTCATTCCATTGCGATCAGAGTGCAGTGATTCCTCTTTCATGCTTCCAAACTCAAACTTTCGTTCTCTTTCAAAACATTACTAGAGTATAAAATCCCTTATGAAAGCATCAAGTCAAAATAGATATATTTAAATCAAAATTGAACATTGAAAGTTTTCACCCACACACTTGTAGCTTTACCTACTCTGAAGGTAAGTGTAGAATAACATTGGGTTAAGCTCAACAATAAGTAAATGACTAAATGTAACCGAACGAGGGTGCAATATTGCCATCTTGTCCCTCATTGGAGAAATACACACATATCGTCTGAATAAGCCTTAAACGTGCTCACACACTACGTTCCAGGCAACATCGTCAATATCATAAAATTTCTGTGTCACAATTTCCATCATTCTAATACCTATCCCCAACTTTTTGCTGCAACTCACATATTGCTACCATATCTCAAATGGTGCCGTACTCATAACCAGAAATGTAACCTTAGTTACACATAACTCTAACAAGGCTAGGTGTTTAACAATCATGTACTGTGCATAAAGTCTCTATATATCAACTCTAATGGTATCATAGCCAACCATAGTTACAAGCAACTAAAATAGAGATAAGGTATGTTACACCCATACAACTCTTGAGGCGAGCAAAATGCAACACATCCACTAAAGTCTGAGTAACTCACTTCAATTTAATTGTTATTTTAGGGGTGGAAATGTGATACTAAACATCTAATACTTATAGCCTTTAAAAAGACTTCCAAAGGCTTGGAAGTGAAACACGTAACATGGTGAAATATAAATACACCAAGATGATAATCTTATTGGGTTTCTGATTGCTAGAACTCGTATAAAAGCCTAGGAGTAGCTTTCTCATAATGCCCTCATCCTCCGAAAGAAACAGAGAAGAAATTATGGTTGTCTAGAAAGTTTGGATTTTATTTCTTCAAACATCTTTCCTACTCTAACCAAAGGCAAAACGTCTAGATTGAAAATTCTCTTCCAACATATCAAATGGAGCCTTAATTTTAATTTCAGTTTTATCCCCACATTTAATCATGTCACGAACGAGGACTTTTAGATCACGTCCCACGGACACGTTAACAACATCCCACTTCTATCTTAGTTGCCTTCACAAGTGTCTCGTTGTTGAAATTTCAATGCCCATTTTAAGAAAATAAATCATCGCCAATACTTTAAGTTTTGAGGCTGGAAGAATATTGCTTTCCACTTAAGTAAAGCTACCATCAATTGAACAACACATAAGCATAGCATTGGTTCAGCATCACGATTATTGATTTTCACTTTCTCTACACATACAAAATACCTCGAACTGAGAGTGTATAATGATACTTCCCAACTCCATTCATATAACAAATGATTATAATCATTCAAACCATTTCTTAATAGGTTAAAGGTAACTCCATATCGATACTCGTATTTTCCAACTGAAATAGAATAGGACAAGCTGAAAGTGTTCAAGAGTAAATATATCATTTTCGTACAACCAAAAGATACATTATAGTGCACTCATAGATGCTGATTAAATTCTTCTACTGCCACTGTCAGAAACTTAGTCCGTTCCAAAAAGTAAGTTTATTTAAGAAGTTCTAAGGTTGATAAAAATTTTGGACATGTTCTCCACAGAGAAATGTCATTCGATTTCCAAGCAAAGATGATAATTGTTAACTTTAAATCACAGATAAAATAGTTCATTCCAAATGGTTCTATACATTGGTAAGACTACTATGGATTTAACAAGCTTCACGAGAAAACTCTGAGTTTCAAAAGTTTGTTACATAGACCACCAGTTTGAAACAGGATTCGTGCGAAAAGATTCAAGAAAACTAATGTAGTACGAAGAAGTGGAATGGTGGTATCCTCCCGAATATCGCCAAGGAATCAAAACTATTTTTAATTTCTACTCTCAAAAGGTTTAATAATGATGGTTAACAATAATGATGAGATTGACCCGTAAATTCCTGGCGATACACCAATAATGATACATTAGCCCCATGTTAGGGCTATCAACTAGTCTCAATTACACACCTTTCTTTGGCAGCAAAGTTCTTTGCTTATAATCTAGAGACACTCGCCAAAATGATATTCTAAAGATCGACGAGTCGTCAAATCTGCCTAAAACTTAGGAACAACTAACATATTTTTCCGTATTCGACGAGGTGGTAAGATTTAAACATTAGACTCAAGAACCAAGAATGCTCACATCACGTGTGTGATGAACACAATACTGCCCAACTTATGCTCTGATACCAAACTGACACACCCCGACCTGGGATGTCTACTAGGACTCCGAATCGAGCTATGCTGGCCGACGCCTGGAAGGTGACGAAGCCATAAGGTATGAAGATGTAGAAAAATATGAATAAATTTAAACCTAAAAGTGCTTAACTACCAGAGTGCGCTGGTGAGTGGGAAGGAACCCACTTCACACGTGACGTTAGAGCATAAGTAAGTACAGTAGAGTGGATTAAGAATCGTACCCTTGAAAGAATCTCCAATACTAAGAATTGCCGCGAATCTTGAACGATAAGAAAAATCAGCTAATAAAACCTAGAGGGTGAAAAAAAAACAAGGGTGACTCACACTTGGGGTCCCGTTCTCTCCTTTCTCTCCCTCTCCTTTCCTTTCTTCCTTATTGGTCACTCCCTATCTCTTCTTTTTGATTGGCTTCAACTCTTCCTCCATTCTCTCATTTCTTTAAATCCGGGCCACACACGTGGCATTCCAGATTTTTTTCCAAAAAGTCTAGTGTTTGCTCCACACCAAAAGGAAACTTGGTGGTGGAATGAGGAGTTACAAACAAAGGTGAAGGCTAAGAAGGAATGTTGTAAAGCCTTATACAAGGATAAGACCAATGAAAATAGTGAAAGGTATAGAAGAGCGAAGCAAGAGGCTAAGAAAGCTGTGAGAGAAGCTAAGCTAGCGGCTTATGATGATATGTATAAACGACTAGATACCAAAGAAGCAGAGTTGGATATCTATAAACTAGTTAAAGCAAGGGAAAAGAAGACAAGGGACCTAAACTAAGTGAGGTGCATCAAGGATGAGGATGGAAAGGTTCTTGCTACAGAGAACGCGGTCAAAGACAAATGAAGAGGTTATTTTCATAATCTTTTCAATGAAGGACATGAAAGTAGTACTTCTTTGGGGGAGTTAACTAACTCAGAAGAGTGTAGAAACTACTAATTTTACTGCCGAATCAGGAAGGAAGAAGTGGTTGTAGCTTTGAAAAAGAGGAAGCATAGAAAAACAGTGGGCCTAGATGATATACCGATCGAAGTGTGGAAGGTCTTGGGAGAGACATGTATAGCATGGCTTACTGACATTTTCAATAGGATTTTGAAAACGAAGAAGATGCCAAATGAGTGGCGAAAGAGCACTTTGGTGCCTATTTACAAAAATAAGGGTGACATACAAAATTGCATGAACTATAGGGGTATTAAGTTAATAAGTCATACAATGAAGCTCTGGGAGAGAGTCATTGAACATAGATTGAGGCAAGAGACACGGGTTTCGGACAATCAATTTGGGTTCATGCCAGGGCGCTTAACCATGAAGACAATCTATCTCTTACGAAGATTGATGGAAAGATATAAAGATGGGAAAAATGATTTACACATGGTCTTTATAGATTTGGAAAAAGTGTATGATAAAGTCTCAAGAGACATTCTTTGGAGGATTTTAGAGAAGAAAGGAGTACGAGTAACATATATCTAAGCTATAAAGGATATGTATGATGGAGCAAAGACTGCCGTAAGAACTCATGAAGGACAAACCGAAAGCTTCCCTATAACTGTAGGGTTACATCAAGGCTCATCCTTAAGTCCTTACCTTTTTGCATTGGTAATGGATGAGTTAACATGATATATTCAAGATGATATTCCTTGGTGTATGCTTTTCGCAGACGATATAGTGTTGATAGATGAAACTCAAGAAGGGGTAAATGCCAAGCTTAACCTTTAGAGAGAAGTGTTGGAATCTAAAGGTCTTTACCTAAGCCGATCAAAGACAGAATATATGGAGTGCAAGTTCAGTGTAAATGGAGGCCAAAATGAGTTAGGGGTGAGGATCGGAGATCAGAAAATACCAAAGAGCGACTGCTTTCGCTACCTAGGATCTATCTTGCAAAAGAACGGATAATTAGATGGAGACCTCAACCATAGAATACAAGCTGGATGGATGAGGTGGAAGAGTGTATCCGGTGTGTTGTGTGACTGCCGTATGCCACTGAATCTCAAGGAATTTTTTTTTATGATGACAATAAGGCCGGCGATACTGTATGGCACATAATGTTGGGCGGTGAAGCATTAACATGTACATAAAATGGGTGTAGTGGAGATGAGAATGCTTTGTTGGATGTGTGGGCATACGAGAAATGATAAGATTAGGAATGAGGATATCCGAGGTAAAGTAGGAGTAGCCGAAATTGAAGGAAAGATGAGAGAAAACCGGTTACGGTGGTTTGGACATGTGCAAATAAGGCCTACTGACGCTCCGGTTCGAAGATGTGACTATGGGACAGAGGTTCAGGGCCGAAGGGGTAGAGCAAGACCTAGGAAAACTTTGGAAGAGACCTTAAGAAATGACTTAGAGTACTTGGATCTAACGGAGGACATGATACAGAACCGAGCGCAATGGCGTTCTAGGATTCATATAGCCGACCCCACTTAGTGGGAAAAGGCTTTGTTGTTGTTGTATTAGATTTCATCAAATTAGATCTTAACTGTTAGATTCAATGAATTTATAAATATAAAAATAAATTAAAAAGTATACATATATGATGGTCTAGCTCCACTAACTTAGGGGGAATCCAAGGCTAAATTTGGCCCATAAATGAGTTTTGAGTTTTAACTCATATTTGCCCTAAGGGTTGGTGCAAAGTTGGAATAAGTTTAGAACCTAAAATTTGAGTTTTACTCTAAAGGTTGGAGTAGGTCTAAGAGAAATCGGTAAAATTTCTAGCTCTCTTAAAAGCAACCAACTGAAATAGCTTTGCTTCCAAAAACTAATATGTACATGCTCAAAATTACATGCTCAAAATACTCAACTTAAGTACGCTTTAATAATACTAGTATTCGAATACAAGAACGACAACATACTGATAATATTTTAAAGGTGACATTATTGACACTCTAAAATATTCATTAAGCATTTCAAATTTTCTACGTTTAGAAATAAAAATACACTTAGGCCCAATTTGAGATTGCTGTGTTTTTTTTTTTTTAAAACTGCTTCTGCTATGCTTTAAGAATAATCAGCTGTAAAATAAAGCAGATGAGCATTTGGTTAATTGTATTTTAAAAGTGTTGTGAATAAGAAAAACAATATAAAAGCGTTTGGTAAATTTTAAAGTAAAAGTAATATAATTGTATACAATGACAGAATGGACATAGCAGTATGAGTGGGGAGACAATAGTGGCGAGGACAATGGTGGTGGAGGTGGTGGTTACAGTGGTGGCGATGGTAGCAGCAATGGTGGAGGTATGGTGGTGGTGTTAATAGTGGGATATGGTGGTTGGGGTGCACATGTAACAATGGTACTAGGGGAGGTGGTAGCGCCAATGGTGGCAACTGTGGTTGTGGTTATAGTGTAGGTATGGTGGTGTGCGAACAGTGGGATGTGGTAGTTGAGGTGTAGAGGTAACACTCGTGGTATGGCTGGTGGCAGCGGTGGTGGTTGTGGTGGCAATGGTGGCGGTTGCGATTATGATGGTGGCAGTGGTGGTGGTAGCAATGATGGTGGTGATACTGGTGGTAGTGCCGGTTGGTGGTTGTGGTTGCAATGGTGGCGGTTACGGTTATGGTTGTGGTGGTGGCAACAACGGTGATGGTAGTAGCATTGATGGTGTAAGGTTAGTGTTTATGGTGGTACGTCGTGGCAGTCACTTTATTCTATAAAGGATAAAATTTGTGTGGAAGGCAGATAATGTCATTTTTAAAAATTAATGAAAGTATTTCAACAATTGAAAATATTTATTAAAGATTCAACTCTGCTTTAGCAGGTTTTAAAATTGCTAGCAAAACGAAATTGTTTGTCCCACGTGCTAGAGAAGCACCAAAAGAAGATAAAACGATGCATAACAGAATGTGAAGGAATATGTCTGCGAGAGTTCGATTCTAAGATGGTATAACAGATGATATATGGTAATACCTCAAACTCGAAATGTACATATATAATACCGCGGAGACCTATAAGGGACTCCATTGACTCTTCCTTGATCCGCCATAAACACGCAACCAACAAAGGCCAACTTGGGTGAAACATTATAGCTTAAAGCTCGGCACTTGCAGTACCTATATAACATTCAAGCCGCAGATATTCACTAGTAATCTGAATGACGAAATCAGAACAGTTTTCCACAACCTGTATGGAACTATGGATTCATGTCACCGATCTCCAATCATTAGTGGCTCGATGGCAGACGGAAGGAACCCCCAGCATAAAGCATTTGGTAAACCGGTCGTACTCTAATTGTCAAAATTACACTCAAGATGAAGCCTAGTCCACAGGCGATGGCTAAAACTATAAATGTGAGCCCAAAGCAAGCAGAACCTACGCATGTAGACCCTCCTTGCTTGGCAGCTTCAGCATCATACACATCACCAGCAAGAAGAACGGAGAAAAGTACTGCACCGATAGGATTCCCAAGTCCCATGAAGCTGTAAATTACGGCAAAATTTTTCAAGCCGAAAAGTTCGGAGGCTGTTGGAACCATCAATGAATACTGAGCCCCATAGCAGATACCAAACAGAGCAGTTGCAACATAGAGAGTACCACTGATAGCTAGAGCATATAAAACAAACGATATGAGCATAACTACATGCGCACATGCCATCCACACTGTGCGAGGAACTGTTTTCGTCCTGCAATGGCAAAATGTTATACCAAATTAGTATTATGCCCTTAAAGAAGCAAAAGAATGACTCGTCCATTAAAAACAGAGAGTGGAATGTGATCATATATTCTCAAACAGAATAAGGTCTGTATATAGTTTACGAGTATAAGAATCTAGGTCACAATCTCAAAAGTATATTGGAACAGTTTGACACAAAAGTAAGATGTTCAAGAAACTCTGATATAACATTGCAATCTGCTAACCCTACAATAGAGGGAAGAAAAAGGTGAATGTAAACGCATTAAAGAATAACAACAATTTCCAAGTTTGAAAGATTTATCCATCAAAAAGAAGATTAAAGGTTAAAAGAAACACAAGTCAACAAAGCAAGCTAGCAAGATACTTTAGAAGATCGTCGAAACTTAAAATCAGGGCCAGTGGAAAAACAGGACTTGTTATTGCCGAAGTGGTGTCAGTTATACCTGAAGTTAAAAAGCCAGGCTTGTACAGAAATTTGTATAACTTAAAAAGAGAAAAAAAATGTTTCAGAAACAGTTAAACAGAAGTTAGTCAGAAATGACCTGAGAAAGTGTTCAGAAACAGCACCAGAACCCAGACGACCCACAAAATTGCAAAAGCTGAAGAGAGACAACAGTATTGTCGTATCACTAGCGCCTAATGCAATCCCAATCTGGCTCAAATTATTGAGTACTGTTATTCCAGAACCGACCCCAAGAAAATATAGAAACCAAAGAAGCCAGAAATCAGCCTTTATAAAAGCTTCTTGAAACTTAAAATCCTCTCCCCTCTTAGGTCTCCTTTTCTTCTTCACTGCCCCTTCCCCAATTGCAATAAGTGTTTCGATATCTGAAGCATACTCAGCCTCAAGAAAACTGCCAAGATGTGTAGCTGATGAGGATGGTGTCAACAAAGGATCTGTTTGGGTCGCGCCCTCTTCTGGAGCAAGACGGTCTGAAGATTCAGCTCGTGCCCTTGAAGGAAATAGTGTCATTTTCACAGGAATTGCGAGGGGAGCAAGTAGAAGAATAACCATTATAGCAACCAAAATGTAGGAAATAGCATCGCTAAGAGATACCAACTGCTGTACTATTGTGACAGTGATAAGATAAATAGCTAGCAAAACACTGACAGCTATGGTGAAGAGAAAATGGACATGCTCCGAAGAATCTTCTCCAGAAGCTGGAGTACATGGCCGGATAAAGTACATCAAGGCTAAACACAAAACTGGAATCCCAAGAGCAAGAAACAACAATAGATTCAAAGCTGAATCCTGAAGCACCGTACTGTATAATACTGTATAAACAGCAGCACTAAGCCCGATATAACCTTTGAGAATGCCAGCCACAGTGCCTCTGCTGAGAGGGAAGTTCCTCATGTTGGTTACAAGCACAGCTGTGCCAAACCAAGCGTTGCTATTTGCCGCAATGAAAAGTGTGATCCATAACTGCAATAGAAATAAAAGATAGATATTAGATGTCCTAATGCGAAAACTAAAACATATATTTAACTAGCTTATTTCTGAAAATTTCCTTCTGTAAGATTTTTACTTTTTTTCAGCATAATTCAACATCAACATAAGGATAAAAGGGGGACGGGGTTGCGTAATGCATAAAGACAATAATAGAATTTGACATAATAATAGAATTTGACATATGGGTAATGCCTTTTGTATTAAAAGGCAATACATTCCATAGTATGACTTTACTTCAGAAGACAACATTTAAGTAACCCCTAACAGCTTGAGACAACAATGCACGAAGAAGCAAAGTGGTGAAGTAATTATTTCAACAAATTAACAGAAAGTAGATGAAAGCAGGCCTGAAAAAGAAAAGGCCCACGTAAATCAATTCCAACACACACACGAGGAAAACAAAATGCTTATTGCTACAAGAACATAACACCTGTACAATGAAGTACAATGCAGTCAATAGGAGATGAATCAATTTCAACTAAAAAAGAAGTTGAAAACACATGTGGATCAATTGTATCTAATCAATCTGTTCTCGGAAAAAACATTTCTCTACGTACAATCTTCATGCAGGATGTTAATTGTGCGGCTTCAGATTTAATCACACAAGAAAGCTCCAGAAAGAGAGGACAAGAATACTATGGAGATTATAGTTTGCCTTAAGTGAGACTTGAAAAAGTCCAAGATCTGAGATACTACTAACAGTTTAGAAAATGAGCCTGCTTGTGAGTAATCAGCACTTATACAACTTTACAACTTCCAAAAATTTGAAATTTCAATCAGTTAAACATAATGTCTTGAGCTCAGTTAGGAATTTTTTTGTTATTAAAGTGGACTGGAGGTTCCTCATCTATCTACATTTTTAATCACTTTCCATCTCTAAGTTGTCTTTGCTTGAATTTATAAATGATACATGTTAAGTAAAACCACTGTAAACCTGTTCATACCTAGACCATGCACAGAACTAATAGACACATATGAGATACAAAAATGGCTCAACTTGGTACCTGAACTCTCATCTTTAAGGTTTTCAATCCTTGAGAGTAATGAGCAAAGTTCTGTTAAAAATGTGAAAGTGGGAAAGACAACAGTTCCAAGGAACACTACGATAAAGAATTTCTTGGTAAGGAGAGGAAGCTGCAATGACATTCGATAGGTTTTCAGCATTTAACGTTAATGATGGGTTTTGTTTGCACTTATACTGCTTAGCTCCTTAAAATGCATCGAAAAAACAGACTTGCTATTTTTTATCACTGATTTAAAGAACTTCTTTTAATTCTCGGATACAATTGGTAAATAAGAGTTACTAGTTCAACGGAAATGGAATATCAAAATGATCTACTGTAACTTCGCATGTGTCCTAAGAATCTAGATAAACGAAGAGAAACATAGATAAATTGGAAGAAAGTAAAGGTACCAAATTTGAGAAGTAACACCAATCAAGCAATCATCTCCAAAATCTTATTAAGGACAACCGAGATCGTAGTGTCAGACAAACCCGGATCAAACATATTATGCCTATAATTTACACTCAAAATACATTAAATTTCAGACGAACAAATCTTCCAATTAGAATTTCAGAAGAAACCACTTTTAGAATTCAACCCATCCAACACTTTCAAAATTCAACTCGAGTTGAAATTCCCCCTCTCCATGATTAGAGTGGTTTAGACTATCGCTGGTATTAAAAGAACAATTAACCCATCAAACAACAAGCTGCCTAAGTGAAAGTTTCAACTTTTGGAGTTAAACAATCAATTTCAAAATTCAAATCATTCAAAACAAAGAAATGGAGATATACAATGAAGTGGGCAACTCACCGCCACAAAAGGGAAGCTGCCAATCGTTCCGCTGACAACGAGCCAGATAACGCCATAGCCCAAGAAACAGAGCACACAACCAACCAAAAGCACAGCCCACGGAGGAAACTTGTTGCAGGCGATCCCAGGGAGGAAACCCAAACTCTCTCCAACGTCACTGGCCACTCCGAGAATGGTGAGCTGCTGCTGACTCAAACCCAGCACCGATTTCAGCAGCGGGGAATAGAGCGGGAAGTTGTAGGAGTTTCCGGAAGCAATTTGGACCCAAACCGCCGCTCCCAACCCCACCCACGGCGGCCGGCTTCCTGCTTTCAGACTTGGGCTCGGCATCTTCTGATCGCTAATACAGTGGGATCAGAGAGAAAGGAAGGGCAATAGAAATGTGGGAAAATACGCCGTTGCCGCGTGTGATTGGAAGAGGTTGAGAGAGAGCTGACAGCGCGACCATACTCCCAACTTGGAGTTTAATGGAGTGGCAGAAATCACGTAGGGTTTCGGGAAACGAGTGTCAAAGATGACGGGGACAGGACCATAGACCAGAGGGCAGGTGGCGGACGGCGGGGCTGCCCTTTATGTTCCCATTGAAGACTAAATTATTGTAGTTTGCATTTTCTTCACGTCATATACTTTGTCCTGCATGTTGTGCCCTTTGTGGTGAATCAGCTATACGCCTACGATATGACATAAAATATCGGTATTTGGCTTGGATCGATTACACACTTAATGCAATTGTGTTTATTGTGTCGGATTATCTCGAATTAAATTAAAACTATCTTAGAATATACTAAATTAAAATTGATTTAATAAAATATTAGGTATAATGTCGGATTAAAAAGCAAGATAATAATAAAAATTCTTTTTTTTTTAATTTTATATTTTTTTTATAAGAATAAACTGTTTAATATTCAAGTCTTTCCACTGTAGAGTTTGATCCTTAGAATATTATCTTGAGATTATTCTTAAAGGGGAATGCTATCTACACAATTTTTTTACTTTTCACACATCATTATTAATTTATATCATTTGATATTTTTTAATTCAATCGATCTGAGGATCGTAAATTAAGAGGGTATGTATGAAATAAAAAAAAGGTGTGTGGGTAGCACACCCATTCTTAAATACTTGTTGCTGTATCATGATAATAGTAGTGCTATGTACCTAATATTTTCCTCTTGGATGATTGTTATAGGAGGAAATATGCATGCAAAAATTACAGAGATTTTTCTATGTACCTAGATTATGAAATGATACACTATGTATCACTATATAAGTGAGATGAGATACCTGTGTTAAAAAAATTAATTTAAAAAAAATAGACAAAATTCTACTTATATAATAAAATGTGATGTATTATTCTGAGCAATACCTGTGTTAAAAAAATTAATTTAAAAAAAATAGACAAAATTCTACTTATATAATAAAATGTGATGTATTATTCTGAGCATAATGAAAATTTTCTCCGATAATTGATAGTCTAACCGAATCTTGTCGACTTTTGGATTCATCTTCCATCTTAGTGCAAATTGCTGTCATACTTCTACTTTCAATAAAGAATATCAAATCAATTTGAATTGTGTTGCTTTGCCCTCAGATTTGGAATATTTTCTGAATAGAAAAATGGTCTTTTTTCTTTAAAAAATATGTGAAGGAGAGAAAGAACTCATCTATTACCTTTTTTTCTTTTTGAACAAAACTCATCTATTTCTTTTAGCATAAAAGTATTTTTTTTTATTAATCATCATGCCCTAACACATATATTAAATAATAACTTGTATAGAAATTGGGTGGGCTATATAAGCAAAAGCCCATCCTAAACATCAAAAGCCCATCCTAAACATGTGGGTAGCTCGGTCGTGTATAAACTCTCAAGTAAACACAATGCTAAATGTGTACAAATAAGAGTTGGAAAAACCTAACCTTGAGATCGAGTCTAGCATTTGATATTATGTTTTCCCAAAAAAGAAAAAAGTAATTGATATTACTTAAGACAAGATTTCGCCTCACGTACATCAAAGTTTGAATAACAAATGTCTCCCATATACAATGATATTTTGCTTTGTAACAATAGCACTCCAATCCATAATCCATAAAACGGTGAACCAAATAGCATTTGAACTTTCTCAATGGACACCATTCTAAATATTCAAGGTATGTTTGGGCGAAGAACTTTCAAATTCCAATAGATTTAGGCATAGGATAAAGAAATGGATAACCCAAAGTTAGACATTAGAGATTAGAAATATGATAAATTTTAGCCAAGTGAGCAGTTTTGTGTACAGTACGGGCAAAGGTACCATTTTTAGACCAATAAGAGAATTTTTTTTATGCAGACATGGGAAGTATCTAACTTAATATGCAGTGTTGGGCTTTTGCTCAATGAGAATTCTAAGGGTGTGTTTACCAATTGGGATTGGAATCAAGAGAAACGGAATTGCACATTTCCCAATCCATTCCGACGTTTACTAGCAATTAGGGAATCAGAATTTCTGTAGGGACCACCCATATCAGGAATTCAATTCCAGAATTGCCTGGAATTGGATTACCTCTATAGAGGCAGTATTTGAGTTCCGGGTAGAACACTCCATTAGGAATCAAAATTTTGTACCCAAAATACCCATGTATACTCCTAAAACACCTCTACTTTCTTAAAAACCATAACTTTTCATTTGGGCAAACCAAAACACCATATTTCTATCTTCCCCAAAAAGCCAAACGATCAAAGTTTCGTGCTGTTTCCTGAAAACCAAGCCCCTCTGCATTCACAGCACCCAACAAAAACAAGAAGAAAAAGAAGAAGAAGACGATGACGATGATGAAGAAGAAGAGAAAGCCCACGTAGCTACAGTGACGCGAGAAAATGCAGAGCCTTTGTGTTTTCTCTCTCCTCTGACTCTTTCTCTCACTTTCTCTCTCTTCTGTGTGTGGAGAGCAGAATATGGAACAACGATGATGTAGAGAACCCGTGGCTTCTAGAAAGCTGTTGGGAGACTTATTTCAGTGTAAAAAAATGCACCAATATTTTCCAATGGTGCCAGCCAACCAATATTTTCCAACGGGAATTGATAATATTTTAATAAAACCATATATACATATACATATTTATATGTGTGTGTGTGTGTGTGTGTACACTTGTACAGACTATTAAGATCTTTTATTACTTGTACTAATTCATATATAAGCCTAAAAATTGGCTTTTTTAGCCAAAACAGAATCTAACATTGACATAATTTCTTACTTATTGACAATGAAAATAAATAGAGTTTGTCCACCATAATTCATTTTGGTCCATTTGTGAAAAATGTCAATATCGTCGGTAAGTTTTCATGTGAACGACTATGTTACCACCTTTTAAAGGGTATTTTTGTCAAATCAATCCCTCCACTTAATGAGGATATTGACAAATTTTTCACTAAATGACCAAAATAATTTACTGTGAACAAACTCAATGACCATTTCTATCGATTAGGGACCAAAATGAGAAGCTACACCAATCCTAGAGATCATTTTAGCTAAAAAACCAAACAAAATTTTCATCAAAAAATTGATTAACTAACTCGCTTTATTTGCTCGGTCCTTGTCATTTCAAGTGGCTTGTTAAAAGAACATGCATGATGAAAATTTGAGAAATGAAACCATTAATTGGATATATAGCCATAACCTCATGCCTCGTTAAACCCTAACTTCATAACACCCATTCCACCCTATCATAGGCCAACTGAGATCCAACTTGAGAGCCAAAATCCCTTCCATTACTATCCGCTTATTGTGCAAGAAATGCCCAATCTTAACTGCCACCAATGTGTAATGAGATATCAACCTACCCGGCATAAAATCACTATGGTGGGACGATATAATGGAAGGAAAAATAAGCTTTAGGTGATTCGCCAACCCGGCCCTTTGCATCAATTTTATACAAACATCGCACAAACTAATGGTCGGAGTTACGTCATATCCGGGAAGGTTGATGGAAGACAGATATTTCTGGCGGTGGCAGACCAAAAATTCGTCGTCTGACAGATCTTCAAAGTCGAAGAAATACTTGAAGAAGTCTTCGGTCGAGTGAGTAAGAATGGGGCGCGAGGCCAATTGAAGACCCATTGCTTCAGAAGAGTTAAAGTTTAGGATCTTTGGCCTCAACATGGAAAAATAGACATGCAGCCAGAGTTGAAAGACCTAGAGTGGGTCGTTCTGGTGGGGATCGATTTTCCCAACAGAGGCCTTGGCTAAGCACTGAGTGAGGTTGGCGATGATGGTCGGGCTGAGGGCTAAGACATGGCCACTGACATATTTTCGGCTAAACACTTGTTTGACTTGGTACAAATGATGAATTTCTTGTACCAGTAAAACAAGAAGGCCTCGTGCTCTCCTTTCTTGAGATCCTCATCCTCTAAGCCAACAAAGTTGTTGATTAAGGTGTTGTAGTTGAATTTTTTTGTGCAATTTGTGCACATCTTCTTTTAACGCCTCTGAATCGTTCTTTGTTAAAACTTAGACGACACGCTCGTCGAAGACTGTTTTCAAATCTAGGTCAAATTGATACCGAGACAGAGTGGTATTAATATGGAGGCCAGAAGAAAAAGTGCTGAGTATGGCTGTGATATCCAGCACGGTTGGACCAATGGGGCCAAAAGGAAGAACCATAGTATTGGGGGCCGAACACCAGAAGCTTAGGGTGGCCATCAGGAGCTCTTGGTCCATGTTGATTTCAAGGGTCGAAAGTTTGATGGCGTCAAAGATGCCGAGAGTTTTCCATTCATTGCCAAAGTATGGCTCTATTCGGGTGACCCAAGCAGCCCAGGTCGTGGGGGTCAAGGGCCAAGCCCCTTAGGGTTTGGTCAATTCCCACTTCGATCAATCATACCCTTGGAATAAGGGTTTTAGGCAGTGGGCTTTCAGCATTTCAGTGATCATTTTTGGGATGTCGTCCTTAAATAGTGGTCCTAGAATCTGGTGGGAAGTGCTTGAATCACCCTCAAATCGGAGGGTTTTGATAGCATTCCGATCGATGAAGTCTTGGCATTTGTTACATTCCTCGGTGAGCTTGGTAATGAAAGTATTGGAGGCCATTGATGAAGGTTTGGAGGTTTTTTTGGGTTTCGAAGTTTGGTTTATTTTTCTGGGTTGAGAGCAAAATGGCAAGAATTGATGAAAGTTGAAAGCGTGAAAGGTCAAATGAATATAGGCATAGTATTTATAGGCAATTGGGGGAGAAGATCAACGGTTTAGGTTTAAGAGATGAAAGGCAAATCCCACCAAAGAATTTCATAATCATAACAGATCTTTTGAAATCCAAGTGAAGAGGCCGAAAAACACGCAAATTAAGGTTGCACGATTGTGTGTAACGGCATTGCAATAGAAAGAAGAAAAAGAAGGCAGAGCCAAAAACCAGAGGGGGCATTGGAGGGAGAATGAAAACCATCGTCCCTTCTTATTTTCCCTTCTTTTTCTGCTGTGGTGCGGGCATCAAATTTTATTTTTTAAGTTTGTTCTTGATGTAGCCTATAGGAGGACTGGATGAGAATGTGAAATTAAAGATGGCAATTAATTATTAATTAAGGAGAGAGAATTAACGAAGCAGAAATGGTAAGTTTTAATTTTTAATTCATTCAATTGTTTTTTTTTTTCATAAAAGATTTAATTAAATGCATAGGTAATCCTTAATCATCTAAATGACCTATTAACTAGAACTGAGCATTTAAAAAAGGGAACTTTAACGAAAAACTCCTGGTACTGTTCACTTTAATGAAAAACTACATTTTTACACTAAAAAGTCAATCCTGATACTATTCACTTTACCCTTTATTTTGTCTTTATCGTTACAACTAAAAGTCAAGCCCTTTTTATTAGTTTTCCTTTAAAAAAAAAAAACTGACTGAACCGGCCCAATTGCACCGACAATGTGGTTTGGTTTAGTTTTTTTTTTTTTTTTAATTTTTTTTTAACTTCTAGTGGTTCAACCGAACCACACCGATATTAATCAGTATGATAAGCGGTTTCTAGAATTCTCAGCCAACGGTTAACTAAACAGACTCGTATGTTTAAGAGTCCATTTCCTTTTCATTTGCTCGCACTCAACTCACAAACTGATAACCTGTGCCCATCGTCCTAGCGTTGTTCTCGCCTTCTCGTCAGTTGATCGACATCCTTCTTTGTTTAACATGTATCTAGCAGAGAGCACACACTTTGTGACAGCCCGTCCTGAATTATTTTATCGATAGTGTGAAATGTCTATTTTACCCTTGGACGTTGAGATGTGTTGTGTGTGACATGTTTTTGGAAGTGGACCAATATGTTAAGTTCCTAAGTTTTTGGACTCAATTAGAAGTTAGACTTTTGTTGGTTTTGGTTGGTGACAAGCTGGACCACACCCTCACACACATACACCACTCACGTGTACCCTCTCTCGGATTTTCTTACCATTTCCGTACAACCTATAAGGACAACCCTCAAAACCCTTTCAAACATCACAGATCGAGGTCATGAGTGGTGTTTTTGGACTCATTGCAAGCTTAGGAGTTGAATGGTGGTGGTGGTTGGACTTGAATCCTTTGAAAACCCAAGAAGACAGAAATCCCAGATTTGAGCACTGTTTATGCAATCGTGATCGTGGCCGTTTCTTCGAGTTTTAAGGTTCTAGGGAGCTTTAGGACATCTTCACGAAGCTCTGGGAAGAAAGTTGGAGTGTTTTGGACGTCGAGAAGCTTAGTTTGATGAGTTTCAATTTTGGCCGGATTATCGAGGTTTCTCCAAAGAGATTTCGTGGATTTTAAGGCTTAAAATTGGTATGTTTTTGTTCTACTCGTTGTAAGCTTCATTTTGGTACAAATTTCATGAATTTTGGTTGAGAAATGAAGAAGATATTGAAGTTCTAAGATTTTTTCAGTTTCCGGTGATCGCAGTGGCACTGGCACCGGACTCCAGCGAACCAAGGAAGAAGGAGGAGAATATTGACGGAATATTCTAACGCTGTCAGGTAATTCTAACGGTATATGCTGTTTTTAACGGAATATTCCCTAACGCCGTTAGGATATCCGTTTGGTGTGCCAGGCACGTGCATGCGTGTGAGCCGCACGCCTGGTCATGCCTTGGTCGGCTCGTGAGGGCGCGTGGGTGCTTGAAATTTTTTTCTAAAACTATAGGGATGTTCCTGAGGTTGAGTAGGGCATGGTGGTATATTCAAATACCTCATTTGAGCAATGTATGAGAAGTTATTTCCTAGTTTTGTGTTTGTGCTTTAAATAACGTTTATTTAGTTATTCCGCATATAGGTGAGACCTATCCGGAGGATGAGCGCCATTAATCGAGACTCGGGGGCTACGACCCTTCGACATACCAGTGAGTGGGCTTTTGATTTTTCGTATATACCTATATACTTGAGATTTTTCCCAGAAATTGAAATTGAATGATTTTATGTTTTGGAATGCCATGCAAAGTATTTGCCTATTTTTATTTATGCATTAGTAGTTGCATATATTTATGATTGGTGCTACGGTTGCACAGGTAAGTGCCATGTAAGTTCATAAATTAAAGATATGAGATTGCTTTAGTTATGCGAGATAAGATGTGATGTATTGAGAGCTCATAAACCTACACCCCAATGTTAGTGCTCCCACCCAGAGTTAGGGCACAGTCCTTTACGTGATGTTCACCGCCTGCACCATATGCTCACATTGGATCCAAGTTAGGTGCACAAGCTTGTCGTACAGACCACTTTAGGTGGTTCGACTCGTAGGTGATCCGCGATCATTCGCACAACCTTCACATGATCGTAGCACTAGAGCATATTTATTTTACACCTAGTCTTGTCGTACAGACCACTTTAGGTGGTTCTGACTCGTGTGCAGGATTTGGTATGATTAAGATTGGTTATGAGCCATAGACTCAGCCGTGCAAGTCACGTAGGTGGATTCAGCTGATATGATATCTCGCATCGATACATTTTAACTGGATTACTTACAGCATTTCATTGAGATACTTTGGCATGGTATATTTCTATGGATTTTCATCCTGAGCATGATTTCTGTTATAGCATATATTATTTTCTGGGAAACTATATAGGTTTTACGATAAGGGGTTAGCGCTTTTGATAAATGAAATGATTTTGAAAAACTTTGTTTTTGCCCACTCACACTTTCTGTTTTACACCCCTCCAGGTTTTAGGTAGAAATGCTTGGTGGCTCACGGGGATTTCAACGGTGGTTCCGACAGAACATCACAAATGTAGGATCACCTTTGGGTGTTGTATAATTAGTACTTGTCTAGTCGGACTGCACTTTGGCTATTTATGCTCTGATTGTGTATTTCACACTTAATCTGGCACTAACACCTTATCTTAGCTAGTACTTTTAGTAGTTTGGTTTTTATTCACTCGTATTTCTCCATATCATTATTGCTTCTGCACTGTGCACATGGTTACGTCACTCTCACGTGACGGCCAGCATGCCTCGATTTTGGTCGGGGTGTGTCACACTTTGTGTGTGTGAACAATTTCTTTTAATAAGTGCATATTTTTTTTCTTAATATTACATAATTACTGTTTTGTCATAGGAAAAATAGGTATATGATTGTCATTTTCTCAAAAAATGAGGGTAAAATAGGAAAAATAGGGATATGATTGTCATTTTGTCAAAAGGTACAAATTAAAGCCTTTTCAACCGTCCACCTCCTCCCACGTTCTCTTTAAGCGCAACCGCTTTAGTTCATTCAAACTATCCAAAAAACATCATGATTTCACTTACGTGTATGAAAAAATGATGGTGAGACAATTTCTCTTAATAAGTGCATATTTTTTTATCTTATGTAAATATTTTGATACAAAATTACTATTTTGCCCTTCATGTAAATATTGTGTATCAAAAGTGAGGGAAAAATAGAAAAAAGGGAAAAGTTCAAAAGATATAAAATTACTATTTTACCGTCCTCCTGTCAACATTGTGTATCAAAAATGAAAGCAAAATAACAAAAAAAAGGGGCAAAAAGTTGATAAGGCCTCCTCTTAATAGAATAGAAGAATAAATAATCAAGACTTCTACTTTTGGGTTTGATTTCATCTACTTTTTGGCTTTGGGTTTGATGTCATCTACTCATCTGCTTTTGTGATGGGATAAAACTTGGGTACTCTTTTGTCAGTATTCAATTTTTACTTACTTACTTATTAGGTCACCCAATAATTGTCTAACACCTATCTTTAAAACTCACACCCAAATCCTTGTTATCCTAATAACCAAACACCTATCTTCTTCATACTTTCCCTATGACAGCCGCTCCATCAATCCCATCCTCATCCTCCTACCTCTCTCCTCCGTCATAGCCCTTCCTCTGCAAATTTGACCAAACCAGTGCACCGACCAAGAGCAATTTTTACAGGTGCCATGAATTCGATTACTCAACGATTTCACAGGATACAATTAATCATTGGTTAGAAAGCATATGAAGGACGGTGGCTGGTGATGGTGGTGGGTGAGGATGGTTGTCGAATGTGCAAAGGACAACGAAGATGGTGACTCCCATCTCCATATGGGTCTTATTTTGTTCATGTTGAAAAGAATTCATTTTGTTTTTTTGCAATTATGATAAATTGCAGCCATGGTGGTGATTGGTGTAGGCGAAGGAAGATGAAGGAAAAAGGGTGAAAAAGTTACAGGGAAGAAGAAATGAGGTGTTTGGTTGTGTGTTTAAAGGTGTTTGGGTGGGTGTTTAAAAGAATTCTTAGAATACTTGTGTCCTCAATTTAGTGGACCACATAAGTAGGTTAGCATATTTGGTACTCTATGATGAGTATGTAAGTATTTTAATCTATATGCTTGCTACTTAGTACTACGGTCTAACGGTATTCATCTTCACTTGTAAGTAATAGGTTTTATATTCAATTTATTTTAAAGACGTATTTGAATCAATTATTATTGTGAGGCTAAGCTTACCCCCTACCTTTAAGGTACATTTTTTGCACCAGACTGATTTGTGAAGCGTTTAGTGCAGTATCGAACTAAGAAGTCGGATTGTAATATTATATTATTTAATTTATATTTGTTAAAATTTGATTATTAATTTAATCTATATCTATCAATATTTTATTATTTCTTTGTCATTTTCTATTTGTTCTAGACTCATCTTCTTCTCTGATCTCTATACCTCTATTTTTTTTTAAAATTGTTTTACCCTGCTCACTGTTTCCCTCCGCTCTTCCCTTTCCCTCTTTTTTTTTTACTCCACCTACTGTCTCTTCCTTCCCTTTTCTTTTTATGTCCTTTCACCTCTGTACCACTGTCCACTTTCCCTTCTCTCCCTTTGTATTCATGTTGCTTCGCCTCGAAGGAAGCGCTTGGCGCAGGAGCTGCGAGGTAGCAGAGGGATCTCAAATTGCAAAGATCGTTCTTGGATCCTAAGTTCTTCAAGCGGAGGCAGTTATCTCTATTTTCTGGGTCTAATTCCAGCTCAATCGACGAATATGGAGAACCTATTTCCACATATCGATTAAGTGTTCTTTCGTTAGTTCGTCGGGGAAGTCTGGGTTGTGGGTTCGTCGAGAAGTAAATAGGGGGGTGGGTTCACAGGACGATGGAGATCGGCAAAAATGCAGGATTTTGGTGACTGGGTTCGCGGGATGTTGGTGGTGGAGACGGGATTAGCAATCCTGTAGTTTTCGAGGGGCTTAGCTAAGATCAACTAGCGAAAGACTTAGTCGGCACGAGTCCAATTTAGTCTCATTAAACTCAATCCCTTCTCGAACCAAAAATGGACTGGTAATCCAATTCAGTCCATCGAATTCTAAAAAAAACCGAACAAACGTTTTCTTAATGTATATCATATCGATTGTTCAAAACAAAAAATCCATTTGTTTAATTTCTTTTTTCTTTTTAAGTGGACCCATTTGTTTTATTTTGTGATTGCTTTTACCTATTTGTTGCTTTTAAACCAGAGTGAATAACTGCATTCCCCCCACTTCCTTCCTCCTTGTTTGGTTTTATTTTACTAAATTGTTGGTTGAAATTGGAAAGGAGTTAGATGCAAGGTATCCGTGAAAAGGATTATGCATGTCTAGAGACGAAATGGGACATCCACAAATCGAGAACCGACCTAAATCGACCTGTCATTGTCTGTTAACTAACCTTGTTGATGTATAAAACCGAAAGGGTCTTGGAACAATATAAATCCGACCGTGAATCTGCAAGAAAGTAAAGAACACAAGATGTATCGTGGTTCACCCCAATGTTTGGGCTAAGTCCACATTGATATTGTACTTCTCTGTTTGTGAGAGGATTGTGAGGGTGAGAGCCTTTGCTCTGAATCTCAGAGTCTTCCCCATTGTGAGAGTGAAGAGTCCATTTTATAGAATAAGGGCTCCTCACTTATTACATATTTGCCCCTTCATTTACTACATAATTACATTTGAGTCCCCCGAGTATTTATACGAGATCTAAATACGGAGGCCTTAAGTATGGTACAAACAGTAGTCCCCTAAGTCTTCAGTCAAGAGAGTCTTTTGGCTGGAGACTTGAAATTCAGTCCATGTGTGGGCCGAAGTAACTAGATGTCGTTCTGAACTGATACTTGATATGAGGTGGTGCCCAATCTGAAATGATGCTTAACTAGAAGTAGCACATGTTGCGAGGCTGCTCTGCTTGTGGCTTATGTTGCCTTGGATGGCTCGACTTGTGGGGTTGAAGGTGAGGGAGTCATTTTTATAGAATAAGGGCTCGCTTCTCAATACAAAAAAGATGGGCTAGAGTTGGTGCTCATGGTGAGGTGGTTGCTCAGCAGGTGGCGATGCTCACTAATGATGGTGAAGGAGTCCCTTTTATAGAATAAGGGCTCGCTCCTCAAATACATAAATGATGGGCTAGAGTGGATGCTTGCGGCGAGGCGGTTGCCCGGCAGGTGGCGATGATCTTTAATGATGGTGAGGGAGTCCCTTTTATAGAATAAGAGCTCGCTCCTCAATACATGAATAATGGTTTAAGTCCCCCGAGTATTTTTCATGAGGCCTAGTTGCGGAAGCCCAATATATGGTACATAGTGTAGTCCCCCAAGTCTTCAGTCAATAGAGTCTATTGGCTGGAGACTTCAAATTGAATCCATGTATGGGCCAAAGTGGCGGTTGTTCGGAGGCGGTATTTGTATACCCTGTACTGAAGCTGTGTATGTAAAGCTTTGCAAGTGAAGCTTTGAAGATGGAGCTTTTGTAAATGAAGCTTTTGAAGTTGAAGCTCTGTAAATGAAGCTTTCGAAGCTGATTGACATGAGTGGTGCTCATGAATGTTTATGTTGATTGACATGAGTGATGCTCATGGATGTTGACATGAGTGATGCTCATGAATGCTGACATGAGTGATGGTCATGAATGTTTATGCATGATTGACATGAGTGATGGTCATGAATGTTTATTTATGATTGACATGAGTGATGCTCATGTATGTTTATGCATGAGTGATGCTCATGTATAATTTTGGAGTACTGGACGTATTTTTGATCACCTGGTTGGTGATAATAGCAGCAGGCTGCTGAATAATTTTGGAGTACTGGACGTATTTTTGATCACCTAGTGGGTGATAATAACGGCAGGCTGCCGAATAATTTTGGAGTATTGGACGTACTTTTGACCTAGTGGGTGATAATAGCGGCAGACTGCCGAATAATTTTGGAGTACTGAATGTACTTTTGATCACCTGGTTGGTGATAATAGCGGCAGGCTGTCGAATAATTTTTTGTAGTACTAGATGTACTTTTGATCACCTGGTTGGTGATAATAAAGGGTGAACCCTTAAGTGGAAGGATGGGGGTTGGAGTTTGAAGCCATAGGGCCTGGCTATTTTGGGCATATGGGCCTTCGCCCTCCACATAACATTCCAGCCCATTATTTTGGGCTTGCGGTGTTTATTTTTTATTTTTTATTACCCTCTGATGGGGTTATACAGATGTTTCCGAAAGATAAGAAAAATAAATGACATCATTTAAAGTAAGGAACCCTTATCCTTCTCCTGGGTCTTCCCATAGCTTTCTCAGAGAATGGGCAGGGAACATGCATTCCCTTTCATGATGAAAGTTTCATTGTTGGTGGACATCTTCTTTGGTGGTTGACAAAATGTTGATGCACTGATAATAAAGATAATAAAGTTAACTAGTAACTGGACGTACTTTCTATTGCTGGTTGCCCACTTGTATACAGCCTTATGCCAGAAATCTCATCACGTGTGATCAGACATAAAGTGACCTGTGAATGCCCATTTCAAGAATAATGGGTCCATTTTTCAAAACAATCTCCTTTGCAGATTTGCATGCCTGCTTACAGCAAACACATAGCTTTTCCATGTGGGTGGTCGACAAAAGCCATCCAGACTCATCATTTCCGATGGCGTCATCGACAGAAATGGTTTGAGCGTCATGCAAAAACCTGATCTGTAAAATTACAAATGGGTTGCGTGGCTTCAAACCCAGTTATCCAAATTCCTCGACTTCCCTACTACGTTAAACCCACTCTCCACTTCCCAAACCACCTCCGCCAATTTTTGACCATTTCTTACCAGCCTTATTCTATAAAAAATTTCACATGGGTTTTTGACGAGAGGCGAATGAGTGGTCTGATGGGCTTGCTCTGTTTCAGAAAGTACACCAAATTCAAGAACCGAAAATTCTCACTGTTTCTCCTTGGCCTGAGGAAACAAGGTTCAAACTTGTGGAGAAAGACATTTTCTCCGTTGACTCACTTCTTCTCTGCCGCATCTTCGAACTCAGACTTGATAGGGTCCTCATGACTCTGTCACTGACTCACTGAATCAACCTTCCCGAGTTGCCTTTGCACTCAAAGTTTGTTGCTTTCTGGATTTCCAGAGAAAGAGAGAGAGATATGAGTGATGGTATAGACGGAGCGACGTCGCGGAAGGAGCGTAGTCTTCCGAGTGAGATGGTGGTGGCATTACCCGCACCGATAATGATGGCGTCAACGTCGCCGTTGGTGGATCTGTAAATCTGAGAAGCAGGGACGCGGAGGCGGAGTTGACAATCGAGAGCGATGTGAGCTGGGGAGGAATGATCTCCGAGACGGAGAGGTACTTGATCGGCCTACTTGAGCGTGGCCGTCTTGATCTCGTTAGCCTTCTTGGACACTTCGGCGGTGAACTCGCGGGATGGCTAGACAGTTTTGAAAGCCTTCTTGGACGCCTCGGCGGCGTTGTCCAGGTAGTGAGTAGCGAAAACAATGGCATAGAGTTCTTGAGTCTTCCAAGAAATATCGGTGCACAATTTGATAGTGTGGATCTTGAGGAGCAAGATGAAGACACTGGGCAGGTGGGTCATGTGAGGGAAATTGAGAGAGAGAAAGATGAGCCGATGAGGTTTGTTGTTTTTGCCAGTTAGGATTGGGCTTGTGGGCCTGGGCACGATGACAAACCCGTTTGTCTATGGATCATTCTGCTGCTAGGGCCATGTACACGGAGTAGTTGATGGGAGGTTCTGGGTTCTTGCAGATTTCATGGTGGACAGTGGTGGTTGTGAGGGTTTCACGGTGTTGGGATGAAAATTTGAGAGAGAACCGACATAGCTTTTCGTGTCGTTTCCCATAGACGGCGCCAAATGTTAATGTACAAAACCAGAGGGGTCTTGGAACAACGTAAATCCAACCGTGAATCCGTAAGAAAGTAAAGAACACAAGATGTATTGTGATTCACCCCAATGTTTGGGCTACGTCCACACTGATATTGTATTTCTCTGTTTGTGAGAGGATTGTGAGGGTGAGAGCCTTTGCTCTGAATCTCAGAGCCTTCCCCATTGTGAGAGTGATGAGTCCCTTTTATAGAATAAGGGCTCCTCACTTATTACATATTTTCCCCTTCATTTATTACATAATTACATTTGAGTCTCTCGAGTATTTATACGAGATCTAAATACGGAGGCCCTAATTATGGTACAAACAAACTTGATTGATTTTATACCGGGTTGGTAGGTTTCAGTTTACAATTTTGGCCTAACCAACTGGGTTGGTTTGGTTTTAGCTTTGGCCCAAACATGATACAAACCGACCTCCACCCAGCCTTAATATTAATAAAATTTTCTATGTCAATAAAAATTGGGTGAAAAGAAAATTTAGTCTATTATTACAAAATAAATCATGGATAATAATCTAATCTTACACAAACTAAATTTTGTTTTTTTTTCCTATTCTTCACTAAGGGTGGGCGTGGGTTGGTTGGGATTGGTTTCGGCCAAAACCGAAATCAAACCAATCTAGTCGGTTGGGCTAAAATTGTAATCGAAACCAACCAAGCTGGGTCTAAAATTGATCAGGTCGGTTAAATGACAGTGGTAGGTTGGTTTGAGCCGAGCCAGTTCTCGGTTTGTATGAATACTAAAATACATAACAAAATTTTCTCCTAAAAACAACATAATGTAGCATCAATATAAGTGATTGCTCAAATGAAAGCACAAATGAAGCAACCCAATGAGAACACCAAAGCAGCAGTTGTTGCCTTCTCCAAATGGTCCCCCTGTTCTTCTTTAAAGGGGCTCTTAAACTAAACAAGTTTTGTTTCATGTAATGGAACATGGTAATTCGTAAATAACTAACCATTTATATTACTTCACGTATTAATTATGATTAAAAATATATATATATATGAGAATCGGTGCGGTTAACCCCCTCCCTAAGAGTTTTGAAAACCAATTGTAAACCGATTAAAATCGCTGTGGTTCGATTTAACCACAAAAAAAAAAAATCAAACCAAACCAAACCACCATGCTGGTGTGATTTGGGCTGTTCAGAATCAAAGAGGATAGGTCAAGGAGATGTTCAGGACAAAACCTGAGTGGATCCGCGGCAAAGTAGAGCCTCCGGTGGTATGGCGGCTTGTGCTGTGCTGTCATTTCGGATTCCTAACCAATTTCGGCACTAGTTAAAAAATGACCCAGATCTTGAATCAACTAGTAGATCATCAACACGGGGTCCCAATTCATTCGGCGACTGCAAAATCACCAAATGAATTGCCGAGCCCAGCCCTATTGTTTAAAAAATAAAAAAAAATAAAAACCCAGCCCTATTCTTTACCTACATGTAATGTGATGAAAAAGCATAACCCTTAGGCCATCTCCAACCGAAGGGTCCAGAGGGCCAGAGGGCCGAAACTAGCCCTAAAATCGTCTCCAACCGAGGGCTAGACCAGAGGGCTCAAGAATCTGGGAGGGCCCCATGGAATTTCAAAGGGCCAAAGGGCTGGCTATTTTTTTTTAATGTTTTGTTATTCCTGTTGGTTATAACCGCAAGAATACATGCTATTATTTAATATACTAAATAATGACATGTATTCCTGTTGGTTATAACCGACAGGATTTAAAAAAAAAAAATTCAAATGAAACGACTACTAGCCGTTACATTTGATTTGATTTTTTTTTACATTATTATTATTTTTTTATTTACATAAATTTTCATATAACTTCTATTTTTTCCTATAACTTCTATTTCACAAAATTTATTTCATATATTTTTTTTAAATTTCATTTTTTTTCCTATAACTTCTATTTCACAAAATTTGTTTCATATTTTTTTTTAAATTCCATTTTTTTTTCCTATAACTTCTATTTCACAAAATTTATTTCATATTTTTTTTTAAATTCCATTTTTTCTATAACTTCTATTTCACAAAATTTGTTTCATATATTTTTTTTTAAATTCTATTTTTTTCCTATAACTTCCTAAGTCATTATACAACATTAAATTAAATTAAGTAACATAAAACAACATTAAACAATATGAAACAACATTAAATAACATTAACCAACATAAAAATTATACAACATGAAACTTAAACAACAATTTTAAAAACATTTAAAACCATAAAACGTAAATGCCTACTCCATGCTTCTTTGGGCCCAAAGATGTGCAACAAGATCTTGTAGTAGGTACTTGTTTGTGGCACGAGAACGTATCATTCTATAGCGCCTCATGTACTCATCTATAGAGATACTACCAGTTCTTGGATTGAAAGGCAAATTAGGCTCATCATATATTTTTGCACGAGCCATTCTTGACCTATTTGGATCTTCTTGGTCGTCATCGGACTCTCCATCAATATACCCATCTCGCTTATCCTCCACTATCATATTGTGTAATATGATGCAAGACATCATGATGGAGTCCAAATTTTCTCGACTCCACCCTCTTGCCGGTTCGCTGATGATCTTCCACTGTGCTTGTAGAATACCAAAAGCTCTCTCAACATCTTTCCGATATGCCTCTTAGTGTAAGGTAAACAACTTTTCCGCGTCATTCCTAGGGTTTGGAATTGTTTGGACAAGTGTCGCCCATTTTGGGTAGATGCCATCTACCAAGTAATACCCCATATTGTATTGACGACCGTTGATGTAGTAGTCAAGTTGAGATGCTTTACATTCCGTCAAGTTATTGAAGAGGGGTGAACGCCCAAGAACTGTAATGTCATTTTGGGATCCAGGGACTCCAAAGAAAGCATGCCAGATCTATGTGTCATATGAGGCAACCGTCTTTAACACAACAGTTGGCTTTCTCGACCTTCCGCTACAGCCTCCTTGCCATCTGGTGGGACAGTTCTTCCAATTCCAATGCATGCAGTCTAATGACCCTATCATGCCTGGAAACCCATGGTCTTCAGCTTTGTGAAGGAGCCGATTCAGATCTTCTTGATTTGGCTCGCGGAGGTACTCATCTTTGTAAAGCTGAACAATCATGTCACAAAATTCTTGAAGAGTATCAAGGCATGAAGACTCAGACATACCATGGGTTTCATCCATCGAATCAGCTGGGGAGCCATAGGCCATCATTCAGAGTGCAACAGTAGCCTTTTGATGAAGTGAGAAACTAGGGCGGCCTGCTCTGTCCCGCTTCTGTCGAAAGTACGGATTGACCTGTTGGACATCACAAAGTAAACGCTCGAAGACATGACACCTCATCCGAAAGCGACGTCTGAAATCCTCTTCTGTGTACACCGAGTTGGGGTTGAAGTAGTTGTTCATCAGATTGTCAAGCGTCATCGCTCTGTTTCGTGGTTTGTAAGAGCGACCAGCAATAGAGCCACCCCATTGAGGTTGTTCCTCAGTTGGCTGACACACCATGGCCGCAGCCATGGCTGCTGCTATGTTTTGTTTATTGCGTCTTACTTGAACTTCTTCATCAGACTCCTCATCTTCTCGTCTCATTTACGCCAATTTTGCTTCTCTTTTGGAATTAGATGAGGACCCCTAGTTGGAATCTGAAGAGGATTCAAAGTTGGAATTCATTGCAAACTTGAATTGAAAGAGATTGAATTTAAATAGATTGAATTCAAAGTTGTGTGAATTATATCCCAATATCCACCCTATTTATAGCAAAAAAAAAATTCAAATCCAACATCTAGCTGACGTCACTTAACCATTGGATTTGAATTTAAGTTGTAGTTTTTAAATAATAAATTATGTTTGGCCCTATGGCCATCGGTTGGAGACGGTTTTTTGTGAAAGGGCTAAAACAAGCCCTCTAGCCCTCGGTTGGAGACAGAGGCAAATATGACATTGTATTGTTCATTAAAATATTAATATCTTGGAGAATCTTGGAGGGTCAGAGGGCTAAAATGAGCCCTCTGACCAACCATCGGTTGGAGATGACCTTAGTTCCTTTCATCTCCTAAATCTTTGTATTTTTGTATTTTGTATTTTTTATTTTTAACACACGTAGTGTGTACTTGTGATGGCTACACTCTATTGGTTTATTAAATAGACACGTGGCGAAATTTCGAAAGGAAACTAACGGTCAATCCAACAAGATCTAACGGTTAAACGATGACCACATCTTTAATATTATAAAAAATGATTTGCTTTCTCCTAAACCATTTCCTTCGCTCATCTTTTATTATACTTTATATTTTGTTTCAAAATAGAAAAAAAAAAATGTGAAAATTAAAAATAAATGTATGAATAAAAATCCAAATATCCACCCATCGCAAAACAAAGCCAAAACCCATGAGTTCATGACAAATCAAAGCTAATCAGCAAAAACCTTTCACTAATGAAATCAAATTTACAAATGAAATCCAAGAAAAAAAAAGAAGAATCTGATAAACCCCTAATCCGAAGAAAAATAAAAATATTTCTTCATCCAAGATTCTACAGTACCATGCGATCATCCTTTACAAAAAAAAAAAAAAAAAAAAAAAAAAAAAAACTGAGGAACGATTCCTGAGTCAACTCACCGGTTAGCTCGCTCCTATGTCCAAACTGCTCCATTAAACCCTAACTTCCCAGCATCAAAACAATCAATATACAAACAATATTCCAAGAACCATTCATGACTTAAACGTCGTCGGAGGAGGCTTTGAACACTACGGAGAGCCGGCTCGGCTTGGGCTGAAAATCGACCCGGCGGCGCTGGCTGTGCGACGACGGCCTGATCAGAGCCGACAAAGCCCTCTTCACCAAATCGCCTTCCACTCCTCCGATTCTCACCAGCGAATTTTTCATCGCCGACCTTCTGTAGTTCAGGCTGATACTCGAGTGATACGACGAACTTTGGCCGACACAATGCGATTGGTGAGCCGCGCCGCCACGTGGCGAGTTCTTGTGCAGGGCGCACCGGAACGAGCCAGGGTGCGTCGTAGGGGAACACAGACACGTTCTCTTGCCGGCGCCGCTGTTGCTGTTATTGTTCTTGCTGGTGGGTAACTGATTCTTCACGGAAATCAAACGGCCGGGAGAGCCAGGGCGGTTCGAGAATCGTAAGGACCACGAAGATGACTGCGGGGAAGGAGAGTGGGCGTACATGGAGATGCGCGTCGGGGAGGCGGAGCGCTCGAAGAACGTCGACGACCCAGAGGAGAAGCTCGAGGAGGTGGACGACGCGAAGCCCGATGACGAAGAGGAAAAGAACGGCTGCGATTTGCGATGCTTGTACATATCGGATCTTGTTCTGGACGACGAAGCGACGGCCATTGTCGCATAGTAGTTAGAGAAACAGATAAGACGGTTACTCTTTCTAGAGAGAGAGAGAGAGAGAGAGAGAGAGAGTATTGAGTGTTCGAATTTTCTGTGTTTCGAGAAAGCGCCGTTGGGTGGCAAATTATATAGGTAGTTGGAGATGGGGACTGGGTGATATGTAATTTTGGGATGTTTCGGAGGGTGATTTGGTATTGTAGATTTTTTACCGGGTGTTTGACGCGAGTTGGCGTTATTAACCGCCAATATATAAGTAAAGAGTAAATTGTACAAATGGTCCCTCAACTTTAATCAAATTGGAGCAATGGTCCCTCAACTAAAAATCCATTACCTTTGGTCCCTTAATTTATCAAAACGTGCAGCTATGGTCCCTCAACTAAAAATCCATTACCATTGGTCCCTGAACTTTAATTCAAGTGGAGAAATGGTCCTTTAACTTTAACCCAATTGTAACAATAGTCCTTTCAATATAACTCGTTTTGACAAATTTTTTGACATAGTTGACGAAAAGAACCATAATTATACACTTTGATGAGTTAAGGGACCCTAATTATATAAATGGTTATTCCAACATAGCTTATTTTGACAATATTTTGACAAAATTGATGAAAAGGACTATAGCTACACATTTTGATAAGTTGAGGGACCAATGGTAATGAATTTTTAGTTGAGGGACCATTGCTCCAATTTGATTAAAGTTGAGGGACCATTTGTACAATTTACTCTATAAGTAAATTATGGTTTTGGGTTCGGTTTTGATTAAATTTGCAAATTAAATAATATGTTACAAATAAAAAATAAGTACGTTAATCAATAATTACGTAATAATTTAATAATTAACTTTTATATGGTTTAATTTACAAAATTTAATCCACACATTTAATTTCCCCAACTTATCCTAATAAGAAATAAACTCAAAATCTACTAAGAGCAAATCCACCCCTAAAGACTTTGCGCCAGCACCCAGTGCATTTATCCACTCAAATGAACAGTAATAGACCCCAATGAACAGTAATAGACCCCAATAAACAGTAATAGGCTAAAGCATATCCACTCCTAAAAATGCGCTGGCACCCAGTTAATCTAATATATATTATTTTATTCATATCAATTAATATTTTATCATTTAATTTCTTTCTCTCTGCTTCCATTTCTTCTCCGGCAGAGTACCTTCTCTCTACCCTCTCTTTTTCCCCCCTTTTCTCCATGTTTTCTTCTTCAAATGAGCTGATGCCCCTGAAATTGACCTCTTCCCCAAAAAATGGGAGCTCGCCGTGGAGGTGCTCCACACCAACGGATGGGACCTCGCCGGAGCTCCACACAAACGCCCGCAGGCACCTCGTTGTCGTCTCCTCACCGGAGCTCGCCATGGAGGTGCTCCACACCCAGGGAGTCGGATCTCGCTGTGGAGGTGTTCCACACCAACGCTCCTAAAAAAATGGACCTCCTCCTCCTCCGCATGACCCGGCTGGCGTCAGCATGAGTCAGATGTACCGGGCAACACCTCAGTCAATTTTGGACTGGGCTAGAGACCGGCTTGAGCTAGGTGCCAGTCAATTGGGTCGGGTGGAGGGGTTTCACAGGGTGCTGGGCAGTTTTTTTCAGCTGGGTGTTGGGCAAAATGCCCTCCGCTGGAACTGCTCTAAGATAAAATAGTGATTGAATGTCAGTAAATCAAATAATCATCCTGAGTTGTTGTACCTTTATTATTATTATTAAATTAAAGGGTCATAACTTTTTCAACTAGTAATTTGACAATTATTGTGTCAAAATTGAGACCTCTAATGTACAATGAAAAAAAATATATTAGCAACGTAGTACTTGTTGGCAACTTTTTTGCCAGCTTGTTAAAAAAAGTTGACAATTATATTTCTCTCTTTGATTTCATTTGAACGCTTTATTAATTCATTGACATAAAGAAAAGAAGTAGGGGGTTCGAACTTTTTATCTTATTACAAGCGATATTCTACAGTAATCAACATTAAGCAGAGATGGAGGGTTTGAATCCAGGATGTAGTGAGTTGAAGAGAAAAACCCTAAATTTTAAGGCAATTCATCATGTGCAGCAAATCTGAACTTGAGAGTAAATAAAATAGCCTTTTGTTAACAAAATATTATTATTATATTTAAATTAGGGTGGTGCTATCCACATAGTCATTTTCAATTCATCCTATCCGATGACCAAAAATTGATAAGAGTGTGTAAGCGGTAAAAAGATGGGTGTGAATAACACCATCCTTAAATACAAACTTAGCCACCGAGTGAGCAGCACGATTGCTCTCCCTAGACACAAACGCGAACGTCATCGATGTCAACCTTCGCGCTAGAAGCTCAATATCACCAAGTATACATTCAAGGCTAAAGTCATAAGGCAATTCCTTCCTAAGCATCTGGATAATCACCTTAGCATCAGATTCGATAATCACTTTATCAAACCCCTTGTTAATGTAAGCCAACAAGGCATCACGAATCGCACACACTTTAGCGGCTGCTGCAGTGTGACAAACCCCGGTGCCCAAGCCTCCCCAGCTTGAAGCAGGCTGGCAAAGTCACGGTTGACCCAACCCACGCTGGCACACAAAGTGTTCTTACACCAAGCCACATCGGTATGGACCTTGATAAACCCATACTCCTATTCTGCCATTGTGCTATCCTTTAAGCCGCAGTCATTGTCGACTTCCCTCTTTTTGGATACTCACTTGCAGGCCCCCGGGACATAACATCTCTAAAATCAGAAATATTCCTCATCCACGCCTACAAGACCTCCAAAGGCTGCCGGTGCACTCCGTAAACACAACCGCATTCCTATTTTTCCAGAGTCTCCACAGGCCGAAGGCAAACTCCTGCAAAATCTCATTAGCTTTATCCCTCCCCTTGACCCAGTTACAGAAATTTTCCCAACTTGCTAAGAAGTCAGCACCTGCCAAGTCAAGGGAGTTCAGTTGGAGCGGAGAATAGAACCAAAAAAGGTGACTGAGATCACAGCTAAAAAATAGGTGGTTTTCCGACTCATCCATGTCACACCCTAATCAGAGTATTAACTTAAAACTCTAATTAAAGCATGATTCACAATTTAATATGGAATAAAATCTTTAAGAACAAATTAATCCATAGTTAAATAGTGAAGAAAGAAAAGAAAAAAAAATTATTTAGAAGATATAAATATGTTCAAACATAATTCACATTTATTCATCAAGAGATAATTCTCAAGTTTTACAAAGCACACTTTACATAAATTTACATAAAGCTTCTTGTTCCTTATTCAAACAAAAGAGCAAACACCACCAAGCTCTTTATTTTATTTCTATTTACACATATCATACAACATATAACATCTCTAGCACATGACTTAATTCTCTAGTTCTGAACCTGAACAAATTTAATTAGGGTGAGCATAAAGCTCAGTAAGGACATTATACCTATATATATATATATATATAACCATGAGTATATTATTTTTATGAAGTTAAAACACATTAGAAAAATGATATGTATGAATGCACAAAATTTCTCTCTTCAAACCCATTAACCTGAACCCAAACTGTCACATCCCGGCCCGAGCCCTCACCACATCCTATATATATATAAGGGTTATAGGATCCACTCCCCTGTGCGAAGTGGGATGTTACAATCCGCCCCTCCCTAGGGGCCCGACAACCTCATCGGCACACTTCCGGCCAGGGATTGGCTCTGATACCAAATTGTCACATCCCGGCCCAGGCTTGACTCCGCCGTAGCACAATATTGTCCGCTTTAGGCCCCAACCACGCCCTCACAGTTTTGTTTCTGGAAACTCACACGAGAACTTCCCAGCAGGTCACCCATCATGGGATTGCTTTGCACGAACTCGCTTAACTTCAGAGTTCCGATGAAACTCGAAGCCAGTGACCTCCCAAAAGGCTTCATGCTAGGTAGAGATGAGAATATATATATATATATATATAAGGCTTATAGGATCCACTCCCCTGGGCGATGTGGGATGTTACGCAAACACCATATTTCCCTTTTGTTAGTGCTCTTGCCTAATTCCCTTTCGCTAGTCCTACATTACCCTTAAATTATTGTGCACTTTGGGGCTGGCCTTAGACCTGGTACCTTCCAAGAATTAGACTTAACTACAAAAAAGCCTTCTCATTGCCCATTTCCCTATCTACTTCACAAGAATCTCAACTCAAGGTAATTAGTTCATTGTTTAACAAATGAATGAAAAACATGTATATCAATCCATCCAAGTAATCGTATAGGCAATGAGTTTTTAAATCCAACCACATAGATAAATAGCAATCAATATGTATTAATCAGATAATAAAAGAATAAATATTTATAAGGTTTCCCAAGCACCCCTTACCTGGTTCCAAAGCTACAACATAAGTCCACGTAACTGCCAAATTGATCAAGTATCGTGGTCCAACTCGTGAGTTCCTATTCAAATTATAAACTATCACTATTTAAGCACACAATATAATTCATATTATACATAGACTTTGTAGAATACACACTTTAATAAGTATGTATAATAATAACCCAAACAACACATACTTCAGTTTTCTAGTAAAAATAGTTTTAAAATTAAAAGTTTTTGTAAGGTGGAAATTTGTTATGCAAAATTAATATTGGATATCTGTACGAATCCACCAATAATATCTAAATATATTATTACAATCAGAACTCATTTCCAACACCAAAATTTGTTTATTGAATTGGATGACTAGTTCAACAGTTTCATGTTTCAAAAATTCCCCTTAAAATCCTTCCTTCATACCAATCCATAACCAAAACCTCAACATAAAAGACTTTTTCTTTTTGAGTTTATGAAAGCTCTCTGTTTTAAACAGTAACAGAACATAAGTATATTTTGAAATCAAAGGGGAAACTGAACATACTATAATAAAATTATGAGGGTTTTTGGCTGAAAGAGATTGATTATTGATTAACCAACCTCTTCAAAGCCCCCTAAAATAAAAATGAAACAAATAAAAGGAATGAGAAGTCTAACCAAAAGAAAAATACTTCAACTCTTAGCACCCTTTCTCATTCACTAACCTTCTGAAACTCTAAAGCTTTTTGTGTGGCATTTCTATTACTGTTGATTCTTAAGAGAACTATTGACTCCCTATTATACAGGTTTTTGTTTCATTTTAATTGGATAAAAACTCGTTCTTATCCCTATCAATCATGATACCTAACTCTAAACTCTTCACCACCTACTTTTTAGACCTTCACCTCCTGCTTCCATAAACTCCACAAGTTCTCCTGGAACTAACACTCAGGTGACACAAGCCACCAAGCCATATAAATTGAACACCTCCTGCTTGCTAGCAATAAGAGGAGGATTTACCTGACTACCCACGCGGTAACTAGATTGAGATGAAAATCCTAGCAAATGAAAATAACACACCTCCTGATTTCAAATTCCTACGTGGTGGTAAGAGAGAAAGAAGCATGTAAAACACAAGCTAAATGTACAGTCATAAGGAAACAAAAAAAAAACTTACCTTATGAATTACTTGTTGGCTACTCCAATTGGACTCTAGATAAGTATGGAATTGAAGACTCAAAGAAAAAAAACTTATTTCTTGCTTATGAAATTCGAAGAGAGGAAAAGCTAGGGTTTCTTTTTCCCCTTTTTAGACTAAAGGAGATAAGGAGATTGTGAACTCCTTATTGGACTTGTCGTCCAGAAGAAAAATAAAAATCAATAAATTAATAATATATATATATATAATGAATCTCAAATATATAAACCAATTTACATATTAGTCTAAACTATATAATTTAGAGAGTTAAATCAAACACTTGCACCACTAACTAATTAAAAAAAATTCGGGTTCTCATAATCCACCATGCTGCACACCCCACAAACATTATCAACTCTCATGTGTCGTCTCTGCAAATTACGTCTATCTGCCAAACCATTGTTACAACACCGCCAAACGAAGATTTTGATTTTGTTAGGGACCTTTAAATTCTAGATCATATTCCACACCTAGTTGTGCTTCCGATTTTCGCTAGACGACCGTCCTTTCCTCCCCAGGGCTTCTTTTTCCATGAGACTCATAGCCACCCTATACCTGGATTTGACCTAGTAATCCCCATTCATGGTATGATGCCACACCAATCTATTATGACAGCCAATTCTGCTTAAAGGGATGCTTAAGATCTGAGCCACATCATCTTGGTTAAAGCCTGCTGAAATCATATTAGCATTCCAAGATTTTGAGACCGGGTCAATTAGATCACTTACCATAGTTCCTTGCAAGCTCTTTTGACACCTGACTTTGAATGTGGAGGGTTTAGGGAACCATGGGTCCTCCCTTATATTGATACAAGTGTCATCTCCCACCCGCCACCTTAAGCCTTGTTGTAGCACCTTACGTGATTCAAAATGCCCTTCCAACCCCAAGACGTATTCATCCCCTACAAGCATCCGTAAAAGTTTTTCCTGGGAAGTATTTTTCTTTCAAAAAAGTTGCTCGAAGAGATATCAGGTTTTGTTTTAGGCGCCACCCAATTTTGGCCAAGAAAGCCAAATTGAAGCATTGAATATCTCTGAATCCCAAGCCTCCGTACCACTTTTGTTTCATTAACCGATCTTAAGAGATCCAATGGACACCCTTCCGCTGCTCGTCACCTCTACACCAATAGTTTCGAATAGCTTTCTCTATATCCTTGCACACCCCAACGGGTAACTTAAAGCAACTCATTGCGTAGTTCAGCATGGCCATGGCCATTGCCTTGACAAAGACCTCCTTCCCCACTTGGGACAGGAACTGCTCAGCCCATCCCGCCGTGCAAGTCTCAATCTTATCCCGAACCTCCTCAAAAACAACTTTTTTGGAGTGGCCAAAATCTGCTTGCAACCTTAAGTACTTCCTGAAACCCTTCTTACATTGATTGCCCAAAGTTTTTTCAATTTTCTTCTTGGATCGCTTCATAGTCTTCGAGCCAAAGAAGATCGAACTTTTAGACATATTGATTTCCTGGCCCGATCCTCGTGCATAAACCTTCAGCACGTCTACAACCCTTTGCACCTCATCCACCGTAGCATTACTAAACAACTCTGAATCGTCCGTAAAAAAAAAAAAAGTGTTATCGGTACCCTGTTTGGTGTCACCCTAAAACCATGAAGAGCACCTCGCTCCATACCATTCCTGATCAACATGGAAAACCCTTCGGTGTAAAGAAGAAATAAGTAGGGAGATAATGGGTCTCCTTACCTCAGCCCCCTCTTCAGCAGGATGTACCTCATTGGGGTTCCATTAACTAAAATATTGAAGGAAGCGGTGGAGATACATTCCTTAATCCACTTGCAGAACAGCGGCGCAAAACCTATTTTTGCCATCATAGTTAGGAGGAATTCCTATTCCACACGATTGTAAACCTTAACCATATCTAACTTTATAGCCATGCCTGCCTGATGCTCATTTTTGGTAAAGCAGGGAATGCAGAACTTCATACACCACTAAAATATTGTCCTGAATTTGCTTCCCAGTGACAAAGGCAGATTGATTGTCGCTGATCACCTTCGTCATCACCTTATTTAATCTATTTGTAAGTACCTTGGCAAAGATCTTATAAATTACATTGCATAGAGTAATAGGCATGTATTGCGTCATGTTCTTCGGGCATTTCACCTTTGGAATGAGCACTAAGTTTGTATGGTTTAGTTTCTGCAAGAGCATGCCTGAGTGCCATAAAGCTTTGACAATCTTCACCATATCCTTCCCCACAGTCTCCTAATGGTCTTGAAAAAACAACCATGAAACCTATCAAGACCCGGGGCTCTCGTAGGAGGAATTTGAAAGGTTATCTCCTCAATTTCACCAACTGTTACATGTGCTGTCAATGCTAGGTTGTCTTCAAGTGTCACTGGGCCTCCATACAGCTCCCAATCTCTTCAATTTGGCTAGGCCTACTAGACTGAAATAACTCTGAAAAATAGGAGGTCATAGTAGAACTTATTCCGGTTTCACTCTCATGCCATACCCTATTTAAATCCTCCAGCCCCCGAATTTGGTTAAATCTTCACCTTTTTAGTGTTTGCACATGGAATAACTTCGTATTTTTATCACCTTCATTAAGCCATTGGATCCTTGACTTTACTCTCCAATAAAACTCTTCATCCTTATGAGCGTCCATAAGCTCCCTCTTTTTTAGTTTTACCTCTTCCGTGGCAAACCCATTTGATTTATAAGCTGCTTTAATCTCTTCTTTCAGCTGCTCAATGACTTTCTTAGAGTTTCTGTCTTTCCCTCTATACCCTGCCTTTAAGCTTCTCATGAGAGATTTCAATTTTTTTCACAAAAACGAAAGACGTGAGAACCTTCGAACTTGTCCCTCCAATCCCTAGCCATCAGGTCTCGGCACTCATTCATCTTACTCCAGCTCGCATCATATGTGAATTTTCTTCCCCTAAACGTCTTCACTTTCTTCGTGGAAAGAAAGAGTAGTGCATGGTCAGACCCTTCCAACACCATGTGCCTGATTTTAGTATCTGGATAAAGGTCATGCCACCCTATGGTTGCAAGCCCACGATCGAGTCTTCGTTGTATTGGCATAGCCTCCCTATTGTTCCGCCACGTGAAGGGGTAACCTTCATAGCCCAGGTCCATGAGCTTGTTCCGAGCCACGAACTCTTTGAAGTCCCACATACTGGATGCCATTCTATAGTTGCCACCTTATTTTTCTTCATTACACAGTATATCGTTGAAGTCCCCGATGAGAAGACTTATGTCCCTGTCTTTTTCAATCCGTTTACTCAAGTATTGCCATTGGTCCCTCTATTTTTTCTAGGGTTGCCATAGTCTTACTTCAATCACAAAGTACTCGGACTTTACCATGATCATATATGAGTCGTTTCTCCAAAACACGCACAGCCCGCCACCAATAACTCTTGGCTCCACTGCGTGTATATGCTCCATTCCCAGCCTTCTTTTAAGATACCCATATCTCATGTTTTTGTTCTTTGTTTCTAGCAAGATCACTATGTTAGGGTTGTGGAGCCGATTCTACTCCAGCAAATTGTCAACTGTCAGGTCACCCTCGATACCTTGACAGTTCCATGTGATTAACTTCATGGGGACTTGGGAGACCCCTCAAGGCTGGTCTCATCCGCCTCTAAACATAAGCTTTTCCTTGGCTGATTGCTTTTAGGTCCCAAGCATTGAATTGGCAATGAATACTCCACCTCTTAATATGATCACTTTTTTCCTTTGTGCTTATACACCGCCTCAATAATAAGTGCCAATTCGAAAGGGTCGTCATCCATAGCCTTGTTTTCCTCTGCATCTGCCTCTCCATTCACCTGCACATTTGTATCCTCCCCCTTACCGATCATCCTATTATCTATACCCTCTACAGTAAGCGGTAATGTTTAAATAAAATCCTTGGCCCGTTTCTGAAGACACCCCTACCACATTCGCTTGTTCATCCTACTCAGGAAGTTCAAAAAGGATAACATGCTCAGCTCTATCAACAACCACGGCTCCCAGTCCAATGAACCCTGCATCAAATGAAATTTCTCTAGCCCTTATGGCATCATCCTCTTCCTTTTGTTGGCGGTGAATTTTGTCAGTGAGCATTGTGCCCCCGTTCTTACTTTTACTCGAATACCAATGAGGCTTACTCGACGAAGTAACAGTATCGATCACTTCATCTTCCACCTTAGTTGTGCACTCGCTCCCACTCTGAGATTTGCATCCCTCTTGCTATGTGAAGCCATCGAAGAGCGACTAGATTGCCTTCCCCCTTTCGGTTCATCACTCTGATATTTCTTCCAACGCTTCGAGCTTATCCACCCACCATTTGACCTTAGAGATGCCTTGCTCCATGAACCAGTACCCAAAGGGTTACCCCGCAGGTCCATCATTGCATCCAAACCACGAAACGTAAATGCCTTTTCCAACTCCCCGGAGCTCTCACCATCTTCCTTTCCGTCAACCTGGAGGTTTTTACAAACTTTTGTTGCATGTCCTAACATCCCACAAATTAGGCAGTATTTCAGTAAAGATTCATACTTAAAGTTAACCCAGACCTTGCCATCATTAACAAAAGTTCACAAACGTCCCTCGCTTAAGGGGTTCGCGAACATTGAATCTAATTTTCACTCAAAGGAATCTGCCAATGCAGTCACGGCTTCCCGACTTGTCCACCTTTTAAACTGTGCCCATAAAACCTCCAATGGATTCCGCAACCGCCTGAGTCATTTTGAGCACCGGAACATTATGCAAAGGCTGGTTCGCATCTACCACCCTTTACAGATCACGTTGTCCCATAAAATGTGCCAAGAACTTACGCTTCCCAATGTCCCTGATAGAGACCCCCTCTCATCCCCGCCAGAGCAACATAAAACAATTGATAAACACTTCACTATTCACATCCTTGGAAGTAAGTACTTCTGCAATCATGGTATACTGGAACCCCAATAAAGCTCATTCGACATTCTTCTTTTCGATACTAATGCCCCCACATTCTTTCTCAGACAGTCTCAGTTTGGATCCAAATAGTGAGCCCAGATCCTCAATATCTCTCATTTTGCTATCCATTGCCATGGCAGAATAGGGAACCCACTTCAATCAAGGGTCCCCTTACACCCCTTGTTTACTCCCTCAAGTTCGCCCAACATAGAAACACTAGATCTACTCTCATATCTAAACCTACCTAACGAGAACCCTCTCAACCTACCAAACGAGAACCCCCCTTAGCAACCCCCTAGTCCCAACAAATCCAAAACATCACATCACCCAGTAGACCCACACACTGATTAGCACCAACACCTTCCCTCGTAGCCTATTCGTCCTCAACCGCGAGCATTGGGCATCGGGCACCAAGTAATCCTCCTTTTTAAGGTACACAGTGGCGAACTAAGACTGACAAATCTTAGACAGCAAGAAATGGAGCCAGACCATGCGTGACCGACAAAGCACCACTACCCCTTTCTTTCGAGGAACTATTTAGGAACTATCCCCTACAAGTGTTATTGAGAAAAGTATTTATCGAGCTCAAACTCTTCAATCAAAGGTAAATGTTGTTCACAAATGCAATTCAAAGAGGCAGTAAAAACATCAACATCAGCTTAGTAGGTTGTCAATATGAGCATTGACAGTAGGTTTTTGTTGGCTGGAAACACGTAGAAACATCGAAACATCAACATCATCTTAGTGAGTTGTTAGTCTGACCAAATTTTTTTGAATATAATTGCAAGATATTATGTCAAATAATATCTTGCAATCAATTTGGTAATTAATCAATTAATTTGGTAATTAATCCCAATTTGAAAAGAATAATTGGAAGTTACCTTGTGGGTTAGGATTTGATGAGGAGTGATGATAAGGTTATGAATAAATACAATTTTGATCACCTTTGACTCTTCCTTGATTGAGCCGTTATTGTCCGTTGCATGCGTGTAGAAATCTCGGTGTGCCTCGAGGGTAGTTTTGTCATTTTAACCCTAAAGTACACTTGTCGTCTTCATAATTTTCTTGATTATTTTTTGCTCCACAACAATTACTCAAGTACTTGGACTGTTGACCACTCGAGTGATTAGTAGAATTGGATATTGTGTTAGTTTGTTTGGAAGTTTACACATGGACATTGGAAATTTGTGATCCGTTCTATTTGTTTTCATCATTGCTAGATATGGAAACCTCGTTCATTTAATGACAAAGAGCATTTATATGCTTTCTTTTAATGCATTCTAAAATGACCTTCATTTAATCTAACAATCATATAGTTTTATTTTTTAGTGATTTTGATATACATTATTTTTTACGAAATACCTAAAAAATAGACGATTATATAGTTGAAATACATTACCAAGTATACCCTAAAAAATATGTCTCAGAATCCTAAAGTATACATATATATAGTTGTGGATATGAAATAAAACTGGCCAAACACTTGTCGATTATCGGGCACCGTTTAGTCCTAATCAGAAATGAAGTCGACCACAAGTCTTTAATAAAGTTTGAACAATGAATTGATCAGTTTTATTTCTTTGAACAAATTATTTAATGGGGGCGATGACAAAGATTCAAACAAGCAATGGGTTTGGCTTGCCTAATTAAAGACACGTGGCGATAACGTGTAATTTCTCCTATTAGGGGACGGTTTGACTTTGATACCACAGCTGCCTGTCTCTGTTTGGTTTTTGCATTTTGAAAGGTTTGAGGTTTTCGTTTTCGTGCCGACCAAGGAAGAAAATATCGGTAATATCGGAAATATCGGTAGTCCGAAAACACGGAAATATCGATGGAAATATCGGGATAATATCGATATCGATAAAAATTACATGGAAACCACGGAAATTGTAAAAAAAACTTGGAAATTTTTATTGAAACTTTGCAGGATGTTTATTTAGTCAATTATCTATTAGTTTATCACAAAATATTTGAAGGAAATGCATTGCATGATGGATTTAACATTATCAAGTTGATTATATAGCGAGCTGACAAACATTGTGAGTGTAGAAAATATGTAGTAATTAATGAAAGAAGTCTAAACACACCATAATCATTTATATATAATAAATTAGTACAATATTTTACACTTTATACATTGCATTTTTGGTTCTTCTCTGACAGAATTTGGTCTTCACGTGGAGAAGAAGATAAAGTAATAGTAGTGGTCGTGCAATGTCGGTTCAATTAAACTTTTGATCCAACCCATGTAGCGAGCTTTAGGTCAATGACTCCCAAACCACTAGGGCTTTAGGGCACTAGGTGTAGAACACCCCTAAGGACTTATTAACCCGAGCTGAAAAGGCTACGAAACCAACTAACCACCCTGCCCCATGCCAAAACTCTACCGTTTGACGCGAGAATCACTGCTGATTAGGCAGGACTGGCCCGGTTACTAGGCAAAACCTCGGGTGAGACAATTATTACTCTTTTTCACAATAATAACTGACTTTACTTAAAACAAAATTTAAAAATAAACTTAGACTAAAAGCGAGTGTTTCAATCTCACTCCCCACAAACCATGTTAGTGTGATGTGCAAACTTTAAAGTATAATTCATGAATTAGTGTCTAAGCAACGATAAATAGAAAAGACTCTACTGTGGGATTAATCTTTACCATGTCCATTTGTTTTAACGTTTAAAATAATCTATGGATATTAACTTAAGAAGAATGAAAATTTTATCCTGACACAAAAATTAAAAACCTAAAATGTTATTTCCCACCCCCAAACTTATTTCGCACTTTGTCCTCAAGGTGTGGAAAATAAAAAGAAAACTAAAAAAAATAAAAAAAACACAACACAAAAACTGTGACACTAGAAAAATAAAATGGACAAGACTATAAAAAGAAAAGAAAATGAAAGAAACTAGAAAACAAAATGTAAAGAAAGGACTTCAAACCACCTGGGATGTATGGAAAAGATCAGGACGTGACGGGCCACTTGCTGCACGCCCTTTTGAAATAAACATTGGATTCCCCGTAAAAAAAAAAAAAAGAAAAAAAAAAGAAAAAAAAAAAGTGGCGTGCAGATTTGTTTCTGTCTCTGTTAGAGCCCAAACGGCTCTCTCCCCTCTTTAATTCAAACCGAGTAAATTGAGCAGACATAGGAATACTCCAGCTTTGAACACGTGGCATGCATCACGGCATGGAGCTCCTTAAGATTCCAAAGGAACGGTTAAGATCAACCTTACTTTTCTGAAAGCTTTGTAAACCCCAGTCTCTCGCATTTCAATAGAGACGGAAAGAAGTCTTTCATTTCTCTCTACTCTCTCTCTTTTTCCTCTCAGACCCCATCCATGGTAGAGCGAAACATGCATGTCTGATTCCTCTAGGATAGTGCATCAAACCCGAGCGGGTTTTGGGATCCGGAAAGAAGCGGAGGCAGGGGACACCGGACGATGGACCGAAACTCATCGTAGTCGTCGGTGAGGAGGACGACGTTGTCCCAGCCGTCTTGGATTCGTGGAAAGACGACGTTCCCAGGCTCCTACTTCTCTTCTTCTCGGCATGTAATTTCATTTTTGTACAGAATTCGAATTTTCTGCATGTAATTTCATTTTTGTACTGAATTCGAATTTAGGGATTTAGGAATTAGGGATTCAGTTAATTTGCTTTGAATTCGAATTTGGGGATTTAGGGATTCAGTTAATTTGCTTTGAATTCGAATTTGGGGATTTAGGGATTCGGTTAATTTGCTTTTGAATTCGAATTTGGGGATTTAGGGATTCGGTTAATTTGCTTTTGAATTCGAATTTGGGGATTTAGGGATTCGGTTAATTTGCTCCGGCGTTCTTCTCCGGTTACTACAGTACCAAATATCGCGATAGTTTCGAAAATATCACGATATTATCGATATTATCGATAATATCGCGATGTTTTGACGAAAATCATTTGGATAGTTAAAAAAATATCGGACCTCTAAAAAAACGATAATATCGGCGAAATATCACCGATATTATCGATTTTTTCTTCCTTGGTGCCGACCATAGAATAGCACCGATATCAGTATCAAGGCGGCACGTGCCTTACGGTATGATTGTTCTCTGCTCGACACAATTAAAAACACCAGGTGGCTCTGATCGGGTACAAATTGAGATTTCTCTAGATCTTTGTGTCCACAATTCAAAAAGGAGAAATCATAAGTAGACTCTAAAAAATGAAATTTTCTATGAATGATCCTTTATCTTATGTTTTTAGCATAATTTTCGTGCTAACAGTAATAAACATTGTGCTAAATGACAGAGAGTTTATATAGAATCTCACTTAGAGAGACTCTCCTTAACATTTCTCTTCAAGGATTAATAGATTCGGGTTACTTATTTTATATCATGTGTGTGGAACAAAATAAAAACTCAAAAATCATGAAGCTGACATGTGAATTATTTTTCAAGAAATACAAAATTATCCCTATTAAATGAACAGAGAGCATTCTCATTCACCACGCGCAAATGAGGTAGATTAGATAAAGATCAACGACTGCTCAAGGCACCCTCCCTGTAGGAAAAGTCAAAGATATTTATGATAGGATAATTCCTTATTTTTATCACAAATACATTCCTATTCAGAGAAGACCTATTTCAAGTAAGTAATCCTAATTCCATTTATTTATGATATTTACCTAATTACTACAAGATATTTATTTACACAAATATCTTACAATATTCCCCTTTAAACACAAGCCTATAGCAGGCCACCCCTAAACCCTAGAGGGCGGCCCATTTCCTTCATCTCTCCTATAAATACTCACTTTATCTCCAAAGTTCAGGAGGATTTTTCTACCTGCAAACTTCTAAACACTTTTTTTTTCTTCAAAATTCTAACTTTGGTATTGGAGATTCTTCGGCCAAAAACTCCCATTCATTGTGGCACATGAGGCTTTTTGCTTTAATCTTAGGTGTTATTATTTTGTAGGTGCCACTAGAAGAAAAAAAACTCATCTATCACGGTGAATACCCATGATAAATTGCAATTCACTAGACACTGTGTCTGTTAGTATTCTGGATGTGATAAAAAGTCTCAGTTTCTTACACGGGATATGCCCGTTGTCAAATGCAATATAACCACGGATTGTACCCGTGGTAGATTGAGATATAACACCACGTGCTATGACAGTTGTTGATTACTAATTAACCACATCTAATGCCTGTTATAAATTATTTTCCAAAATTAAAAAAAAAAAACTATTTAACAAATATATATATATAATATATAAATACAGATATATATATATATATATATATATATATATTAAATAATTGTGATGAAGTGAACCCATTTAGAAGGTAAGAACGTTTAATCATACGCCTTAATGTTTTATTGATTTTCTTAACTTTAAAAAATTAATTATCTAAATTTGGACATAATTGTGTAGCCAACATGAGGAATTCTTGAAAACTAAACATTGTCGAGAAAGGTTAACTATGCGACAAATTAAGGAGCCAAGCAAGAAAGAATTCCCATAATGGTTCAAGCAACATGTGAGTTGATATAACAATCACATTATTTATTTATTGTTTTGCATTTTAATTATAACATGTTATAATTATTCTGTCAATTTTTATCTTCATACTTATTACAGATGAATTCAAACTATCATGCTAATGACACGTTGATATCTCAAGACTTGCATTGGCTAGCTAATTATCCTAGTAGGGTTGTGAGTAGATATAAAAGTCACATTGTTCATGGGTTTAGATTTCGTATAAAATCTGTGGATGATAAGCATAAGAATCAAAATTGTGGTGTCTTTGTACCTGCAAATGTTCCTGGAGCAATTGGGCAAGTGAATTGTTATGGCAAAGTTGTAGATATGTTCGAGGTTAAATATTGTGGTCCTACTAAGGCAGGAGATAGGGGTCAAAGTGCGAATGGGTTAATAATGAAAGTCCACGAGGAATGAAGACCAATCAATATGGATTTACTATGGTGAATTTCAACCAATTGGGATTTAAAGATGATCCTTTCATACTAGCATCACAAGCATTACAAGCATTTTATGTGGAGGACACAATTGAAAAAGATTGGCACGTAGTTGTTCGAACCCAGCCGAGGGATTTGTTTGACGTACTAGAGGATAGTGATGCTATTGATGATTATGCCATACCGAACTTGGATGATCGAATTCTTGATAATGAAAATTTACATACAAGGGTTGGCGTGGAAGAGACTCCTTTTCTTGAATCATTAGCATTGCCTACCGAGTTTGTTAATCATGCCAATGTCAACGATGAGCTAACAGATGATGACGGGGAATAAATATGTTAATTATTTTATGTATTAATTATACTATCTTTCATTTCGTATGTTATGATATCTTATTATAAAATTATATTTCTATTTTTTATTAAGTATTATATATAAGTTAAACCTTTTTTTTTAAATATTGGGTTATACTTTTTTTTTTTTAGCTTGTTTCCTGTCGTTTTTAACCGACGACATATGTCATCTGCGTCGGTTTAATTGAAATATTTTGGGCGGGACTTTTCCTGTTTTTTTTTTCACGAGGAAATGGATTGGAAAAGCTTTTTCATTTAGTTGGCGTCGGTTTAACCGACGCAACCTCAGATTATTTCGACGCAATGAAAGCTTATTTCGACACAGATTGTCATGTTACATCGGTTTGATCCGACGCAATGTTAGCCTATTTCGACGCAATGTCAGTCTATTTTGACGCAAGGTAAAAACCTGTTGTGAATTATATGTATTAATGCGAAAAAATGATGATTATTTTTTCTTATTTGCAGTTCAAGAAACTTTTGAGTTGTTAATTACACTATTTTTCTTTTTATTTAACAATTTTATACTTCTAAAAACTATAATAATTCTATATATATATATATATATATATATATATATATATATATATATATTAAATTCTTTTATTTAACAATTTTATACCCCTAAAAACAATCGATCTTCAATTTGAAATATTTACACTAGTGGATACCACAAAATCTTATATTATATTTAATGAAAGTATGAATAAACTCTTTAAGTGTTAGTGAATCTATCGTTTTGATGGAATACGAATTCTACGAAACTAATTTCAAGGATCCAACCGTCAAACATGTTTGTATATAATTCGAGATCGCATATGCCAAAAATTGCAAAAAACAAACATTCTGAGATCAAGTAACGGGAAAAACTTATTCGACGGTTATTAACGAAAAATCACGATTTAATGGTTATTTTAACTCCGATTTTGATGATTTTTTACAGCTACACTCCTTGACCCTATATGAATACAATTAATGAATTCGATCTTCAATTTGAAATATTTACACTAGTGGATACCACAAGATCTTATGTTATACTTAATGAAAGTATGAATAAACTCTTTAAGTGTTAGTGAATCTATCGTTTTGATGGAAGACGAATTCTACGAAACTAATTTCAATGATCCAACCATCAAACATGTTTGTATATAATTCGAGATCACATACGTAAAAAATTGCAAAAAAAAAACATTATGAGATAAAGTAACGGGAAAAACTTATTCGACGGTTATTAACGAAAAATCACAATTTAACGGTTATTTTAACTCCGATTTTGATGATTTTTTATATGTACACTCCTTCACCCTATATGAATACAGTGAATGATTTCGATCTTCAATTTAAAATATTTACACTAGTGGATACCACAAAATCTTGTGTTATACTTAATGAAAGTATGAATACTCTTAAGAGTTGACAAAATATTTTTTAGTGCAATGTTTTAATGCGAAAAGTTATCTTTTTTTTGGGTTACACAACTTACACATAACGTATTATAAGTTATGTACGTACCAAAATAAGGATAATACAACGTACTAATAACTTGGTACGTACTAAATAAAAAATTGCATAATGTACCAAAATACTAATACATACCCAGATTAATACAAATTGGTACGTTATATTTAGTATTTGTGCATGTTATATTTCATAATTGTATGTTAATATGATGTTTATATGTTTTTATAATTTAATACAACAAATTATTTGAATAAGAAAAATTCATTTTAAACGAATTATGATAAGATAAGATAGGAAGTTTGTGGTGATTTTAGAATATTTATCATATTATTTTATGAACTAGTTGGTTAATTATTTACAATAAAAATCATATTTTTTAATTAAAAATTAACAGAAGAATGTTTGATCAAAAGTTTAAAAGTTATAGATGTTTGATTAAAAAAATTCAAATTTAAGGCGTCTATATCAAAATGATCCTAAAATTATATTTCTGTTTTTTTATTAAGTATTATTTATAAGTTAAATTTTATTTATTAAAATATTATATGAAATAACATAACTGCTTATTTTTTAATTTTGGGTTAAACTTTTTTTTTTCTCCTCGTTTCCATTTTTTTTAAGTTAAACTCTTTTTTTTTATGTTGGGCGGGAATTTTCCCCGTTTTTTTGCATGGGGAAATGGATTGGAAGAATTTTTCAATCACTGTCAGAGTTGGCGTTAGTTTAAACCGACACAACCACTTATTATTTCGACGCCTTGTTTCATACGTCGGTTTAAACCGACGCAACCACTTATTATTTCGATGCAACCATTTATTATTTCGATGCCTCGATTCATTCGCACGTCCAATTTCGAGACCACTGCGATGACTGTCTCTGTTAGAAGAACGTCGGTTAAAAGCGACGCAAAGTGTCTTTTATTTTGACACTAGGCAAATCTGTCAGAATAACATCGGTTTTAACCGACGCAATATGACCCTATTTCGACGCCAGTATCCTTGCAGTCAAAAGTGTGTCAGGCTACGCGTATCTAGGTCGAGTCAGAGGTTGTGTCGGTTTTAAGCGACGTAATGTTTTCATATTTCGACGCTAGGTTTTTTTTTCTTCATATTTAAGCTTCTATAGTTCGACCTATTCCCGTGTGTTTCCTTTTCATTCTCTCATTTCACTCCCTCTCCTTCTCCATCTTCTTTATTCCCCATTTCTTCCGTGATTCCTTTACTTTTGCTATGGATAGTAGTAGTGATCATCAACGTTCTGAGGAACTTTATGTGGAAGAGGAGGAGCTCGAAGCTGGTTATTTTTCCATATTATTATTAGTTTCTTTTTCTTCTTTTTTGGGCGTGTTTAATCTAGTATTATGCTTAAATTGAAAATTTACATTTGTTTCCTACTTTTTTGGTGTGTTTTAATTGTGGTTTTTGTATGAACAAGGAACATCTCAACGGAGGCGAGGACCCTTAGTTCCCAAATGGACGAAATAGCTTTGTTCGTTTGATATGTTCGGAAAATGCATTAGTGATAATTCTAGTGCATTTTCAAAATATGTGGCATCGGAGGTTAGAGACCACAGAAATCTCCCGTGGCGAAGCATTGGCATAGGATTAAGGATGAGGATAAGGAAGTTTTCTGGAATAGAATTAAGGTATAGATATTTTTATTTTTACTAGAAAATAAAAGAATAATTCAATGATTGTTATAATATTTGACTTGGTAGATTTATTTATTTATTTTTTTTTTTGGGATGTAGGGAAATATTGTTTTTGAAGATGCAAATATACCAAAAATGCCTTTGATCCGCTTTATGACGCTTAAGGTTGCGGAGCATGCACATAAAGAGTTTAGAAATAAGTTAAAAAAAAAGTATTATGCAGAAAGAGCAGCAGAGGAGCGTCGCCAGCCTCCTCCTGATGTGAATCCTACCCAGTGGGTTAATTTGTTGGCATACTGGAGTGGAGATAAAACAAAGGTAATCGTTATGTAGTTTATTTCGTTATAACTATAAATTTATGTAATAATTTTTATTTTATTTTCAGGAGGTTGCTGAAAAAAAAAAGATTAATCGGCAAAGGAAAACAATGAACCATACTACTAGTACAAAATCTTTAGCAAGAAAGCGGCAAGAATATGTATGGATTGTACAATTTGAAGAAATGTTATTTTAAATATTCTATAGTTGTTATAAATTTTAATTTTAATGAGGTTTGCTTAAAATTGTTTGTGTGAAATTTTATTTTTGGTAAAGCGGAAGAAGCATGGGAAAGAAGCAGATCCTGTATCCTTTTTCCGTGAATGTCATACACGAAAAAATGAAACTTGGATTGATGTAACATCGGAGCGTACATGGGTAATTTATTTTACTGTGTTAGTATTTCATTGTTTTTAATTTTTATTTTCTACAGCTTATTTTTTTTGTTTTACGATTGAATTTTTATTTTTAAAAATTGTAATGCAAGGCAACAATGGAGAGCAATATGCAAACTTTGATTCAGTCGGGCCAAGAGGATAATGAAGATCTTAGGACTCGAGTGTATGTTGATACAATGGGTCCTGAGAGGTATAATAGAGTCAGAAGATACGGTCATGGGGTGACTCCTGATATGGTGTCCTATGCGTCTTCTTCATCTTCTACATCAATTTCCTCCAAGAGGTCATCTAACAGTGCAATGGCATTGCTGATGACTCAAAATAATGAGTTGAAAATGAGGGACGAAAATAACAATAAACGGATTTCGGACCTAGAGAACAAGCAAAGTCTGATGTTTGCGTGGCTTTTCCAAAGATTTCAGCCACAACCATAACCACAACCACCGTATAGCCCAGGAACCCAACAGTCAGGCCAGAGTCAGCTTCCTCCTCCTCAACAATCGGGTCAAAGTTGATAGACATATATTGTGTGGCTGAGATACTGCCACTTGTATTCAGATTAGAGAGTTAGTTAGGCAGTTTGTTTAGAATATTGAGAAGGGTATAAATACTGTTGTATGTGAGATTACTTAGTAATGAAGAAAAGTAATATACTAAAAGTTTATGTTTTCTACTTCTCTCTCTAGAATTCCTGAATCTCTTCTTCCTCTCACTACATTTTTGTAGATTAACATGGTATCAATCGCCATTAGAGCTTGATCAGCTTCTTCGATCCGAGTCTTCCACAGCTCCAACACTTCGTCTTCCTCTGAATTCTTGCTTCTTGCACGAGTTTCTTGATTGATTTGACTTCGTCTTCTCTGATTTCTAGGGTTTTTCTTGTTTCCGGGTGCTCTGCAACTACGATCTGGTTGCGTCTTCGTCTTCTTCAACTATTGCACTCCAGGTGTTTGGTACATTGTCTCAGTGAGTTTCTGCAGATATTTGATTGCTGTTTAACGTGTCCTTCTGCAACGATGGTAACAGCTTCTCAACTTCAGCTTCTTCAATCTCCAATAACTGCTCTAGTTTCGTCAATTTCTACGTCTGTGAATGTTAAGTTGGATGATTCGAATTATCTCAATTGGCATTTTCAAATGCAATTACTGCTTGAGAGTAATGGAATTCTAGGGTTTGTTGACGGCACGCGTCCCTGTCCTCTTCGCCATTCCTCACAATCTGGAGATTCTGGTGTCAATTCCTCAAATTCAATGCCTTCTTCTGCTAGTGATGAATATTTGATTTGGATGATGCATGATAAAGCCCTGATGCAGTTACTTACTGCTTCTTTGAGTTCAATGGCTATGTCTTGTGCTATTGGCAGTACAAGCTCTCGGGATCTCTGGATTCGATTGCAAGATCAGTTCTCCACAGTCTCCAAGACTAGCATATTTTAGATGAAGTCCAAACTTCAAACCATTAAAAAGGGATCTGATTCTGTTGCTCAATACTTACAGAAAATCAAAGAGGCCAGAGATTATCTTTCTGCTGCTGGGGTGTATTTTGTTGATGAAGATATTGTCATTCTTGCGTTAAATGGCTTGCCACCAGAGTATAATACATTCAGAACAGTAATAAGGAGGCGTGAGAATGTTATCTCTCTGAAAGAGTTTAGGACTCAATTACTTGCTGAAGAAGCTATTCTAGAGTCTACTGTTCATGCACCATTTATGACTGCATTGGTTGCCAATAATTTACCTCAGAGAGCACCTACTTCATCTAATTTTGTATCTGGCGGGTTCAAGCAGTTCAATGCTCCCAAAAACAAGGGGAAGGGCCGGTTTCAACATAATAACAGGAGTTATTCATCCAGGCTATATTTTCCCACTCAAACTCATGTTCTCCAAACTCCAAGTCCTGGTGTTCTTGGTTCATTTCCTTATCAGCAACACTCCCCTCCTTCTGCTCCACCAATACTATCTTGTCAGCTTTGCAACTGTGATGGTCATTCTGCGCCTTTCTGTCCATCCAATTCTTCTGCGAAATCAAGATGTCAGATTTGTGGCAGGTTTAATCACAGTACATGGTTCTGTTTTTACAATGAAAAGGGTCCCAACTATATTGGTGCTGGCAATAGTTCCTCTTCCTCTCCGATGGTTTCTTATCCACAACAAGGGCATCCATATTCTCAGTTGTCTTCTTATCCACAACAAGGGTCTTCATCACAGTTTCATGCCCAACAACAGCTTCAGTCTCAAGCACCAATGCAGGCCTTTCATACTATGGTGACACACCCATCTCCAGCAGCATCTTCATCTAATTCACAAGTCTGGATAACTGATTTCGGCGCAACGAATCATATGACTGCTGATCTCTCAAATCTCTCTCTAGCTTCACCCTATCCCACTAATGAAGTCATACAAACTACCAATGGTGAAGGTTTGCCTGTATCTCACATTGGTAGTACTGTTATAAAACCATCTATACATCCTATAAAATTGAATTCTGTGTTATATGTTCCCAAATTAACACAGAATCTTCTATCTGTCCATCGAATCTGTTTGGATAATAATTGTTGGCTGATCTTTGATGCCTTCTGTTTTTGGATCCAGGACAAGGCCACAAGGAGGGTACTCTATAAAAGGTTGTGCAGTAATGGACTCTCCCCACTCTCATCTCTAGCCAATGTGTATCCTGCTGCTTCTCAAAGCATTGCTCCAAATAAAGCCTTCCTTGGTCAGTTGGTTACCTCTACTACCTGGCACAATAGATTAGGACATTCATCTAATTCGGTTGTTTTTCTCATGTTGCATAAGTCCAAAGTTGCTTTTACAAAAAACTCAAATCCTGTTTTGTGTCAAAGTTGTCTCGAGGGTAAATTCTGTAAACTTCCCTTTGCATTAAGTGTCAATAAATCTGTAACTCCTTTTGAAGTAGTGCATAGTGATCTTTGGGGTCCTACACCTTGTAAATCGGTGGATGGATATCGGTACTATGTTACCTTCATTGATGAATGTACCCGGTTTTCCTGGATTTTCCCATTGATTAATAAATCAGATCTTTGTGCCATTTTTATTGCTTTTCATGCTTATGTTCTCACTCAATTCTCTGCAAACATTAAAATATTGCAAAGTGATGGTGGTGGTGAGTACATTAGCAAGTCTCTTCAATCTTTTCTTCTCCAAAAGGGCATTTCCCATAAAAAATCATGTCCTTATACCCCTGAACAAAATGGCATGGCTGAGAGAAAACACAGACACGTTATTGAAACCACAATTACTTTGTTGCAAACAGCTAAACTACCTTCACAGTTTTGGTCATTTGCATGTCAAGCCGCCATTTATCTCATTAATAGAATGCCTACTCCCGTTCTACATAACCAGTCTCTTTTTGAAGCTTTATATGGTGCTGTTCCAGTGATTCATCACTTGAGAACATTTGGTTGTGCTTGTTATCCTTTCTTAATACCTTATAATGCTACCAAACTTCAAGCTAAGACTACCAAGTGTGTGTTTTTGGGGTATGCATCCAAATTCAAGGGATTCATATGTTATGCAGTTTCCCAACATAAATTCTTTGTGTCTAGACATGTGGTGTTTAGTGAACATGAGTTTCCTTATACAGTTTTGTTGACACGAACCACACCCCAATCTACCAATTCTGTTCACATTACTGATATGCCATCTCTTCCTGTGGTCTCCTCACAGCATGTAGTCCCTATACCCTCTTCTAATCCTTCCATTCCTCATGAGTCTCCATCCTATTCCCCTTCTGCTCTTAGGTCTTCATCCTTCTCCCCAACCACATCTTCTTTCCTTGATCCACCAACCTCTCCTCCGTCCATTACTGGTGCAGTTTCAACCACTGATCACATCCCTGTGGTACTTGATCATAGTCCTGTTACACTACAAGTGGTTCAGTCCATTCCCTCATTGAATATACATCCTATGCAGACTAAGAGTAAGAGTGGTATCAGCGAAAAGAAGGTTCTTTTGTCTACACTTGCTACTTCCATAGATGCTGACTTGTCTATGTGTGAACCCAAAACATACAAATCTACTCTAAAGAGTTCTGTGTGGTTTCAAGCAATGAAGGAAGAGATCAGTGCTTTGCATACTCAAGGGACATGGAGTCTAGTTCCTTTACCAGCAAACAAGAATTTAGTAGGGTGTAAATGGATTTTCAAACTCAAGAGACATTCAGATGGTTCAATTGCACGACATAAAGCTCGATTGGTTGCCAAGGGATTTAGTCAAGAACCTGGTCTGGATTACAGTGAGACCTTTAGTCCAGTTGTTAAACCCACCACAGTAAGGATTGTTTTAGCACTTGCTGCTCAATTTAATTGGTCACTTCGGCAGTTAGATGTCAAGAATGTGTTTCTCCATGGCATCTTACAGGAGGAGGTGTATATAGATCAGCCACCTGGCTTTGAGGATCCCCAGAATCCAACTTTGGTATGTCAATTGCATAAATCCCTTTATGGCTTAAAACAAGCCCCGAGGGCATGGAATGACAGGTTTACTTCTTTTCTGGCTAAGTTGGGCTTCCATACCACCTATTCTGATTCCTCATTATTTGTGAAAACTGTTGGTGCCAATATTGTGCTCTTATTGTTATATGTCGATGATATTATCATCACAGGCAATGCAACCACTGAGATTCAGCAAGTCATTGATGCTTTAACTTCTGAATTTGACATCAAGGACTTTGGTCCTCTTCACTACTTTCTGGGAATTCAGATTTCCAAGACTGCCAAGGGGTTATTTCTGTCACAACATAAATATGTGCAAGATTTACTTGTCAAAACAGAAATGCTTGACTCCAAACCTTGTGAAACACCATGCTTACCTTATACCAGATTACTCAAGGATGATGGTGAACCTTATTCTAATCCTACTTTCTATAGGAGTGTGGTGGGTGCTCTTCAATATCTAGCTTTCACGCGACCTGATATAGCTTTTTCTGTGCATCAAGTCTGTCAGTTTATGCAGCATCCCATGATCTCTCATTTCACTGCCGTTAAAAGGATTTTGAGGTATTTGAAGGGCACTCTGACTTTTGGCATTACCTATTCTAAAGGGGACTTGGCACTATCTGCGTTTAGTGATGTCGATTGGGCTGGCGATCCCAATGATCAGCGGTCTACAACAGGGTCCGTGGTGTTCCTAGGGAATAATCCTATCTCATGGTCCTCTAAGAAACAGCAGACAGTGTCCCGCTCTTCTACTGAAGCAGAGTATCGTGCTTTATCTTCCACTACAGCAGAACTTGATTGGATTCAACAAATCCTTGCTTTTCTGCATTTTTCGATATCTGCACCTCCTGTGTTATTCTGTGACAACCTTTCTGCTAAATCATTGCTTTCAACCCCGTACAACATCAACGGACCAAACACATTGAAATTGATGTGCATTTTGTTCAAGAGCGGGCTTCTAGGAACAAGCTTTTGGTGCAGTTTGTGTCCTCAAATGAGCAGTTTGCAGACATATTAACCAAAGGCCTCAGCTCCTCATTGTTTCTTTTTCATTGTAACAATCTCATGTTAGGATCATCCAAACATGAGATTGAGGGAGGATGATAGACATATATTGTGTGGCTGAGATACTGCCACTTGTATTCAGATTAGAGAGTTAGTTAGGCAGTTTGTTTAGAATATTGAGAAGGGTATAAATACTGTTATATGTGAGATTACTTAGTAATGAAGAAAAGTAATATACTGAAAGTTTATGTTTTCTACTTCTTTCTCTAGAATTCCTGAATCTCTTCTTCCTCTCACTACATTTATGTAGATTAACAAAAGTCAGCCACCCCCTGCATATCCGTATGCTGGCCATAATCAGCAACCTCTGTATCCTATGTATCCGATGCCTATGCAGCCCACGACATACATGCAGCATCCGCCTATGCCATACATGCAGCAGCCTCCCATGCCTTACATGCAGGAGCCACCTTATCAAGTGCTAGTATATCGACCCGAGATAGCTGCTCCTAGTGGATTTTGTCCTGAATTTCCAGCTAGGGGTTTTCTGAAATGCTTGCGGGTGTTGGATTTGATATGGACTTGACAAGGATGTTGGCATTAGATAGAGGACCTCAAGGACAAGAAGGATCTGTGCCACATTCAGGCTCAGATTCGGCTCAATAGTTTATTTGGTTTGCTTTCTTGTCGGCTAAATATGACACTTTAATCGTTCTATCTTTTTTGTTTTTTTATGTTATGTTTGTAATGTCGGATTTAGTAGTTGTTATGACGAATGAGTTTTTGTATATTAAGTGGAGCGTTAGATGTACAATATTTGTGTATTTTGGCACTATTTTTCTTGTTAATTATTTTCATTAATGTTTATTTTGTCCTTGGATTTATTATTGTAATTATATAAATTTTTTCTATTACAATTAATTGAAGACGAATGCAGTCTGTTGGTTTTTTTTATTATTATTAACAAAGGTGGTGTCGGTTAAGACCGTTATTAGTTTGCATATTTTATCTATTTAATTATTATTTGATGTCGGTTTATGGGATATTTAATTGATTTCATTTTATTTCGATGTCGTTTAAAAGCGATAGTAGGTTGGATATTTTACAATTAAATTGCTAATGAACGTCGCTTTAAACCGACGTCAATTTTAGTGTCGCTTTAAAGCGACGCTGTTTAGTGGCGGTTTAAGCCAATAAACCGACGCTAAAGCCCTTTCGTGACGCTAGCAATAGTGTCACTTTGAAAATGCGACATTACATTGTTTTATGTTGGATTTTTGCCAAATTTCCGACAGAAATCGGATTTCTCGTCGGTTTTTGCTCCGACGAAGATAGCATATATTGTAATAGTGATATTTTAGTACAGAATAACCAACAAAATTGCATATTTACTACAGTATAATAACTACATAAAAAATACTTGATAATATTATAACATAATTTAAAAATACTTGAGTTTCCAAATGAATACATAAACAACGGAAGTCATAAAGTACTATCCATGTAGTGCCAAAGTACCATTTTCCAGTCTAAGTACGAACTAAAATTACTCTCCAACTCGGACGTACTTTGATGGCCAGGCAATTGTACTAGATATAGCATCCTCCAGGACACGAAATTCACTTGTAGGGCGGTACAAAGATATATTCTCCACTCTGACAACAGTTACCCAAACTTTCCAGCAATCAGGACCAAGCACCATGTGATGAACTTTCGCCTCAGGATTTGTTGATTCTATTTCTCCAGTTGCAACAACTTGTCCATTTCCGAGCCAATTTAGTAACTTGCATGAAGACCCTCGTAAAATACTAACAGGTTGTAACTAGCATAAAGAAATCAAATAAGAACATCAATTTTAAATGATTAAGTTATCAAACTATTTAACAATTATTATCAAGCGTGTGTTACTACCTGAGAAGTGGCTTTAGAACCTTCTTTTCTCTTAATGTTGTATCTTTCTATGTTTGGACTACTTCTCTATGACAACCAAACATGGAAGACAAAAAATTCGATAAGTTTATATCAAAATCTCATAAGTTTCATAAGCTAACTATTTAGTACTTATTCTCGTATACCTGGGAACTAGCTTTGGAAGCTTGTCTAGAAGCATCGTCGGCTTCTTGTTCACCATGGAACACCCAAGTAGTATATGAAGGATCTATTCCATTCATAACCAAGTGTTCATACACAATCGCAGGTAGTTGAAAACATTGGTTTTGACATATTATACAGGGGCAAATGATCTTATCTCGATTTCCTCCATATTCTTTAGCTACTTGTACAAACTTTTGTGCACCCTCTCTGTACTCTGTTGATGGTCTGTATTATAAATAAATCTTAATCACTTTAAACAGACCCTACTTATCAATGTCAAAAATGAAATTCATTGAGGCAGATAATATACCTCGAAAATGTTAGCCAATCTTTGTCCATTGCAATCAGATAGTTAACAATGATCGTTTCCAACAATGCTTCTCAATTCCAAATAAAAAGTAATCCTAAAATAACCACAACTCACAACTTAATGGCAAAATATACTAAAATGTGATATGATATGATATGATATATATATATATATATATAGACACTTACACATATTATATATATTTATTCAAGTATAACTTGTATCAACACTTAAATTCCAAATATCAAATTAATACATACACGAAACCATTTGCTAGTACATACGATTCATACAAACCATCTTCTTATAGCAATCAATCTTATATAAAAAGAAAGTGAACAAGCATTTTCTGTGAATTAGCAGGAAAATATTATATAAAATAAAGTGAACAAGCATTTTCTTTACAACATGTACACTAGTATAGTCGAATTTGCAGTTTCAATTGACAACTGCATATCTTTTTTCCTTATATATAATTGGTTCATGCTGTATACATACATACATACATACATACATATATATATATGCGCGTGTATATATGTATATTAAGGGCACCGCTTCTTACTTTGATCACTACTGCACTATATGCAAACCTAATTTCCAATATTACACCAAAACTTAAGGAAGAAGAGGTTGATCAACTTTGATGATATAGTTTGGCCTTTAAAGATCGTACATTGTTTTTGGTCTAAAGAGATTAATTGTATACATTTATTCTCTATTTATTCATTACTACATTGATAATATATATAGAAGTTCATTCTTCTCTTTACTAGTTTGAATGTTGTTGTTATATATATGTATATAGAGCAGTAGCTGCAGCATCCAAACTTTTTATTTAATTGGAAGAACAAAACAGTAAAAACTGAAGGATTTATTTTGAAAAACATGTTCATTTGAGCAACATCATATGGCATGCAATTAACAATTAAAGGCGGAATCATGCTTGCATGTACTCAAAAACAAAACATTACCATGAAATTCAAAGCCTAGTAGATTGGTGAACCATTAATCAACTCAAAACAAAGTGAGTTGAAATTATTACCTTTGTAGATTCCTCTTTGCATAAGCAAAGGCTAATCACCCAAAGAGATAGGGCCTTCATTCCTTGCTTCTTAGATCCATGGATTTGGATGGAAAATTAGGTTTCTCCAAGTTCCCAAAATAGGGAACCTCTAAGTCTCTTCACCAAGGTTTGATTGTAGAAGAAAATGAGTGACCTTGGAGTAGTAGGATTGCTAGATGTACCCTCCAAGGTGTTGGCCTCTTTAGAGAGAAAATGGAGAGACAATTCTCACCAATTTTCCCCCAAAATAAACCCTTAATCACTTAATGAATATTTGGCTATAAAATCATTTATATAGTCACTTCTTTAAGTGACCTAAACAACCAAAACCCTAATTCATTTCATCATGGCCGGCCATTTAGGGGATTTTGGGCTTTTGGGCTTTAATGAATCTTCATTCATTAAATTGTCATACAACTTAAGTTAATGGGCTTGACGTTCGAAGCCCATTGGGCCTTAAGGTCCAAAACTATCCCGAAGTCTTTAACGAACTTATTCGTTTGATTAATTAACATATTAATTAATCCTTGCCATAAATAAATGATTAAACCATTTAATCATTCTTACTCATTTCCGTTTAATCTCCAATCTCTACCTTTTACGGTGTGCGATCCATTAGGTTCCTTTTAGCGAGGTAGTGGGCGATTAAAACCATTTTACATCGATTGTGAATTGAAACTATTTTCAATTCTCCCTTTAGTGATTACACACGTTTAGGGCTTCCACAAACCATGAGTGACACCTAGCAGCATATCATGGTTACCCAAGCTAATCAGAAGAGGTGGAGAACCTATTCAGTTCGGGATTACAAATGCAATACGGTCCTTCTCTAATCTAATACTCTTGACCACATTGTTTGGTATGATAGTTTATTTACTCATGTCTACTATCCAATGTAAATCGTTTGCTTATATGATTTCCTTGAATGTGATTTGGAACGCATTCCCTAATCTCATTCATACTCTGGCCAGAGATTCCAAATCATATCATAGAGTATTCTCCCTCAACTGTTTGAAGGTTAAAGATCTCTTGTTGCGCATTCACTTGTCTCCATAGCTAAGTGGCTTAACCCCAACGATGCCGTGGACACCCCGAGGGGGTGACTTTGACATAATCAAAGATCAAGGACTTAACCACAAGACAACTGTGATGCCTCAGGTCAAAGGACTACTTTGCATTATCCCAACCATGAGTTCTTATGTGACATGGAATATGAGAACTCTTCGTTGATCACGTTCAGTGTACTCATTCTCTATTGAGCACTTACGTACTTGTCTTGATGTCACACACACCAATGACTCGAGACTAATCACTCTCCCTGAGAGAAGACATAGTACGTACCGATCTTTACGGACTGTCAATGCCCAATTGACAATCCTATGATCAGGAACATTTAGGATGTGTCTACGAAAGAATGGTCTCATGAATCTAACTTCATTAGATTACATTCTCCCAATCACATATTCCTTGGACTTTATCGTTTAAGCATATAACATTTATATGAGACGGCTCAAACAATAATCTTTGCCCTTTATATGTAAAACTAGATTAGTTTAACATGTGAAATGTCCGTAAAGTATCATCATATGATTGGCTTTAGGGCACATTTCCAACAATCTCCCACTTGCACTAGAGCCAATCAGCTTGATCATCAGTGATGATACCTCTTCTGTAGTCATTTCATAAATGGCTGAGTAGTAGGCCTAGACAATGGATATCTATATGTTATCCATAGAAGCAACCTTGAGAATAACGACGTCACCATTATACATGATTCTCAATCATGTGGTTCAGTCTCTCATTTGTGTTTGGACCTTGATGAGACCTTGATTCCCAGGCTTGAGCTATCGCCCCATTAGTGTCATACACTTTCTGGTTGGAATCGAATAAAGAGTTCATAAATGAACTTTCCCACCCAAACAACATTGTTGTAAACTTCTATATGGCAATATATCTTGCATTCATAATGGAACACACTAAAGTCATTACTTTAATGTTTCCATCCAAATATCTCTTTAGTCATAATAAAGAGATATCTGTTTATCTCTTCATTCACAATGAAGAAACATCTAATGATGGATTAGATTCATAATCTAATACATTTACGCTTCCATTACGTTACTTTGATTCTTCCTCGATCTTTGAGGAATTTATCCTTTAGTATTTCTTAAATACTTAAAGACTCACTTGACAGTTGCCATGGTTCTGATCCTGGGCTTGCACTGATATCATCTTGTACCGTTCTAGGTACAACTCATATCAATGTTTTTCATACAATATGAAATACATAAATCACCTTTCTGCGTATGCATAAAGGATTCTATTTACGCATTATTTCAATGGGAGTCAAAGGGTACATTCCCTTTGAGAAGGGCAACTTGCTAGTCTTACTAGAATCGTCCTTCTTATTGAAGTTTATCATCATATGAGAAACTTCCTAGCATCCATTGTCTATTATTAGGGATTGATATAATCCAATTATATCATGAAATATATCATTATAGATTTCCATCCCATGTATTTAGACTATATCTCCCATATACATTCTATCGTTTATAGAATGCTTAAAGTCATAACTTTAACGAAGAAGTATTCTTTTCATTTCCAAAATTAATATATCATATATATTTAAATTTTTAGGAACATGATTAACTCCCACTAATCTTTTGTAAAACTAGTAAACAAAAGATTCATTTACATCTTTATGAGAAATCAAACGATTTGATCCTTTTCTCATAAAATGCAAATAGCTCCCACTAACTTGCTAAGATCCATGATGGATGGATCTCTACAACTTACATGTCTTGTGATTTATAGTTTTGGACATATATTATCAAGACTATCTTAATAATGGTTTCGGAAACCCATATTATGTCAAAACATTGAATCACCATTTTAGTTGTAGCTAGCAATTTTCGAATTAATTGAAACCAAGCCTATCTCAAAGATGGTTTCTTCAAAGTCAACCATTCTCTTTGATTGTAGTTACCTTAAGCTACCAATTAGCTATGAAGGTTTCATTATTTCAAGTCAAATGGTACTTTACCATTTCCTTGAGTATATATCATATATGCACTCAATGTAGTCATAAGGATTTTCATTCTTATCGACTACCTTGGAGCTTGTGGTATAGGAACTAGGTTGTTATATTTGTTGATTACTATCTTGTCTCTCAAAGAACCCATTCTTTGAGTTCTATCTCTCGTTCATTTGCTTTTAGGCAAATCACATTGTAGAATTACAATGAACTACCCAACAAAACAACATTTGTTAGTTGGTTTATAGAAGCGATATCCAAAAGTTATTTTAAGGATATCCTACAAGATTGTTATCAAACAAATATTGCTTATTAGCACACAACCCCAATCTTTAACATGCTTAAGATTTGTCTTTCTTTTCCAACTACATCTTATGGAGTCATGAAAATATTGGAAGATCTTTTCATTGACAATCATATTGTTTTAGAAGTATATATCCTATATATGGGTAATAGATAACATTTAACGAACTAAATCTTATTCGAGTTCGTTCTTCTCCTAATGGAGAAATACATTATCTTATGATGCTATTTTCCTTGATATCTTTCAAGGAAACTCATCTAAAGTGTTACCTTTCCTTGGATCAAATCTAAGGAGGTAAATACTTTAGATATCTTACTCATCTATTTACATTTCTTGAATTCTTTGAAACCTTTTGCAAAGTATTCGGACTTGTGTTTATTCAAAATAAACTATAGTCCAACCGAGAGTGATCTTCGGTGAATGTCATATAACATGAGTAGTATTATGTTGTGGACAAGTGCCACTAACATCTAAGTGAATTAACCTCAACAACTTTGTGATTCTTTCTTCTTTCAAAAAGAATAAAGATTCGAACATTTTGCCTCTATACAATTTTAACAAGAAGGTATTGGATCCGGATCTAACGATCCAAAGCATCCTTGTTTCACCAACTTGTAACTTATGTTTTAGAGGTATCACAATTTAGTTGGGATTAGTCACTACCTTGCAACCTTTTGGGTTTTAAGCATCATTATATTCTAAACAGTTAACACTACCATATCATCTCTACTATAGAGACAATCAATTAGATTACTATAATCCAATTTCTTTGGTAGTTCATATGAGGAAGTAAGTACTATCTGCTTTCGCAGAGATCTATATCTTATTCACGTTCCGTATGTGAAGCACCTTTTCTTCTCTCATATATCTTCTACTTCTTATTAGTCACACTTTTACAACGATTTGTAAAACATAGTTACTAATACGGAATCATACATTCAAGTAGAAGAACCAACTGTTTTGAACTATTCAAGAACAATTTACAACACCTTCGAAAGGTGTGTTCTTGACACTTGCAAGACATTTCTTGCAAATACCCCTTCCAATGTCCATCCTTTCATAAAGAAAGTTTGTTCCCTTGGAGTTATTTATCTTCTTTATTTGACTTTCACCTTTGACTACATTAGTCATGGTCCCTAAACTCCCACTATCTCTCTTGAAACCTTTTTCAATTGTGTTATACACATCAAACTATTTGGAGAGTATGTGGTTATTGTTCACTACATAGTTTACCATAAACTTAGTGAACCATTAGGATAGGGAAACAAAGGTGAAGTCCTTGCCTAGTTTCCGTCTCGTTAAGTGGTTTAACACTTCAACACTCAATGATTCAAAATCATCATAAGTCCATGTTAATGGACTATTTTTGTCAACCAACCATTATGTTCTAAACATAATTACAAACTTTCAAGAGTTGTACAAGGCAACTCTCATTTCTTCATACAACAATTTGTAAGTGAAGAATCATGGCACATAAAGTGTCCATGCCCTTGTGCTTACTTCTCAAGTTCTTTGTTCAATTAACAAAGAAATAAGCACTAAGTGTTTGTATTGACTAAGGGTTGTTCAAAGCAACTCTTATTTCTTCATACAACAATTTGTAATTGAAGAATTATGACATTAAAAGTGTTGTCCTCTCTATGATAGACCTTTTCTAACATATTCTTCTAATGATACATTATCAATAGGAAGATTGTGAGGATGAGACTACTTTGGTACTTTTACAAGCCATTAAAGACAATCTATGGTTTTGTAGTACCAAGTCCGGAAACTAAAACATTCGGTTTTGTCAAGTGTTGGATAGCGTTTGCAAATATATTGGTAAACAAATACATAACGAATATAGATTGATTGATTTTAAGCCATTTGATTCGGGTCTTTAAATCAAAATAGCACCACCCACTATTTTTGGCAAATTCCATATCCCTCATTGGAATTCGAGAGTTTTGGATGAAACTCTTAGTAGGTTATGGGAGACTCACTATTACCAAGCCCACCTCAGAAGAACTCCATATTGGCTAGCAACGATAATAATGAGAGAGTACGCTTACTCATTTGCAACTAATGCAAGTACCCATCTTGTTTGGCCTCTAGAGAATGATGCCTCAGAAGAACTCCATATTGGCACCATTGCACTTAGTTAAGTCATTCCCACCATGCTAGTTCAAGTAGGGGTTCAAGAATGGCCTCAGAAGAACTCCATATTGACCATACTCGTTGCCTACCTTTCACTTCATCATATGTTTATAGGCTTCTCCTGAATGTAAGCACATACTTTGCAACCCCAGAACTGGACGAATACGGTGTATGAGTCACAAACGATTGAAGCCTACCACGGTGGAAGGCCACGAAAGAGTGTTCAAAGCACTCTCCGCTTATCAACTTAATAATGGTTTGGTTGAGGGTTTTAGGTCTCATCACATATCAATATACATTTTAATCTCTATTAAAACAATTTTGGTCCTATTACAACTATTGGTCCATATGATTGTTTTAGTTGTACATAATACTCCCACTATGCTTTTAAAACGGTTTTTAAAGCAAGAGTATATGTTACTACTAACATAAGGTTTGCATTCATTTGATGGACTATATAGTTGCCTTAGGGCCTTAGGATGACTATGAACCTTTGTTTAGATTCAACACGAGCCTTGTGTTGAATCTCGGTCTAGGGATGGAGATTGATTTTAGTTACGCGTTTAATCACATTAAGGCGTGTTGTCTTAGGGGCGTTGGACCCAATTACTTCATTTTCATGCATATCATATAAAGCAAGAAAGAAATACTTCAAAGTAAAGGATGAGCTTATGCTCATTACAACATTTGCATAAAACAAATTACCTTAAAGTAAAGAAGGACTTATGCCCTTTTACAACATTTGATCAAATCAAATTACAACCAAAATCTAATCTACACATTCCCATGGTTCAAACAAATTTGAAACGCCTTTCACATAGCTCAATTATATTAGGCTTAGGTTCATAATCTTCCTTTAATTAATTAACGCTTTAACTAATTAATTGAATGCAACATTTTCATTTGGTTTTTGTATCCATAAAATTGATTTAAGTGGAGCTAAACAAAATGAAAATCCAATTCTCATTTAAAGAGACAAAACAATTTTGTTCTCATCCTATTTGGGCCATCATGCAATAACCACAACTTTTTGGGCCATATTGCGAAAACATAAACTTTTGGGGTCACTTTGTAAAAACACAAAAGTCACTACTTCATGTAAATACAACTAGAACCCAAAATTTAAATAAATTCAAAACTTCATTAAAGGAGCAAAACAATTTGTCCTTTAGCGTTTTTACGCCTTAACGTCAAAACGTAAACTTTCGGGTCAAAGTACAAATACACAAAAGTATCAAAACTTTATGTAATTGCATAAAAGCCCCAAAAATACCCTATTTTATTAGGGTGGCCGGTTTTTAGGGATAAAAAGGAGTGGTGGGTGTTTTGATTTATTAGTTTTGTCAAAAAACAATCAAGTAGTGCTTTCACCTTTCATAAAAATAATATATGTTTTGATGATTGATATTTCTTTCATCATTTATACAAATATTTAACACTTTAAATACTTTCATAAAAATAATATATGTTTTGATGATTGATGTTTCTATCATCATTTATACAAATATTTAACACTTTAAATACATGATAAATCATTTGAAAAACATATATCATAAACTTTATGAAATAAATCAAAACACAAACCTTTGTGTTCTTGGCAAGAACATCAAGAACATATGAAGAACATCCATGAAAACCCATAAGAGCTCCATGAATGTTTTCATGCAATAAAACTCAAATTTTTATCATTCAAAATGAGGCTAACATCCTAGGGTACTTAGGGGTTCCAAAAGTCACCTTAAAACATTTTTAACAAGACAAACATGAACCCAAAAAATCATCCTTTGGATTTGGCCGAAAATCCCTAAAATCATGGCACCAAATTTTAGCTCCAATATTCATCCTCATATGAACTACATCTACAACATTTGAGATGGCAAATTTTCAAACAAAATTTACATTCAAAGAAGCAAGAATAAAGCTTGTAACAATTACAACTTTTAAATCATAAACTTATGAACTACAAAACCCAAAAGGATTCACCAACTACTAGACCTAGGCTCTGATACCACTTGAAGGATTTATTTTGAAAAACATGTTCATTTGAGCAACATCATATGGCATGCAATTAACAATTAAAGGCGGAATCATGCTTGTATGTACTCAAAAACAAAACATTACCATGAAATTCAAAGCCTAGTAGATTGGTGAACCATTAATCAACTCAAAACAAAGTGAGTTGAAATTATTACCTTTGTAGATTCCACTTTGCATAAGCAAAGGCTAATCACCCAAAGAGATAGGGCCTTCATTCCTTGCTTCTTAGATCCATGGATTTGGATGGAAAATTAGGTTTCTCCAAGTTCCCAAAATAGGGAACCTCTAAGTCTCTTCACCAAGGTTTGATTGTAGAAGAAAATGAGTGACCTTGGAGTAGTAGGATTGCTAGATGTACCCTCCAAGGTGTTGGCCTCTTTAGAGAGAAAATGGAGAGACAATTCTCACCAATTTTCCCCCAAAATAAACCCTTAATCACTTAATGAATATTTGGCTATAAAATCATTTATATAGTCACTTCTTTAAGTGACCTAAACAACCAAAACCCTAATTCATTTCATCATGGCCGGCCATTTAGGGGATTTTGGGCTTTTGGGCTTTAATGAATCTTCATTCATTAAATTGTCATACAACTTAAGTTAATGGGCTTGACGTTCGAAGCCCATTGGGCCTTAAGGTCCAAAACTATCCCGAAGTCTTTAACGAACTTATTCGTTTGATTAATTAACATATTAATTAATCCTTGCCATAAATAAATGATTAAACCATTTAATCATTCTTACTCATTTCCGTTTAATCTCCAATCTCTACCTTTTACGGTGTGCGATCCATTAGGTTCCTTTTAGCGAGGTAGTGGGCGATTAAAACCATTTTACATCGATTGTGAATTGAAACTATTTTCAATTCTCCCTTTAGTGATTACACACGTTTAGGGCTTCCACAAACCATGAGTGACACCTAGCAGCATATCATGGTTACCCAAGCTAATCAGAAGAGGTGGAGAACCTATTCAGTTCGGGATTACAAATGCAATACGGTCCTTCTCTAATCTAATACTCTTGACCACATTGTTTGGTATGATAGTTTATTTACTCATGTCTACTATCCAATGTAAATCGTTTGCTTATATGATTTCCTTGAATGTGATTTGGAACGCATTCCCTAATCTCATTCATACTCTGGCCAGAGATTCCAAATCATATCATAGAGTATTCTCCCTCAACTGTTTGAAGGTTAGAGATCCCTTGTTGCGCATTCACTTGTCTCCATAGCTAAGTGGCTTAACCCCAACGATGTCGTGGACACCCCGAGGGGGTGACTTTGACATAATCAAAGATCAAGGACTTAACCACAAGACAACTGTGATGCCTCAGGTCAAAGGACTACTTTGCATTATCCCAACCATGAGTTCTTATGTGACATGGAATATGAGAACTCTTCGTTGATCACGTTCAGTGTACTCATTCTCTATTGAGCACTTACGTACTTGTCTTGATGTCACACACACCAATGACTCGAGACTAATCACTCTCCCTGAGAGAAGACATAGTACGTACCGATCTTTACGGACTGTCAATGCCCAATTGACAATCCTATGATCAGGAACATTTAGGATGTGTCTACGAAAGAATGGTCTCATGAATCTAACTTCATTAGATTACATTCTCCCAATCACATATTCCTTGGACTTTATCGTTTAAGCATATAACATTTATATGAGACGGCTCAAACAATAATCTTTGCCCTTTATATGTAAAACTAGATTAGTTTAACATGTGAAATGTCCGTAAAGTATCATCATATGATTGGCTTTAGGGCACATTTCCAACAAAAACACCCAGTTAGGGAACCTAATTTCAACAGCAAGTGCTGCTCCATAACACAATCCTCGTAACATGGGATTGATTTTGGGGCGTGAAATACAATCTTTTTATTGAATTGGAAGAACAAAACAGTAAAAACATACTTCTCAACTCAAAATTATATATTTACAATGATGATGTGAAAAGTGTGTGCCTTTGAA